>NC_089839.1:14045652-14645652 GCF_035609145.1 Eleutherodactylus coqui
GGGAGCTCCTCGTTCTCTATTTGCTGGTCAGGTTGCATAGTCTCCCATAGGAGTCTACGGACACTGCTGTGCAGGGCACACCAAAGATAGCTTAGGTCCTTCCTTATCGTGCAGCAGAGGATTTGAGTTACTGACTTAGTCGCTGAGGTTTTTTTTTTTGGTGGAGCGCTTTTTGGGTGCAGCTAAAATTCCTCCGTCTACATGTTTCTATTAGGTACGATTTTTTTGTCATGCCTACATAGTGTCAAAAGGACGTTCATATGAAAGAGCCCTCAGCTATACCCCCTGGATTCCATGGGCAGCAACTTGCAGAATTCATTGTGCAGGGAGTGGAAGGAAGTGAGCTGTGACATCTATAGTGAAAGATACATCCTAGGTGATGACACAGACACACTGACACACTGACACACTGACACACTGACACACTGACACACTGACACACTGACACACTGACACACACCTTTCATTGTAATCCTGCAGCAACTTTCAATTGGGCACCCTGCAGACCAATACCAGCTTCATTCACTTAAGGTGTGTTTTAGATGGAATGATCATTCCAAAAAAAATAAATAAAAATTGTTCAAATGAATGAAAGCGAAAAAATTGTTTAGTCTAAACGTGATCCAACAACTGAGCAGACATTTGCATTCAGGGGGCATAAAAATCATCATCGCCAGCTCATTCACTTGTCGCGCTGTTTAAACCCCGATTGTTCACCGTTTCAGATAGGAATGTGAAGCACTGAATGAGTTGAGAATGATGAAGTTTAAACAGGATCTGGTGATGTCACCGGCACATCCGCTCGGGCAGAAAAGAATTGTGAGATTCGCCATAATAGAAGGCGCAGGTCTTGGCATTACAATTACATGTGATAGGAAGGGTCACAAAACTACTCTCCTGTACTTCATCTTGGGCTGGAACCTCCATCTCCCACATCATGTGCATATTACAACGTCAACATGCAGATGCCGTGTACAGCCAACTTTATTTGCATGATCTAGAGGGTACACACAGGTTCTGCCAGTCATTTGCATTAAAAAAAAATAAATAAAAAAACCATTACATTAAGATAGTTAGGCCTCCCTCAGTGTTTTGTCGATGTTTAACACAGTTTTCATTGGTGCATCGAGCGCTTGCTCTGATTGGTTCTCGAGTGCTTGCTCAGCCAATCAGAGAAATCTCTTGCTGGAAGCAGGGTTTTCAATCCCAGTTACCAGCAAGAGATGCTGTCAGCCTGACAACTGGAAGGAGAGTAGTGGGAGGGACCTGGACAGTACCTGCTCAGTGAGTATTGCTCCCCCCCCCCCCCTTCAGCTTATTCAGTTTTTCAGAAAATGCAGCTAACGCTGCCAAAACCGCAGTAGATGCAGCGTTGAAAAACACTGCATTTTTGCAAATGTCTGGGTGAGGGAGGCCTTACAGTTAAGATTATTGTAAAATATTGGCATAAAGCTGGCAATTAAAAGTGGCCTTTTTTTCCATCCCTTCATGAGTTTCTGTAATGACCGATGACCCCATCTTCAGGCTCCGATAATGCAGGTTGTCTGGTTTCTGCAAGAACAGTTCTCCTAGTCAGAATCTGTAGCCTCGTCACCAGTTAGTAGATAAGGGTCTGTGGAGCTTCTCTCATCATCCCAGGCGATGGGCATCTGGGGTGTACTGGGTGCAGAGGAAAGGCTCAGTTCATCGTAAAACGTTAGGTCAGTAGTGATTGAGGACTCAGGGGTCCAGATACTTGTTTCAGGCTCGGTGGTCTTGTTTGGTAGAGAAAGATTTAAAAGACAGGTATTAGAGTGTGTGTGGCCACTCTCTGGAGGCATCTTGCAGACTTCTGTCCCAGAGCAGCTTTCCGGGCGTCCACCAACATTTTGGCAGTAGACCATTTGAGATGAATGTGGTTCTTGGGGCACTACGTAAGAATCCATAGGTTGTAGTGGAGGAAGCCTACCCAAAAGTGACTGCTTTTGTGTCTGCTCACAACTTATAGTGCCATCCTTGTTTTGCATGTGTTGTAAGTCCAGCTGATCCTGTGTGAGGGCCTTTGATCCTGTATTGGGGTGGTATTTGGATTCTGGCTTGGAATTCAGAGCCTGATGCCTCGCCTTCGCTCTTCGGTTTTGAAACCACTTCTAAAAAGGACAGAGACACTGGAGTTAGCCATACAACAGGACGTTGGTGTGTGCAGATAGGTAGTAGTTACACCCCTGCCTACTACATGCTCATGGATAAAATCCAATAGACAATGCCCAGTTTCTCTCCACACCACTTGGTTTTTATCCCCTCAAGGTATCTGGATGCTGCCAACATCCTGACCCTACAAGTGCCCAATGGTGAAAGAGGCCTGGCAAATAAATGCAGTACTTTTTCTAAAGACTGCAACTCAGTCAGTAAGCATACCATCACCCCAACTTCCACATATAGCTATTAAGTGCTCCGGGCATTCAAAAGTTTGGGGTTATGCCCAGTATTTGCTAGCTACATCCAAGGTCACTTTGGCTGAGGATCCCAAAATGGAGACCATTCTTAAGCTCAACTGCAGCTCTTTTACAGGGAGTTCTGCTCTAAAGCCATTCACCCCATTAATGACCTACACTGGGGAAAGAAGGGACACATACCCTGATGGTTAGCTGTGGGAGAGACAGACGATTTGCCAGCAGCTCACGTTCTGTAGGAGTCACATACAGCTTCTTTTTGTATTGAGCTTCTAAAGCGTTCAACTGCACTTCAGTGAAGAAAGTTTTCTTCTGCACCTGAACCTTTTTCGGGAAATATTCAGGGTTTTCCTCATGAGGTGCGGCACTGTGGTCATCTAAGCTTTCTGGCCCTTGCTGCTCTACAGAGAAAAAAATAATCTATATGATATACATGTGGCATACCTCATGTTTGCAAGGCATGAGGCACAATCCAGAGGATCATAAGGTTTCTTAGACACAAGGGACAGATTAAACATGTTGTATAGGATTGGAGAAACATGGCTACTTTCTTGCCCAACAGCACCGCACCCGTCCTCAGGTTGTCTGTTATTTCTGCTTCATCTCAATGAAGTGAATGGTGTCAAGCTGTAATATGACACAATCTGGACAGGAGTGCCACTGTTTTGGGGAAGAAAGTATCCATAATATATATTTTCCAGTACCTAACAAGTATCCTATAGTTATCTATAGGCTAAGCATATGCAGATTGCAGAGTGGTTTGAAAGAGTCTTTAAGCCTCATTCATCCAGAATGGAGCCCTACAGGGTTCTACCAAGTCTGTAGTCATTCGTGGTACCACTGTATGAGGTCTCCATGACACATGGCCCCTAGAGGAGCTTCCAGAACTGAACTAGGTTATCAATAGTTCATTGTCAGGGGACTGCTGCCCGAGGATTCCCAATAACTAGCAGTTCGCCAGGCTTGCCGTCATTGTGACCAGAGGTGGAAGTAGACAGCTCTATCCGTAGTGTAGTGGTCCAGGTTGGTACTGTAGGCACAGCTCCTATTCAATGCAATACCAACCTGGGTCACAACAATGTGTACTGAGCCTTTAGCTTCTGTCCACACTGACAATGGGCCGGAAAATAGCCGATTGGCAGGGGTCCCAAGTGGCAGACTGCTGAAGACCTATCCCAATGATAGCACAGCAGCAAAATAACTCAGAAGCAGCATATAAATCCCTTAATATCTCAGACATACAGGATCTGTCCTGCACTGATTGGTGTGAATTGGATGGAAGAAGGCTTGACGTCAGCACTTCCTTCAGGTCAACGTTGACATCCAAGCCTGCTTCCACTATCCCAAGGATAGGTCCTCGGGAGTTTAGTTCTAGAAAACGCCTTTTGCAGGCCCAAGATTCATTTTATTTATCCCTTTGGTGGGGTTCATTTCTTTCATCCCCAACTTTCAAGAATAACCACCTTTATTTTTACATCAATGTAACTGTATAAGGACTTGGTTCTTTGCAGGACTAGTTGAATTTTTCCAAATGCTATCACTTAACCCCTTCAGTGGCGGTTTCTTTCCCCCCTGTCAGACCCACCAGGGCAGGTTTTTTTTAAATGGTCTAATCATTTTATTTTAACTAATTTTGCAGTCGCGTTCCAAGAGCCATAACTTTTTCATTTTCCCATTGGCACGGCCATATGAGGGCTTGTTTTTTACAGGGCAAGTTGTCCTTTTTGATGCCATCATTTTTGGGTCTATATAATGTATTGCATAACTTTTGTAAAAAAATTTGTAGGGAGATTGGGGGGAAAAAAAAGAAATTCCGCCATTTGTTTTTTGGATTTCATTTATATGGCATTCAGCGTGCAGAATAAATAGTGTGATAACATTACTCTCTGAGTCACACGATTCTGGCGATACCAGGTTTATACAGTTTATGTTTTACTATTTTTGAACATCTAAAACATTTTTTTTTCTTAAATGTTTGCTTTTGTGTCGCCACATTCCAAGAGCCGTATTAATTTTATTTTTCCATTGCCAGAGCTCTAGAAGGCCGTGTTTTTTGCAGGATGAACTCTGGTCTTCATTTGTCTAATTTTTTGGAACATGTAAAATTTTGATTGCTTTTTATTCCGTTTTTTTAGTGGCAAGATAAACAAAATCTGCAATTCTGGCATGTTTGTTATTTTCCACTGCATTCTCTGAGCAGTATAAATAATGTATTAAAGGTGTTGTCCCGCGCCAAAACGTTTTTTTTTTTTCAACCCCCCCCCCCCCCCCCGTTCGGCGTGAGACAACCCCGATGCAGGGGTTAAAAAAGAACACCGCACAGCGCTTACCTGAATCCCCGCGCTCCGGTGACTTCTTACTTACCTGCTGAAGATGGCCGCCGGGATCTTCTCCCTCGGTGGACCGCAGGGCTTCTGTGCGGTCCATTGCCGATTCCAGCCTCCTGATTGGCTGGAATCGGCACGTGACGGGGCGGAGCTACCAGGAGCCGGTCTCAGGCACGAGCGGCCCTATTCAGAAAACAAGACCACCGGACTGCGCAAGCGCGTCTAATCCGGCGATTAGACGCTGAAAATTAGACGGCTCCATGGAAACGAGGACGCCAGCAACGGAGCAGGTAAGTGAAAAACGTCTGATAACTTCTGTATGGCTCATAATTAATGCACAATGTACATTACAAAGTGCATTAATATGGCCATACAGAAGTGTATAGACCCACTTGCTGCCGCGGGACAACCCCTTTAAAGTAATTCTGCAGGCCAGTACGATTATGCCAATACCAAATTGTAGTAGTTTTTTTTTTCTTTTTCACGACTTTTTTACACTTTAAAAGAAAAAAAAAAGTAATAAAAGTTTAAATCACCCTCTTTTTGCCATATCTATAATAAAAAAAATCTAAATCATAAGAAAAATACAAACAGTGAACGTAGTCCGAAAAAAAAGTAGTTAGTGCAGAATTCCAGGATGGCATTTTCTGCAACACTGCCGTGGAATATTCCATCCCTCGTAAAAGGTCCCTTAGTCTCCGGGCCGTCAGGAAGTTGTGAATACAGCCATGTGCACAAACCTTAGAATCACAGGTTATATGAGGAGAAACAATGGGGGAAGGAAGGGAATCTTATAAACCCATCTTGATATAAAGGCAAATCTACATCAGCTATGAGTTTGAGTCAGGGTACTACATGCTGGGGTCTTTTTTTGGTTCCTTCCATGTGGTTGGGAAGCTGGGGGATTGGAGAGGGTAGATGGGTTAATGACTCCAGTCCAACAGGGAGCACAATGAGACCTGAGAGGTCATTCTACTGCGAGGCTGTTAACTTGGTGGGGAGCATACTGGCTTTATCGACATGCGTCAGGTTCAGGGTCAGGAGGAGATTTTGTCCCGCATCAGGTCAATGTTGCCCTGTTTCAAAAACAATTCTAGGGCATTGGATACTAGGCGGATAACTTTGGAATGACGGAGCCCTGTGTATTGGCCCAGAGTTAGGGGCCCATCCAGCACTTCAGAATACATGCTTTATGTCTGTCTTGTGTTCTCATCTTATTTTTAGAATGCATCAAATGTATGTGTATTAGAACTGCAGGCATAAAAGGGTTAATGTCTGGTCATGTCTAGTAAATGTATCGTTTTGTCTTGTGTGTAGTATAAAAGTGTGTTCACATGATAGGAGAGAGAGCCAGCAAGTCAGTCTGTTAGTGAGGAGTGAGCAGGTTGGCCCATCAGAGAGATAGAGGAAGCAGAGCGATGGCTTGCCGCTCATGTTTGTGCCCAGCTATTCTAGGGACCCTCCACATACCCGCTGACCTGAAAGTGTGAAACCTGACATGATGGAAATGCAGAGCAGATACCGCTTGCAACCAGAGAAATGGGAAACCGCTTCTGAGCGAGAGAAAGAGTGAGTATGAGAGAGATCGGACAGATAACTTGGACTGTGGATTATACAAATGCCCCAAGAATCCTTGCCGCTTCATCTCTACTCTTTGCTTCTGTACAAAGACTTATTTTTATAAACTTTCAAGAGTTCAAGTAAACTGACAGAATTGACCATTCCCGATTCTTGTTCAGAGAATAGCCAGTGTGGGCACTACTTCATTAGAAGTGAGGGATCTGCCACAGAGAATGGAACAGTGGCGTCACGAATGACAAACAAGACTTAAAGGTAACTACAGTTACTCATTTGTAAGCCCTCCAACGGTAATGGGGGTCGGGTTCCCAGCCACCCGTAGAGAGGAGACTATAGAGCCCCGAGACAAGGCTATATCTCTACCCCACTGTCTCCTTGGACGCTGCGCATCTTTATGCCGATAACCAAAACTCTTAATCGAGCATTTCAACAAGAGGCTTCATCAGGATTCAGTGAGATGTGAACACCATGAGAGGGTTAACATCCGGGCCACCTTACTCTGACCGTGGGCAGATTACAGAGTCCAGAAGTCTCTGCTGCTAGCAGAGTGCCAGTTATCATCGGCGAGACTCAGCCGCAATCTCACATAAAGACTATTTAAAGGCTTGCCCACACCAGTGTATTTGCGCAGTGTATTGCACATGTAATACGCAGTGAATAGAACCATTTATCTCAATAGGTTTGATTAAATGAGCGCATTTTTTGTTCCACGCCATGTGCGATCGGGTGAGAGAGAAAAAAATTATACGGTATGATCTATTTTGGTTCACATTTGTGCACCATAAGAGCCCGTTGAAGTTAACGAGCATGTGTAAATACGCATGACATATGCAGAAAGCCAGCGTATCCACTGCGCAATGGGATTTTAGGGGCATTTCTTGTGCGCGCAAACAGGTGGTGCATTTGCACATAGAAATACATGCTGGAGTGGGTGAAATATGCAGGCGCCTCATGTCCACGGGCGGAATCTGACTCTTCCGGCGACTGCATGTACCTGTCTGGGTCTTTTTCTGTACTGCGGATGTGAGCAGAAGCACCAGCCGGCGCACATGAGCAGAACAGCTTTTGTTTTTTTAACTCCTGCATTCTGATGGTATCCGCGGCCCACGGATCGGACGGCTTCCATTGACTTTAACGGAAGCCGTCCATGCAGGAACCGCAATGAGATGGAGCTTGCTGCAATTTACGGACCCAAAGATCCACAAAACAAATCTTCATTCAGGTGCGGACGCCGATGCTTCCCCGTGGGCGGCTTGAATTGCAGATCTATTCCACAGAACAAATCCACCCGTGGGCATTCGGCATTCGTGCCTTCCGGTCGTGGAAACACGTGGCAGAAACGCTCTTACGCCCACCTGAACACACAAGTAAAAACCATAAGGATGAACCCATTGAAATCAATGATTTCTATTTGCTGCGTATTGCGCATGCAGAGATTGCCCGTGCGCGGCTGCCCAAAGGCCGCTCTCACATATGCGATCACAGAACGCTGCATCCAAACAGCAGAATTTTACACAGCATTTTCGATCGCACGCTGCGGTATTTTTTTAATGTACCTTATTGTGACAAGTGCAGGCGCATTAAAAAGCGCTAAAACAGAGCAGACCGGGCTAAAAAATTGCAGCGATAGAAACGCCACATTTATGCACTGCTCTGCGAAGCCCCATTAAAGTCAATGTCAGCATTGTACTGCAATTAGCGTGGTTTCAAACATTATGCTAAACGCAGTGCAAAGCGGCCTAAGCAGTAACACCGACCCCCCTCCCCATCTACACGCTGTGATAGATCTGAACTAAAGCCATCTTTGTTGCCCATAGCAACCAATCACAGCACAGCTTTCATTTTTCCTTAGCAGTTTCAAAAGTGAAACCTGAACACTGATTGGTTGCCGTTCTGTGAAGTGGGGCAGATACAAGGACTGTCTAACCAGCTGCTGCCCAGAGCGACCAATCAGAGCTCAACATTAATCTCTGAGTTAAAGTGAAAGCTGCGCTGTGATTGGTTGCTACGGGCAACAGACTGCTTTTCTTTAAGACAGTTGATAAATCTGCCCCATTTACTTCCAGTTTGGCACCAATTCCAACGCATGAGTAGTGTCTGCCATCTTTAATATATTCACTACATGACAGGCACCCATGTTAGCAGGTTACCAGCCACCCCCTATCCCCCAGACTGCCAGACAAGCACCATTACCTACTGGCACAGGGGGCCATCTCCCCCAGACTGTTATAAAAGAACCACTACCTGCTGGCACAGGGGGTCATCTCCCCAGACTGCCATACAAGCACCACTACCTGCTGGCACAGGGGGCCATCTCCCCCAGACTGTTATAAAAGCACCACTACCTGCTGGCACAGGGGGCATCTCCCCCAGACTGTTATAAAAGCACCATTACCTGCTGGCACAGGGGGCATCTCCCCCAGACTGTTATAAAAGCACCATTACCTGCTGGCACAGGGCGCACAAGGAGCATCCCCACAGACTACAGAGCCTCCTTTTTAATCCCATCACAACACATGAGAGTAGTGTCTGACATCTTTAATATATTCACCACATGACAGGAACCATGTTAGCAGGTGACCAGCCATCTCCTATCCCCCAGACTGCCATACAAGCACCACTACCTGCTGGCACAGGGGGCATCTCCCCAGACTGCCATACAAGCACCATTACCTGCTGGCACAAGAGGCATCTCCCCCAGACTTCCTACCTGACTCCTTGTCCATATTGGGCCTCCTACCCCCAGCAGGCTGCTCCCCACGGCCAGCCATGTCTGACCTCCACAGCCCAAGGGTCCTGGCCCCTCCTCCAGGTTCAGGCCTTTTATCTGGCTAGAAGGTGTAGGCTAAGTAATGAGGTGTGAGGAGGAGCCGGTCATTGGCCTCAGGTTCATGGCGGCCTGCCGGGTCGGGGTTACAACTAGAGATGAGCGAGTATACTCGGTAAAGGCAATTGCTCGAGCGAGCATTGCCTTTATCGAGTACCTGCCTGCTCGAGATGAAACGTTCGGGTGCCGGCAGCGGGCTGGGAGCTGCGGGGGAGAGCGGCTCCCCCCCGCTCCCTCCTGCTGACAGCCGCTACTCACCGCTCCCCCGCACCAGCACCCGAACGTTTCATCTCGAGCGGGCAGGTACTCGATAAAGGCAATGCTCGCTCGAGCAATTGCCTTTACCGAGTATACTCACTCATCTTTAGTTACAACCTGCAAGAAACATTTTGGGGCTGAATGGGTAAAAACATTTTGCTTCGTCCCATTTCATCCTCCAAGAATCCAAAAATGTGCAAAGATCACAATGATTTCTGCGAATGTCAACAAGTAAGATTCTGTGGCAGCTGCTTGATAGCGGGGGTCTCATGGCCCGTTTACACGGAACGATAATCGCTCAGTTGCGGCTAAACGGCTGAAAGACGAGCGAGAAGCGTGAGGTTCTTGTTCCATCATTCAGTTTCAGCCGGCATGAAAAACCAGTGCCGGCTCAGGCACGTATCGTGCCATTTAACCCCTTAAGAACATGGCGTATTTTGCCCATTAAGAAAAAAGACTTTTTTTAAATTTTCATTCCCACTTTCTTTTTCCGTCGTCAGGGCCATATGAGGGCTTCTATTTGTGTGGCTAATTGTAGCTTAATGAAAACAAAGATCTGGTCCGGTGTGAGCCAGTAGAGCAAAATGTGATTGTTCTCAGCAAGAGAAACCGCGTAATCTTGTAGATATGATACCTTGTAATGGCTAACAAAAATACATGATGTAATAATAGCGAGCTTCCGAACCAACGCAGGGTTCTTCTTCAGGCTTAAATGGCTGCGTTGGTTCGGAAGCTCGCTATTACATCATGTATTTTTGTTAGCCATTAACCCTTTCCAATCCACTGTCTGACGTCTGAAGACATTATGATTTAAGGCTGTTACGGCTCCGATGTGGGAAGACGTCCATCAAGGTTCTCTTACTGTATATAGCCAGCCTCTCTGCTGTTGGACCTATCCAACGTGTCACCTCATGCAGTACTGGCTTTAGCCAGCAGATAGCGCCATTGTATAATGGCAGATAAAGAGTAAGCCCCCTAGGAAAACCAGGATACAAATTGGATTGGAAAGGGTTAAAAGGTATCATATCTACAAGATTACGTGGTTTCTCTTGCTGGGAACAATGACGAATTGTAGTTTTTATTGGTACCATATAATGTGTTGTAAAACTCTTAGGCTGCTTTCACTTGCGATAAAATCGCATGATGCGAGAGTGAATGAAAGCGCAGAATTATGAAAACAATCAATTTCAATGGTTTCATTCCCATTTGCGATGTTTTCACTCTTCACTTTTTTTCTTGTCTGTGTTTCTCTATGGAGCCTCCTTTTTATGAACTTGTCACTTTCTTGTGATGAGATGGATTTTAAGGGCTTATTTAGACGACCGTATATCGGCTCGGTTTTCACTCCGAGCCGATATGCGGTGTCCTTGTCTGCAGGGAGGGGGGGATAGAAGAGCCAGGAGCAGGAACTGAGCTCCCGCCCCTATTTGCCATGGGAGGGGCTAGACAGGGCGGAGCTAAGCAACTGTACTTAGCTCCACCCCCATCTTGCCCCCTCCTATTGCAAATAGTGGAGAGGGGGCGGGAGCTCAGTTCCTGCTCCTGGCTCTTCTATCCTCGTCCCCCTGCAGACGAGGACACCGTATATCAGCTCGGCGTGAAAACTGAGCTGATATACGGTCGTGTGAAATAGCCCTTAACTTTAGAAACTCCTATTTATTACAGCACAACAAAATTGCGGGCGGCAGCGATGCACGATTTTTCACAAGAAAATGCGTCGCTGACGCTCAAAAATTGCCTGAACACAACCGTGATTTTGGCGCGTTTTTCTCGCAGCGCTTATCATTTCTTTTTTTGAGAGCAGAGAGAGAAAACGCATCAATTCTATCTTTTTTTTTTAACAACATTAAGATAACTTCACACAGACTCACCAACATGCGATATCCCAGCGGATTCAATGGGAGACATGGCATTGTGTGCACCTAGCACTTGGTGCGACGATGCCACCGGCTCCATTCAAAGCAATGGGCGATGCAAGGGCGCGCCCAGAGATAGGACGTGCCATGGTTTGTTTCCTGTATTGCTCATATATATGACCCCACTCAAAAGAATGGAGTTCATATTCATGTGAGAATCTCACTTGTGTGACGCCAGCCATAGGCCTCTTTCACACAAGCGTCATTTTGACGCAAAGCAGGCGCATCAAAAAATTGTATCTATCAGAACCAATGGGTTCCACCAGGGAAACTATTTTTTTGACGCGCCTTAAAAACCCCCAAACATATAGGACCTAAGCACGTTATTTCAACAACAAATTTCTTGCCGCGTCAAAAGATAGGACAATTCCTATCTTTTGATGGCGCAACACAGGAGACACCATAGACTCCTATGGGAGTCTATGGAAGCCGTCCGAAAAAGGGAGGGGAAGGGAATTTAGCAGCGAATTGGTCGCAGCTATTAGTCGTTCATGTAATTTTATGCTCCAAAGGTTGCAATTTTTTTAGCGCGTCTGATTGACTCTAGTCTGAAAGCTGGCCTTAATCATAAAGCATAAATCTTGCACAAATCACGCACAGATATGAACCCCATTTCTTTGAATCGTGTCATACACACGAGCGATTTTTCTTTTCCCACATTGCATCTCACCATGACGCGATGCGGGGGGAAAATTGCAGCATGTCCTATTTTTAAGCGTTTGCTCACATCGCATCGCCCGTTGTTTTCAATGGCAGCAGCACACGGCTTGCTTGAAAGACGCAGTGCAAGCTTTTCCTATTGAAAACAATGGGTGACACTCTGCGATCCTGACAGGCGCGCCGGAGGTTCGCTACTGAAAGTGATGAAAGGCAGTTTTAATATAAAGACGCCTTGCATCCGTGGGGAAATTGCACATTGGTGAGCCTGATATCAGGGCCTGTTTCATTACCCGTTGTCGCACTTGCCCATGTGAAATTAGCCTTAACCCTTTGCAATCCAATTTTGGATTCAGGTTTTCCTAGGGGGCTTTCTCTTTCTGCCATTATACAATGGCGCCACCTGCTGGCTAGAGCCAGTAATGCAGTATGGGACATGCTGGAGAGGCCCCCGACAACAGAGCGGCCAGTAATATACAGTAAGAATTCCTTGCCGGGCGTCTTCCGACATCGGGACTGTACAGCCTTCAATCAGTATGTCTTTGAACTTCAGACAGTGGATTGGAAATGGTTAATGACACAATACATTTTTTTTGTGCCAGTCGGTATGATGGCGATGATACCAAAAATTATAATTTTTTTTTTAGGTTTTTCCACTTCTGCACAATAACCTGCCCTCCTTTTTTTAGTATTATAATTCTTTTTACATGGCTGCAGTCGAAGGTCCATAATTTTTTTTATTTTTCCATAGACGGAACTCTGAGGGCTTGATTTTTGCCTGATGAGGTGTAGTTTTTATTTGTACTGTTTTGGGGTACATACAGCTTTGTTGTTCACCTTTATTGTGTTTTTGTGGGCAAAACGAACACAATAATCATTTTTCTTTCATTTTCTAACATTTTTTTAACATGCAGGATAGTGTATTTAATGTATTATACAGGTTGTTACCGACCTAATGAGAGAGGTCAGAGAGAATGGTGATGGAGGAGAGAAGGGCCGCTCCTGCCAGGGCTGAGCTAGGACAATGTCTCTCCTAGTGGGAAGTTCATCCCCTCCAGGGATAAGAATGCAAGAAATGCAGGTAAGGAGTTGGTGTGAGAGTGCAGTACCACCAGCTCCCCCGCTGAACCGCAGCTTAACGAAAACAGTGAGACACTAATTGCCGTTAGCAACAAAAGTGAACATGTGTGAAAGACCGTGATGTTTAGGAGAGCTTGCATCAAGAGAAGCGTCCATCAGATAACAGCAACTGAGGATGTGTATGCCTTGGGGGAAAAAGAACTGTACTTGACTGATCTTTATTCAGGGCTAGTGATTCGTCCAGGGACACTGGCGTCACGACGACAATCAGGAACTACTTTGAGGTAACCAAAATACACACCCTTATCTTCCCTGCAGGTGGCTGGGCTAGGTTATTCTTCAGCTATTTTGGAAAAGGGAGAAGGTAGAGCCACCATGAACTGTTTGCCAAACTATACTCAGCCGTCCCCTCAGCTGAAGGCCTGGTTCCATGTCACTGCAGACATGAACTTGGCGTCACGAACAGCGTTATACCTCTGCGCCATGTGTATTAACAGATAAAAAGTGAATTGGAACTTCCCCTGCGAGACACATAGACAAGTTGAATTAGAAAAATAAAATTGTGAGTTGGAAAATTTGTTTTTCTTTGAAGTAAAGATGTATGATGCAAAAATGCCATACAAGCTGGAAGGAGACCGTGTGGTATTGCTAGACCAAGTAGTGTTAATGAACTTTTGTACAAGTGTGGAAAGTTCCAGTGACAAGATGGACTTGGGGCACAATATGGCGCCCAGCCTACTCCTCCCTTTCCGGAGAAGCCCGCCAACGGTGAGAAATAAGTAGGAGGGGGGGGGGGGGTTGGGGAACTCCCCCACCATGGAGCAAAAGGAGGAAGGTGTCTGGAGCCACCCAGGGACAGAGCTTGAAGTGGAGGCAAGTGTGTACCCAGAGAGGACTCAGCAGAGTGGGAAGAGCCAAGGAGATAGTGAGATGGCCACCACGAAAACTTTACAGGCTGTACCGGCTGGATACCCACCACCAAAATCCCAGTGATACTGGGGTGATGAAAGGAGGTGCATTAGCTGATGTCTACTGTCTCTTCATTGCCCACGGGACCTGCAGCAGAGACGCTGAGCAGCCGGGAAGGTCACTGGTTGTTGCTGGACTTGATACTGGGACCTCCAGAGTTGAGCCGGTTGATCCTGTTCCCAGGACACAAACTCGTTACAACCCACACCAGGTTTGTGTGGTCACATAATCCACCACGGATATAGATCCATAGAGACAATTTGGAAGCCCAGGGGGCTATGCCTGAACACTTGTTACCCTATGTCATGGAATATGGGGCTGGAAATTTTTTTCTGTTTTCCAGGACGATAGGGATGACCGCCCTAAAGGACCACTGTACTTTACTGCCCCTGCAGAAAGGGCTGGAAACAGAGTACTGGATCTTACAGAGAATTCACCCGTACTGCGGTGGCAGCCCAAAGACAAGAGGAAGAGGACTCTACTGAGGAGGATTTGGAGGTCAGAGCATGGACTCGTGCCAGCCTATCATTATGTTCCTCTGTTGGAATCCACTCTTGGGAAAGTAGTGCAACTCCCAAGGGATTTAGTACAGAATATCAGGCAGAAGAGCCTACAGGACCTCCTAAGGTGCTGTGGTGCTAGAGACTCTATATCTGTCACCAAATGACATTTGAGACTTTTTCTTCTGTTTGGTTATTTTAATTTGTATCAGTAAGAATTGTGTTTATCACTCATTATTCCTGCTTTTTTTATGGGTAATTATAAAGTTTAATGTTAAGTATGGTAATTGTGCAGGAGTGAGGATGTTTGAGGTGTTGAAAGTTGTGGTGGGGAACGCGACTCATATGTAGACTGAAGGTGTGTCTGAGTTTAGTGCTAGTAAGGAGGTTACCCCACAAGCTAAGATGTACTTAATTTAATTAGAACTCATTACCATTGTAGTCAGCACAGTTGGGGGTGCTGATTACCACCCAGCATGAGTAGGAGAAAGTGAAGGTCATTCCACTTCTATCCATTTAAGAGTCTACAAGTCACCCTTTTCTATCTGAGTGTCAGCAACTGTGTTGTAGTAAATTTCAGGCTTTGGAGAGCAGAATTATGTGTGGGCCCCCCCTAGCATATGTTGGTGAATCCTGAGTTCCACTCAGCCCAGCAGTAATGTCCATGTGCCTGGCCGGTCCTCTTCTTTTGCATACTGTCATGTATTACAGGTTGACAACAGAAGTGAGATACCAAGTAATAGTAAAACACTGGGATGGGTTTAATGCAAGTAACAACCTAAGGGGGTTGCGTGTAACGGTGCTGCCATACACTCTCCAGACTTAGTTAGCGAGTCCATAGTTTGGTAATGTGTTAGTACACTGAGGATTTCTGGTCTCAGACATATTCTGTGTTTTAAAGAGATGCCAAGGTTAGCTTTCTTTAAGTAAGGGGGAACTGTAGTGGCCTGGAGTTAGGGGCCCCTCCAGCACAGAGTTTGCTTGTCTTTGTCTCATGTCACTATTGAGAGTGGTGCATAGTGCAGTGTTATCTGTATTAACATAAAACAGAGCATGAAAGAGTTAATGTCTGGTGTCTGGGCATTGTATTAGTGTAGTTATGGCTATTGTCTGTTCTAACTTCTGTGTGCACGTGCCATGTAGTGTGCCAGGTGTTAGAGAGTGTCAGAGGAGAAGGGACAGGAGTTGATGGAGGAGAGAAGGGTTGCTCCTACCAGGGCTGAGCCAGGACAAGGTCTCATTCTAGGAAGTTCATCCCCTCCAGGGATAAAAATGCAAGAAATGCAGGGAAGGAGATGGTGCAAGAGTGCAGAGTTAAAAACTACCACGAACTGTTTGCCAACTACCCCTCCATCCCCTCAGCTGAAGGCCTTATTCCCGGTCGCTGCACAGCCAACTTTATTTGCATGATCTAGAGTGTACACACAGGTTCTGCCAATCATTTGATATATTCCTGACCATATCAACCAACTTCAAAAAAAAACAAAAAAAACATTACATTAAAATAGTTACAGTTAGGATTGTAAACTATTGACGTAATCCTGGCAATGAAACGTAATCCTTTTTCCACCACTTCATGAGTTTCTACAATAAACGATGACCCCATCTTCAGGCTCCGATAATAGCAGGTTGTCTAGTTGCTACAAGAACAGTTTTCCTATACGGAATCTGTAGCCTCAACATCAGTTAGTGAAGCCGGGTCTGTGGAGCTTCCCTCGTCAGCATTTTCCCAGGCGATGGGCATCTGGGGTGTACTGGGTGCAGAGGAAGTGCTCGGTCCATCGTCAGATGTCAGGTCAGTAGCGAGAGAGGATATAGGGATCCAGATACTTGTTCCAGGCAGATTAAAATGAGGGTCACTGGGGGGTTTGTGACTGCTCTCTGGAGGCATCTTGCAGATTTCTGTCCCAAAGCGGCTATCTGGGGGTCCACCAACATTTTGGCAGTAGACCAAACCAGATGAATGCAGTCCCTGGGGTAATACAAAAGAATCCATGGGCCGTGGTGGAGGAAAGCTATCCAAAAAGAACCACTTTTGTGTTTGCACACAATTTATAGTGGCCTCCATTTTCTGCTTGTGTAGAAAGTGCCACTGATCCTGTGTGAGGGCCTTTGACCCTGTATGGGGGGAAAATTTGAATTCAGGCTTGAAAGTCAGAGCCTCACGCCTCACCTTCGCTCTTTGGTTTTGAAACCAACTCTAGAAGGACAAAGACACTGAGTTAGCCATACAACAGGACGTTGGTGTGTGCAGATAGGTAGTAGTTACACCCCTGCCTACTATATGCCCATGGATAAAATCCAAGGCATAATGCCCAGTTTCTCTCAACACCGCTTGGGTTCTGTCACCTCTTGGTATCTGGATTCTGCCAAAATCCTGACCCTACAAGTGCCCAATGGTGAAGACAGCCTGCCAAGTAAATGCAGTACAGCATATCTGTGGCATATATGGTGGCACAGTACACTGTAGTGCAACGACAATCAATCGTCAGGCCATACAAAGGTTTTGTTTTCCTTCTTCTAAAGACGGCAACTTATCCGGTAAGCGCACCATTACCCCAACCTCCACATACAGCTGTTAATCTTTTGAATTCCCGCAGCACTTAAGTTATGCCCAATATTTACTAGATACATCCCCAACAAGGTCACAGCCCCAGAGACCAGTTGCAGTCAACTTGGGCAATCAAGTCACTATGGGCATACAAATGCTTTGGCTGAGGATCAGAAAATTGAGACTATTCTTGAGATCAACTTCAGGACTTTTACAGGGAGTTCTGCTATGAAGCCATCCACCCAATTAATGAACTACATTGGGGAAGGAGGGAACGTACCTGGATGCTTTGCTGTGGGAGAGACAGATGATTTGCCAGCTGCTCAAGTTCTGTAGGAGTCAGATACTGCTCCTTTTTGAAAAAAGCCTCTAGAGTGTCCAACTGAGCTTTGACCGTTTTTTTGCACACTTGAATCTTTTTCAGCAGATATTCTGGGTTTTCCTCATGAGGTGCGGCACTGTGGTCATCTGAGCTTTCTGGCCCTTGCTGGTCTACAAAGAAAATAGAAATCTGTATGATGCATTGTATGTGACATACCTCATGTTTGCAAGACGTGAGGATCATAAGGTTTCTTAGACACAAGGGATAGATTAAACATGTTGTATAGGATTAGAGAAACATGGCCGCTTCCTTGCCCAACAGCACCGCACCTGTCCTCAGGTTGTCTGTTATTTCTGCTTCATTTCAACAAAGTGAATGGTGTCAAGCTGCAATACGACACAATCTGGAGAGATGTACCCCTTCTTGGGAAAGAAAGTAGCCATGTATCTTTTTTCCAGCACCTGACAAGGGTATTATTGTATCTTGACGCCACCGGAAGCTAGTGGTTTGACAGAGGTTCGATGCAGGAACACACCTGTCACACCCCTAGCTCCTGGTTGGGTAAATTCCCAAAACATCCTGGAAGCTGCACCTCAAGATACAATAGGCATACAAGGTGATGGGGCTCCCAATACTGTACTCCCCCATGCTGCGGCTGTGAGCGGTGTGTGCATGCCAGAGTAGCTCAGCAGCGCTCACATGTGGGGAGTGCCGGGTCTCTCGCCTGCCTTCTCCCACAGTGTAACGAGGTACACGGAGGGTTGAAGTAGCGCTCACGTGTGGAGTGCCGGGTCTATCGCCTGCCTTGTCCCACACAGCAGAACGTGGTGCACAGACAGTAGTAGCGCAGGCAGGTGCCGACCGGCTGCGGTCTGTGCTGCCTTGGAGGCGCAATGCTGACAGCGGCCCAGCTATAAGGAGCTGAGGTGGGACGCTGCAGCCCTCAGGGAAGAAAGCACTGCAGCAGGGAGCCCTGGGAGAGGGCCCGGGTGCAGACTGAGAGCAACAGCGATGATGTTCAATAACGGCCTGGAGCCAGATCATGACAATTATAAAGGGCCTGCCAGAACCTGCAGTGGAGCACTCTATGCAGCCAATCAGGTACAAGGGGCATCAACCCCATCACTCTTCCAAGATAGAAGAGGGAACAGCACACCAGGGGTTCTTTTAAAAATATAAATGGCACCAGCTGGTGCTTCCTTTTTCTTCAAATTTCCATAAGAAGCAACGTGTCGGCCCAGTGTTGAGCCTTTTTCAAGCAACGTCACTCGTCTCCACCAGGACTTCCTGGTGGCATCAAGATATAATAATACCCCTGCCAAGTATCCTATAGTTATCTATGGGTTAAATATATGCAGATTGTAAAGTGGTTTGAAAGAGTGTTTAAGCCTAATTCATCCAGAATAGAGCCCTACAGGGTTATACGAAGTCTGTAGTCATTCATCGTACCACTGTATGAGGTCTCCATGACACATGGTCCCTAGAGGAGCTTCCAGAACTGAACTAGGTTATCAATAGTTAATTGTTGCGGGACTGCTGCCCAGAATCCCCAATAATTCGCTGCTCGCCAGGCTTGCGGTCATTGTGAACAGAGGAGGAAGTAGACAGCTCTGTCCATAGTGTAGTAGTCTGGGTTGGTACTGTAGGGGCAGCTCCCATTAAATGCAATACCAACCTGGGCCTTCATCTTCTGTCCACACTGACAATGGGCCAGATAACAGCTGATTGGTGGGGGCAAGTGGCAGATTCCTGCAGATCAACTACTAAGACCTAGCCCAATGATAGCACAGCAGTCAAAACTCAGAAGCAGCATATATATCCCTTAATATCTCAGAAGGGCAGGATCTGTCCTGGACAGATTGTGCATTGGATGGAAGAGGACCAAGGAAAAGCAGATTTGGAGGTCAATATTTCCTTCAGCTTAACTGTAAGACCACCATACAATGAGACATGCCAGCTCTGCAAATGGGCCTTTTCCAAGCCAAGTTCTGAAAAAGGCCCATTAGCAGAGCCAAGTCATCTCAATATAGAGTATTCCTTTAGGTGAACTTCAACAGACTAGGAAGTGCTGATGTCCAAGCCTGCTCTTAGTATCCCAAGAACAGGTCCTCAGTAGTTCAGCCCTGGAAAACCCCTTTTGCAGGCCAAAGATGGATCTCATTTTTACTTTTTGGGAGTCTAATGTGAGGGAACCCTTAGGGCTCTTGCACTCATGCTAGATTTTCCTGCGAGTGTGAGTGAAAACGCAATATTTTGAAATCAATTATTTTTAATGGTTTCATTCTCATTCACGATGTGTTCACGCAAGCCAGATGCAATTTAAAAAAATCTGCAATATATAAAAAAAAAAAAAAACACGCCCATTGTTTTCAATGGGGCCTTCGACATTGAAATCAATGGGAGAGGATCGTGAAACCGCCTTGGAATCCCCCCATAGTGAGGAGAGGAGGGGGGCGGGTGGCAGAGCTACAAGGGATCTCCTACATACCTCCCCATATTTAATCCCTTAAAAGGACATGGCCAATTTTGGGCATAAGGACGCAACAATTTTTGGCGGATTTTCACCACTTTTCAAAAGCCGTCGACATGGCCGTATGTAGACTGGTTTTTTGCGTGGCAAACTGTAGTTTTTATTGGTGTCATTTTAGGGTACATATCCTTTATTTAATTTTTTTTTTTTTTTTTTATGATAGCAAGGAGAAATCATCAATTTTGCCATAGATTTATATACATACACACGTGACGTTTTTTTTTTTTGCTGTGGGTCGGTACAGTTACAATGCTACCAGAATTCCAAATTTTTTTTTTTTAAGTTTTTCCAGAACCACAAACCTTTTGGAAATTTTTTTCTATATCGCTGCCTTCAAGGTTCTTTATTTTACAACGGATGGAGCTCGGTGAGTGCTTATTTTTTGCAAGACAAGCTGTAGTTTTTATTGGTACATATGGCTTTTTTGATCACTTTTATTGTCTTTCTTGTGAGGCAAAATGAAAAATAAGCATTTTGCTTCCATTTTTAAGTTTCTTTTATTTAATGCTTTTTGCCGTGCAGGATAGAGAATGTTCAATTTATTGTACGTGTCATTATGGATGCAATGTATAGGATTTTAATTTAAAAAGGAAAAAAAATGTATGTCCCAGCACAAATACTGACCCCCCCTCCCCCCCCCCCCCCCCCCAATTGCCCAGCGCAAATAGTGACACACACACACACTGCCCCAGTGCAATAGTGACACCCCTCCCGACAATTGCCCAGTGCAGAGTGACCCCCCCCCCACACACACACACACACACACACACACACACACACACACAGCCCCAGCACAAAAAGTGACACCCCCCCCCCCCCAACAATTGCCCAGTGCAAATAGTGACAGTGACACACACACACACACACACACACACACACACACCCCCAGCACAAAAAGTGACACCCCCCCCCCCCCCCCAACAATTGCCCAGTGCAAATAGTGACACACACACACACACACACACACACACACACACACGTCCCAGCACGAAGTGACTCTTCAATTGCAGTAGGTGTCTCCACACTGGTAGACCTCACGAGTGCCCAGGAATGGCGAAGGCAGAGAAGTAGGCAGCTGTCCCCATATAGCACGGGGAACCCTTGTTCTCAGGCTGTTCATCCCAAAACACAAAATGTAACGTTTTGATCGCCATACTCCCTGAAAAACTGTTGCAAGCTTACCAGCAAGGTCCGAAGAGCTTCCAGGTTGACTTTGTGTATTAAAATCCAGGGTGGGAAATTAGGAAGGGGGGGGGGGGGGGGAACCCCAGGGAGGGGAGTCCCCGAGGAAGCAACAAACAGGATACGGGAGCCGTATCAGAGTCCCTGCATCAGATAAGTCCTTCACCACGTCCACAGAGGCAGGAACAGCCACCACTGTCGAGGGCGCCTAAGTCTTTGGATAGCAGCGGCACTAAGTACCACATTGACAGACCTCTCCACTCCTACATTTAAAGAGAAGTTCTCCCTGAGATGCCAACTGAGCACCAGCCAGTGCAACTTCTGATCCCTGCTGAGAATGGTGAACGCAGACAGCGCAGGCTCCATAGTGGTCCTCTCAGTCTCAGCAGATGGTCTCACCGGTAAAGGGCTGACGAAGGGTAGCAGATCTTGTACCTCTTTCTCATCTTCAAAGTACCATTGTGGTCTGCCCGATGGGTAGCCAGTGGGCATACCTTGCACTAGTCAGGTAGCAGACATCCTCAGGGTCCTCACTGCTCACTACCATGAGCTCTTCCTCCAACTCCGCAGTGCACTCTCCTGTGTCAGCAGAGTGTGCCGCTTTCTCCACCCCTGGGTGGTTCCTGTCACCACCCTTTTCCAGCCCTGCAGTGGGGGCTTTCCACCCCCCTACTTTTTCCTACCACTGGCAGCCTTTTGTTGGTGGGACACTTCGGCAGGCTTTTCTGGCAGGGAAGAATTTGACTGGCTGCAATTTTGAGAGTCCATATTTTCCGGCATCATGTGAATATTCAACAATGCTACCTCTCCCAAAAGCACCAGTCCTCCCTCATTTTGTAGGGCATTTTCTGAACGTTCATCTTGTCCCAAATGAGGTTGCTAGTGTAATCCAAAAGTGAGGGCAGAGGAAGTCCTTTACTGTCACTTTTTCAACATGAAAGGCACCATCCTGTTTGTGACGCCAAGCGGGCCTACATAATAGACAGGGTCAGTTGTTTGGCTAGGGAAGATGGTGGGGTAAAACCTGATATGTGACGGATGGCTCTACCATCTCCTCCCGAAGGATCCAAGGCATAGTCGGCCCAGCCGCGCACAGGACCCAGTAACAGCAACAGTGCTGAATGTCTTTATTACCCGTTTGTCCTCGTGACGCTAGTGCCTCTTTACAGTAAGCGAACCGAATAACAGAGTCCACAGCCAAAGGATAGTTTTAAACCGGAGGCACACTTTTTTACTCACGCAATCAGCTTAGATTTTTTTTCAAGACAAAGTGTTACAGTCTTGGGCATCACATTTCAAGCACATTGGTACTTTTCTTCTCCTCAACAAGTTTGTATCCAGGAACACAAAGGGAACACAAAGACCACTACGTCAAAACGCTTGTCCTGCTTTTAAGCCTGTGGAGCTACAATAAAGAATGTGCTTTTAAGCTTTAAGAAGATTGTCTGATGTTTTCCCCCACTGTGCTGCTTCTTGGAATTCTTTATGGTTTAACGTGAAAGGAACACATCACACTCTTCCATTTTGTCTATCACAGCTTTTTCTTTCGCCGCTCCAGCCACACTTAAGTTCGTTACTTAGTTCTCATTCACTCCCAACACTGTGGTAGTTACGTGGAGGAGTTATGCATTCACCGCTGACTCCAGGAATTCAGATCTCCTGCCTCCTCTCACATCCTCCTCTACCGATTACATCTCCACCCTCTTCTCTGGTAACATTGACTACTGACCCACCGCATCACACCTCCTCTCTCCTTCACCTCCCAACTACCACTCTCTCCCCAACTCCTCCTCCAATGTTCCTAAACACACACACACACACTTAGGTAGACAACACACCACCAACATAGGCTGAAACACCACAAGACAGACATGAATACATGTACAGACGCAATTACGATACTCAAGAGGGCAAACATCAGAGACACTACAATTTAACCAATTTAGATTTGATATATTCTTTCAAAATATATTTATTAGTTTCCAAATTTAACATCACGTACATAAAGTAATGTGTTTACATTTGCAGGGTTGGAAAGTAGTACAAGTAATTATGATGGATACTTGGTTTGCAGATTGAACAAGTCTTAAATGACCGCTAGTCACCAACAGGCAACTGGACAGGTTATAAGATAATCAAGTATGTAACCAATTCAAGTTAAAGGTGTCCCTCAAGAGGTTCAACCACAGGCCAGCAAATTGATGCAGAAGAGATGCCGAAGGGAAAATCATGCAGGCCCGTACTATTTTAAACCAATATTTTAACTATTGAACCAGGCTAAACTAACAAAAAGTGGAAGAAAGCAAGTTAAAACGGAGAAGAAAGAAAACTTAAGACAGACAAGAAAGTAAAGGAAGGTAGGATAATGAGGAGGAGGGATAAAAGGGAGAGGGAAGGGTAGCTGGGTTCTCTCAACTTCCTCATGTTGAGGTTAAGCTTCATCTATCGGTTCCACCAGAGGTCTCCGTCCCCTATGCCACCCCCTCATCGAGCCATCTGGAAAATGCCGGTGAACCTCTCAAGTCTATCCAGGTGGCCCATGTATTGTATGTGTCAACTGGCGTTAAGCCCGGATCGAAGTCAGAACTCATGAGATCCGCCATGAATTTAATGAAGTCTAAGGCAGTCCCTCAGGCCATCCTCGGAATCGCCCTCTCCCGCTTCCAATGTTGGGGTATGATATGTCATGTAGCCATAATGAAATGTCTCAATAACCCTTTTTTAGCATGAGAAAGAGATCCTGGCAACATGGAGAGGAGAGCGATCTCGGGGGATCTGCATACGGCTCCGTACAGTCTGGCAACGTCGTCCCAGAGGGGAGCCTCACCATATATGGTACATAGTGCCTACCTCAGAATGGCATCTCCAGGACTCATTAGGTTCTTCAGGAAAAATTCTGTGGCATTTGTCCGGGGTCCTGTACCATCGAGTCACTATTTTGTAATTTAGTTCCTGAGCTTTAGCAGAGATTGACAATTTGTGTGATAGGATATAGGATTTAGTACAGGATTTAGTACAGAGTTCCTCGGAGAAGTGTCTTCCAAGCTCCTCCTCCCATTTCAATTCCCACCTCAGTCAGATCCGCCGCGCCCGCTCATTAATCAACAACTCATACAGCAGAGAGATCACGTGTGGTAGGGGAGATGTGGCGACACATTTTCTCAAATGGAGTGAGGTCTGTCAGTAGTAGCTCGGGGGGCTTTAAGAGTCCACATAGTCCCTTACCTGAAAATACTGCATCCAAGCTCCAGGCCTCAGTGTGAGTCCCTCCCCCAGGTCACCCAGGAGGCGAATCCCACCTGGGCCCCATGATCTCCCAGAACCGTGGAGAGGGGCTTCCTGGCATAAAAGCAAAGTCTGAATTTGATCTTGTGGCTGGGATTTGCATGTTCCCCACCAGACAGGCCCAGGCCTGAATTAAGTTCAGGGCAAGGGGTGTGGCTCCTTCCTTCTTCCAATCTACACTGCCCAGAATCCAGAAGACCCCGCACAGGTTGAATCAGTTTTGACCTACCTCCCGGGCCAGCCAAGTTTTCTCATTGGTGCGATGTATTGTAGCTTATTCTAGGGCGAGAGTTTCTCCAGACAAATCTAGCCATGAGTTTTTGTAGGTGGGTAAAGAATGGTCTAGGAAGATCCCAAGGGACTGTCTGCAGATATATAGGACTCTAGGTAAGATGTTCATTTTTAACGAACTAATTCCTCCGAACCAGGAAAGCTGCAGTCTAGACCACCCCCCTAACTCCGACTCAAGATTTGTCAGCAGTGGGCTATAGTTCAGCTTGTAGGTCCAAGAGGAATCGGCTGGAATTTGTATCCCCAGATATGTTAAGGATCTCTTTCCATTGGAAAGGGAAAGCTTCTCGTTATGCATTGGCTTCTGAGGATGGTAAAGTAATATTAAGAATTTTGGATTTTTGCGTATTCATTTTGAAATTACTGAGCTTCCTGAAACTGGACAGTTCCAGGAGTATTCCTGGTAAACGAATCCAAGGATTTGTAACATACAGTAGTAGGTCGTCCGCGAAAATGGATAGTTTATTATCCCTATCGCGTTCCTTCACGTCCTGTATGTCAGGGTTGTTTCGTAGGGCTTCAGCTAAGGGTTCCATGACTAATATATAGAATTGGAGAGAAAAGGCAGCCCTGTCTGGTACCATTCCTGATCCCGAAGGATTCTGATAGCATTCTGTTGCCTCTAATACGGGCGGAGGGGGAACTATATAAGGCCATTATCCAGGAAAGGACCCTTGAGCTAAGCCCCACCCCCCTCAGCACCTCCTCCATGAAGCTCCAATTCACCTTGTCAAGGGCTTTTTCTGCATCCATAGCAAGCAGACAGAGGGATAGCGGATCTATGAGCCATATTAATCAGGGATGATGTTTTAATAGTGTTGTCTGGGGCTTCCCTGCCCAGAACAAAACCCACCTGGTCCATATGAATTAGATGAGGGATGTAGGTCTTCAATCTATTAGCCAGGATCTTGGAGAAAATCTTTAGATCGCTATTGATGAGGGAGATGGGTCTGTAGCTATTGCATGATAGGGGGTCCTTTCCTGGTTTCAAGATCACTACGATATGGGCCTGCAGTGCCTGGGGAGGTAAGGGGCAACCCCGAGAGACCGCGTTAAATGCTGCCAACATGAGCTCTGCTATCTGCCAATTCTACAGGGGTGAGGTCATCTTCAAGGGCTCCCGCTACATCAGATGGGAGGAATTTAGAGATGTGTTGTTGTAGGTATTGTTTAGTGTTGCCTACCTGGGTAGGTGATCCCGATTCTTCTGGGCGCAGGATGTTATAAAGTGTGGCATAGTATGTCCTGAAGGTCTCTAGTATCTCTCCAGGGGCATGTACTGTATTCCCCGCCGAGGAGTTTATGGAGAGGACGTTTGTCTGGGATGTAAAGCTCTTGCGAGCCATCTCCCGCTTTTATTGTCATATTCATACCACCCCGCCTGGAATCTGTCTCAGGTGTCTGATATTAGTAATTTAAATTAGCAGAGTATCTAATCTCTTTTTTATTTGCAAACTTTCGACTCTAGTGGCAGCAGTAATTGCTTTAACTTTAGTGACCTTTCCTTCTTGAGTCTTGAGATGTGTAACATGAACACCTCCCTCATTACACATTTCAGAGCCTCCCATTCAATCGGAGCCGGGGTGGGGTCTGACTCGTGAGACTCAAGAAAGACGGCAATGGTTCTGCATAGATCACGCATACAAATTGGGTCTCTAAGTAGGTTGTCATTTAATTTCCAGTTGTACCCTCTAAAGTCCTGTTTTCTGTGACTCAGCTTTCCGTAAATAGAGGCGTGGTCGGACCATATAAAATTACCGAGCGAGCATTTTGGGTGGCCATCTAGGAGTCTGTGCGATACAAAGATGTAATCTATTCTGCTGTATGAATTATGGACCCGAGAATGGTAGCTGTAGTCCTCGATGGAAGGGTGGAGGGTTCTCCAAAGATCAATAAGGTGTAGACTCACCAGGATCTTCCTGAACTTACAAATGGCTGAGCGGGGAATGGAGGAGCGTTCAGAGGAGGTATCTAGGAGCAGGTCCAATGCCATGTTGAAATCGCCTCCAGCAATGATGGTAGTGTTTTTCTGAGAATTCTGCTAGTCTCCGAAGAACTCTGGATCCAAAGGAAACCTGCGCCTGATTAGGGAGATAGAAGTTAACAACAGTATAAATGTCAGACCATTTTATTTTTAAGAATAAATATCTGCCCCCTTCATCTCTCTCAAGCGACAGAACTTGGGGATTCGGTGATCTATGGAAGGATATAGATACCCCGCATGTTTTGCGGTCTGGGTGTGGGGCGTGATACCAATGGGGGTAGTATCGATTATGACAGCTGGGGGTGCTAGTGGCAGTAAAGTGAGTTTCCTGAAAAAGAACCATCATGACTTGCTTCTTGCGAGAGCTATATAAAATTTGGTTCCTTTTCCCTGGGCTATTGAGACCTCTAGCATTGTAAGAGCTTACTATTATGGACGCCATTGGTTTCCCTCTAGGAGAGGAAGCCAGACTGCACGGAGCGCTGGAGGACCTCCACCGGAGTGAATAAGAGGAAACAGCCCGGGAAGGAGGGGAAGAGTAGAAGAGTAAGGTGAAGATATAAAGAGAGAAATGGGGTAGTAACATTGTTTTCGCTTTGTTATAGGAGTGGGGCCTGAGGCCAAAGTAGACCCCCCCCAAAGGAGAAAAAAAAAGTTATGTAGCATAAAGTGCTACAGGAGTATATAACAATTGTTAATGCAACAACCTGTATTGCTGGCCTAGTTTGGAGGAGTTGCGACTAAGACACAGGGGTTTAGCTCCCCCAAACTCCAGCTTAAGCAAGTGGACCCTTGTAGGGGTACGTCCGTATGAAAAGCAAACCTCAGGACATCCATGAACAACTCAGGCGACGACCGCAATGTCAAGTGGGACAACTGTCCGGACAAAAGCATCGTCCCAAGGATCAGTGCCTTCCAGCTGCTCCAGCCAACCGCCACGCCTCTCGATGGCTGTGGTTCAGGAGCCCCGACTTTTGGCCAGTCCGGGATTGAGATCGGGAGCTCGAGTTTTGCAAGGAATTTGGGGAGGTCCCCAAGTCCTCTTAAAATCGCTGTGTTGCCATCTCGTCCAGCTTGTAGCTGAAAGGTGTATCCCCAGTGATACAGAATGTTTTTTTCCTTTAATGCAGTTAGAATGGGTCTGAGAGCTCTGTGTAGCTGGAGGGTCCTTCTAGAAAGATCTGGGAGAACCAAGAGGGCAGAACCTTTATATGTGATGGGGCCTTCTTCTCCGATTCTCCTCAGAAGGTCTTCATCCTTAAAAAAGTGGATCCTGCAGAGGACATCATGTGGTCGAGCAGGGTCTGTACTTTTAGGTCCTAGGGATCTGTGAATTCTGTCTATCAGACTGTGAATTGACCTTTTAAGGATGTCGCCGAAGCATTTTTTGGCCCACCTCTCCAAGCGTGTGGGTTCCACCTCTTCACTCAGGCCCCTCATACGGATGTTATTCCTTCTATTTTGATTTTCTATGTCGTCAAGCTGCGTCAGTATACTCGAGATCTGCAGAGAGTGGTCTTGTAAAATGTGGTGGTGTTCGTTAACCTGCATCTGCAGCTGTGCTTGCGATTTTTCAGAGTCAGCTACTCTATGGCCGATGTGCTTAATTTCTGTCTGTAGTGCTTCTATTGCCTGCATTTGGGAATTTGTGCCTTTTGCAAGTAGGGAGTCTATCTCGCTTTGTGTTGGAATGCTTCTTAAGTGGGCCTTCCAATTCCAGCCCTCGTCGTCATCTATGGGCTCTGTTAAGATATCTCTGGTGCAAGCTGTCAGGCCTAGTTGTGGCCTAGGGGCTGGAGAAGGGGACTCAAATGGGTCTCTACATTCCCCAGAGTGCTGGGAGTCTGGAGGTCCGCATAGTGGCTCATCTTCCTCATTATTTGCTGAGGGTGGAGGTTGATTGCAGGCCCTCTTGTGGGTTAACTGTGTGGACTGTGTTGTTTCCCTTCTCCTCCATCTGGGGCGACTGGGCTCACTCACCAGATTTTTATGTGTACTGTCCTCTTGGTGAGACTCAGGATCTGTGAATTGGGGAGTCCACTTGTGAGGCTTCTCCAGAGATGTAAGACTCCTGGGGTAGGCCTGAAGCTGTCTCTGGAGGGTCTGGGCCAGGTGTCCGCTTCCCGTTTTTCATGCCGGCCGGAGTAGGCGGAGCCTGTTGCAGGAGCCTTCTCAGCTCCTTGGTTCCTCTGTGAGGCAGCGGTGGAGAGCTCTGGTTTCCCCGTGGGTCAGGTGCCTCCTGGATCTCACCTGGGTGCGAGCTAGCAGGAGAGGAAGTTGCAGCAGCTGGGTGCGGGAGACTCCAAGGCTCCTAGGCTCCTCCCTGCAGTGAGCGGCGGCACCATTTTGGATCCCGCTTTCTCCCGGAGTTGTGCCCCAGAAAAAACATCCAGAGGGCTTGGATTCTTGTGGTCTGGGGTCCCCCGAGGTCCAGGGCACTTGCCACGCTGCATGATGTGCGGATGTCACCGATGGATGCCAGGTAGGGCTGTTAAGAGCCGGAGTCTAGCGGGAGCCCAGAGAGGAAACGTCCTACTTCCTCATGTCCCAGGCCACACCCCCTAGATTTGCTATATTCTAAGTATTGTGTGCAGGTTTGTTAATTGTCGGAGCCTTCTTCGCCATAAATCTGATGCCACCATCCAGAATATGTGCAAGAGTCGTTTTGTCTCAAAATGGATAAATTGCCTACTATCTTAATGATAGAGAACTTTCTAGTTCAAGGGGTTGGGGGGGAAAGAAGAAAAAAAAAAAAAAGGATCATCCCTCAATGTGGCTCCATTATGTGACAGAAAAAAATCCCTGGATTTCTTATCCACCCTGAGGTGTGTATTCTGAATGCTGTGTGCTGGGTAACCCCATTGGAGGAAACTGCTGGTTCAAGGAAACATTTACACATACGCTTGTCTGAATAAGCGCTGAGACATGCAGATTTTAATGCAGTATTCGCAGTGGCAGAGTAAGCTGTGGATTTGGGTGGAAAATGTGGAGTCATTGCACCCCCTGTGAAAGCACCCTTACAATGCCATTACATGAGCACTTGCTTTTTCCTGACAGTTGACAATTCGCACCATTATACACTCATGTAATAACATTAACACCTGCCCTTTCAATTATTGGAAGGATGCGAGCAATAGCGGCTGATGCTACTGTTCGTGTAATAGCAGCCTTACATGTGCGCTAGAGGCAGCCACACAATCAAGTAGAGCAGCAGTGGCAGCCGGACCGGAGATAGATGAGTGAGTGAAATGCTTGCTGGGTTGCTGCCCAGCTGGAGGTCCACTACGGGGCCACTATTACTACTGAGGACACTCTGTATGCAGTGTTGGAGTGTCCGTGGTAGGTATGGTGGGTGGCTGTGTGAGGTTTTGACTTTGTCAGTATAATTGCGTTTGTCCCTTTTGTACTGTTCGATGTTGTAAACTGTGTGCTGTTATGTGTATTGACCTAGACAGGTCATGTAAGGGTTAATGTCTACTGTCTGGAATTGTATCTGTTTAGTCTGGTTATGTGTATTGGCTTTCCTAGCCTGCTGTGTACATGATATGTGATGCGTGTGCCAGGTGCTATGGGCAGGAATCGGAGTTGAGAGAAGGACATGAAAGGTGGTGGCATGTGAGAGGAGAGTGGAGATGCGATGGAGGAAGACAGTCATGTGAGGAGGAAAGAGCTGCCGAGCTTACCCGTGCCTTGTCCCAGGCGCACTTCGGTGACAATGGAGTACCTTTCCTTTGGAGAGTGTGGGGAGCAGATCCTGTTCTTCTGGAGACGGAGATGGCATGCACATGGTGCCTGTGTTCATCCACTCCAACAACAAGTGCATGTAAGAAAGACTGTGTAATTGAGAATCTTGGGAGCATGAAGAACGTAAAGAACGTTTTGTGAATTGTGCCTGGTTGTTATCACGAGCACTACTACCAAGGTCCAACAAATAACTTCGACTGCAGATATGTAAGAGGACAGGAACTTCTGGATATAAACTTGCTGGGGGAAGACTCTTCAGAAAAGGTTTTGCATATCTTATCTTAGAGGCTGTTAATGCCGTGAATTGGAACTGCACTTTTGAATTTATAAGTAAAGAGAAAAACTGCCTCCGGTTTTGGAAAGTTACTCATTTGACTGTGGACTGTTATTTCTATAGACTATTAATGAGGTACTGGCGTCACGAAGACAACCAGGTGTTAAGCAGTTCTTTACACTGGTGTTATTTACAAGAAACAGGTGACACGGCTGGCAACACCCAAGGCATAGGAGAGGATAGTAGAGCCACCCATGACAAAAGTAAGTTTTCTACCCCTCCATCTTTCCCCAGCCTAGAGGCAGCATCTGGTTGCCACAAGCGCATCATACCTCAAGCTGACTTAGGGTATGTGCACATGTGGTGGAAATCCTGCAAAATGTCCACAGCATTGTTCTGTAACATTTCTGCATCCAAAAAACATTTTGACTGGAAATCCTGAAAGATTACTTGGTTTCTCTTAATCACATTTTGCTCTACTGCCTAGGTAAAGGTAAGGTAAAGCCCCCTGGTGCAATCACTGACTCTTAGAGTGATGTCACATTGTTTTTGTGGGGTGGTTTGCCATTGCCTTCCACAGTCATCTTTTACCCCCCAGCAAGCTGCGTACTCATTTTACTGACCTCAGAAGGATGGAAGGCTTAGGACTACAATTCTGCTTTATTAACACTCTGTGCCACACAGGGCTCTCTTACCAAACTTTTTTTGATTCTTCACCTTCGTTCTTCGGTTTTGAAACCAAGTCTAGAAAGAGAGGGATACTGAGTTAGCCATACAACAGGAAGTTGGTGTGTAGATAGTAGTTACACCCCTGCCTACATATGTAGTGGCCCAGAACCCCATCCTGGTCCCCTCCATAAATGTCATATTTGTCCTGTGTAGATGCACTGTGCAAAGCCTGTCTTATATCCAGTGTGTTGCACAGTTGCAGCGCTTGAGAGGTTAACTTTAATAAAATCATTGCCTGCATGTAGCTGTATCAGTTTGTCATGTCATATGGTGTGCCAGAAGGTATAAATGCGAGTGCCTGAGAGTGGGAAAAGGTCCAAGTTCTGTCTTCAATCTGAGTACCATCTAGTTCAGGGACCCAAGAGAGTGCTAACACAGAGCCACATGAAAGCACCTTCAGCTTCCATGAAGGTGAAGATAGAGGAAGAGGAATGACATCCTGTAATGTTTGGAGAGTGGATGTGAATGGAGTGAGTTCCGCCATCAGAGAGCCCTACAATAATTCTGTTCAGGTACCAGTTCCCACTACAGGCTTTTCCTGTGTGGCCGTCCAGTCAGGATCACCGGACAGAGGTACTCCAAGTTAAACCCACGCGCCTACCATGTGGGGTGTTTATTGTATAAGCTTTCCTTTAAATAATTGTCTGCCAGAGTGTCTGCAGAGTGACCCTTACCCCTCCTTCCTCCTCTGGAGTGCTCCCAGTTCAGGAGCGGTGCCGTGCAGAGAACGTGGAACGGTTTTCATCCTCTGTATCCTCCCTACCTCTGAGCTCTAACCTGCTGTTACTTGAAGTGAATTGTGCCCGAGTTTCCTTGAATACCTGTTTAGTATAGTTGATTCACTAAGTAAAAGTTATACCGGGCCCTAACTGTTACTGGGGACCAGAGGTACTATACACAAGTCTCTTTTTTTGTCTACCGCATAGCATACTGGTGTGTGGGAACAGGGGCGTCAGGAGTGATAAGTACTACTACTCCCCCATCCCGTTTATTGGCAATCCCTATACTAGGGGTGTCGAAGGTGGCCTGCAATCCTGCTCTGGCCTTGGCTGCGTAATGTCTCTCGGGGACCAGAGCCTGGTAAGTGCTGCCGTGACAAGCCAACACTTAACCCTCCCAGCTCTGCACATTAGTCAAGTGTCTGGGGTCCCCCCTCTGGGGTGTTGCACATGCCCATGGATAATGCCTAGATTTTCTCAACACCGCTTGCTTTTTATCACCTCAAGGTATCTGGATGCTGCCAACATCCTGACCTTACAAGTGCCCAATGGTGAAACAGCCTGCCAAGTAAATGCAGTACAGCGTATCTGGGGCATATATGGTGGCACAGTACACTGAAGTGAAAAAAAAAAAACCAACAGGTCCTGCCAAAGCTCTGCCACAGTAAGCGTGCCATCACCCCAACTTCCACATACAGCTGTGTGCTACGGGCAGTCAAAAGTTTGGCATTATGCCCAATACTTGCTAGATACATCCCTGACAAGGTCACTGCACCAGACCAGTTTCAGCCAACTTGGGTAACCAAGTCACTATGGATATAAAGTACAAATGCTTTGGCTGAGGATCCCAAAATGGAGACCATTCTTGAGCTCAACTGCAGCTCTTTTACATGGAGTTCTGCTCTGAAGCCATTAATGACCTACATTGGGTAAGGAGGGAAACCATACCTTGACGTTTCGCTCTGGGAGAGACAGATGGTTTGCCAGCTGCTCACATTCTGTAGGACTCAGATACTGCTGGTTTTGAAATAAAGCCTCTAAAGTGTCCAACTGCTCTTCAGTGAAGAGGGTTTTCTTTCGCACTTGCTTCTTTTCCAGTGAACATTCTGGGTTTTCCTTAGGATCTGCGGCACTGCGGTCATCCGAGCTTTCTGGCCCTTGCTGGTCTACAAAGTAGAGAAAAATATCTATATGATGCATCTGCAGTGTCTGAAGAGTGAGCCCACAGCCAAGGAGACAGCAGAGTAGAGAAAGGCCTTGTCACGGGGCTCTACCATCTCCTCCCCTGGGGGTATCCATCTAGCTCTCATTCATCCATCCATGTAAGGCGGTGTGACAGGACATACTGTAGTCTACTTTTGTAACTGTAATCCTTATTGAACTTTTCAGCTATTCCACAATCCGATCCTTTGTCTATTAACGATTGTGCATTTTGATAGGGATTGACGTGTGGCATTTATCGAAAGATTTAACCCTTTGCTTTGTGTTTTGCACCATTACTCTGCTGGCATATGTAAAGTTGGACTGTATATAATTTGTTCTCCAAGTAAATGAGCTTGACTGACCATTCCTGGTTTTGCTCATAATGTTATTCCTGTGTGTGGACTACTTTATTCCAACTTCTAGATTCACCGCAGAGGACGGACCGGTAATTGAATTACCCTGTGAAACTCTTCCCCCCCCCCAACAACAACTTGTTCGGGTCCCGTGCTACCCCAGGAGAGGAGATGGCAGAGTCCTGTGATAAGGCCTTAATCTACAACACTATTTCCTTGGCTGTGGGACCACTCCTCAGACACTGCAGGGCGGATCTTATGGCGTCATGAATAGGACAATTCCTGTGTGCCTGTTCTAAGAAAGAAAAAAAAAAAGACGGAGAAGTGCCTCTGCCATCTTTCTAGGCCCAGAGAAAGTTGTATGCCCACGTCTGAGGATCTACAGATTTTCTGGTTATCCAGCCCTCTGACAAAAGTTACCGGAGGGACAAGGCTGAGCTCGGGACCCGACCACGTTACTGCTGGGAGAGATCACAGGGGTAGTAACCTTAAGTTACCTTAAGTTTAGTTGTCACTCGTGACGCTGCTATTCTATTTTCTGCGACGGATTCTTCAGACGAAATAAAGTAGTCCACACACAGCTTTCTGAACAAGAACCGGGAACGGTCGGTCCTGCTCGTTTGTTGGATTGAAGTTCAAGAGTTTTCAGTAAACAGTCTTAATACAGATACAACAAGCCAAAGTGATGTAACAGGATTCTCGTGGCATCAGGATATTCCACAGTCCAAGTTATCTGTGACGTTCCACTCCCGGCAAGCTCTCTACACCAGTCAACGCTCACTCTCACTTTCTCTTCTCACTTGCGGGCAGCGGGTTGTTTCACTCCCAGCGCTCAGAGGCGCCGAGGATTCTGGGTTGGTTAGGCTCAGGCTGAGCATATGGAAATCGCTCGCTCGGCCTCCTCCATGCATCCCACACAGACTGATGTTTCGATTTCTGTGTGGCTAAGTCACTAACTGACGTTCTTCTCTCTGACTACAGCTACAATTGTGCACTCTTGAAAAAACCATATCTATCACATCACGTGACTACAAATGATACACACAAAACGTTACATTTTCCAGACAAGACAGAATGTACCAGACATTAACCCATTCAGTCCTGCAACTGTGCAATCCACATAAATCTAATACTCCACAAACAAGACACTGACAGGACAATGGCATGACACAGTCACAGAACATTATGGAGGGGTCCCATCAATGCTGGGCCACCACACATCATATGTGGCATCTCATGTTAGCAAGGTATCAGGCACAATCAAGAATATCATAAGGCTTCTTTGACAAAAAGGGACAGGTTAAACATGTTGTTTTGGACTAGAGAAGCATGGCCGCTTTCCTGACCAACAGCACCACAACTGTCCTCAGGTTTTGAACTAGTAACATACTATGTTAGCTGAAGGGAGACAATGTCCATCTAGTTTAGCCTGTTTCCACCCATCCTTGTTGATCCAAAGGAAGGCAAAAAGAAAATAATGTGGCAGAAGCCAATTAGCCCCCTAGACGTAGCGGATGTCCTCTTGTTACCGTCGCAGTCCTGGGTATAAACAGATCATGGCAGAGATCCTTGTATCGTCCCCTCATGTATTTATACACAGTTATTTGGTCGCCCCTTAGCCGTCTTTTTTCCAGGGTGAATAATCCCAGTTTTGCTGCCTCTCTGGGTATTCCAGTCCCCTCATTCCATGTATTAGTTTAGTTGCCCTTCTTTGAACCCCCTCCAGCACTGTAACATCTTTCCTGAGCATCGGTGACCAGAGCTGTGCGCAGTATTCCATGTGAGGCCTGACCACTGCCTTATATAGTGGGAGGATAATGTTCTCATCCCTCGCCCCTATACCTCTTTTAATGCACCCCAAGACTTTATTTGCCTTTGCAGCAGCTGACTGGCATTGGTTACTCCAGTTTAGTCTACAGTCCACTAGTACCCCCAGGTCTTTTTCCATCTCACTTTTCCCTAGCAGTACCCCATTTAGTGTATATTGGTGACATCCGTTTCTCCTGCCCATGTGCAGAACCTGACATTTATCAATACTGATAATTTTCTCCCCAAGCCCCCAGCTTAACCAAGTCCATTTGCAGCTGTAGATTAATACAAAGGAGGGCAGTTACCTTGTCTAGTAACATAGTATGTTAGGCTGAATGAAGACTATGTCCATCTAGTTCAGCCTGTTTCAACCCCTTCCTTGTTGGTTCAGAGGAAGGCAATTCCTTCCTGACTCGATAATGGCAGCCAGAGTAATGCCTGGATTAACATTTCAGATCATCAAGCCCACTGATAACCTGTATAATTTCGTATCGTCAGCAAATATTGATATTTTACTGTGGATCAGGTCATTGATAAATATATGGAACAGAATGGGGCCTAATACCACAGTTTTGGGGAGGAGAGTAGCCATATTTATTTTTCATTGTCAGAGGACCGCTGCCCAGGATCCTCAATAATTAGCGGTTTGCCAGGCTTGCTGTCATTGTGAACAGAGGTGGAATTAGACAGCTCTGTCCCTTATGCAGTGGTCCGGGTTGGTACTGTAGGTGCACCTCCCAACCTGCGTCGGTGCAATGTATACTGAGCCTTCAGCTCCTGGCTCTGTCCATACTTCTACAGTGAAGAAATTAGAAGACCTGGACAGGTATGCAGCTGGCTCCCACATGCGTCATCCCATCCGCCCATGGACATTGGGAGATATATATATATATATATATATATATAAACGTTTTATAGTTCCCATAAGGGACTTGGACTTTTAACTCTTTGTACAATATACTGCAATATTTCGTATTTCAGTATATTGTAGTTTTAATACCAGCCTATTAAGCCCTAACTGTGGCAGGGCCTAGTAGGCAAACATCCATGGCAGACCAGGGAGCCTTCACAAGACCCCAGGCTTCCATGGTAGCTGATCAGCACTCCACAATCTCACAAACAGGGAGCCTCCTTCTGTCCGGCCATTTAACTGCTACATCAGCTTCAGTCCCCCCCATCCTGGCTGCTGCAGCTGAGCGTCAGCTATCATTTATACCACAATTTCAATATTTCAGCCACACGGAGAGTTAAAAAATGGCCAAGGGAATTTATCCAGGTACAATAGGGGCCCCATATTACAGCCCCGAACAACTAAAAGTGGCTTTACAACTATTGTTCGATCCATCTTAATATAAAGGCAAATCTACCCCAGCTATCAACTTGCATCAGGGTGCTACATGGTGGTTTTTGTTGGGGTCCCATCCATCAGGTTGGAGGGGTGGAAGAAGGATGGGCTAATGTCTCTGGTCAAACAGGAATCACAATGAGACCCGAGAGGTCAGCCTGCTCCGAGGCCGTTAACCTGGTGGGGGTCATAGTGGCTTTATTGACACGTCGGGATCAGGATCATGAGGCCATCGTATCCCGAATCAGGTGACGCTAAATCAGGATGCAGCCAATATTGCCCTGTTTCAGAGACAATCCTAGACCATTGGATACTAGGCGGTAACTCTGAAATGTCGGAGTCCTGCGCATCCTTATGCCGATAACCAAAGCTCTTTTAATAGAGCCGTTCAACAAGAGGCATCAGTGCGATGTGAACACCATGAGTATATCTGCGCCGCCTTACTGACTGCAGGTAGATGACCGAGTCCAAAAGTCTATTGCCAGCGGAGTGCCGATTGTAATCATCCGTTAGCCTCGGCCGCAATCTCACATAAAGTCTCTTTAGAGGCTTCTTCACAAAAGCGTTTTCGCGCAGTGTATTGCACATGCAATAGCAGCAAATAGAACCCATTAATCTCAAAGCGGTCGATCAAAGGAGCGTATATTTTTTTTCACGCCATGTGTGATCAGGTGAAGAAAAAAAAAAAAGTGGCATGACCCATCTGAGTTCGCATTTGTGAACTGTAAGAACCCATTGAAATCAGTAGGCAGGTGTAAGTGCATATGACATCTGCAGAAAACCTGCGTATTCGCAGCACAATGTGATTTCGTGCGCGCAAACACGTAGTGCATCTGCGCATAGAAATACCTGCTGGGGTGGGTAAAATATGCAGGCGTCAGCGCCCTCCGGTTGTGCAAACACGTGGCTGAAATGCTCGTACGCCCGCGTGAACACGCCCTGAATATCTATCCTGCCATACACGGGGTCTACTGACACATGAGCGGTCCTCACACTAGTTCCCACCGTTAGTGGAAACAAAGGTGTCAAACTGACTTGTGACGTTAGCGGCAGGTAGGGCCCCCGCTGCTTTCCTTACGGCGCCCACACACGAGCGTAAGCACAAAAATGGCCGCTCCTGTGCAACATATATGCGTAGGAAAGGAGGGTTTTTCTGCTCCTGTAACTACGCACATTCTGAGGATATTTGTGCAGGAACTGCAAGTCTGGGGAATCCCCTCCGCCCCGATTTAAAAGGCCAATTAGTCTTACGAGGTGCTGGTGTTTGCAGGTATACGCAGTGTTTTGCGCATATCTGCGTATTTGCGCTCCCCATAAACTCTTACGGGGATCTTTTGTGTGCAAATTCACACAAAAATAGAACATGTCTCTTTTTTTCTTGTCACACGAGCGAAATGCGCACAAGAAAAAGTGAGAACAAACCTATTGAAATCAATACACCCTACTTGCTGTAGATTGCCCGCTCACATACGCCAGTGTGCAGCCTCCCCCAAGGCCGCTCACACATGAGCTCACAAAACACCGCATCCGTGGCATTTTCGAAAGCATGCTATGGCGGCTTTTAATGTTCCTCATCATTGTGATGGTGGATGGAATGCATTAAAAAAGTGCTGAAACAGAGCAGACCGCGCTCAAAAATAGCAGCATTAGATACGCCACACTTAAGCATCGGTCTGCGAAGCCCCATTGAAGTCAACGTGGGCATGGTACTGCGATTAGTGTGGAGTTTGAAACATTACACTATTTGCCTAACCAGTAACACCAGCCCCCCCCCCCATCTATAAGCTGTGATAGATCTGAACTAAAGCCATCTTTGTTGCCCATAGCAACCAATCACAGCACAGCTTTCATTTTACCTCAGCAGTCTCAAAAGTGAAACCTGAACACCGATTGGTTGCTGTTCTGTGAAGTGGGGCAGATACAAGAACTGTCTAACCAGCTGTTGCCCAGAGCAGCCAATCAAAGCTGAGCTCTCATCTCTGAGGTAAAGTAATAGCTGCGCTGTGATTGGTTGCTACGGGCAACAGACTACTTTGCTTTAAGACAGTTGATAAATCTGCCCCATTTACTTCCAGTTTGGCACCAATTCCAACACATAAGAGTAGTGTCTGCCATCTTTAATATATTCACCACATGACAGGCATCCATGTTAGCAGGTTACCAGCTGCCTCCTATCCCCCAGACTGCCATACAAGCACCATTACCTGCTGGCACAGGGGGCATCTCCCCCAGACTGCCATACAAGCACCACTACCTGCTGGCACACAGAGGGCATCTCCCCCAGACCGCCATACAAGCACCACTACCTACTGGCACGCAGAGGGCATCTCCCCCAGACCGCCATACAAGCACCACTACCTACTGGCACGCAGAGGGCATCTCCCCCAGACCGCCATACAAGCACCACTACCTGCTGGCACACAGAGGGCATCTCCCCCAGACCGCCATACAAGCACCGCTACCTGCTGGCACACAGAGGGCATCTCCCCCAGACCGCCATACAAGCACCGCTACCTGCTGGCACACAGAGGGCATCTCCCCCAGACCGCCATACAAGCACCGCTACCTGCTGGCACACAGAGGGCATCTCCCCCAGACCGCCATACAAGCACCGCTACCTGCTGGCACACAGAGGGCATCTCCCCCAGACCGCCATACAAGCACCGCTACCTGCTGGCACACAGAGGGCATCTCCCCCAGACCGCCATACAAGCACCGCTACCTGCTGGCACACAGAGGGCATCTCCCCCAGACCGCCATACAAGCACCGCTACCTGCTGGCACACAGAGGGCATCTCCCCCAGACCGCCATACAAGCACCGCTACCTGCTGGCACACAGAGGGCATCTCCCCCAGACCGCCATACAAGCACCGCTACCTGCTGGCACACAGAGGGCATCTCCCCCAGACCGCCATACAAGCACCGCTACCTGCTGGCACACAGAGGGCATCTCCCCCAGACCGCCATACAAGCACCGCTACCTGCTGGCACACAGAGGGCATCTCCCCCAGACCGCCATACAAGCACCGCTACCTGCTGGCACACAGAGGGCATCTCCCCCAGACCGCCATACAAGCACCACTACCTGCTGGCACACAGAGGGCATCTCCCCCAGACCGCCATACAAGCACCACTACCTGCTGGCACACAGAGGGCATCTCCCCCAGACCGCCATACAAGCACCACTACCTGCTGGCACACAGAGGGCATCTCCCCCAGACCGCCATACAAGCACCACTACCTGCTGGCACACAGAGGGCATCTCCCCCAGACCGCCATACAAGCACCACTACCTGCTGGCACACAGAGGGCATCTCCCCCAGACCGCCATACAAGCACCACTACCTGCTGGCACACAGAGGGCATCTCCCCCAGACCGCCATACAAGCACCACTACCTGCTGGCACACAGAGGGCATCTCCCCCAGACCGCCATACAAGCACCACTACCTGCTGGCACACAGAGGGCATCTCCCCCAGACCGCCATACAAGCACCACTACCTGCTGGCACACAGAGGGCATCTCCCCCAGACCGCCATACAAGCACCACTACCTGCTGGCACACAGAGGGCATCTCCCCCAGACCGCCATACAAGCACCACTACCTGCTGGCACACAGAGGGCATCTCCCCCAGACCGCCATACAAGCACCACTACCTGCTGGCACACAGAGGGCATCTCCCCCAGACCGCCATACAAGCACCACTACCTGCTGGCACACAGAGGGCATCTCCCCCAGACCGCCATACAAGCACCACTACCTGCTGGCACACAGAGGGCATCTCCCCCAGACCGCCATACAAGCACCACTACCTGCTGGCACACAGAGGGCATCTCCCCCAGACCGCCATACAAGCACCACTACCTGCTGGCACACAGAGGGCATCTCCCCCAGACCGCCATACAAGCACCACTACCTGCTGGCACACAGAGGGCATCTCCCCCAGACCGCCATACAAGCACCACTACCTGCTGGCACACAGAGGGCATCTCCCCCAGACCGCCATACAAGCACCACTACCTGCTGGCACACAGAGGGCATCTCCCCCAGACTGCCATACAAGCACCACTACCTGCTGGCACACAGGGGGCCTCCCCCCCAGACTGCCATACAAGCACCACTACCTGCTGGCACACAGGGGGCCTCCCCCCCAGACTGCCATACAAGCACCACTACCTGCTGGCACACAGGGGGCTTCTCCCCCAGACTGCCATACAAGCACCACTACCTGCTGGCACACAGGGGCATCTCCCCCAGACTGCCATACAGGCACCATTACCTGCTGGCACAGGGGGCATCTCCCCAGACTGCCATACAGGCACCACTACCTGCCTTCCTGGACATCGGTGTCGACAGGGTTGATCTGGTTGATTTTCCCCGTTCGGCACCAGGTGAGTCAAAATCAAACTATTCTGTGTGCTTTTGTTATCCACCTGGCACATCCCTGATCTACTACCTGCTGGCACAGGGGGGCATCTCCCCAGACTGCCTACCTGACTCCTTGTCCATATTGGGCCTCCTACTACAACCAGGCTGCTCCCCACAGCCAGCCATGTCTGACCTCCACAGCCCAAGGGTCCTGGCCCCTCCTCCATCTTCAGGCCTTTTATATGGCTGAAAGGTGTAGGCTAAGTAATGAGGTGTGAGGAGGAGCCGATCATTGGCCTCAGGGTGCGTTCACACGAGCGTAGGCGTATTTACGTTCGCACGAGCGCAGCGTATAATCGCTGGAAAGAACGTTTTTCGCCGATCACGACCAGAGCTAGAAAGCGTATTTTCGTTTGTTCCTACTTTGCAAATTATCTTTTCGGCGATCGAATATGCGTTGGCGCGTATATCGGTTGCATATGTTCCGGGTTTTTTTCGGGTTGCCGTTTTTACGCGCCGTAAAATCGCCCGTGCGAACGAATACATTGGAAACCAATGCCTCAGATGGTCACGTTTATACGATTTGGCGCAAAAACGCGCCGTTTATGCGCTCGTGTGAACACACCCCCAGGTTCATGGCGGCCTGCAGGGGTCGGGGTTACAACCTGCAAGAAACATTTTGGGGCTGAATGGGTAAAAACATTTTGCTTCGTCCCATTTCACCCGCCAAGAATCCAAAAATGTGCAAAGGTCACAATGATTTCTGTGAATGTCAACAAGTAAGATTCTGCGGCAGCTGCTTTATAGCGGGGGGTCTCATGCCCCGTTTACACGGAACGATAATCGCTGAGCTTAGACACGGGTAAATGGCTGAAAGACGAGCGAGAATCGGGCACTTTAACCCATTAAGGACATGGAGTAATTTGGCCATAAGGACAAAAAAAACACGATTTTTTTGAAATTTTCATCTCCACTGTATATTTCCGCCGTCGCAGCCATCTGAGGGCTTGTTCTCGCATGGCAAACTGTAGTTTTTTAATTGGTACCATTATTAAGTGCATATAATGTGTTGTAAAACTCTTGGGTCTCATGCACACAAGGCAAATCAAATTGCTGATCCGGCGCTTGTCACTGGTGCGGGCCATTCACTGCTCAATTTGCCCTTAGATGTGCATGAAGATTCCTCCGCTCCATGCACACATGCGGGCTTTATTTGCGAACACAATGTGCAGAAAATAAAATTGCGGCATGCTCTATTTTAGAGCAGGCTACGCACGGACGGCTTCCATTGAAGTCAATAGAAGCCGTCTGACCCGCGACGATTCGGAAATGTCAATTTTAAATTGCCACGGGACCCGCGTCATTGCCTGGCGACGGTGCGGGAAATCTGTAGTGCAAATGTGCGCCGGCGGCACATCTGCAGTACAGAAGAGAAGACAGGTGGATTCTGTGCGGGATTCCTACGCGGAATCCTTGCGTGCCATGTGCAGGCGGCACAATGCGAGAGTGAGTAAAAACACAGAATTATGAAACCCATGATTTTCAATGGTTTTATTCCCATTTGCGATGTTTTCACTCCTGTGATGTGGGATGAAAAAAAAAATCGTGACATGTCCCATCTTTCTGCATTTTACATTTTTTTTCGAGTCCACATTTCCCTATGGATCCTTTTTATCACATCACAACGCATGAACTTGTGATTTTCGTGTCATGCACTTTTAACATAAAATCGCAGCGGCAGCGATGTTATGCGCGACCTCCCACAAGAAAAAGCTTCGCTGATGCTCAAACATTGCCTGAACAAAACTGCGATATTGCCGTGATTTTCTTGCGGCAATATCGTGATTGCCAGTGTGAAGTAGTGCTATGATTTTTTTTAAGAGCAGGGAGAGAAAACACATTGTTCCTGTCATTGTTTTTTTTTAACAAGCTTTAGGGCGCATTCAGACGACCGTATATCAGCCGGGTATTCACGCCGGCCGATATACGGCGTCTCTCTCTGCAGGGGGAGGAGGCTGGAAGAGCAGGGAGCAGTGCTCTGAGCTCCCGCCCCCTCTCTGCCTCCTCTCCACCCCCTGCACTATTTTCAGTGAGGAGAAGCGGGATGGGTGTGGAGCTAATTCCTGCCACTTAGCCCCGCCCCCTCTCATTGCAAATAGTGCAGAGGGGCGGAGAGGGGGTGGGGAGGAGGCAGAGAGGGGGCGGGAGCTCAGAGCACTGCTCCCGGATCTTCCAGCCTCCTCCCCCTGCAGAGAGAGACGCCGTATATCGGCTGGCATGAATACCCGGCCAATATACAGTCGTGTGAATGCACCCTTAGGCTAATTTCACACGGGAGAGTACAATATTGGACGCCCGATATCGCGCTCGCCAACATGCGATTTACTAGCAAATATGAGATGTTTTTGTATCAAAACCTCGGAGTGTTTCCCATTGTTTTCAATGGGAGACCTGGCATGGCATCGTGTGCCCCTAGCACTTGGTGCAATGATGCTGCCAGCCCCATTGAAAACAATGGGCGATGCGATGCGAGGGCACACACAAAGATAGGACATGCCGTGATTAGCTTCCCACATCACTCATGTGTATAACCCCCTTCAAAAGAATAGGGTTCATATTCGTGCGAGATTTGTGCGTAAATCTCACCCGTGTGATGTCCGCCTTAGGCCTCTTTTACACAAGCGTCATTTTGATGCACAGTAGGCGTGTAAAAAATGCATCTATTAGAACCAATTGTTTAGTATAAGTTCTTTCAGACAAACGATTTTTTAACGCGCCTATAAAATCGTCCCGCAAAAGATAGGAGCTAAGAGCGTTATTTCAACGCCAAATTTCTTGCAGCATCAAAAGATAGTATGTAAGGCCGAATGAAGACAATGTCCATCTAGTTCAGCCTGTTTATCCTCCTATTTTGTTGATCCAGAGGAAGGCAAAAACCCCAAGAGGCAGGAACCAATTAGCCTTTTTGGGAGAAAATTCCTTCCCGACTCCCTAATGACAATCAGACTGTTCCCTGGATCAACCCCTAATAGTTCCTACCTGCCTGTATACCCGGATTAACAATTAACCTAAGATTTATATCCTGTAATATCCATCCCTGCGGGAGACACAGCGGAGAGGTAAGTATATTTTTTATTTTTTTATTTTTTACACTAAAATTTTTCTTTTTCAGGGAAGAGCTTATATGTAAAGCTCTTCCCTGAAAAAGAATGCAGGGGGCCGGCAGAGCATTGTTTTCAATGGAGCTGCTGGCAGCAGCCGCGGCTCCATTGAAAACAATGCGTGCATTCCCTATGGTGCACGCATGTCCTATCTTTGCAGACATGCACCTGTAAAGCACGGACATGTGCGCACACCATAGGGAATGCATTGTTGCAAATAGAAGCGTGTTTTTGTGCGTGCGTATGTACACACAAAAACACACACGTGTGAACCCACCCTCAGGTCATTGATAAATATATTGAACAGAATGGGGCCTAATACTGAACCCTGTGGCCCCCACTAGTGACTGTGGTCCAATCAGAGTTCGATCCATTTATTACCCCCCTCTGCTTTCTATCTCTGAGCCAATTCTTTACCCATATACATGCGTTTTCACCCAATCCGAGCTGTCTCATTTTATATATCAGCCTATTATGCGGCACGGTGTCAAATGCTTTAGAGAAGTCCAGATATACGAGATCAATAGACTCTCCCAGGTCCAGCCTAGAGCTTACTTCATCGTAGAAGCTGATCAGATTTGTCTGACATGATCGACCCTTCATGAATCCATGCTGGTGAGGAGTTATACTGTTGTTCTCCTTGCAGTATTCTTCGATGGCGTCTCTCAGAAAGCCCTCGAATATTTTTCCAGTTACTGAAGTGAGACTTACCGCCCTGTAGTTACCAGGCTCACTTTTGGACCCTTTTTTGTAAATTGGAACCACGTTGGCAATGCGCCAATCCAATGGTACAACCCCGGTCTTGATAGTATCCACAAATATTAGATATAGCGGCCTAGCTATCACATCACTTAGTACCCTTGGGTGTATTTCATCTGGGCCTGGCGGTTTATCGATTTTGATCTTTTTTAACCGGTTCCACACTTCCTCCTGCGTTAGGTATGAGATATTTTGTGAGGGGTTCATTTTTTCCCCTGCATCTCGTGTGGTATTTCCCTTTCGTTTGTGAATACCCTTGAAAAGAAATCATTTAATAGATTTGCCTTCCCTCCATCATCTTCAATGATTTCTCCTGCATTATTTGTTAAAGGGTCAGTGCTGTCGGTGCAAATCCTTTTGCTGTTAATATAATTGAAAAATAGTTTCGGGTTGTTTTTGCTCTCTTTGGCGATCAGTCTTTCTGCTTCCTCCTTAGCAATTTTGATCTTATCTTTGCATATTTTGTTTTTTTCCCTGTATGAGTTTAGGGCTTCTTCGCTGCCTTCTTGCTTTAGTAGTTTGAACACTTTCTTTTTTTTGTTTATTGCCCCTCTTACCGTCTTGTCGAGCCACATTGGTTTCCTTTTACTCGAAGTTCTTTTATTTTTAAAGGGAATGAACTGCTCACATGAGGTGATTAGGATCCTTTTAAACTTTTCCAAACTTTTCCCATTTGTCCTCTGTACTGATATTTTTGAGGATGTTGTCCCAATTAATGTTACTGATAGTAGTTCTAAGCTGATCAAATTTTGCTTTACTACAGTTTAGTTTATTTGTCGCTCCCTGATAAGGCTTCTTATTGAATGGCAGCTGGAAGTTTATTATATTGTGGTCACTGTTCCCCAAGTGCCCCTCAACCTGTACCCCCGTTATTCAGTCTGGTTTGTTAGTTAGTAGTAAGTCCAGAATGGCCCTCCCTCTCGTTGGTTCCTGCACAAGTTGGGTAAAGTAGTTATCTTTAACTGTTCCCAAGAACTTATCACCCCTATGAGATTTGCAGGTTTCGTTTTCCCATGTTAAGGTCTCACCTTCTCCCGCGACTCCGGCTCTCTGATGTGCCGGCCAATAGGGGCATGCGCAGAGCAGAGCCGGCGGCCCATGAATGACATTTCTGTGCGGGTCTCGAAGAAATAGAGCGCGCCGTGATTTGTTTTCCCGCATGTGATTTCACGCGGACAAATCACGTCCGTCTGCCTAGGATTGCGTTTTTTTAACGCAATCCTATGGCAGCTTCCACAGGCGGAAATTCTGCGGGAAAATCCCGCTGCAGAATCTCCGCTCGTGTGCAGGGGCCCAAGGTAATATTCTACAGCAGAATTGCGGAATTCGCTATCCCTGAATTGCACACCAAAATTGGCACGGCTAACTGTGGCATTTTTATACAAATAGGGAAAAATGCTCAAAAAAGTTTTTTTTTTTACACTTTTTATATCCCTGTAGGTGACTTGAATCATAACAGCTATGATTGCTATCATGATACATTGCAGGACTTCTGCACTCAATGACTTATCGCTCACAATAGAGATCATAGGCAATTGGAAGCCGAGATGCCAGTATCTGGTGACCTGTTGCTATGGCAACTCATCAACCTTCCACGTTTACATTGCGGAAGTCCAATGATATCACAGAGGGAGTGTGCTCCCTCTGTGGACCCCTTCTATGCCGCGATCTACATAGAGTGTGGCATGTACAGGGGTTGACAGCAGGACTCACTGTCCTTATGGTGCTATCGCTCACAATAGAGATCATAGGCAATGGCAAGCCGAGACGCCAGGATCTGGCAGCCTGTTGCTATGGCAACCCATCGACCCTCCACGTTTACATTGCGGGAGTCTGATGATGTCACAGAGGGAGTGTGCTCCCTCTGTGGACTCTTTCTATGCCGCCATCTACATAGATTGTGGCATGTAGGGGGTTGACAGTGGGACTTGCTGTCCTTATGGTGCTCCGGCGCCATCCACATGATGTAAGCTTACGTCTTATTGCGTTAAGTACCCTGCAGCTAGGATGTAACCTTATGTCCTGTGGCTTTAATGGGTTAAGCACTAATCTTTCGGTGTTTCACACAGGAATGTACAAGATTACTTTATTTCTCTTACGCCTCCTACCCACGTGCGTTTTTTTCATGTTGCAATATCGCTGAGGTTTTTTTTACGCGAATGGCAATGGGACTTTCTAATGTTATAAACACATCGCACAAAAATCGCAACCCCCCAAAACTCAGCGATATTGTGATCATAAGGAGAGGAGAGAGAAGAGGGAGGGAGTTTAACAGTCACGTTGCTAAACTCCCTCCCACCTGCCTTTTCCAGCCGCTGTCGTTGGTTCCCATAGGAGCCCATGCAGTGGCCGATGTATTCCAGCCCGAAAGATAGTTCCATGACTATCTTTTTGGTCTGGCGTGACAGCACCCAGCGCTACATTGGCCCGGCCAGGAGCTTTTATGCTGCGGGAATACGGCCATGTGATCTGATGCATTGGAATCCAATGCATCAGATCGTAGCGTATATCGGCTGACCATGAAAACGGTGGCCGGTATACGCTCTTATGAAAGGGCCCGGACACTGTTATTTTGTGATGTCTGCTGTCTCTTCCTAATTTACCTCACAACTTCTTGCAATATGCTGTAACGGGTTAAATTGCCCCGGTTTGCCCAATGATCTAGCCCATTGGGCTCTTCATTACCCTGTTTGTGCCATTTCCAGTTCTCCTTCCTACTTAAGCTCCTTCTCATAGCTAATGTGCCGTACATTTGGTTATCTTCCAATGCAGGTCTTTATACATGTGTGATTATTCATGAAAAGATCTCAATTTTAGGTTGCGGTGACCGGGGAGCTGCTCTGGCATTCTCAACTCTCTCCGCCTACCTGAGTGCTGCCACCATGGTGCCATCTGATTCTGACCGTAGGTCCGAAACCAACCCTGTGAGATTGGGACCGTTTCCCAATCGACAGAACACATACCTTCTGTCACAATCCCCTTCTTTTCTCCTCTCTTTTTCCTCCTACACTCCCTGTACCTAGTGCCTCAGCTGCCCTGGCGGCACCTCCTTTCATCCTCAGACAGCCCCCATGACTGGTTTCTCCTTTTGTACCTATAACGTCAAAGGGGTCAGATCCTGGCGCATATACACAAAAACACATCCTAATTGTTCTTTTCCAGGAAACACATTATAAGGACGGTCACATGCCCAAATGCATTAAACAAATATTACCCTAAGTGGTATCACAGTGTCCACCCACCCCCCAAAAAAGACAAGTGGCATGTCAGTATTCACAGGAGCCTCCTTCACAATATAGTAGTATGAAAGGTGGACCCTGAGGACAGATACCTATTCTTCAAATGACATTTGGGACATCATGTCTTAACTGTAACGAACATTTATTCTCCCAACGAAGGTCAGGCCATCTTCGGATTCCGTATACTTGGGGAACTAGCACAGTTTGCGGCAGGTTCCAGCAACGTTCTTGGAGGGGACTTTAACCTCACACTGGATCATGGTCTGGACACCTCCTCAGGTAAGTCTGGTGCCTCCCTGGTGGCCTTGTGTAGACTGCAGAGACGCTTGTCGGAGCTGAGACTCATTGACCTGTGGAGGACGCTACATCCAGCGGTCAAGGACTACAGCCATCATTCCACTGCTCATAATAGCTACTGGTGTTACCATGGGGTGGTTGCGGCTCCTCCCGGGGTGGCAGGGTGCAGGGTCCCATGGTCGGGGTGCGCCCCCCCGGCCTGTGGTCCAGCTGCTGGGGACGTGGGTGCCTGGCCAGTGGTGTGCTGGTGGCTTGCGGTGCCGTGCGCGCTCGCACCGGTGAGTGCAGCTGCCGTGCATGAGCTCCCTTTTTATGTGCTGTTGGGAGTTGGCTGCCTCCCTCTCTCCGCCTCTGGGCGGAGGTTTTGGTTTAAAAGTCTGGCAGAGACTGCAATCACTGCCACTTATGGGTTTCCTTCAGAGAGTTAGCTAGTCTGCATCTGTAGGTCTCCTGCCACTGTCAGCCTGTCTGCTTTCTTGTCTCTATCTGCCAGGTTTTTCCATCTGCCTCAGTATTATCAGTGTTGTTTTGTGTTTGTATTATCATCTGCCTTTCCTGTTGGTATTCTACTCATTTCACCCAGGTACGCCAGCGTCCCTTCCTTGGTCCCTAGATAGAGTAGGGACCGCTGCCCAGTTGCCCGCCTGGGGTTAGCCAGGAGTGGAGGCAAGTAGGCAGGGACAGGGGTTGCGTGTAATAGCCAGGGTAGTATACCGTAACAACTGGAGGTTGGACAACATATATATTTCACATGATCTTTCGAACCTGCCTCGCAGAAGCTCACTGGGCAACTTTCTTTGGTCGAACCACACACCCGTCTACGATTCTCTATTGAGACATAATTCGAGAGATGGAATAAACACATGGAGACTTAACGACAACCTCTTGGAAGAGGCTTGCTGCCTTGAGGAGCTCCGTAAGACGAATCGAGCCCTTTTCAAAACACACCATAGCAAAACGACGTCCCCACCCATACAGTGGGAAGTTCTTAAATGCATTTTACAAAGTATATTTATATCCCATGGGTTGAGACTCAAAAAGGATAAGACACTTATCAAAAGACACTTAAGAGACCTGACTGCCCCATTAGATAGAACAGAGCAAGCCAATAAGGACAGTGCCTCTTCCCTCTTAAATGCATAGATTGCATCACTTCGTCAACAGATCTTAGCAGTTTTGGACCAAGCACACCTGTGCATGAGGGATAGGATAAAGCAACAAATGTAGTAGCTGGTTGGCAAAAGCCCTGAACCCGTGAGAGCTGATCTTACGTATTCGCATTAAATTCACCAAAGGAAAGGTACATGCAACTGATGATATCCTTGAATGTGTCAGGAGGTACTACAGAAAGCTCTACAATATTGCTAACCCCACAGCGGTGGTCACGGGCAATACCTCCGCCAATGTAGAATATTTGCTTGACTTTGCCCCGAAGCCTATCCCTTCAGAGGAATCCGAGGCCCTCAAACATGATCTCCTGCAACATGAAGTTCTGGAAGAGTTATGGAAACTAAAACTAGGCAAAAGCCCCAGCCCTAACAGTTTTACCCCCAGATTTTATAGAGCCTTCAGGAATCTCATAACACCAATACTCTGCAGGGCCTTTAACGCTATCTGCAAATTGTTCCTTTCCTCGCCAAGCATTACGCACTATTATCATAGACATTTTGAAACCTGGTAGGGGCCCCTTCTCTTGTGGGAACTATTGGCCTATTTCTTTATTAAACATGGTTACAAAAATCTTCGCGAGAACTTTGGCGACACGCCTTGGATCGCTTATCCCTAGACGAATAAAAAGATCAGGTGGGTTTTGTCCTTAGTAGAGAGGCCAGAGACACCATTAGGACCCTCTCTTTGATAAGTAGGGCACACAATGCAAAAAAAGTCCTCTATGCCTCTTATCGGTGCACGCTAAGAAGGCATTTGACAGGCAGCTGGATATTTCTGGAGGCAACCCTGCGGAGGATAGCCTTGGGCGACAGATTGAGAAACTGAATAATAGCCTCATATGATAATCCCACAGCTGAAATACGAGTAAATGGAAAGCTCTCCCACCTAATTAACATTAGGAATAGAACCCGACAGGGATGCCCACTTTCTTCGACCTTATACCTATTAGTTGTAGAGTCACTCGCCAATGCAATTAGAGCAAACTCTGCCATACAGGGTTACAGAGCAGCACGAACCGAACACAAGGTGGCCTTGTAGACCGATGATCTATGGGTCTACATCACAAATCCTAGACAGGCTCGAGCCACTGTCTTACAAAAATTTGATAATTATAGCAGGGTCAGCAACTTTAAAATCAATTTGCATAAATCCAAAATCCTTAACATAATACTCCCACCCACAGAAATAATACAACTCAAGCCTGTAGTCCCGCTGTTGTGGCACGAAGATCACATTAAATATCTAAGGGTTAAATCATCATCCGACCCTGATCAGCTATACGACTTAAATTACAAACCCATTTATTCCTCCTTAGTGAAAGACTTGGAGAGGTGGCGTTCATTAACACCATCTTGTTTCAGTAGAATTAACGCTATCAAGATGAACGCCCTCCCAAAATTTTTGTATCTTTTAGACCTTGTCTATACAGATGCCACAAAATTATTTTATCAATCTATGAAGAGCAGTAACACATTTTGTGTGGGGAGGGGCTAGATCTCGCCTGAGCTATAAACTCCTTACCTAGAAAAAAGGAGAGCGGGGGAGTGGGTCTACCAGATATGCTTCTCTACAACAAATCCGCAATATGCTAGACTGTTTTGGACCTCCTGCACAGGGGGCACTTCAAATTATGGGTTGAACTAGAGCAGAATTCTGCCTCGCATCAGGCCCAGGGTCTCTTCTGGCTTAGGGGAGGTCTTGGCAGGGGAGGCATTAAGGTCTTGCCATTCCTGAACTCGCTTTTAAGGATATGGGACAGCTTTGCTCATAGAGGAGGCCCGTTACGCTTCTGTGGACCCTCCCTGGTTGGGAACCTGGACTCTTCTTTGGGAGACAAGGGATTACCACTCCTTGATAGATTAGGAAAGTGAGTTCCCAGAGTGCATGATCTGTTGCAGGACAGAATTAAACCAATTCCAATGCTTGGTTCCAATACCTACAGTTATGCCATTTCATACGAGCTCAGGGTTCAATTTGAAGAGTTGTCCCCACCCCCCGCCATTTGAAGAGTTGTGTGCAACTGATCAAGAATCAAAGGGGGAGATTTCTGCAGTCTAGGGTATTCTGGTGGTTTAGGGGGATGGTGGGGGGCTTGGGATAAAGAGCGAAGTTGGACCCTGACACAGGAGGATTGGGCTAAAGCTTTAAACCTAACTCACAAGATGTCGGTCTTGGGAAGACATAACGAGTTGACTTATAAGCTTACTACAAGGTGGTATCACATCCTGGCACACCTGACCAAGATATATTCTGGATCCTCAGCCGCATGTTGGAAGTACTTGAGTGGGACAGGCACATTCACACACATCTGGTGGTCTTGTCCTAGGATCTCTGGCTTATAGTCAGAGATATCGGCCCTATACAATATCATGAAATGAAGCTCATTGGTTCTCACCGCTCAAGATTGCTTTTGTATCACCGCTAATAAAAAGGGATATTCTTAGATTCTTCCTTCTAGCCATGAAAACTGTTATCCCTCGGCTTTGGAAAACTCAGGTACTGCCGACAAGCCTGGACTGGGCACTTGCCTTAGACAAAATTAGGTATATGGAGGAATTGAGAGCCAGGGATGATAAGAAATGGTCGGTTTATTATGCCACATGGGAGTTTGGATGACGTTCCATAGTTCCACTGAGTTTGATCAGTGGCTTAAGAATGGGGTTCTTCCCACTTAATTGACTGTTGAGGGTCCTGCTGAAGGTACTGTTCTAAGGCACCATTTCTCTACCCATTCCTCATCTCTCTCTCCTTTGGTCATCTTTCCATTCTCGCCCCTCTATAGAGACTTCCCTTGGGAGATCTTTCTCCCGTAAGAAAGTTGGCTTACAAACGTTTTTTACGGTTTAACGAAGTAAAGTTGTTTTTATTTTAAGTTGCTCGACGAGCGTGGATAAAGATCGTTAATGTTTCAATAAAATAAAGCTGCAGAGACGGTATAAATCTTGCCGTTTAGTTTATAGTCAATCATCCTGATTTCTTTGCATTGTTAGTCATCCCCTTCACAACAGCTATTTTAATTTGACTCTACAGTTTGTTGATTTATATGCCATGTACAATGTCTAAAAAAAAAAAAAACCATTTGACTCTAAAACATTACATTAAAATAGCTACAATTAAGAACAAATTGTAAAATAGTGGCATCAACCTGGCAATTAAAAGTAGTCTTAGCCACCCCTTCATGAGTTTCTGCAATGAATGATGCCACATCTTCAGGCTCTGATAATAGCAGGTTGTCTAGTTTTTGCAAGGAGAACAGAACAGTTTTCCTAGTCAGAATCTGTAGCCCCATCATCCTTTAGTGAAGCAGTGTCTGTGGAGCTTCCCTCATCAGCATGATCCGGGGCGATGGGCATCTGGGATGTACTGGGTGCAGAGGAAGTGCTCGGTCCATCGTAAGCCATCAGGTCCGGAGGGACAGAGGACAAAGGAATCCAGATACTTGTTCCTGGCAGATTAAAATGAAAGTCACTGGGGGGTTTGTGACCGCTCTCTGGAGGCATCTTGCAGACTTCTGTCCCACAGCAGCTATCTGCGGGTCCACCAACATTTTGGCGGTAGACCATATCAGATGAATGCGGTCCCTGGGGCAATGCATAAGAATCCATAGGCCGTTGTGGAGGAAAACTATCCAAATATGACCGCTTTTGTGCCTGTACACATTTTATAGTGGCCTCCATTCTCTGCGTGTGTTGTAAGTCCTGGTGGGTCTGTGTGGTGGTCTTTGATCCTGTATGGTGGTGACATTTGGATTCAGGCTGGAAATTCAGAGCCGGATGCTTCACTCTCTCTCTTCGGTTTTGAAACCACTTCTTGAAGGACAGAGACACAGAGTTAGCCATACAACAGGATGTTGGTGTGTGCAGATAGGTAGTAGTAATCAAGTCACTATGGGTATAGCGTATAAAAATGCTTTGGCTGAGGATCCCAAAATTGAGACCATTCTTGAGCTCAACTGCAGCTTTTTCTTATATGGAGTTCTGCTCTGAAGCTATTCACCCCACTAACCCCTTAATGTTACAAGACAGTTACTCCTGTAGCTTTGGGGTATGCATTAAGAGAGATCGCAGAGCAATCTTGCTACAGCTCCGATAAGCCGCGCTGCTTATTGGAGCTATTAACCCTTTAAATGCCGCCAAGTCTAACAGTGGCATTTCAATTCCCCCGACTGATGTTTAGGGGTTCTGTACAGCACCTTGTGGGGAGATCACAGGACTTAAAAAAAAAAAAAAAAGAAATTCCACCATCTTTTAAAAAAAAGTCTTTCAGTACATTAAACAGTACCATTGAAAAATACAACTCGTTCTGCAAAAATCAAACTCTCAGACATCTGTGTCATTAGATAATTAAGTGTTATAGTTTTTAAAAAGATGGGAGGGGTGGGGGTGAAGGAGGACTGAAAATGGAAGAAAAAAAAAAAGTCCATATCCACCGGCAGGTTAGAAGCCGTCCGTGCGGGAACCGCACTGAAATGGAGCATGCTGCGATTTTGTTTCCTGGACCAAACAAATCCGCATGCTTTAGTTTCAGAGCGGATGCCCATGCTTCCCTATAGGTGGCTTGAATTGCGGATCTTCCACAATTCAAATCTGTCCGTGGACATTGGGCCTTAATGACCTACATTGGGGAAGGAGGGAAACATACTTTGATGCTTAGCCGTCGGAGAGACAGTTGGTTCGCCAGCTGCTCCATTTCTGGAATACTCGGATACAGGTTCTTTTTGAAAAAATCCTCTAAAGTGTTCAACTGCTCTTTGGTGAAGACCGTTCTCTTGCGCACTTGCTTCTTTTCTCGTGAACATTCTGGGTTTTCCTCATGAGGTGCGGCACTGTGGTCATCTGAGCTTTCTGACGCTTGCTGGTCTGCAAAAGAGGAAAAGAAAAATCTTTATATGATGCATCATATGTGACATACCTCATGTTTGCAAAGCATGGGGCACAAGAGGATCATAAGGTTTCTTTGACACAAGGGACAGATTAAACATGTTGGATAGGAAGTAAGTCATGTATTTTTTTTCCCAGTACCTGACAAGCATCCTATAGGAAGGTGACCAGATGTCCTGATTTAGGCGGAACAGTCCGATTGTGGGAACCTGTGTCACGCTTTCAGCCGGGATCCGAGTGGGACAGCTATTTGTGGGGTCACCATTATAGTGATTACCGTCCAAAGTGCCGCAGCTCCCCAGCTGGTAATCACTTTGCAGCGCTGCAGCCCAGATGCACACACTGATCTTTTCCCCCCTCCTCTCACCTCTCCGGCTCCGCAAGAGGAGACGGTAGGAGGTGTTGCTGCGAGCGCTCACAGAATGTCCTCAGTGGAAGTTCCTGCAGTAAATTCTGCATCAAAAGAAAAAAAAAAGGCTATATCTGATTTCATACTATGCATTGCTCCTTTAAGGCAGCAAAATGCTTAATAAAGCTGCCATGGACTGGGGAGCGTGGTTAGGGGAGGAAGGGGAATGTGACCTAGAGTTAGTGAGGGGGGTGGTGAGAAGGTTTAGGAAAGAAGGAAGAGGAGGAGCATAGCAGTCAGGAGCCAGGAACAGAGTGAAGAGGACAGAGCAGGAAGATTTTGGAGAAAGAGGAAGAGGATGGAGAATTGGCTTGAGAAGATTCGGGAGACTGTGTTGCTGGAAGGACATCAGTGGCTGGAACAGGTCCTAGATTGTCGGCCATCAGCAGCGGTGCTGGAAGCGGAGACTGGAGGGACAGGAAAAGCACTGGTGTTTGGTGGAGGGGAGGTTCCTTTTATGCTCTGCCTTCTCCTGTCCCTTCAGGTCAGCAAGTGAGCAACCTTCAACATATGCTGTCATGATGTCGGAGGGAAAAATGGTTCCCCAAGAGTGGTTGGCTTTCAGACGCCTCTAGGTCTCATGAAAGTTTTGGGGGTTTTGGAAGCATGAAAAGGTTTTAAAGTTAAAAAAGTTTTAAAGGAATGTTAAAGATAAATAATTTAATAAAGCTAGAGAATCAAATGTAGAAAAGAAGGACTCAGCGCTCACAGGATCCGGGATAGACGATTCAATAGTCCAACAAAGATTGGTATATAATACATGATGTCAATGGACAAACTCCCCCCTAGAACCCACATGGTGATGAGATTGGAGTCTAGTCAGTGAGTAGAAGATATCGTGTATATATAGGTGCGTTTTTTTTAATATGTGACTGCATTGCTTGATAAAGGCGCTAGCCGAAACGCGTTGCAATAAAAGGCGGTATATTATATACCAATCTTTGTACATATTTTAACTGTTCTTTGGATGCAGAAATGCTGCAGAATTTGCTCCCTATCTTTTTTGAACCAGCCCTGTACTTTTTATAACGATGGAGTTAGTCATAGGTAAAGTCATAGGCCCCGCCCCTTGGTTCTGCTCTGACCCAGGAAAGTTTGGTCACCTTACGTATAGTTATCCATGGGCTAAACATATGAACATTGCAAGGAGGTTTGAAAGTCTTTAAGCCTCATTTATCCAGAATAGAGCCTTACAGAGTTATACCAAGTCTGTAGTCATTCATCGTCCCACTGTATGAGGTCTCCATGACACATGGTCCCTGGAGAAGCTTCCAGAACTGAACTAGGTTATCAGTAGTTTGTCAGGGGACCGCAGCCCAGGATCCCCAATAACTAGCTGCTCGCCAGGCTTGCTGTCATTGTGAACAGAGGTGGAAGTAGACAGCTCTGTCCGTAGTGCAGTGGTCCGGGTTGGTACTGTAGGCGCAGCTCCCATTCAAAGCAATACCAACCTGGGCCACTGCAAGTTTTCCTGAGCCTTTAGCTGTTGTCCACTCTGACAATGGGCAAGATAATAGCTGATCGGCAGGGGTCCCAATTGGCAGTCTCCGAGCGGGGAGATACTCGCTAAGGACAATGTTCGATCGAGTAATTGTCCTTAGCGAGTATGCTTGCTCATCTCTAATCATTAACGGTATGTAATGGTGCCAATTGTTGGCGACTGTCACGATTTCCAGTCAAAATGGTTTTTGGATGGGGAAACGTTGCAGAATTCTTGCCATATGTGGACATACCCTGCAGAATGGCCTCAGTAGTAATCGTGGCCCCATTAGTAATAGCTCTCCTGCTAGCGGCCCCAGTAATAGTCCAAATATGACAGCTATTTGGACTACACCCAATTTATAGTGGCATTCATTTTCTGCTTGTGTAGAAAATCCAAATACCACCCTGCCTGATGCTTCACTAAGACGACTTGGTTTTTCTTAACAATCAGTTTGCTCTACTGTAAAGGTAAGGTCAAGTCCCCTGCTGCACTGATTCTTAGCAAGACATCATATTGTGAAGTTTTTTGGCAGGCTGTTTTTGCTGGGTGGTTTGCCATTGACTTCCCTAGTCATCTTTTACCCCCAAGCTGGGTACTCGTTTTACCGACCTCAGAAAGATGGAAAGCTGAGTCAACCAAGCGGGGATTGAACAGGCAACCTGATCGAGAGTGAGAGCTTAGGACTGTGCTTCTGCTGCCTTAACACTCTGCACCACACAGGGCTCTTACCAAACTTTTGAATCTTCACCTTCCTTCTTCGGTTTTGAAACCAAATCTAGGACAGAAACACTGAGTTAGCCATACAACAGGACGTTGGTGTGTGCAGATGGTAGTAGTTACACCCCTGCCTACTACATGCCCATGGATAAAATCCAATGGATAATGCCCAGTTTCTCAACACCGCTTGGTTTTTGTTACCTCTAGGTATCTGCATACTGCCAACATCCTGACCTCACAAGTGCCCAATGGTGAAAAAGGCCCGGCAAGTAAATGCAGTACAGCACATCTGGGGAATATATGGTGGCACAGTACACTGTAGTCCAACGACAATCAATCAGGTCATGCCAAAGTTTTGTTTTCCTTTTTCTAAAGACGGCAACTTAGCTGGTAAGGGTGCCATCACCCCAACCTCCACATACAGCTGTTAAGTGTCCTGGGCACTGAAGGCAGCCGAGTGTTTTTAACAAAGCTACCAGGGACTGGGGGTGAGGGGTTAAGCTAGGAAGGGGGCAGTGACCATTTGGGAGGAAAAGGTGGAGAAAAGGAAAAGGGGGACAGAGGCTGAAGAAGGATTGGGTGGTAGACACTCACCCACCTTCCCAGATGTGGTTTGGGGTCAGGATGTCTTTGGATTTAAGGACAGAAAAGATGAGGAGTTCTGGAAGTTATCACAGCTGTTGGGACAGGCAGAAGGCCATCCATGCCAGCAAGGGTAATGGGCAGAGGTGATTAGCAAGCCCGAGGAGATCAGGGCTTACAGATGCCTTTGCGGATTTCGAGAACGAAGATGGGTTTTATGATGAAGCATGGAAAAGGTTTATAAGGTTATAGATTGTTTAAATCTGTGACCTACCCCGCTTTAAAAAGCCAGAAGTTGTGGAGTTTTAATTTAAGTAAGAAGTGGAGCAGTTAGAGGAGGAGGAAGTACCTACAGTCTTCAAGAGTTTGGGGGTTATGCCAAGTATGTGTAATATACATCCCTGACAATGTCACTGCCCCAGAGACCAGTTGCAGTCAACTCGGGCAACCAAGTCACTATGGGCATAGAGTACAAATGGTTTGGCTGAGGATCCCAAAATGGAGGCCATTCTTGAGTTCAACCTCAGCTTTTACATGGAGTTCTGCTCTGAAGCCATTCACCCCATTAATGACCTACAATGGCCAAGGAAGGAAACCTACTTGAATGATTCGCTGTGATACAGACAGTTGATTTGCCAGCTGCTCGCGTTCTGTAGGAGTCACATACGGCTTCTCTTCAAATAAACTCTCTAAAATGTTCGACTGCTCTTCAGTGAAGACTGTTTTCTTGCGCCATTGAATGTTTTTCACCGAATATTCTGGGCTTTCCTCATGAGGTGCGGCACTGCGGTCATCCGAGCTTTCTGACCCTCGGTGGGCTACAAAGAAAAGACAAATCTATGATGCATCATATGTGACATACCTCATGTTTGCGAGGCATGAGGCACAATCAAGAATATCATAAGGTTACTTTGACACAAGGGTCAGGTTAAACATGTTGTATAGGGTTAGAGAAACATGGCCGCCATCTAGAATAGAGCCCTACAGTGTTATACCAAGTCTGTAGTCATTCATCGTCCCACTGTATGAGGTCTCCATGACACATGGTCCCTAGGAGCTTCCAGAACTGAACTAGATTAATAATTTATTGTCAAGGGTCACAGCCCAGGATCCCCAAAAGGGCTTCTACCCACTAGCGTTTTTTTTTTTTTGTTGTCGTTTTGTTTTTTTAACGCTGCAATATCGCTTGCGATTTTAACATTAGAGAGTCTCATTAAAAAAAGGGCAGCAATATTGCAGCATTAAAGAAACACCTAGTGGGTAGAAGCTCATAATTAGCCGTTCGCCAGGCTTGCTGTCATTGTGACCGGAGCTGGAAGTAGACAGCACTGGCCGTAGTGTAGTGGTCTGGGTTGGTACTGCAGGCGCAGCTCCCATTCAATGCAATACCTACCTGGGCCACTGCATTACGTACTGAGCTTCTGTCCACACTGACAATGGGCCGGATAATAGCTGATCGGCAGGGGTCCCAAGTGGCAAATCCCTGCTGATCAACTATTGAAGACCTAGCACAATGATAGCACAGCAGCAGAGTAGCTCAGAAGCAGCATATCCGTCCCTTAATATCTCTGAAGTGCACGATCTGTCCTGGACAGATTGGTGTGCATTGGATGGAAGACCACCCAAATAAAAGCAGGTTTAGATGTAAAAAAAATCATGGTATTTGTATAGCGCCAACTGGGTTCTCATTTTACCGACCTCGGAAGGATGAGTCAACCTTGAGCCGCCTACCTGAATCATGCAGGAATCGAACTTGTAACCTTTAGGTCGTAGGTGAGAGCTTACACTCTGCACCACACGAGGCTCATGTCAGCACTTCAACCACCATACAATGAGATGTTCCAAGTCTTGAAAAAGGCCCATTTGCAGAGCCATAACATTACAATATAGGGTGTTCCTAGTCTGTTGAAGTGCTGATGTCCAAGCCTGCTTTTACTGTCCCAAGAATAGGTCCTCAAGAGGGGAAAACGCCTTTTGCAGGCCAAAGATGAAGAAGAAAAAAAAAAAAAAAAAAAAAAACCAGAACGATCGACACCTCCACAAATTACCCCATGTAAAAAAATATACCCCTCAATATATTCCCTGAGGGGCGGCAGGAGTATTTTCACCCCACAGTTTCTTTTTTCTGGAGTTACTGCAATTTAGAAAAGAAAAAATAAAATTTCATATTTGTGAAGATGTCATTTTAAAGGACAGTTTATTTTTTGATGGTGCAGAAGAAAATGAGGATTTATATCCCATAATGAATACCCCCCCATTTGTCCTGTGTTCAAAAACATCCCTATTGTGGCCCTAATATTATGTATCTATGCACAACGGAGCCCAAACCGAAAGGAGCAGCCGGCGGCTTTCAGAACAGGCATTTTACTTGAAGGGGATTGAAGTCCCATTGCCCACTTGTAGAGCCCTTGAGCGGCCAAAACTATGAAGAACTCCCATAAAAGACCCCATTTTGATAACTAGACCCCATATTTTGATGTAGTGGCCCGATGTTTAAATATGTGGCCCCTCCATAATTGTCACACATGTCATATCTTTTACATGGATCTACTGTGCAAACTTTTTGATCAGAATTCACATCAGCATTTAAAGGGTTAACAGCTCTGATGAGCAGCACTGCTCATCGGAGCTATTGCTGCCAGGTGTCAGCAGCAAGAAACAGCTGGCAGCTACGATGTATGGAGCGGGATCGACCTGTGATCTTTATTCATACATATGTAGTGGCCCAAAACATAGTTGTCATACAAGTCTTGTGTTCAGTGTGGATGCACTGTGCAAAGGGTCTTGTCTGCGGTTACGTGGATTACACAGCTGCAGCATGCAAGAGGTTAATGTCTGAAAGTGTCTGGGATATGTCTGGAAAATGTAACAAGTCTGTCTAGTCATACGATTATAAATATCACCATGAGAGGGTTAACGTCCGCACCGCCTTACTCCGACTGCGGGTAGATTACAGTCCAAAAGTCTATTGCCAGCAGAGTGCCGGATATCATCATCAGCTGCGAGCTCACAAACTGCGCAGTGTATTGCACATGTAATACGCAATAAATAGAACCCATTAATCTTTTTTTTTTTTTCACGCCATGAGCGATCAGGTGAAAAAGATACGCGTCATGGCTTATCTTGGTTTGCATTTGTGTTCCGCAAGAGGCCGCTGAAATCAATGGGCATGTGTAAATGCAGAAAACCTGCGTATTCGCAGCGCAAATTGATTTTGTGCATGCAAATATGCAGTGCATTTGAGCAAAGAAAGACACACTGGAATGGGTAAAATTTGCAGGTGTGAGCGCCTTCTGGTGGTTAAAATAATCTTACGCCCCCGTGAACACGCCAGGAATATCTATCCTTCCATACACGGGGTCTGCTGACACATGAGCGGTCCTCACACTAGTTCCTGCCGTTGGTGGAAACGAAGGCATCAGACTGACTTGGGACGTTAGCGGCAGGTAGGGCCCCCGCTGCTTTCCTTACGGATCTTTCACGCAACCACATCGCATATTTTGGTTCGTGAACATTTTTTTAACACAAGTAGATACGCAGCATCTTTTGCGCCGCCTGCCTACAGACGTAAGCGCAAAAACGTTTGCTTCTGTGCAACGTATATGCGTAGTGAAAGTGTTTTTCTGCGCTCATGCTTGCAAAAATGCTGAGCGTACTTGTGCAGCCACGGCTTGTTCACACGGCGGGGAATCACCTCCGCCCTGATTTCATAGGCTAGTTAGCCTGAGGAGGTGCCGGTGATTGCAGGAATGCGCAGTGTTTCGGTCATGTCTGCACATTCGAGCACTCCCATAGACTCCTATGGGGAGCTTTAGTACACATATGCACACAAAAATAGAACATGGCGCTTTTTTCTTCTTGTCACAAGAGCAAAATGCGCACGCAAGTAAAAACCGTGTAGCGTTCTTGAACACATGCTACAGCTTTTCTTAATGCTCATCATCGTGACAGGTGATCAGATGCATTAAAAAGCACTAAAACAGAGCAGACAGCGCTCAAATTGCGTAGAAACTAGAGATGAGCGAGTATACTCGCTAAGGCACATTACTTGAGCAAGTATCTCCCCACTCGTCTCTAAAGATTTGGGGGCCGGCGGGGGTGACAGGTGAGTTGCGGCAGGAAGCTGGGGGGAGTGGAGGGGGGGGTGGGTACGCTGTGATTGGTTGCTATGGGCAACAGACTGCTTTTCTTTAAGACAGTTGATAAATCTGCCCCATTTATGTCCAGTTTGGCACCAATTCCAACGCAGGAGAGTAGTGTCTGCCATCTTTACTATATTCACCACATGGCAGGCATCCATGTAAGCAGGTTACCAGGCACCTCCTATCCCCCAGACTGCCGTACAAGCACCCCTACCTGCTGGCACAAGGGGCATCTCCCCAGACTGCCGTACAGGCACCACTACCTGCTGGCACAGGGGGCATCTCCCCAGACTGCCGTACAGGCACCACTACCTGCTGGCACAGGGGGCGACTGCCGTACAGGCACCACTACCTGCTGGCACAAGAGGCATCTCCCCCAGACTTCCTACCTGACTCCTTGTCCATATTGGGCTTCCTACCCCCAGCAGGCTGCTCCCCACAGCCAGCCATGTCTGACCTCCACAGCCCAAGGGTCCTGGCCCCTCCTCCAGCTTCAGGCCTTTTATCTGGCTAGAAGGTGTAGGCTATGTAATGAGGTGTGAGGAGGAGCCGATCATTGGCCTCAGGTTCATGGCGGCCTGCAGGGGTCGGGGTTACAACCTGCAAGAAACATTCTGGGGCTGAATGGGTAAAAACATTTTGCTTCATCCCATTTTATCCTCCAAGAATCCAAAAATTTGCAAAGATCACAATGTCAACTTGAGGTTAACCCATTCCCTCCATATGACATAAGGGTATGTCCTCGCAGCTGGGTACTTCCCGCAACATGACGTGCCCTTACATCATGGGGATAGTGCGAGATCATAAGAGATTTCGTGCTATCTGGCAGCGGGAGGTGGCGGTCACTGATTGCCGGCCTCCCGCTGTTAACCCTTTTCTGCCGCGATCTATGTAGATCGCGGCATGGGAAGGGTTTACAGAGTAAGCGCGCTCCCTCTGTGATGTTACCGGGGTCTCGCTATATAGTTGCAGAGAGCCCGGCAGGTGGCCATGGTAACAGGACGCCACCTTCAGGTGTCCTGTATTACCACTGCCTGTGATCGCTGTAATAAGCGATAAGGCATTGCAGGAGAGAAGTCCTGCAATGCCTTATCATCACGATCATCAGTAGTATCGTGTAAGTCCCCCAGAGGGACACAAATGGTGTAAAAAAAAAAAAGATAATAAAAATGTACAAAAAATAAAAATGTAAAACAAAAACCTTTTTTGGGGCTTTTTCTCATATTAGCGAAAAAAAACAAAAAAAATCCACATATTTGGTATCGTCGTGTCCCTAACAACACGTACAATAAGTTGAATACCCTTTTTATCCTGCATAGCAAAAAGCGTTTAAAAAAATGCTAAATAACCGAGGCAAAATTATGCTTCCAAAGCAAACGCAATAAGAGTGATCAAAAAAGCCGTATGTACCCCAAAATGAAAACAAAGAAAACTACAGCTCGTCTCGCAAAAAATAAGCCCCCAGAGAGCTCTGTACCTGGAAAAATAAAAAAGTTATAAGGCTTTGAATGTAGCGATTTAGAGAAAAAAAGATTTCCAAAAAAAGGGGTTTTATTGCAGAAAAGGAGAAAAACCTAAAAAAAAATAAGGATTTTGGTATCGCACCGTCCCGCAGAAAAAAATATATTGTGTCATTTATGCTGCATAATTAACGCTTTAAAAAAAAAATCTATGGCAGAATTGATGCGTTTTCTCTCCCTACGATTATTAAAAAAATAATAAAAGTTTTACAATGTAGTCCATGTCCCCAGAAATAGCAGCGATAAAAACTACAGTTCGCCACGCCAAACACAAGCCCTTGTACGGCCGCGTCGACGGAAAAATACAAAATAGAGATTAAAATCCGCCAAAAATTGTTGCGTCCTTAAGCCCAAAATAGTCCGTGCCCGTAAGGGGTTAAGATTCTGCGGCAGCTGATGGATAGCGGGGGTCTCATGGCCCGTTTACACGGAACGATAATCGCTCAGTTTAAACGCGGGTAAATGGCTGAAAGACGAACGAGAAGCGTGAGGTTCAGCCGGCATAAAGCTCAGCGCCGGCTCGGGCACTTATCGTGTCTTTTGACCCCTTAAGGACACGGCCTATTTTGGCCATGGGGACACAACGATTTTTTGGGATTTCCTCTCGTCTTTATTTTTCCCTAAGGGCCCTTTTAGACGGACGGAATTATTCCTCATTCTGCACCCAAATCTCTACGTCTCAATGCAGATTTTGATGTAAAAATTGAAATAGCTTAAAATCTACCTACGATTCTGTATCAAAACCCACGATGAGGGCGGAGTCACATGAACGTGTTGGCGCAGGCATTTCCGCACGTTAATAAGTCACACGTATAACGCGACCGAGTGATGGAATTGCTGTCAATGGCTTCATTCAGATGAACGGGCTTTTCGTGCCCCCCCAGAAATTGGAGCTGCTCCATCTCTTCTGGACGCATCATTCATACACGGTGTGATGGGACGTCATGACCTATCTTAAGTAGAGATGAGCGAGCGTACTCGGAAAAGCACTACTCGCTCGAGTAATGTGCTTTATCCGAGTATCGCTGTGCTCGTCCCGAAAGATTCGGGTGGCGGCACGGAGCGGGGAGCTGCAGGGGAGAGCGGGGAGGAACGGAGGTAAGATCTCTCTCTCCCTCTCTCCCGCCCGCTCTCCCCTGCTCCCCGCTGCGACTCACCTGTCAGCCGCAGCGGCACCCGAATCTTCAGGGACGAGCACAGCGATACTCGGATAAAGCACATTACTCGAGCGAGTAGTGCTTTTCCGAGTACGCTCGCTCATCTCTAATCTTAAGCCGTGTTATGCAGAAAGCTGCCATAGACTTCTATGGCAGCAGGAAAATAGGAGGGGAAGGGAGTTACCCTGCGTGCAAGAGAAGACCGCTCGCCCCAATTAGGCATTAATTACCAATCCGATCATTTCTGACGATCGGTGCTTGCCATCGCTTCAGCATGTTTTTTTTTACATGCTCCCTGCAGCGCACGGTGCGAATGGCTTTAGAAACGCCAATTATGAGGAGACAAGCATGTTAAAAATGTATTCAGTCAAATATACATTCCGTACGGGCGAACAGATTTACGCATCCGCTCGTCTGAATAAGCCCTGAGACTGGCAGATTTTAGTGCAGAATTCGCCATTGCTTGTGTATATGACTCCATTCAAAAGAATGGGGTTCATATTCGCGTGAGATTTGTGCATCTTGCAATGCACAAATCTTACACGAGTTTTTCAGCCATGTGAAGTGCCCCTAAGGGTGCTTTTAGACGGGTCAGAGTTATTCCGCATTCTGCACCCAAATCTCTACGTCTCAATGCAGATTTTGATGCGGAAGTAAAGTGGCTTAAATCAGCCTATTCCTTACGATCTTGTACATCAGGACTTGCAAATAGCCACTAGTGAGATCTAGCGTAGAGAGGGAAGCTGCAGAACCTAGAGCTGTCAAGGATCCTCTATTTGGGGCAGCGGGTACGCATCCTTGTGGGTGATATTATTCAGCATGCGATAGTCCACACAAAAGCGATCACCTCCATTTTTCCTCCTGACCAGCACTATGGGCGCAGCCCAAGGGCTATAACTCTCACGAATGATGTTAGCGTCTTTCATCTCCCGAATCATGGACTTGAATTGCTGATATGAGGAAGGTGGTATCAGGCGATATCTCTCTTTTATAAGAGCATGGCCATCCGTAGGGGCGGTATGAGAGATGCCTTTGACTTGGCCGAAGTCCATGGCATGTCTACTAAAGGCAGTTTGATTTTCTCGGGCCACGTTCTGGACCCTCGTATTTGTTCCTTAGGCAACTGTGAGTCTCCAATATGCAAGCTAGCTAACCACGACTCTTGACCCTGAGTTGGACGATTGTTCTGTTAGGCCCATTGCTGTACTTCTATACTGTGGGGGCCTAGGATGTGTAGTGTCCCAGAACATCATCCTGGTCCCCTTCATAATTGTCATACATGTCTGTCTTATGTGGATGCACTGTGCAAAACGGTCATGTCTAGTTTCTGTATGTGTGTTGCACAGCTGCAGCGTCTGATGGGTTAACTACCTGATAATCATTGCCTGTGAGCTTGGCTGCATGTTGAATGTATCTATCTTACATTGTCATGTGACATGGTGTGCATGAATCTATAAGTATGAGTGACTGGGTTCCAGAAAGGAGTTCGGATCCGTCTTTGCTGCTGAGGAGCACCCATCTGCCATCTGAGGGTTTGCTATCACAGAGGTGCATGAGGGCACCATCAGCCCTTGTGTCACTGAAGATGGAGGAGAAGGAAAGACTACCCAATTGTATGTGAAGCGCATGGGAGTGAGTGAGCCTAAATGTCCAGTCCCAAAAAGTCCCATCACAAGAGAGCCATTTGTGAGTAACTACCTCTTCTAGTGACAATATATTTCTCTACAACAAGATCAGTGCAGAAGTCTTCGAAATCGTTGAAGATTATTCTAAGTCTGTTTTATGATTCCTATGCGGTCGTCTGAAGTCTGGATCACCGTACAGTGGTACACCTTTAACTGACACCCGCGCGTACTGAAGTCTATGAGAGCGGGGTGATCATTACTGCCATTCTGTGGCCATTGACTTTCATGTCAAGTATTGATGAATATTTAGTAAGTTTCCTGCACGGTAAGCTCTGCCTACTGAAGTTTGTTGTAATGTGTTTGAAGAGTCACTAGTAAAGTTTTACCGGGCCTCTACCGTTCCGGAGGACCCGAGGTACTATACAATTGTCCAGTGTTATTAATGCACCGTGTATGAATGCAGGTGTATTACCCATCATTCCACGTAACAGGATATTTGTATATATTTTATACCTCGGCCCCGTGTTACAATTTTTGGCAGTCACTAACCGGATATATTTATATTTTAATTGGGTTTGACTAATGCCTGATAATTTTTTCCCTGAAGTCCAGGCCTGGTCTAGCACCACAGCAGGATCTCTGATTCCGGGGCACCACCACCGATCTAACATCCTTAACACGGGCTCGCCCTACAGGGCCTTTGGATTGGTGAACCTCTGCTGTGCTGACAAGGGTTTGATAGTTTTCCTCAACACGACTTATTGGGCCTGGGATGCTGCGGGAACAGACCTCTGTAACGCTTCCAGCATTTCCTCATGGCCGTTTCACACAATGTTCATTCCTAGAATAATAGTTGGAGCATTTCTCTTGGGCACATCTATTACCAGGACACCCAGGTTCTGTAGTTCAGCCCTACCTGCGAGAACCTTTGGTTCCCAATACCCCACTACGGGTACCGTCTGGCCATTGCTAGCTCTAATATCTATCAATTGTTTTGGTGGGCAGATCAGAGTGTCTAAAGTCCAGAACTTTTTGAAGTCAACTTTTTTTTATGGTAGTAACTTGTTACCCAGTATCTAACAGAGCTAGAAGAGGGATGCTATCAAATATAGTGTGACTTCAGGGCATGGACCAGCATACTTCGACAGCCATTTGAAGAGAGATGGACCTACACTTCATCCACCCCGGGGGCGATCCTCCGGCCCGGGGTATGCCCTTTTAATGCCCAGCAGGTACTTTCTTGATGACCGTAGCAGCGGCAGTGTTTACAGTAGGGCCGCGCACCTCAGGGGTAACTTCCGGCAACCGCAGCGGCCTACGCTCTCTGCCACAGGCTGTGGAGAGGACATCTGACTCTCCAACTCTCCCAACTTTCTACATTGGGTAGACACATTCTGGGTCAGTTCAGATATTTGCTTTTGCATCTCCTGCATTGGCTCTTCCACGGGCGCACCAGTCTGGGTGGCCTCTCAGTATTGTTCACGTTTGTGAGAATGACGTGGCCTCTCCTCTCCTATAATACAAGTAAAGGTTTTGAAATCGTCTATTGTGGCCGCCTAGGGTTCCGTTCCCAGTACTTGGATGGCCAATTCCTTGAAATCCAGAAAGCTACTAGTGGGGGGCTGGACAGACAGCATTTTTAATTGGCTGTGAAGGGTTTCTATCTGTGCTCCCTCGATGAATTGTTTCCGTTGGGCCTTCCATTGGCTTCTCTAGGGTCGGTGTGCATCACCGCTTTCATGTCTTCCTGCAGAGGCAAGGCCTAATCATGCAGAGACTCGCCTGGCTTTTGCCTTTTTATTAAAGAAACGCTTTTTAATTTCTGACATGGCGTGGGGCCTCAAAGATACCTTGCAATTAGAGATGATCGAGCATACTCGCTAAGAACAATTACTCGATCGAGCATTGCCCTTAGCGAGTACCTGCCCGCTCGGAAGAAAAGGTTCGGCTGCCGGCGCGGGTGAGAGGTGAGTTGCAGCAGTGAGCAGAGGAGAGCGGAGGGGAGAGAGGGAGAGAGAGATCTCCCCTCCATTCCTCCCCGCTCTCCCCCGCCGCTCCCTGCCCGAAGTATGCTCGCTCATCTCTACTTGCAACCTTTCTAGGATTCTCCTTTAACCTGGTATTCAGGATAAAAAACTGTTTTTTTTCCCTGAAGGGTGCCCCCTATGTCCCACAAAAGGGCTCATAGTGAGGTCCCTAGGACCAATTAACCCTATATCTACCCTGTTGGACCCTCTGGGTCACTACACATCCACAGCTGATTTCATACTATGTGGCGCTCCACCTCACTTTCCCTGTAGGCTTCCCACTGTCAGCGTTCCCCAGCGCCGCTGGTTAGGTGAGGCTACTACAGGCCGCTGGGAACTGGAAGCCGGGGAGCACTGACAGTGGGAAGCTTTTGAAGCAGGTGAGGGGGAGCGCCACATAGTATGAAGTCATCTGCGGGTCAAATTGTATGGATTTTGAATTTTTTTGGATGCAAAATTTGCTCTCCCTTTTTTTTAAGGGAATTTTCTTTTTATAACGACAGAGATAAAATCATATATCGTGATAAGCCCCGCCCCTGACCACACCCCTCTCCCCCACTTTGATCCTGGGAAAATCTGGTCACCTTATAGGAGGGCAACCTCCATGTGTGCCGTTATGACTAGACAATGTGGGGAAAATAAATACCAGTCGGGCCAGTGACTTACCAGCAGAGGGGCCAATTTTAACATCACCTCTCTGGAGGTACTTCCAGCTACCACGGGAGGCGACAGGCTTGGGTCACCTCATGGTAAGAGCGCTCCCGCAAATATCTAGGTGCTGATTTGGCCACTATGTATTCGGTTATGGAATGCCTGTAAGAGTGCAAACAGGCATGAATATTCTGTAAGACACTGCAAAATATCCCATCGTGCAGAATAAACCATACCAAAGATCTACATAGCTGACATGCGGATAAGAAAATTGTTCATTTCTAGAGATGAGCGAACGTACTCGTCCGAGCTTGATATTCGTGCGAATATTAGGGTGTTCGGGATGCTCGTTACTCGTAACGAGTACCACGCGATGTTCGGGTTACTTTCAGTTTCCTCTCTGAGACGTTCGCGTGCTTTTCTGGCCAATTGAAAGACAGGGAAGGCATTACAACTTCCCCCTGTGACGTTCAAGCCCTATACCACCCCCCTGCTGTGAGTGGCTGGGGAGATCTGATGTCACCCGAGTATATAAATCGGCCCCTCCCGCGGCTCGCCACACATGCCTTGTGACTTAGCTGAGGGAAAGTACTATCGTGCTGGTGCTGCTGTAGGGAGAGCGTTAGGAGTTAGTGTAGGCTTCAAGAACCCCAACGGCCCTTCTTAGGGCCACATCTACTAGTGTGCAGTACTGTGTTAGCACTGTATTTTTTTTTCCAAAATTGGATCTGCAGAGCATTGCGCCCAGCAATAGGGACAGAAGTGGGGGTTAGGCAGGGAGAGTGTTAGGAGTTAGTGTAGGCTTCAAGAACCCCAACGGTCCTTTCTAGGGCCACATCTATCCGTGTGCAGTACTGTCCAGGCTGCTGTTAGCAGTGTTGCATTTTATTTTTTTTTCTCAAAACCGGCTGTGCAGAGCATTGCACCCGGCATTAATACTACAGGGATAGAATTGTGTAGGCAGGGCCAGAAGACATACATTATTCATTGAATACACGCAGTGTGGGTGTTCCTTGTAAAAACCAGGGGAAAAATTCTATTTGGCCTGCCTCTGACAGTCCTCAGGGCTCTGTGTACGTGTGTGCTGTGCGCTGAACGTTCAGAAAAAATCAGACGCAGTCAGCTACGTTTTACCGCAGGCGTGCGGCAATTTTTTTCCTGCATGGGAAATCCCTGATCTGCTGTAGGTAGCGAATTACTTTGCATCACTGCAGTTCTGGGACAAATTGGCAGGGCCACAACACAGTTATTAAACTTAGTATTCATTGAATACACGCAGTGTGGGTGTTCCTTGTAAAAAGCAGGGAAAAAATTCTATTTGGCCTGCAGGCTTGCGCCAATTTATTTCCTGGCTGTGAAATCACTGGTAATACAGCATGCTGAGGGGTAGGGGTAGGGGTAGGGCTAGAGGACGTGGACGCGGCCGAGGACGCGTAGGCCCAAGTGAGGGTGTGGGCACAGGCCGAGCTCCTGATCCAGGTGTGTCGCAGCCGACTGCTGCGCGATTAGGAGAGAGGCACGTTTCTGGCGTCCCCACATTCATCGCACAATTAATGGGTCCACGCGGGAGACCTTTATTAGAAAATGAGCAGTGTGAGCAGGTCCTGTCCTGGATGGCAGAAAGTGCTTCCAGCAAGCTATCATCCACCCAGAGTTCTGCGCCGTCCAGTGCTGCAAATCCGAATCCTCTGTCTGCTGCTCCTCCTTCCTCCCAGCCTCCTCACTCCACTACAATGACACCTGCTCAGGAGCGGGAACACTCCCAGGAACTGTTCTCGGGCCCCTGCTCAGATTGGGCAGCAGTGGTTCCTCTCCCACCAGAGGAGTTTATCGTCACTGATGCCCAACCATTGGAAAGTTCCCGGGGTCCGGGGGATGAGGCTGGGGACTTCTGCCAACTGTCTCAAGACCTTTCAGTGGGTGAGGAGGACGATGACGATGAGACACAGTTGTCTTGCAGTGACGTAGTAGTAAGGGCAGTAAGTGCGAGGGAGGAGCGCACAGAGGATTCGGAGGAAGAGCAGCTGGACGATGAGGTGACTGACCCCACCTGGTGTGCAACGCCTACTCAGGACAGGTCTTCAGAGGGGGAGGCAAGGGCAGCAGCAGGGCAGGTTGCAAGAGGCAGTGCGGTGTCCAGGGGTAGAGGCAGGGCCAGACTGAATAATCCACCAACTGTTTCCCAAAGCGCCCCCTCGCGCCATGCCACCCTGCAGAGGCCGAGGTGCTCAAAGGTCTGGCAGTTTTTCACAGAGACACCTGAGGACGGACGAACAGTGGTGTGCAACCTTTGTCGCGCCAAGATCAGCCGGGGAGCCACCACCAACAGCCTCACCACCACCAGCATGCGCAGACATATGATGGCCAAGCACCCCACAAGGTGGGACGAAGGCCGTTCACCGCCTCCGGTTTGCACCGCTGCCTCTCCCCCTGTGCCCCAACCTGCCACTGAGATACAACCCCCCTCTCAGGACACAGGCACAACCGTCTCATGGCCTGCACCCACACCCTCACCTCCGCTGTCCTCGGCCCCATCCACCAATGTCTCGCACCGCACTGTCCAGCCGTCGCTAGCGCAAGTGTTGGAGCGCAAGCGCAAGTACGCCGCCACGCACCCGCACGCTCAATCGTTAACCGTCCACATCGCCAAATTTATCAGCCTTGAGATGCTGCCGTATAGGGTTGTGGAAACGGAGGCTTTCAAAGCTATGATGGCGGCGGCGGCCCCGCGCTACTCAGTTCCCAGTCGCCACTACTTTTCCCGATGTGCCGTCCCAGCCCTGCACGACCACGTCTCCCGCAACATTGTACGCGCCCTCACCAATGCGGTTAGTGGCAAGGTCCACTTAACTACGGACACGTGGACAAGCACAGGCGGGCAGGGCCACTACATCTCCCTGACGGCACATTGGGTGAATTTAGTGGAGGCTGGGACAGAGTCAGAGCCTGGGACCGCTCACGTCCTACCCACCCCCAGAATTGCGGGCCCCAGCTCGGTGCTGGTATGTTCGGCGGTGTATGCTTCGTCCACTAAAGCACCCTCCTCCTCCTCCTCCTCCTCCTCAACCTCTGTCTCGCAATCTAGATGTGTCAGCAGCAGCAGGACGTTGCCAGCAGTCGGTGTCGCGCGGCGTGGCAGCACAGCGGTGGGCAAGCGTCAGCAGGCCGTGCTGAAACTACTCAGCTTAGGAGATAGGAGGCACACGGCCCACGAACTGCTGCAGGGTCTGACAGAGCAGACCGACCGTTGGCTTGCGCCGCTGAGCCTCCAACCGGGCATGGTCGTGTGTGACAACGGCCGTAACCTGGTGGCGGCTCTGCAGCTCGGCAGCCTCACGCACGTGCCATGCCTGGCCCATGTCTTTAATTTGGTGGTTCAGCGCTTTCTGAAAAGCTACCCACGCTTGTCAGACCTGCTCGTAAAGGTGCGCCGGCTCTGTGCACATTTCCGCAAGTCCCACACGGACGCTGCCACCCTGCGCACCCTGCAACATCGCTTTAATCTGCCAGTGCACCGACTGCTGTGCGACGTGCCCACACAGTGGAACTCTACGCTCCACATGTTGGCCAGGCTCTATGAGCAGCGTAGAGCTATCGTGGAATACCAACTCCAACATGGGCGGCGCAGTGGGAGTCAGCCTCCTCAATTCTTTTCAGAAGAGTGGGCCTGGTTGGCAGACATCTGCCAGGTCCTTGGAAACTTTGAGCAGTCTACCCAGGTGGTGAGCGGCGATGCTGCAATCGTTAGCGTCACCATTCCTCTGCTATGCATCTTGAGAAGTTCCCTGCAAACCATAAAGGCAGCCACTTTGCGCTCGGAAACGGAGGCGGGGGAAGACAGTATGTCGCTGGATAGTCAGAGCACCCTCCTGTCTATATCTCAGCGCATTCAGGAGGAGGAGGAGGAGGAGGAGCATGAGGAGGATGAGGAGGAGGGGGAAGAGACAGCTTGGCCCACTGCTGACGGTGCTCCTGCTGCTTGCCTGTCATCCTTTCAGCGTGTATGGCCTGAGGAGGAGGAGGAGGAGGAGGAGGAGGATCCTGAAAGTGATCTTCCTAGTGAAGACAACCATGTGTTGCGTACGGGTACCCTGGCACACATGGCTGACTTCATGTTAGGATGCCTTTCTCGTGACCCTCGCGTTGCACGCATTCTGGCCACTACGGATTACTGGGTGTACACACTGCTCGACCCACGCTATAAGGAGAACCTTCCCAGTCTCATTCCCGAAGAGGAAAGGGGTTCGAGAGTGTTGCTATACCACAGGACCCTGGCGGACAAGCTGATGGTAAAATTCCCATCCGACAGCGCTAGTGGCAGAAGGCGCAGTTCCGAGGGCCAGGTAGCAGGGGAGGTGCGGAGATCGAGCAGCATGTACAGCCCAGGAAGTGCAACAGTCTTTAAGGGCCTGGACAGCTTTATGGCTCCCCACCAAGACTGTGTCACCACTCCCCAGTCACGGCTGAGTCGGCGGGAGCACTGTAAAAGGATGGTGAGGGAGTATGTAGCCAATCGCACGACCGTCCTCCGTGACGCCTCTGCCCCCTACAACTACTGGGTGTCGAAGCTGGACACGTGGCCTGAACTCGCGCTGTATGCCCTGGAGGTGCTTGCTTGTCCTGCGGCTAGCGTCTTGCGTCTTGTCGGAGAGGGTGTTTAGTGCGGCTGGGGGAATCATCACAGATAAGCGTAGCCGCTTGTCAACCGACAGTGCCGACAGGCTAACACTCATCAAGATGAACAAAGCCTGGATTTCCCCAGACTTCTCTTCTCCACCAGCGGACAGCAGCGATACGTAAGCAATACGTAGGCTGCACCCGTGGATGGAAGCTACGTTCTCTCTCACCATCCAAAACTGGGACATTTCTGCTTCATCAATCTGTGTCTAATATTCCTCCTCCTCCTCCTGCTCCTCCTCCTGAAACCTCACGTAATCACGCTGAACGGGCAATTTTTCTTAGGGCCACAAGGCTCACTCATCTAATTTTTCGAAACAATTTTTATATGTTTCAATGCTCTTAAAAGCGTTGAAACTTTAACTTGAACTAATTTTTCGTTAAACTGGGCTGCCTCCAGGCCTAGTTACCACTAAAGCCACATTAACCAAAGCGATTAATGGGTTTCACCTGCCATCTTGGTTGGGCATGGCCAATTTTTACATTAGTACTGTTGGTACACCAATTTTTTGGGGCCCTCACCTACAGTGTAATCATAGCAATTTGTATGTTCTTCGCCTGCACTCATGGTACAGAAGTGTGTGTGGGGTTGGCCTACACTTTAGCTACATAAATGTAACTTGGGCCTTGGCTATACTGCAGCTACTGAAATGGAACTAAGACTGCGCTCCCACTATACTGCTGCTTCGGAATTGTTACTGGGGTCTGTCTTGAGTGCTACTATTACTGACATGGAACAAAGACTGCGCTCCCACTATACTGCTGCTTCGGAATTGTTACTGGGGCCTGTCTTGAGTGCTACTATTACTGACATGGAACGAAGACTGCGCTCCCGCTATACTGCTGCTTCGGAATTGTTACTGGGGCCTGTCTTGAGTGCTACTATTGCTGACATGGAACGAAGACTGCGCTCCCGCTATACTGCTGCTTCGGAATTGTTACTGGGGCCTGTCTTGAGTGCTACTATTGCTGACATGGAACGAAGACTGTGCTCCCGCTATAATGCTGCTAGTGATATGTTAGTGGGGCCTGTCCTAATGCTACGGCTGAAATGTTACGAATTCTGGGCTCTGCCTATACCGCTGCTAATGGTATGTCTCTGGGGTGTGGAAACAGAGGCTTCCCAAAGACATGATAGTGGCGAGGCCATTTCCCACCAACGCGGTTACTGTTAAGCTGCATATAACCACGGACACGTGGAGAGGACACGTAGTGCCTCAAAAACATCCCCCTCCTCCTCCAACAGGGAAAACATTCTTGGCAAATGCCTTTGCATTGGTTCGTCTGGTGCCAGTCCAAGAATTTCACCTTTACCGACACTACAAGAGAGCCCCCCCACCATCACCCCGCCACGGCCCACTTAATCCTGGCCACATTCCGAAAACCAACAAAATAAAACCGCGCTACTAGGTCCGCACCACCACATTACCACCAACGCGGTTACTGTTAAGGTACATATTACCAGTCTGACTGGGGCATGCAGACACCTTGACAGAATGAATAGTGTGTGGCACATAGGTTCCCCATTGCTATGCCCACGTGTGCAGCTCCTGATGGCGGTGGCACAGGATTCTATTTCTCATTGCTTCTGTACAGCATTGTGGGCTATCGCCCCGCCCCTTTTAAAGAGGGTCGCTGCCTAGCCGTGCCAACCCCTCTGCAGTGTGTGCCTGAGGTTCCTCCTCATGGCAGACGCACTTCTAAATAGACATGAGTGTGGCGTGGCATGAGGGCAGCTGAAGGCTGCGCAGGGACACTTTGGTGTGCGCTGTGGGGGGGAGGGGGGGGCGGTTGGTCAGCATGTAACCCAGGAGAAGTGGCAGCGGAGTGTCATCCAGGCAGTGATTGTGCTTTGTTGTAGCTAGTGTGGTGCTTAGCAAAGGTATGCCATGCTAATGAGGGCTTTTCAGAAGTAAAAGTTTTTGGGAGGGGAGGCCCCACTCTTGCCGCTATTGTGGCTTAATAGTGGGACCTGTGAACTTGAGATGCAGCCCAACACGTAGCCCCTCGCCTGCTCTATCCGTTGCTGTGTCGTTCCCATCACTTTCTTGAATTGCCCAGATTTTCACACATGAAAACCTTAGCGAGCATCGGCGAAACACAAAAATGCTCGGGTCGCCCATTGACTTCAATGGGGTTCGTTATTCGAAACGAACCCTCGAGCATCGCGAAAAGTTCGTTCCGAGTAACGAGCACCCGAGCATTTTGGTGCTCGCTCATCTCTATTCATTTCCTCATAAAAAAGTTGCACTTAGACATGCAGATTTTGCTAGGGGAATACTCCAGCTAGTTGACTCAGTTGGAATAGCTTCAGGTCATCAAGTGTTGGGTGGACACCATGTTTAATCCGATCTTGTCTGTATTCAGTTACACTGACAAAGGCCAGTTCCAAGCAGGCATAATATGGGCACATGTCTTCCTCTAGACTGGTATTATGGATGAGAGTCTCATACCGACCTCACAGCATCCTAGGACGTATTGTTGTGTCTGTGTGTCTGTGTGTCTGTGTACACCAATGCTTTTCAATGGCAGAGGTCACATGTGTGAATTTTACATGCGGGAAACCACCTGCAGCGAAAATTAGGACACCGATTCGCAAAACGCATGTAACTGCGGCAAACTGGTGTTTTGTGTATGTGAAACCCCTGGATGCTGTCACATCAGGGGTTTCACCTTGCGCTCAATAGGGCCGGCGGTAGCAGCGCCGACCCCATTGAAAACATATAGTGAAGATCGCGATCCTCTGCCACAGCTTGCACAGTGGTGGCAGAGAATCACGGTGTTCTCCCATTGAATTTAATGGAGCCTGCAATACAGCCGGCTCCATTGAAAGCAATGGGCTACCAGCAAGCCTTGCATTGATTTTTGGGGAAGAGCTTAACATACAAGCCCTTCCCTGAAAATCAATCCAAAAATGTGTAAAAAAAAAAACTCTATACTCACCTCTCTGCAGCTGCCAGGGCTCAGCCGCATCCAGCCCGCTCTTCTCCTGCACTGCTATGAGGAGCTTTCAGCAGGCACGGATTTAAATGGGTGAGTGCCGCCTCTGATTGGCTGAGCGCAGGGACCAGAGGCAGCTCTTAGCTGTCATTCAATAACTGAGAGCTGCCTCTGATTGGCTGAGCACTGTGACCAATCAGAGGCAGCCCTTTCAGCAGGTGGGGGTTTAATTTTTTTTTTTTTTTTTTTTAAACACACATTTTCGGATTGATTTTCAGGGAAGGGCTTATATTTTAAGCTCTCCCCGAAAATCAGCGCAGGGCTTGCCAGCTCCATTGAATTCAGTGGGAGAACATCGCAATCCTCTGCCACCGCTGTGGCACAGGATTTCTTCATCTCCGCGGGGAGTCCCATTGTCACAGCTGTAGCAGACGATCGCGCTGTTTTCTGTATGTCAATGGGGCCGCCACCAGCCACATTGACCACAGGTTAAACACCTGGATGTGCCGCCAACCAGGGGTTTCACATCCAAGGAATCCCCTGCTGCAGCTGTCACAGCCACAGCAGGGGATAGTGGGCAGCACTCTTTTTGAGCGAATCAACGCTGCTAGGTGTGGTTTATCCGCTGTGATGCCCGCTTTGGTCACACTAATTTTTGAACGCATTATGCACATAAACATTCATGCATTAAAACGCCCGTGTGACTCAGCCCTAATTGGAGTGGTTTTTTTGGTTCATTGATCCCCAGCACGGTTGTGCATTTCCTTTTCCTGCCCACCTTGTCTGGAGTTCATCTTTTTAGTAAGTGCTGCTGGACCCTACACCCAAGGCCAATACATATAAACACAACAGCCACATACGTACATATGTGCACACACATTAACTCCTATTGAGGTGTCTGCTATGAAAGTGCTGTCTGGCCCCAACGCTGGTGCGCTACACCTGCAGACCATTACCAGCTTCACAGTCACTTAAGGTGTTTTAGATTGAACGTTTTTGGGGGGGGGGGGGGGGGGGGGTTGGAATGATGATTGTTCCAACCAATAAAAATGAATAATCGTTCCATTTAAATGTGAGCCAACAACTGAACAAACAAACATTCCCATTCGGCATTCAGCGGGTATAAAAATCATTGCCAGCTCATTCACTTGTCGGGTTGTTTAAGCACTGATCGGTCGCTCGGGCAGATGAGAGTCATGAGATTCTTGTTGTGTCTAAAAGGGCCATGATGGAATAATAATATATCCTGCAACGCTTACAAAGCAGGGCTAAACAAACAAAACCACGGTTACATATAGTAATCCATTAATGGAAACAGTAAGGGTGAGGGTCCTGCTCCAACAAGCTTACATACTACAAATAGGGTGATACAGAAGGTAAAGGGGCTGGAGATGTGCATGGTATGGCGAGGTGGAGAGTGAGGGGTGCTATACACAGACAATGGTCAAATTTGAGCCATATAGTGGCTGAATCAGTATGACTGCAGGGGGCGGTTGATTATGGCTAGCAGGGATTGCAGTCAGTAGGTCAGGGAGCATGTTATCAGGTGGAGGACAGAGGGGTTTGGTTTAGGGAATGTGGTATGCCTCCCTGAAGAGGTGAGTTTTTGGAGCACACCTGAAGTTTTGTGTCAGGGATTGACCGAATAGTTTTGGGTAGCGTGTTCCAGAGGACTGGTGCTGCTCCAGAGAAGTCTTGGTGGCGGTAATGAGAGGTTATAGTGTGGTGTCAGAGACTAACATTCTGGTAATTTCCCTAATTGTCATACATGTCTGTCTTATGTGGATGCACTCAGCAAAACTGTCATGTCTTTTTTTCTGCATGTGTTACACAGTTGCAGCGTCTGAAGGGTTAACTCCCTTAAAATCATTGCCTGTCTGATAAATATATCCCTGTGTCATGTGGTAGAAGTGAGGAGATAAATGGGAGTGAATGAGAGCGGAAGGTTGGTTGATGATAGTCTATCTCACCATGCTGTTGGAGGACCCCACAGTGATGCAGGAAAGCGCCTTCAGCTTCCCTATATCAAAAATGGAGAATGAGAGGCTCCCTAGGAGGAGCTGAGGATCTTCCCTCTTCCCCGATCAGCTGGAGAAACCACAGGGGCGCACAGAGACATCTCTGGTTTCTTTGCACCTAATATGGAGGAGATGGAGTGACCGCCTGACCGTGAAGCACATGGGAGTGAGGGAGCCTAAGTCCTATTGCCAGAGAGCCATTGTAAGTAACTCCTTCTAGTGACTGTACGTTTCCTCAAACATTCTGTGGCCATTGACTCATGTCAAGTTGTTTGAATACTAATTTGCCTGCACTGTAAAGTCTGCCTGCTGAAGGTTGTTGTACCGTGTTTGAAAGTCACTAGTAAAGTTTTACTGGGCCTCTACCGTTCGAGGACCCGAGGTGATATACACTTGTCTAGTATTAATCCGCCATGTATGAATGCCGGTGTGTGGAATGGTGGTGTCACGAACTGACAACTACTACCCCCCTCATTATGAGGACTACTGGCCCGATCTTTGGCTGTGGCAACTCCTTCCAGGACCAGGAGTTGGTAAGTGCCACTGTGACAGGTCCATGCACTACACCCTCTAAACTCCATCTGTGTGCTTGGATAGAGAGTCACATTTCCCTGCAGCATCCCGTACCACTTGGGTGTTGCACTAGTTAAAGGGGTACTTAACCTGATTTAGTTAGCAGAGCGGAGGGTGCGGGCTGGGTGGTGGATTAAGATGAGGGAGGCAATATAGGGGGGCGCTGCGCTGTGGAGGGCTTTATGGAGGATGGTAGTGAGTTTGAATTGAATTCTGTATTTAACGGGCAGCCAGTGCAGTGACTGGCACAGGGCAGAGGCGTCTGAGTAGCGGCTGGACAGGGAGATGAGCCTGGCTGCCGCATTCAGGATGGATTGGAGAGGGTAGAGTCTGGTGAGGGAGGCCGATCAGCAGTGAGTTGCAATAATCGAGGAGAGAGTGAATGAGGGCAACAGTAAGTGTTTTTAGCGTATCCACCGTGAGAAAAGAGCGGATTCTTGCGATGTTCTTGAGGTGCAGCTGACATGTTCGGGCCAGAGATTGGATGTAGGGGGTAAAGCAGAGATCGGAGTCAAATATTACCCAAAGGCAGCGGGCATGTTGTCTGGGAGTTATGGTGCCATACACCGAGATAGAGATGTCAGGAGGAGGTCGGTTAGAGGGCAGAAACAGGAGGTGGTCAGCTTTTGAGGAGGTTCGGTTTTAGGTAGAGAGATGACATAGGGTCAAAGACAGTGGACAGACAGTCGGTGGAGGAACAGTGCTGTGATGTCACAGAGGAGGTGTATAGCTGGGCGTCGTCATCATAAAAATTGTACTAAAAGACAAAATTCCTGATGGTTTGTCCAATGGGGGCTGCGTAGATGGAGAAGAGGAGGGGACCGAGAACTGAGCCTTGGGGGACCCCCAACAGCAAGGGGAAGAGGAGGGGATGTAGAGCTTGCAAAGGATATGCTGAATGAGCAGTCAGGTAGGAGGAGAACCAAGAGCGAACAGTGTCCACTAGGTATGGGGCAAAGCATAGTGAGTAGGAGTTTGTGGTCAGTGTCAAACATTGTGGTGAAGGAGGATCAGTAGGGAGTAGTCACCCCTCGCCTTGGCCATCAGGAGGTTGTTTGACACTTTTGTAAGCGTGGCTTCTGCGAGTGTAGAAGATGGAAACCAGACTGTAGGGGGTCAAGTCTTGGCATTACAATTGCATTTGATAAAAAGGGTCACAAGACTACTCTCCAGCCGTAGTTCATCTTGGAACCTTAATCTCCCACATCATGCCCATATTACAAAGTCTCAACATGCAGATGTCGTGTATGGCTAACTTTATTTGCATGATCTAGAGTGTATACACAGGTTGTGCCAGTCATTTTATAATATATTCCTGAGCGTATTAACCAACTTTTAAAAACATTACAATAATCTTAATTGTAACTATTGGCATAAACCTGCCATTTAAAAGTAGTCTTATCCATCCCTTTATGAGTTTCTGCAATGAACGATGACCACATCTTCAGGCTCTGATAATAACAGGTTGTCTAGTTTCTGGTAGGAGAACTGTTTTCCTAGTCAGAATCTGCAGCGTCGGCATTATCCGGCGCGATGGGCATCTGGGGTGTACTGGGTGCAGAGGACCTCAGGTCAGTAGTGATGGAGGACACAGGGTTCCAGATACTTGTTCCAGGCTTGACAGTCCTGTTTGGTAGACACTGGTTAAGAAGAAAGGTATTGGGAGGTTTATGACAGGTCCCTGGAAGCATCTTATAGACGTCTGTCCCACAGTAGCAGTATGGGGGTCCACCAACATTTTGGCAGTAGATCATACCAGATAAATGCTGTCCCCGGGTTAATGCATAAGAATCCATAGGTCGTGGTGGAGGAAACATATCCAAATATGACCGCTTTTGTGCCTGCACCCAATTTATGTGCAGAAAATCCCGCTGATCCTGTGTGAGGGTCTTTGAATCCAAAGACCACCCCCATACAGGATCAGGCTGGGAATTCAGAGCCTGATTCCTCAACTTCGCTCTTCGGTTTTGAAACCAAATCTAGAAGAACAGAGACACAGTTAGCCATACAACAAGACGTTGGTGTGTGCAGATAGGTAGTAGTTACACCCCTGCCTACTACATGCCCATGGATAAAGTCCAATAGACAATGCCCAGTTTCTCTCAACACCGCTTGAGTTTTGTCACCTCAAGGTATCTGGATGCTGCCAACATCCTGGTCTTACAAGTGCCCAATGGTGAAAAAGGCCTGGCAAGTAAATGCAGTACAGCATATCTGGGGCATATATGGTGGCACAGTACACTGCAGTGTAACAATCAAAACTTTAGCATGACCTGATGATTGATTTCCTTCTTCTAAACACTGCAACTCAGCCGGTAAGCATGCCATCACCCCAACTTCCACATACAGCTGTTAAAGGGGTTGTCCCGCGGCAGCAAGTGGGTCTATACACTTCTGTATGGCCATAATAATGCACTTTGTAATATACATTGTGCATTAATTATGAGCCATACAGAAGTTATAAAAAGTTTTTTACTTACCTGCTCCGTTGCTGGCGCCCTCGTTCCCATGGAGCCGACTAATTTTCGCCCTCCGATGGCCAAATTAGCCGCGCTTGCGCAGTCCTGGTCTTCTGCTCTCTTCAATGGAGCCGCTCGTGCAGAATGCCGGCTCCGTGTAGCTCCGCCCCGTCACGTGCCGATTCCAGCCAATCAGGAGGCTGGAATCGGCAATGGACCGCACAGAAGAGCTGCGGTCCACGGAGGAAGAGGATTCCGGCAGCCATCTTCACCGGTAAGTATAGAAGTCACCGGAGCGCGGGGATTAAGGTAAGCGCTCCGGTAAGCTTTCTTTAGGTCCCTGCATCGGGGTTGTCTCGCGCCGAACGGGGGGGGGTTGAAAAAAAAAAAAAACCCGTTTCGGCGCGGGACAACCCCTTTAAGTGCTCCAGGCGTTTAGAAGTTTGGGGTTATGCCCAGTATTTGCTAGCTGCATCCAAGGTCACAGCCCCCTGACCAGTTGCATTCAACTTGGGCAATCTAGTCACTATGGGTAGAGTACAAAGTAGTTGGCTGAGGATCCCAAAATTGAGACCATTCTTGAACTCAACTGCAGCTCTTTTACATGGGGTGAATGGTTTCAGAACAGAACTCCATTATTGACCTACATTGGGCAAGGGGGTAAACATACCTGGATGTTTCGCTGTGGGAGAGACAGTTGTTTCGCCAGCTGCTCCCGTTCTGTATAACTCACATACTGCTGCTTTTTGAATAAACCCTCTAAAGTGTTCAGCTGCACTCCAGTTAAAATGGTCTTTTTCATCGGATGTTTAGGGTTTTCCTTAGGAGGTGCGGCACTGCGGTCATCTGAGCTTTCTGGCCTTTGGTGGTCTACAAAGAAAATGAAAAATATCTACATGATGCATCATATGTGACATACCTCGTGTTGGTGAGGCATGGGGCACAAGAGGATCATAAGGTTTCTTTGACACAAGGGACAGATTAAACATATTGTATAGGATTAGAGAAACATGGCCGCTTCCTTGCCCAACAGCACCGCACCCGTCCTCAGGTTTTGTCTGTTATTTCTGCTCTATTTCAATGAAGTGAACGGTGACAAGCTGCAATATGACAATCTGGACAGGAGTGCCTCCGTTTGGGGAAGAAAATAACCATATATATTTTCCCAGTACCTGACAAGTATCCTATAGTCATCTATGGGCTAAACATATGCACAGTGCAAAGTGGTTTGAAAGAGTCTTTAAGCCTCATTCATCCAGAATAGAGCCCTACAGGATTATACCAAGTCTGTAGTCATTCATGGTACCACTGTATGAGGTCTCCATGACATATGGCCCCTAGAAGAGCTTCCAGAACTGAACTAGGTCATCACTAGTTCATTGTCAGGGGACTGCTGCCTGAAGATCCCCAATAACTAGCAGTTCGCCAGGCTTGCCGTCATTGTGACCAGAGGTGGAAGACGACAATTCTATCCGTAGTGCAGCAGAAGCAGCATATCCGTCCCATAATATCTCAGAAGTAAACGATCTGTCCTGGACAGATTAGTGTGCATTGGACCAAGTTAAAGCAGGTTTGGAGGTCAGCACTTCCTTCAGGTAAACTTTAAGACCACCATACAATGAGACATTCCAGCTCTGCAAATGGACATTTTCCAAGCCAAGTCTTGAAAAAGACCCATTTGCAGAGCTGAATTGTCACAATACAGGGAGTTCCTAGCCTGTTGAAGTTTACCTGAAGGAAGTGCTGATGTCCGAGCCTGCTCTTACTATCCCAATAACAGGTGCTCAGTAGTTAGTCCTGGAAAACCCCTTTTGCTGGCCAAATAATTTTATTTATTATTTTTAGACAAGAGGGTGGCATTTCTTACATCTCCACCTTTGAGGAACCACAACCTTTATTTTTACATCCGTGTAGCTGTAGGAGGGCTTGCTTCTTTGCAGGACAAGCCAAACTTTTGCAAATGGCATCTATTTAATATACCATATACATTTAAACCCTTCCCGCTCCAGGAGCGGGCATCAGCTGTTTACTACAGCTGACACCCGCAGGCAATAGCCGAGATCCGTGGAGCCATGCAGGCGTCATGGCAGTCGGAGGCCTTTTGAAAGGCCCCAGGGCTGCCCATCAAGCCATCCCCATGGGGTGGCTTGATAGACTGCCTGTCAAATGGCAGTATGACGTAATGCTATAGTATTATGTCATACTGCAGGAGCGATCAAAGCATCGCTGGTTGTAGTCTCCCAGGGGGGGGCTTTAAAAAAAAAAAAATAAAGTTATAAAAGTTTAAATCACCCCCCTTTTGCCATATCTATTATTAAAAAATCTAAGTCAAAGTAAAAATACATATTTGGTATCGCTGTGTCCGTTAAAGTCCGATCTATGAAAGTAGCACGTTATTTTTCCCGCACGGTGAACAGCGGCCGAAAAAAATTAAAGAACGCCGCAAATGCACTTTCAGTTACCCTGTCTCCCAGAAAAAACGCAACAAAAAGCAATCAAAATGTCGTATGTATTCTGAATTTGTACTATCGGAAACTACAGGACATCCTGCAAAAAATGAGCCCCGCTGAACTACGTCAATGGAAAAATAAAAAAAAAAGTTATTGCGTGCAGAAGATGACCGCAGAAAATAATTGAAAAAAATTAAATGTCTGGGGGAAAAAAAGGTAGTATAGTAAAAAAAAAAAAAATCTATTTGTTCAGTCTTGCAGTGGCTGAATAATTGATTTTAAGTGAACCGAAATGCATTGTTTAAACGAAAAGTGCTTGATGGCCGTTTGAACAAATTGAGGAATATTTGTTGAGTGTAAAAGGGCCTTTATAAACCCATCTTGATATAAAGGCAACTCTACACCAGCTATGAGCTTGAATCAGGGTGCTGCGTGGTGGTTTCTGTTGGAGTCCTCTCCATCAGGTTGGGGGTCAGGGGGTGCTAATTACGCCGATCAAACAGGAACTGCAACGAGACATGAGAGGTCAGTCTGCAACAGGTTAACATGGGGGGGGGGGTCACGGTGGCATTATCGACATACATCGGGATCAGGCTCATGAGGCTGTAGTGGCCCAGAGTTAACGGGGCCCCTCCATAAGTTTGAATGTGTATGTCTTGGGCCCATGTCGGTGTCGTCTGTATTAGTGTATCTTAACGCCACCAGGAATTCCTGGGGGAGTCAAGATTGACGGGGGTGGGGGAAATATACCAGTGATACCCTTAAACACTGAGTGAGAGGAGTCACCGTGCAGTGCTGCGTGCCTTCTTCCACATGTGAGTGTTTACTGGGAGCGAGCTGGAGAGAGGAGAGTGGCTGGGAATACAACTCCACAGATAACTAGAACTGTGGACTCGTCTGTCATCCTGTGACTCCACCCGGTCACATCACCTTCGTGTTTGACGTATGTAAAGCTGGACTATACATAGTTTTGCTGCAAGTAAATGAGCTTGACCGACCAGTCCCGGTTTTGGTCATAACGTTATCCCTGTGGATTCACCACAGAAAAATGGAACGTTGCTGTCACGAGTGACAAAGGACTTTAAAGTAACCTGCGTATTGGGTTACCCTGTAAAACTTCCCCAACAGTAACTTGTTCGGGTCCCGTGCTACCCCCAGGTTAGGACATGGTAGAGCCCCGTGACAAGGCGTTTCTCTACCCCGCTAGCTCCTCAGATGCTGCAAGGCCATTGTGTCCTGGATCAGGTGAAGCTAAATCAGGGTGCGGCCAATGTTACCCTGTTTCAGAGACAATCCTAGACTATCGGATACTAGGCGGGCAACTCTGAAATGACCGAGTCCTGCGCATCTTCATGACTGGGAACACTCACAATCCTTTACCCGCTCACTTATCTACTAAATAACCAATACTTACAACTTCTTGTTTCTGCCAATTGTGGGGTAGGCCACAGCTTTTATTTATTAACGAATATCAAAAAACTTTATTGAAAAACTTTATAGAAAAAACCGTCCATGCTGTCCGTATGCTAAAACTTTAAAGTCCATAAACAGTCCACTGAGGACGTTTGTAAGCCCCGTTCCTTCGGCTTGCAAACCCTCCTCTACTTCCTCACAGCATGGACAAAAAATCCGGGCCAAAAACAGCTGTGACAACTTCCAACGATAGTCCTTCATAACCATCCCACCTCTCCCCTATCCCTCCAGGGCGGGTGGGCGGGTGTCTCTTCTCCAGTCTTCTCCCGTCTCTTCCTGTCTCACGACTGAGCTCCTTCCGCTCCCCCCCACCCTTTCTCTTCCTGTCTAAACTCCACCCCCCTTTTGCTCGCTCTACTTAACCCCTGCTGTACCTGTTCCCAGTCATGTGCCGCATCCTTAGTTAGCTCGCGGCATTCAAGACTGGGAACACTCACAATCCTTTACCCGCTCACTTATCTACTAAATAACCAATACTTACAACTTCTTGTTTCTGCCAATTGTGGGGTAGGCCACAGCTTTTATTTATTAACGAATATCAAAAAACTTTATTGAAAAACTTTATAGAAAAAACCGTCCATGCTGTCCGTATGCTAAAACTTTAAAGTCCATAAACAGTCCACTGAGGACGTTTGTAAGCCCCGTTCCTTCGGCTTGCAAACCCTCCTCTACTTCCTCACAGCATGGACAAAAAATCCGGGCCACACGGGATGTGCCGCGTTACTACGGCTCATTCCGTCCCCACCCCACCAACCCGAGCTAAAGCTTTCTCGACCCCATCCTGCAAGCCGGATAGGAACGTATCCAACCCTACCTCATTGAGGTGAACACCGTCCCTCCTCAATGCCCCCTTTTCCTTCTCTTCCAGCTCCCAATGGCGCACCGCCACCCCTCCGATAGAGTGAACAAACTGCGACATCCGCATGTTGATCAGCCTCCTGGCTCTGTCCACCGCTTCCAGGCTCCTTGCTCCATTCCAGAGCCTCCTCGCGACAATGTCAGACCACACGATGATGCATCCATTAAAACATTCCCGAAAACGCAGTAAGTCCTGTTTCATGATGACCAGCAGGTCTCGTGTCTTTGCTTTCCCGAGATCATTCCCCCCGGCGTGAACCACCAACACCACTTTCCGGGGGGTACTTCTGGCTATGTCCACCACAAGCTTCCACATGTCGGGCCATCTTAGCCCCCGGACTCCGTGCCAGGTTACGGATGTTCCGGGTAGGCCTAGCTCCGATCCCAACGGGCGTACTGCTGCCCTCCTTTGTGCCCAGTGAATATAGGAATGCCCGACTATGTGTACCTTCCACGGTTCTGCTGCTGCAAATAAAAAACAAGAAAAAACAAAACAAGGGCAACCAACTTGAAGGACACTGCCTCACATTTAAAGAAAAACGAGGGGCCTTTTGACCCTAACTTAAATCTCGCACCGCCAGATCGGGTCGCACATAAGACTTATATGCCTGGGACTTCCATCTCCCAAGCCGTTTTACCCCGTCTTCGTTCATTCCACCCGCATCTGCCGACGTGGCCGCACCGATTCTGAAGGAGTGGGTTCCGAATTCCTTCGGATCGAGGCCCACAGACCTCAAAGCCGATTTTAACCCCGCCGTTACCTGAAACCTGGTGAGGGGGAGGCCGGATGCGTGAACCAAAAACTGCTCCCCCGCCGGCCTTGTTGCCATGTAACTGGCTACCGTATCTACTGGGCACCAAACGGCGCCTAGCCGCGAGATCGGCACCCACTCACCTCTACCGAAAACGTCGGTTTTTGATTTTTTAATCCTGACCCGTATCCCGTCGTCTACCGTTACCACATCGTCAAACATAAGACCTCCCGGCATAAACTTGCTCTTCGGGACTAACTCGCCGATCCTGAGCGCCGCAAAAAATGCCAGCAAGAACGCCGTCCTAAACAGTAAAACCTCGTACCCGTTGGAGCACGTGACCTCCAAAGTGTCCAATAACTTGCACAACAACCGGTAAGTAATCGGGCGGCGGGCATCCGAGCCGGCCTTTTCTTTCTTCCACCCGCGCACTATCTGGCGAAAAACGAACTCTTTTGTCACGTCTCTGAACCCGTGCAACTTTAGCAAAAAGGCGACGCCCGCAAGATGCTTTTTCGCCGCATCCACCGACGCCCGTCCCGCCCGTAGGGACGCTAACATATCCAGGGTAGCTGACCGGGCCCTCTCGCCCCCAGCTACCCTGCCATCCGTACAACACAACCATTTTTTCCACACCGCATTATAGTTTTTCCAGGTTCCCACTGTCACGGATGACTCGACAAGCTTCAGCAGCTCTGTTCTGCCAGATCCCACAAGAAAAGCGGGCAGCGTACTCCCAACGCATCCGCCTGAGGGTGCCGCTCTCTGAACCGCTCCATCTGCGAACGAGAGAGCGCGTCAGCTGCCACATTTTTATATCCCGGCACATGCTTTGACCGTAAATATATATTACGCTGTAAACATCTCAAGACCACATGTCTCACGAGTGCCAACACCGGTGGGGAAGATGAAGACTGCCGATTAATAATGTGCACCACCGCAGCATTATCAGACCAAAAACACACTTTGTGATCTTGTAACTCCTCACCCCATAGTTCCACAGCCACCACCAACGGGAAAAACTCCAATAAAGTAATGTTTTGATTCCACCGCTTAGTTATCCAGGATACTGGCCATGGTTCCCTGCACCAGTGGTTCCGGAAAATAACCCCAAATCCGGTAGACCCTGCAGCGTCCGCGGACAGGCTAAGACCTGTACCCGACCACTCTTCCTTAGGGCACACCACGTGCCCATTGAACGCTTCCAAGAAGATTTTCCATGTGTGTAAATCCCCTCGAATCCCGGGCGTGACTCTAATAAAATGATGCGGCTCCTTTACACCCACCGTCGCTAGCGACAGCCTCCGTGAAAAAACGCGACCCATGGGTATCACTTTGCACGCAAAGTTCAATAAACCCAAGAGGACCTGTATTTGGCGCAGCGTAACTTTTTTACACCGTACGACATCGTTAACCGTCTGCCGGAGGCGGGCAATTTTTTCGATCGGTAATCTAAAAACCATTTCCTCGGTGTCGATCTCGATTCCTAGGAACGTTAACCTTGTCACTGGGCCCATGGTCTTTTCCTCAGACAACGGGACCCCCGCCTCCTGCATCAATGACCGAAATGTGCGTAACAAAAACTCGCAGGTGCCCGATGCCTCCGTACCGACAAACAGAAAATCGTCAAGGTAGTGCGTCACCGATGTGATGCCCGTTTCGAACCTGAGCATCCATTCCAGGAATGAACTGAAAAGCTCGAAGTAATAGCACGAAATCGAGCAGCCCATCGGCAGACACATATCATAAAAGAACTGATTATCTACCTTGCAACCCAACAAGTGGAAACACTCAGGGTGAATTGGAAGTAGCCGAAAAGCCGACTCAATGTCGGCTTTCGCTAACTGTGCCCGCTTACCCGCTGCTCTGACCAAAGCGACCGCCTGATCAAATGACGCATAAACCACCGATGCTTGTTCCTTTGTAATGCCATCATTTACCGACTCCCCTTTTGGGAAGGATAGATGATGGATCAATCGGAACTTGCCCGCCTCTTTCTTAGGGACTAGCCCCAACGGTGAGACCCGCAAGTTCGCGAACGGTGGTTCGTCGAAGGGGCCCGCCATGCGGCCCGCCGACACCTCTTTGTTGACCTTTTCTCTTACCAATACTATATTATCCAGGGCCGACTTTAAATTTGCGCACAAGGTGGAAGAAGGTTGAAATGAAAAGGGGATTAAAAAACCGTCGGTAAAACCTTGCCTAAGGATTCTTGCTTCCTCCCTCCTGTGGTATCTGTCGAGCCACTGGAAGAGGTACTTGCTTTTCACCGGGGTTCGGTGCTCCACTGGCACCGCCCCCGGTGACTGGCAGTCTCTGTTTTTTGAAGCAGCGCACCGCGGAGTGTTGTCCTCCGCAGACCGAACATTCGTGCCTAAACTTGCACGTCGCGAAAAACCGACAGTGGCCCTCATTATAGAGCCAGCATGACCCGTTTTGCCGCGGAGAGGCCGCAGGGGGCTGTTGCCCGCCCCCCGCGGCCCCCCCTTGAAAGGTAGGTTTTTGCGGGCGTTGGGCTAAAATGAGTTGCAACCATACATCGGTCGCTTTTGTCGCCCAACTCACGGCCGTACCCGACACGCGCCGACGAAAGTCCTCGTCGTAGCGCCACCACGCGGTGCCTCCGTGCAACTTATATGCACTGAAAATGGTGTTAAGATAGACCAACATCTCGGGACCTTTCTTAGGGTACTGTTGGCATGTAACGTACGCCAAAACCGTAAACGCTTGAACCCAATTACAGAAAGTCTTAGCGACCTTCGATTTTTTATCCACACGATCCGACACCCTCTCTTTATCCACCGTCACATGGTCCGGAGACAACAGAGACCAAATGTCCACATAAACACCTTTCCGGATCTTATCGAGAAGATCATCCGACACACCGACCCCCAAGGGGGCAACCCCGCAGAACAACGAGTCTGCGTATCTCAACCCTTCCATCGGGTCCACTTCACCTCCGGCTGTTAAGCCACCCTCCTGCCCCACGGGTGGGCCCGCGCCCCCCGGGGATCCACAGGACACCGATAAAACCTCTTTTTTATCCATTTTACTCAAAACCGATTTTAATACTAAAACCAAATCGTTTTTCTCCGCCACCTTGGCGGGATCCATTACATTTTTCCAAGCATTTAAACATTCTGACTCACCGGCACGACCGTCCTCCGGCATCGCCAAGGGCGAGGTCCCTGCCGTCCTTCTCCCAGGGCTCCTGCCTCTGCTGCTCGATGGCTGCCGCGAACTCACATGCGGAGCGTCGTTTGTCGCATATCCTCCCGCTATCATAAGGTGGCCCCGCTCTGGCCGTCCCGGGGGTGTATCCCGCCTCCTGTGGCGTATGTTGTGCCTGTTTGTTGAAGGTGTTGGCGGAGGTTCCGCATGGCGGTAAGTATCCTGGTGGTGCCGCACACCTGGACTCCTGGATCCGTCGCCCAGAGACTCTCCGCTCGGCCTCCTTATGCTCTCGCTTGCTTGCGCTCCTACTCTCGCAAGCTCATTCTCACGCCTTTGCTGATACCTTGCCCTCCTAGCTCTCTCGCGTTGCCTACGCTTGGCACCCAAACCTTGCCTGTTGCCGCTTGCGCGACTGGCGTAGCCCTGTGAGGAATCCCCCCCACCTGACGATGTTGCCACCACGAAACGTGGGTTGACATAACAAAGTCTCTGTGAGCTAGGGGGCGCTATCGCTTGCTGCTGTGGAAGGTGATATCTGTGAGCCGCGCGACCGCTATGCTCACGGGTCTGGGTGCTGACTATGTACCCGGTGCCAGCGGGCGGGATGTAATTTACATACCGGCTATGTCGTTGCTCATGTATAGGGTGACTCGCATAAGACCCGGCCGATGGACCCTCCGGGACAAGGGAAACAAATGGGATCCCCGCTTCTCCTATAATCTCCCCACTTTCCCTAACTCCTTGAGCGCTCCCTGCCCTGGTGGCTGCACTGCCGGTAGAGCTGGTGGCCGGGCTGTATCCCCTATCCCTCCCCCCCCCAGGGTTATACTTCCCGGGTAATGGATTTAAGTGCCTGGCCACCTGGCCCTCTGAGGACGCTCCTCCCCCCCTCCTCCCCGGTACCTGGCGCTGCTGCCTTGCTCTGCCGCCATCTTGCCTGCCTTCCCGCCATGCGTCTGCACGTGGCACGTGCCTCCCTTGCTGCTCCATGCTGCCGGTGTCTCCTGCTGCCGTGCGCCCGACTGCGCGCTGGCTCCTGGACCCGGAGCCCCTGCTTGATGCTGCCGGTGCCCCTCTGCTGTTTTGCGGACTGCCGCCCGGCTGTTCCCGCTGCTCCTCCGCGGTCGCTCCAACCGCCGCGCGATTCGAATTTCGCGCCTCCGCCCTCGTGGCGCGTCCCGCGCCCTGCAACATCTCTCCGCTGCGGCCGCTCCTGCGGCCGACCCTCTTGGCGGCGGGGCTCGGACTGAGCCTCGCAGGGGGGTTCCGTCTTCTCTTCGGGCGGCCTCGCCCGGCATCCCCCAGCTGTTCCGCTCCCTCGGCAGCCGCCGGTAACGCTGCTGCCGGCCCGACTGGCCTTCCGGACTCCGACCCCGATCTGCAGCTTGCGAGGATCTCCTCCAGCCATTCCGCGCCGTCCGTCTGGATCGCCTCCCGAATCTGGGCTCGCAGCTCCTCCATCATCCGATCTTGGGACTTCTGGATCGCCGGACGCGGTTGCCTTCTCCTCTTCCACGCCGCTTGCAGGTATTTCTTCGCCGCTTCTCCTCTTCTGCTGGATACTCCTTCCCTTTTCCGCACTTCTTCTCCTCTCTTCTGGAAACGCTTTTCGCCCTTTGCAATCTTCTTTCTGCTGCTGTCTCTTCTCCAGTCTTCTCCCGTCTCTTCCTGTCTCACGACTGAGCTCCTTCCGCTCCCCCCCACCCTTTCTCTTCCTGTCTAAACTCCACCCCCCTTTTGCTCGCTCTACTTAACCCCTGCTGTACCTGTTCCCAGTCATGTGCCGCATCCTTAGTTAGCTCGCGGCATTCAAGCCGATAACCAAAGCTCTTTTAAGAGAGCCGTTCAACAAGAGGCATCAGTGCGATGTGAACACAATGAAAGGGTAAACATCCGCACTGCCTTACTCCGACATCGGGTAGATTACAGTCCAAAAGTCTATTGTCAGCGGAGTGCTGGTTATAGTCATCTCACATGAAGAACCCCTTGCTCACACCAGTGTATTTGCGCAGTGTATTGCACATGCAATACGCAGTGAATAGAACCCATTAATCTCAATAGATTTGTTCAAACTTATCGAATTTTTTTCACATCATCTGCAATTGAGGTGGGGGGGGGGGGGGGGGGGGACAAAACAACATACACAGAATGACCTACCTGGGTTTGCATTTGTACACAGTAAGCGCCCGTTGAAATCAATGGGCATGTGGAAATGCGCATGACATGTAGAAAACTTGCAGGTGCACACAAAATCATTGTGATTCTGGGCATATTTTTTTTTGTGTGTGCATTTCTGCACAGAAAAAAATAAACCCTGGAATGGGCGAATATGCGGACGCAAGTACATTTCGGCTGCACAAACATGTGATTGAAATACTCTTATGCTCTAAATGTCTATCCTCCCATACACGGGGTCTGACACACGAGCGGTCCTCACACTAGTTCTCGCTGTTAGTGGAAACGAAGGTGTCGGACCGACTTGCGACGGTAGCGGAAGGTAGGGCCCCCGCTGCCTTCCTGAAGACTATCACACAGCCGTATTGCGTAATTTTGGTCAATGAACTGTTTTTTTAAACACCACTAAATACGCGGCCCGTTTTACAGCGCCTGCACACAAGCGCAAATACAGGTGAAAGCGTTTTTGCACAACGTATGTGCATAGCGAAGGAGTGATTGTTTTGCCCCTGTGCTTTGCGCCAATACTGAGCGTATTGTATAGGCTTGGCCACACTGGCGGGGAATCACATCTGCCCTGATTCCAGAGGCTAATTAGCCCTACGAGGTGCCGGTGTTTGCGCATCCCCATAGACTCCTACGTGGGCCTGTGGTGCACAACTGCACACAAAAATAGTGGAAATGTATTCGCAAAAACAAAACATGAGAATGAACCTATGGAAATCCATGAGTTCTATTTTCTGCCTTTTGCGCACGCATAGATGCCTGCGCAGATACGGCCGTGTACAGCTGCCTACTGCTACTCACACGTGTTCACAAAATGCCCGGTCTAAAACTGCGCTATTTTACACAGCATTTTCAAACACGTACTACAGTGCGAGAGTGTTTAACGCACGAGAACACAGCGGACAGTGCTCGGAAAAGCGTGGCTTAGAAACACCGCAACCGAGCGCTGGTCTGCAGAGCAACATCGAAATCAAGGGGAGCGGTGTATCACGGGAAACGGCGGGCTGTGTGAGAGCGGCCTAACCAGTAACACCAACTGACCCCATCTACAAGCTGTGATAGATCTGAGCTAATAGCTATCTTTGTTGCCCCTAGCAACCAATCACAGCACAGCTTTCATTTTTCCTCAGCAATTTTAAAAGTGAAAGCTGAGCACTGATTGGTTCTGTGAAGTGGGGCAGATATAAGAACTGTCTAACCAGCTGTTGCCCTGAGCAACCAATCAGTGCTCAGCTTTCATCTCTGAGGTAAAGTGAAAGCTGTGCTGTGATTGGTTGCTATGGGCAACAGACTGCTTTTTCTTAAGACCATTGATAAATCTGCCCCATTTATGTCCAGTTTGGCACCAATTCCACCACATGAGAGTAGTGTCTGCCATCTTTAATATATTCACCACATGACAGGCATCCATGTTAGCAGGTTACCAGCCCACTCCTATCCCCTAGACCGCCATACAAGCACCATTACCTGCAGGCACAGGGGGGGAAGCATCTCCCCCCGACTGCCATACAAGCACCATTACCTGCAGGCACAGGGGGGGCAGCATCTCCCCCAGGCCGCCATACAAGCACCATTACCTGCAGGCACAGGGGGGCATCTCCCCACACTGCCTACCTGACTCCTTGTCCACATTGGGCTTCCTACCACCAGGAGGCTGCTCCCCACAGCCAGCCATGTCTGATCTCCACAGCCCAAGGGTCCTGGCCCCTCCTCCAGCTTCAGGCCTTTTATATGGCTAGAAGGTGTAGGCTAAGTAATGAGGTGTGAGGAGGAGCCGGTCATTGGCCTCAGGTTCATGGCGGCCTGCAGGGGTCGGGGTTACAACCTGCAAGAAACATTTTGGGGCTGAATGGGTAAAAACATTTTGCTTCGTCCCATTTCATCCTCCAAGAATCCAAAAATGTGCAAAGATCACAATGATTTCTGCGAATATCAACAAGCAAGATTCTGCGGCAGCTGCTTGATAGCGGGGGTCTCATGGCCCGTTTACACGGAACGATAATCGCTCAGCTTAAACGCAGGTAAACGGCTGAAAGATGAGCGAGAAGCGTGAGGTTCTTGTTTCATCGTTCAGTTTCAGTCGGCATAAAACTCAGCGCCGGCTCGGGCACTTATTTTGTCGTTTAACCCCTTAAAGACGGCATATTTTGGCCATGAGGAAAAAATCATTTTTTGGATTTTCATCTCCATTTTTCAAAAGCCATAACTTTTTTTATTTTTCCGTTGACACGGCCGTATGAGGGCTTATACTTGCGTGGTGAACGGTAGTTTTTATTGGTACTGTTTATGAGTGCATACAATGTATTGTAAAACGTTTAGTATTTCGTTTTTTGAGAGCAGGGAGAGAAAACATCAAATCTGCCATTGTTTTTTTTTACAGCGTTGGGCCTCATGTCCACGGACTTCCCGTACAGAATGCCCCAGAGGATTCCACCGGTCCCGCAGACATTAGGCCAGAAAATACATTACACTCACCTGTTTGGACGCTGCGGGGCGTTTGGACGGATCTTCTTTCTTCTGCACAGCAGATGTGCCCGGGACATCGGCGGAGTGCCGGGCGCATGCGCCGTACGATCATTTTTTTTTTTTAAACTCCTGTGTCTGTACTGCGGATCCAGATGGCTTCCATTGGCTTCAAAAACCGCACAAAAAGGGAGCATGCTGCGGTTGTTTTACTCAATTACCTGCAGGTGCTAAATGATTCCCTATGGGCGTGGGAGACCCACGCGGTTTTTGAAATTCCATTTGTGGAATTCCTCCCGTGGACATGAGGCCTTCTACCGTGTTTCCCCAAAAATAAGGCACCCCCTGAAATTTGCAGACGTCCCAAATATAAGGCACCCCCCGATAGAAAGGCATAGTAAAGTGTGCAGGCAACTCAAGAGGCCTGTCCCCTGCTGCCATCCCCGTTGTCTTCTACCTCCAGATGTATAGGTAGATCTGCAGACAGTCTGCTGTTATCCTGTCCCTGCTGTGCTGTACGAGTGTGCTGTTGTGAGCTCCCCTTGCTGGCTGGAAAAGTCCATACTGTACGTTCTGTTCCTGCTGTACATGTCTGCTGTGATGAGCTCCCCCTGGTGGCCGGAAACTGCTATACCATCCCTGCTTACAAGTGGTACAGGAACTTCTGTCTGCAGACAGGTACATTACTTTACAGCCCTTATTTTTTTTATGGCTGTGTGTGAGTTAGGCAACCTGTGTGTGATTCTTAAGGCTGGGTTCTCACAGAGCGTATTTCCAGCGGAAATCTCGCAGTTTGACCACAGCGATAAACAGCGAGATTTCCGCCGGGAAAGCGCTGCTTCAAAACCCACGGCACTCAGCCGCTTGTTTTGAAGCGACCTGGCTGCACGCTTTTCCATTTCTGTGGCCGGTGAATCCGCACCACAACACCGGCTTCTCCCAGCTTTGCCGTGACAGATTCGCTGTCCCATGTGGATGAGATTTCTGAGAAATTTCGTCCACAAAGCTGGCCAATTGAGGGATTAGCGGCCACAGACGGATTTGCCACGGCGAAATAAGACACCCCCTGAAAATAAGACGTAGCGCATATTTGGAAGCAAAAATTAATACAAGAAGCGTCTTATTTTCGGGGAAACAGGGTAATGTTAAAAACGCACAGCACAAAAATCACAAAACCCAAACTTACGATTTTTGAGCGATGCGCTTTTAACATTAGAAAATCCTGTTGACATTTGCTAGAAACAAAAAGCAGCGATACAGCAATCGCAAGTGTGTTCACGTTTTTTTAACACTTTTTGGGGGTTTTTTAAAATACTTTTCATATTCCTATAGAGAAATTGGACCATAAAAGCTATGACCGCTATAATAGTGCATTGCAGGACTTCTGTATTGCAATGCCTTATCACTAACAATAACAATCATGGGTAATGGCAAGCTGACGGCGTCACAGAAGGAGCGCGCTCCCTCTTTGAACCCTTTACATAGATCATGGCGTGTAGGAGGTTGACAGCGGGGTTCGTTGTCATTATGTACCCCCACTGTTGCAGTGGGAGGTCGCCCATCGGTAACAGCTGGCTCTTGCTGCTAGATGCTACAGGCTCAGCCTCTGATACCACGCCATCCACATGACGTAAGTGAAGGGTAACTGCTATTTTTCAGGTTTAGAAATGTGGTATAATGGACTTGCCCAACACCCCCGTGGTTTTGAAGAGTTGGTTCAGCCCTGAACCCCTGGACTTGGTAAGAAAACCCCAGAGATTGAGTTGAAAGGTGGATATAAAAGGAGGGGGTTGGTGGAAGCCGTTGCTGATTAGTTCCTTTATGGTTGGTGTGTTGGTCACTAATATGACCCATTGTAACCACTAAGTCTAAGGCCTCATGTCCACGGGGAAAATCAGGCCCGCTACAGATTCTACATGGAGAATCTGCAGCGGGTTCCTCCTGACCCGCGGACATGAGCGCTGAAAATAGGAATTTAAAAGAATTTACCCATCCGTAGCGGGCGGGGAAAGTCTTCTCTTCCTCACGGCCGGATCTTCTTTTTCGGCCGGCGGATGAACTCGTCACGGCTGCGGCACGTCGCTGGCACGTCGCCGACGTGCCGCGCGCATGCGCCGGGCACATCCGCCGAGCCGAAGCATGAAAGATGCAGCCGTGAGGAAGAGAAGACCTTCCCTGTCCGCTCCGGATGGGTAAATTCTTTTAAATTCCTATTTTAGGTCTCCCGCGGATCCGGACGGCTTCCATAGTCTTCAATAGAAGCCCGCGGGAGCCGTCCCCGCAGGAGACCCGCATGAAAATGGAGCATGGTCCAGATTTTTTCATGCTCCATTTTTTTTAAAATCACTTTTATTGACCATCCACGGGTATTTATCTACCCCGCGGGTGGTCAATGCATCCCTATGGGGTGCGGATCCGCGCGCGGGAGAAGAGTTAAAATCCGCTGCGGATTTTAATTCTTCTTTTGCCCGTGGACATGAGGCCTTAAGCAGTTCTCGTCGATCGGGGTTGTATCCTACCCACAGTGTGACCAGAGTATTGGTTTGTATTTAGACAGGGACCGGTATCCAGTATAGGGATAGTGACAGATTAGGTGACCGCTGGCCCATAGGGAGAGTAGTGGTCCGGTCACATTGGTGCATTCGATCAGTGGTTCCCAAACTTTTTCAGGAATGGAGCTCTTTTTGAAGCAAAAGTTTCTCGTGGAGCCCAAAGCGGGATAAAGAGTTTGGTCAAGTGAGGGTTTATGGGCGTGGCTTATCACAACATATTATTTTTACCTCTGTCGTTATTTAAAGGATAGGGTCATTTAAAAAAACAACATGGAGCAACTTTGGAGTGCTGGAGGGGCGATTGATATACATTATATTTAAAATTAACATGCTGCGGAATTAAATCCACACATGGCAATATCCACACGGGTTTTGTGCAGATTTTTTCCACAGCTTGTGGATGAGATTTTCAAAATTCCATCCACTCTGCTGCTACAGCTACTGTAGATTCCACAGCAAATCCGCCCCAGTAGTAATAGTGTCCACCAAAATAGGTGTCTCCAATAGTAATAACATTCCCTATATTCGGCACAGTGGTAATAGCGTTCCCTATATTGGCTCCAGTAGTAATATTGTCCCCTATATTGGCCCCAGTAGTAATATTGGCCCCTATATTGGCCCCAGTAGTAATAGTGTCCCCTTTATTGGCCCCAGTAGTAATAGTGTCCCCTATATTGGCTCCAGTAGTAATATTGTCCCCTATATTGGCCCCAGTAGTAATAGTGTCCCCTATATTGGCCCCAGTAGTAATAGTGTCCCCTTTATTGGCCCCAGTAGTAATAGTGTCCCCTATATTAGCTCCAGTAGTAATATTGGCCCCTATATTGGCCCCAGTAGTAATAGTGTCCCCTATATTGGCCCCAGTAGTAATAGTGTCCCCTATATTGGCCCCAGTAGTAATAGTGTCCCCTTTATTGGCCCCAGTAGTAATAGTGTCCCCTATATTGGCCCCAGTAGTAATAGTATCCCCTATATTGGCCCCAGTAGTAATAGTATCCCCTATATTGGCCCCAGTAGTAATAGTGTCCCCTATATTGGCCCCAGTAGTAATAGTGTCCCCTATATTGGTGTCTCCCATAGTAACAACATTCCCTATATTCGCCACAGTGGTAATAGTGTCCCCTATATTGGCCCCAGTAGGAATCCCTGCCCCGACTGTCACAGCTGCAGCAGAGGATCTCGGAACTATCCCATTGCTTTCAATGGGACCGGCCCTGCTGCCGCCTGCCTCATTGAAAACAATGAGCGATATGGCAGAAAGCTACAACATGCTGCAATATGTTTCCTGCATCATATTGCAGTGCCATGCAGGGAAACATCGCTAACGTGAATGAACCCATTTAAATGAATGGGGTTCAGATTCACAAATCTTGTGTCATTTTCTCGGCCTTCACACTGGCGAGAAAATCGGGCAAGATTTGTGCACCGCGAGACGCACACATATAAACTGCATTTTTCTGAATGTGTTCGTTCACATGAGTGATATTTTCCTACATGGCACCGCGATGCGACTCAGGAAGCATTTTGATTTTGCAGCATGTTCTATCTTCCTGCCATATCGCCCATTGTTTTCAACGGGACCGGCGGTAGCAGCGCCAGCAGCATTGAAAGCAATGGGAGAACTCTGCGATCCTTTGCTGCGGCTGTGACAGTCATGGACTGGGATTCCATCAGCCCCGCAGTAATGTGAAGCTGTTTCCACATAGAAATGCCTCGCATACACAAGTTTCAGATGGATGACGAGGGCAATATCGGGTCGTGAGACATAGCCTGATATCGCCACACCAGTGTGAAGGTGCCATTGGCCCCTGCTCTACTCATTGCTGTAGTGGTGTCCAGATAGGCTGTACTGAGGACCTGCGGTTGCCATAGCAATGCAGATTACATGACCGGAACTGGCTCGTGTGATCTGTGTTGCTATGCAGACTCCAGGTCCTGGACATTGCTTCCTTCAGCACAGCCTGTCGGTGATACTGCAACAGCGTTAAGTATCGCGGGGACATAGACCCTCCGTCGAAGACCCTGACAATCGCTCTTGGAGCCCCTAGGGTTCTGCGGAACACAGTTTGAGAAATCCTGGACTGGATAGAGTTAAGGACCTAATATTGTGTAGCTAGGCTTGCTGTCATCATCTGCCTTCCTGTTTGATGATCGTCAGATGAAGAAGCTTGTAGTCGTCATCGTCGTCGTCATCATCGTCATCATCCTCACTCGTCTCCTGAACTGCAGTGGATCGTCCTGTTATCTCTGAGGAATCCTGCGTCTTTCACCGGCTACAGAGGCCTTTGATACATGGTCAAGATCCATTTTATTTCTGAGGTATTGTGGGACTTTCTGCACATATATATAGACCCGGATATATATGGTAGATACAGTTATTTGGGACTGCTAGCCTAAATATTGCCTACTGTTATTGTTACGTGTGCTGCTGGGATCTGTAGTTCTAAGCTTCCTAGCAGCACAGCCTTCACAGGGTTAATTGATTGAGCTGGCTGGGTGTGGTACTTCCTGCTAGCCAATCACCTGGGTCTGTGCTCACATATAAACCCAGCTCCTGGTCAGTCTGAAGCTGGTCTTGTACTGTTGGGATGCATCTGTGACATGTGTCCTGTTACCTGTTCTGTTGCAGCTTGCTGTGTGATCTGTGTCTTGCTGGTTCATGTCCCTTTGTTTGTTTAAATTCTGTCAGTTTTGTGTTAGCTTGCTGTGTGACCTGTGTGGGGGGTCACAAGCGGACCCGTCAGCTGATGCTGTCTGCTTCCCAATCTGTTAGAGTCTTGCGAGTATACTCGGAGAAGACATGAACTGACAACACAGGCAGTGTGTGGTCAGAATGAATTCTAGTTTATTCAAGCAAATACATCAGATTATATAGACCATAGACCACTGTCCAGGCAGGATGTGCTTATCTCACAGTCAGCATATAATTGCAAGAATACATTCCTTCTTAATGAGCTATTGTAAAGAAAAAAACTTAGAGACAGAACACCCTGTGAGTTTACCACAGGATGTTCTAGTAACTGCGAGAGATAAGGAAGACCTTGAACAGTTCAGAGAAATCAGTTCTCAACCACCTGTTTCCGGTCTTCCCTAACCAAAGCATATTTTGTATTTCAACTATTTATTCTTATTTTGATAGCTTAGCAACAAAATTAACCCCTTACACCTGCGATCTGTGTCTTGTCCTGTTGCAGCATTCTGTGTGAACTGTGTCTGGCTCTGCTGGACTCCTGGTTAGTGTAGGGACTAGCAGTATAACTAGGAGCCGTGAAGTGGCCCGCTAGCTTTCATGTTTTGTACAAAATGTCAACTAATACCTGGTATTTAAATTCAGCTTCAGACTGACCAGGAGCTGGGTTTATATGTGAGCACAGACCCAGGTGATTGGCTAGCAGGAAGTACCACACCCAGCCAGCTCAATCAATTAACACTGTGAGGGCTGTGCTGCTAGGAAGCTTAGAACTACAGGTCCCAGCAGCACACGTAACAATTATATTCAATGTTGCGATATGTATATCTGTGTTCCCCCCAATTATGACGTTATAAAGTTGCTGTGATCGTTATTGTTATTGATGTTGTATAACGAGAATCTAGAATTAGTTGCCCGTTCATGGTAATTAATAGGTAATTCTCAGAAAGAGATCCTTGTTATGTGAAAGGCTCCGTCCTGAGTGGAGACACTGAGAACAACTCATTTAGGCCTTTGTCACATGGGCGACAGCGATATAGCTGTGAGAAAATCGCATCGTTGTTCTGTGCAATATCGCTGCTTTTTCTCACAGCGTTATCGTGACTTTTTAGAGCTCTTTTGTCGGGATTTTCGGGGGGCTTGAAATATAAGAGATCCTCATGTGGCCTAAGGCTGCTCTCACGGGTGCTTTATACCGCGATTAAACTTCTATTGCAGCAGGAAAAAGGGCAGAGGGGAGGGAGTAATCCTGCGTACAATGCTGGGAAAAGAAGACGGCGCGCCCTAATTAAGCACTACAACTCCGATCATTTTGTCCGATCGCTGCTCGCCATCACTTGAGTGGTTTTCTTTACATACTCCCAGCAGCGGACAGTAAGTATTGCTTTAGAAGCGATCAGGAGTCAAGCAGGTTAAAAATCCATTCATGCGAATATACATTCCGTACGGGTGAACATATTTACGCATACGCTCGTCTGAATAAGCCCTGAGACTTGCAGATTTTAGTGCAGAATGCGCAGTGGCAGAGTAAGCTGCAGATTTCGGTGCAAAATGTGGAGTAATTGCACCCTGTGTGAAGGAACCCTTACAATGAGCACTAGCGGTTGCCACTAGCATCTTCGTGACAGTTGCCAGCAATTAGCACCTACTTGCCGGGCTGTACCTGCTCTTGCAGCCTAGCATGGAAGAACGCGAGCAATAGCTTCTGACACTAGTGCTTATGTAATAGCAGCCTTACATGTGCGCTAGAGGCTGCCGCACGACCAAGTGGAGCGCAGCAGGCCCGGAGATACTGAATGAAATGCTTGCTGGGTTGCTGCCCAGCTGGAGCTCCACTACAGGGCACTATAATAATAATATTTATTTGTATAGCACCAACTAATTCTGCAGCGCATTTCTTTTTTAACGCGAGCCAACCACTGAACAAACATTCTCATTTAGACGGCAGAAAAATCATCATCACCACTAGTCGGGCCGTTTAAACCCAGATCGTTCAATGTTTCAGATAGAAATATGAAGCACTGAGCAATAAGTGAATGAGTTGGAATCATGCAGTCTAAAGAGACTGCCCAAGTGCGAAGGATCTAGTGATGACGTCACCGGCACATTCGCTCGGGCAGATGAGAATCGTCAGTCTCGTTGGGTCTAAAAGCGCCATAATAAAAAGGCGCAGGTCTTGGCATTACAATTGCCTGTGATAAGAAGGGTTACAAAACTACTGTAGGTATCACTGAAAGTATAATTATAAAATGCAACTTATAATTAAAAATCAGGAACGGCTCATAGCCAATAGTGTGAAACAAGAGTATAAACCCCAAAAAGAAGCAAAAGCAACACAGAAGGGATGGGAGAAGTGGGGAACACACCAAGATATGGCTGCATCTCCCTCTGTAGTTGGTTATTCCCAATCGTATACAAAAAATGTGCTCTGATGGATATTCCAGCGCAATGTGTGTAATACACAGCACAATCCTTAATTTATTAATTAGTTTGTGTTACAGTCACAGGGCCGTTGGCATCGCATTGATTGATCATGGAGGTGAGAGCACAATCTTTAGTCGTAAACGCAACTGTGAATGCAACCTCATAGTCACAGTTAGGCCTAGTGCCCACGGCCGTGACGGGCTCTGAAAATGGAATTCTGCAGTGGAGCCCTTCACGACGCCCCCCCCCCAGAGACCCCATACTTACCTCCGGATCTGCCGGCCGACGTTCCGCATGATGCTCTGGTGCGCATACGCAGTAGAGCGCATGACGCGGCCGGTGGTAGGTGGGGGAAGCGTTTTCACGCTATCTTCCGCTGTGCTACAGTGGAAGATAGTGTGATGGACGGCTTCCATTGACTGCAATGGAAGCCGTCCATGCTTACGCCCACAGCAAATAGAACATGCCGCAGGTGAGTACGGGTGAATTCACGGGGCGGAATTCCGCACTGTGAGCATTGCACTATTAGGTTCAATAGAATGGACGGAAAGCCACCTGTGGGAATTAGGCCTGATTATAAAAATATGGACATGGTTTGTGGCACTGGTAGAAAAGGAGTTCCAGAAATTAGAACGTAAACAAGGGAGATGGCAAAATTTGAAAAGACCTGAGAGGGAGGCATTATCTACATTGGAAAATGACAAGACCATCATTATCAAACCTTCTGACAAGGGGGAAGCATTGTTGTCCTCCCTCCTCAGATCTACATTACCATGTGTATGGATATTTGGGAACAAAAAGACTGCTATACATCACTGAGGCCTAAGCAGATAGTGGATGTCAAGAATCAATTAAGAGATATATTAGAATCAGCAAAGGAAGAAAATGTCATTGACATAAAAGGAGTTTGATTTTTTTTACTGCCATCGTATCTGATTATGTCAACGTTTTACACCCTAGAAGCACTCTACTCATCAATTCCACATAAGGGATGTGATGCTGTTGCCCCAGAAGTAACAGAATGTTGGCCCATAACAGATTTGTTATGACACTTTTACGTTTCATCTTGCAACATAAAGTGTTTCTGTTTGGAGAGGAGTACTTGCACCAGCTCAGGGGGACCGCTATGGGAACGCCATGTGCCCCAAACTTATGCAAATCTCTTCCTGGGCTGGTGGGAGGAAACAATTATTTTTCATGATGAGGCTGACAATATGATCCAATGTATCACATTATGGATGCAATACATTGATGACATCTTCATCATTTGGACATCAACGACGAGTGTTTGAGTCGTTTGTTTGAGGACTTAGGCCTCCCTCACACAGGGCGTTTGCAGAAACGCAATGACCAGCAGCCGCGACCCGGACTGCAGCGGCTAGGTGAGTATTGCTTTTTTTTTTTTTTTTTCTCCACCTAGCAGGGACTGATTTTCGGGGTAGGGCTTCTATTGCAAGCCCTCACCCCGAAAATCGGCGAGCGGTTAACGCTGCCAGAAATGTGGCACCAAGTGTTGCCTCGTTTTCAGCAGCGCTAAAACCGCTGCCCATTCATGTCAATGGGCGACGCAGGGCTGAAAACGGCCAAAAATAGAACATGCATCGCTGTCAAAGCGCAGCGTTGGAAAGCGCTGCGTTTTCAGCCCTATGTGAGTAGCCCCATTGAAATGAATGGGAGTGTTGTACAGCGTTTAGCGCTGGGCTGAAAAGGCAGCGCTAAACGCTGTATAAAACGCCCCGTGTGACGGAGGCCTTAATAGGAGTGATCTTGGCCTGAAATTTACATATGAATTTTCACATTCAGGTCTATCATTTCTGGACCTCTGGATTGAAAGAAACTGACAGTGGACTCCTAAGTACTACAATTTTTAGGAAACCTACAGCTAGCAATAATCTATTGCAATGGGATAGTTGTCACCCAATACTAATGAAGAAGGGGATACCCAAAAAGGACAATATCTCCGTTTAAGGAGAAATTGCTCATCCCAAGATGTATTCTGGTTTCGTGCAATAGAAAGGAGAACAAGATTCAGGGATATAGAATACCCGGAACCATTGCTGATAGAAGCGTTCAAGGCAGTCCTCAGCTTGGATGGAGAGAAACTACTGATTCAGAATGACGAGAAAAAGGAATCCAAATGTAGTCAGAATCCCGCTTTATCCTTATTTATCCCTTATACGATTCTGTTCCTCAGTTGAAAACCTGCATCCCCCCCCCCATCTCACTCTGCTTTTCCAGTCCATGCTTGGGAGATTATGCCATCTAATTGTGGGAAGGCGATGGCCTCTGACACGCTTAGAGCTTGTATATTGTTTTTACCACAGCTATACAATTTTGCATCCATTTGATAAAGCCAATCATGATGCGTTTTTTCTTGGTGAGGACAAGGATCAGGTGTCTTTTCTGATCTAAGGACTGTAGACTGTAGACATTGTTCATATCTTGACTAGGTAGAACGGTCTGCTGACATTATCACCAGACCGATATACAAAAAGCAGCAATGCATAAGAATGGTCCTTAAATGATCCTGAGGGGATTCTCCTGGATCATGGGGTCTGGCCTCTCCGGCTTATTGTAGATCTCCAAGTAACTGGCTCGTGGAGGAATCAAATCCAGAGCCTTGCCACTGTAAACATTATGCTTTTATTGACTGGGCTAACTTTATCTCGGTGTTTAGCACATATAAGTAGCAATGCAGAACAATGGTCCAAAATGATTATGGAGTTAGGACTCCTATGGAGTTAGGAATTTGGAGATCCGTCGGCCGCTCGCCCCATTAGTGAATACCGGCAAGGGTAGGAGCCGTGGCTCTCCTGCTGGAATTCCCTCAGCAGCACTGCTAGCGGCGCTGATCCCGCACACACTGCGACGTCAGTGTGCAGCCGGGATCCTCCACCCCTGAGGTCTCCTCTTAGGTTCCGCAAGAGCAGGCAAAGAGGCATCCAGCAGCACACACACAGATGTCAGTGTGCACCTGGGATCAGCACCAGCAGCAGCACCACCGAGCAGAGGGTAAGTATATGGGTCTTATGACGGCACCATCACTACTGGGGCTGATATAGGGGATGCAATTAGTAATAGTGTCCCCTATATTGGCCCCAGCAGTAATAGCATTACTACAGGGTCACCACTACCGCTAGGGCCGCTGTGGAGGGTCACCATTACCGCTGGGGCATGTTTACTGGCAGAAATGCTAGAAAATTCTGCAGCATTTATCCAAAAAGTAGTCAAATTCTGCACCCTGTCTAGGTTGAAACAACCATGTCCTTTTTAAACTGCCGCAGGCTAAAAATCATATGTCGTGATAAGCTCCGCCTGATATGCTGGCACTTTGTGATAAATAAGTGGGTTTTGGGTTGCAGTTTGGGCACTCGGTCTCTAAAAGGCTCGCCATCACTGCCCTAGGGTCTCCTAGTTCATGGTGTCTAGCCCCCTTGCTTCATGCCAGTGCTCCAAGGATCTGGTCCATGTGGGGATCAAACCTGCGACCTTACCACTGCTAGCACTGTGTTCTTACTGACTGAACTAACTTTGTCTCAGTTTCTGTAGTCCGTGATTTGCACAGACTCCTGCTATTTAGATAGTGTCTTGCATGAACTTATGCCATTAACCTACAGGTGTGCATCTATGTCTTGATTGCTTCTTCCAGGACCTGAAGAGGAGGAGCATATGGAAAAGATAAGCCTGTTCAGCAGGTTCTTGATCACATTTTAAAGGACTGCCATGCTGAATGGTTCCTCCACAACTTGTTAGTTCTTTTCAGAACTGACTGAGGTCTTAACTCAGGCTTAGCAAATAAGGCAGGTAGCCAGATTTCTACTAGTTAGCCAGGAGTAGCTAGGCTGGCTATTATTGAGCCACACCAGGCTAACAGCTATATCTGGCTCATGGCAATCAGCTCTGTTGTTACTTCTAGCAGTTAGATAGTAAGAAGCATAGAGTGTCCACTGAAGTAATGAATGACCCTGGAACTTCTGGGTCTAATCCTCATATTTCTGCACCAGATCTTAGCACCATTTAGTACTCCTTATATTTGGAGGTTCAGGGTGACTCCCTGTTCCCTCAATTAGATCACATTTGAGGTCTACGCAGGCCTTGTGCGCTTACTGTTATAGAGGTTACATCTACATTACTGTCAATGAATTACCACTGCTAGAATATGGAGGTACTCAGGATCAATTAACCAGTAAAAGAAACTGGTACTCTTCGATAGAGGACCCTTGATGATACCATTCATTTGGTTGAAACGCACATAGGGTCAAATAAACGTATAAAATTAAAGTTGGTCAATTAATAGATGTTCTAAGTAGAGTTTATTGCTCATTACATCACTAGATCAACTACTTACCAATCTAATGCCTGAAGCAGTTCAATTAACCTTGAGAATAAACTTTTTTAAATCTAAAAATACGATCACCTTATCTCAAGAAGCCATCAAATCTTCATCCAGATTTGGAACCAAAGAAAACCGCTACCAACGATGACAAGACACCTTATCTCAAGTCTAAACAATTTCACAGCTCATAGCAACACAGAACCAGTGAAAAAACAAAATGACAGACACACAATGGGGGGGGAAGAGAGAATAGAACTCACCCGTCCTACAGCCTCCCCCCCCCCCCCCCATTGTGGAGGTTGAGCAAAGTGCATGCCTATCGGGTAGAGTCGCATTTCCAAAAAAAAAAAAACCTTGGCAATTTTTCCAAGTCAGACACCAGATGTTATGGGAATAAATCATATTCCGGAAGATTTCACTGATCTGCTCCAAATTTGTTATATTTATGCATTAAGCTTCTCATTATATGTATGTGAACTGATGTGTTATCCGTCAGTCCCCAATACCCTTCTGACTTATTCAAAGTAAATTCAATACAGATATAGTTGAACATGACCCATTAATTACATGCACGTGCCCCCCCAAAGATAAACAACTCATGATTGGCCTAGTATGTAATGATGTTGATTAACATATGTTTACGCCCCAGGTGTATGTCGCTATGTGAACATGTAATTCCTATATACCCAAGTAGCATAGACTTTATTAATATTCCAATTTGGACTGAAGGAATGCAGTAAGATAAGAAGTCGTCCCTCCCCCCCTTGTGAGCTAGCACTGGGAAGATGCTTAGGGGGCTTCACTTCAACATTGCACTTGTACATACCAGGGTATAATATTGAGCTCATTAACCATTTAACTGCTAGCCATTTCCTATGAAGAATATATAATTATGTTTGCCTAGCCTGATTTAGGATACACATTTATATTACTACAGCAATGGGTACCACAACGAGTGAGTGTCATGTCCATTGATATTGGTTCAACAACTATACAACAAAATTTTAAGCCATAGGACATTTTAACACAAACTTTTGATACGATGCATCTGGCGTTTTATCATCTATGAGGTTGCATTCGGAGTGGTGTTTTTGAATAAAGATTGTGTTCTCACCTCCATGATCAATCAATGCGATGCCAATGGCCCTGTGACTAACTCACAATTTAATAAATTAAGGATTGTGGTGTGTATTACACAAATTGCGCTTGAATATCCATTAGAGCACATTTTTTGTATACGTTTTGGGGATAACCAACTGCAGAGGTAGATCCAGGCATTTCTTGTTGCGTTTTCTCATCCTCCCTGTTTTGGGTTTATACTCTTGCTTCACACTAATGTCATTCTTATTGACTATGATCAGTTTCTAATATTTAATTACAATTAAGATGCATTTTATCTTTATCCTTTCAGTGATAACTTGCTATTAGGAATACCCGTGACGTCTATACTGACTACACTATTTTCAGTGACCCTATACTTTCCATCCATAGTACATCTTAGGCTGGAACCTCAATCTCCCACATCATGCCCGTATTACAAAGTCAACATGCAGATGCCGTGTACAGCCAACTTTATTTGCAGGATCTAGAGGGTACACACAGGTTCTGCCAGTCAGTTGATATGTTCAGGAATATAATAACCAATTTTAAAAAGAATTACATTAAAATAGTTCCAATTAAGATTATAAAATTGTAAAATATTGGCATAATCCTGGCAGTTAAAAGTAGTCCTTTTTCCACCCCTTCCTGGGTTTCTCTAATGACCGATGACCACATCTTCAGGCTCTGATAATAGCAGGTTGTCTCGTTTCTACAATGAATGATGACCACATCTTCAGGCTCCGATAATATCAGGTTGTCTAGTTTCTACAATGAACAGTGACCACATCTTCAGGCTCCGATAATAGCAGGTTGTCTAGTTTCTGCAAGAAGAACAGTTTTCCTAGTCAGAATCTGTAGCCTCGACATCAATTAGTGGAGAAGCAGGGTCTGTGGAGCTTCCCTCATCAGCATTATCCGGGGCAATGGGCATCTGGGAAGTACTGGGTGCAGAGGAAGTGCTCGGCTCATCGTCAGATGTCAGGTCAATAGTGACGGGGGGCACAGGGGTCCAGATACTTGTTCTAGGCTCGATGGTCTTGTTTGGTAGACACAGATTAAAAGGAAAGGCATCGGGGGGGTTGTAGCCACACTTTGGAAACCTCTTGTAGACTTCTGTCCCACAGCAGCTATCTGGGGGTCCACCAACATTTTGGCAGTAGACCATATTAGATGAATGCGGTCCCTGGGGTAATACATAAGAATCCATAGGCCATGGTGGAGGAAACATTTCCAAATATGACTGCTTTTGTGCCTGTACACATTTTATAGTGACCTCCATTTTCTGCTTGTGTTGCAAGTCCTGGTGAGTCTGTGTGGGGGTCTTTGAATCCCAAACAAACACCCATAGAGGATCAGGCTGGGAATTTAGAGCCTGATGCCGCACCTTCTCTCTTCGGCGTTGAAACCAACCCTAGAAGAACAGAGACACCGAGTTAGCCATACAACAGGAAGTTGATGTGTGCAGATAGGCAGGGGTCCAATAGACAATGCCCAGTTTCTCTCAACACTGTTTTTGTTACCTCTAGGTATCTGGAGGCTGGCCAACATACTGACCTTACAAGTGCCCAATGGTGAAAGAGGCCTGGCAAGTAAATGCAGTACAGCATATCTGGGGCATATATATGGTGGCACAGTACACTGCAGTGCAACGGCAATCAATCATCAGGTCATGCCAAAGTTTTGTTTTCCTTCTTCTAGAGACTGCAGCTCAGCCGGTAAGCATGCCATTGTAGTGTCCCAGACTTGGTTCCACACAGTACTTTAACTACCTCACGTATAATGGAGGAGACAGGTGGTGGTTTTGTGTCGAGTCACTGTCAGGTCAAACATCTGGTGTTGTGTATGTCTAACTTGTATATGTCAGGATGCAGTCAGTATTGTAGCTTGATGCAACCGGAAGCTAGGGGCTTGACAGGGCTTCCATGAAGGAATGCCCCTGTCACACCTCTAGCTCCTGATTGGCAGAATTATTGAAGGTCCTAGCAGAGTATATATAATGCACGCTGCTAGGAGCTTGTTTGCCAGGCGTCTAATGTCATTTGCCCTGGACCTTGGAAGCCCTCGGTGCGAAGATGTTCTGAGGACATCCCACCTCTATTCCTTGGCATAGAGACAGCGGCGGCCACTGCAGCTGCGCAGTAATCAGCTTCTCTGCAGCTGAGGCAGAAGGATCCCTCTTGCAGAGGTTCCCCGCTGTTTGTATCTGCTCAGCACAGTGGGAAGCAGGAAGGCCACAGCGCCGCACAGCTGCACAAAGTGCAGAATGCAGGAGGACAGTGCAGCTTGAGGAGGCCATTGAGACTGACAGCAGGAGCGGGGAGGTTCCTTCAGGGCTGGGAGCCGGAAAGCAGGAGGACACCGCGGTCCCAGGGAGGGCATGGAGACTGACAGCAGGAGTGGGGAGCTTCCTTTAGGGCTCAGGGGCAGTACATCAGAGAAAACCAGTGATCTGCCAGGAACACACACCGCCAGCAGAATAGTGGTCTGCCAGGACCTACAGGGAAGCCTTCTCTACAGCCAATTAGGTACAGGGAGTGTGACTGGCCTGTCACTCTTGTCTCCATCAGGACTTCCTGGTGGTGTCAAGATACAATAATACTGAGGCAGTCCTGGGATTGGTTATAGGAGTTCACCCAGAATCCCCCAGGTCTAGCCAGAGGGGAGTTAATAAATAGGAGCGCAGGGGTGTATAGAGTAGAACAAGAGGAACTTGGGGAGCATGAGACGCACCCAAAGAGAAGAGAACAGAGCCTCGGGGAAGAGTATATTTCACTCCTGCTGGAAAAGTCATGCCCAGATAGGACAAGACCTCTTAGTCACCCTGAAAAGATGGAAAGTAACTGAGTAAGCTACACCCAGTGAGGTCTGCCCTCGGTCACTGCACCATCACCCTAACTTCCACATACAGCTGTTAAGTGCTCCGGGCATTCACAAGTTTGGGTTTATGCCCAGTATTTGCTAGATACATTCCTGACAAGGTCACTGCACCAGAGGCCAATTGCAGTTAACTTGGGCAATCGGGTCACTATGGGTATAGAGTACAAATACTTTGGCCCGAGAATCCCAAAATTGAAACCATTCCTGAGCTCAACTGCAGATCTTTTACATAGAGTTCTGCTCTGAAGCCATTCACTCAAAAAAAAAAAAAAAAAGGGGCTGGTACCATGTTAGCCAGTAGAGCAAAGCGTGATTGTTCTCAGGAAGAGAAATCAAGTAATTCTGTAGATATGATACCTTTTAAGGGCTAACGAAGATACATTATGTTACAGCGAGCTTTTAGACCTCACAGGGCCCTTCCTCAGGCATTAATAGAACAAATCTAACAACATATTTAATAAGTGCACATAATCACGAGAGGGAGGAACAGAGTGAACTTCATTTGCAAATTTGCAGTAGATAAATACCAGAAACAGATGCTGAGAGGGCACAGACATGTTGGGATCAATAGCATTTAGATAAAATAGCAGTGAGGCTCTGAAACCATTCACCCCATTAATGACCTACAATGGGGAAGGAGGGAAACATACCCTGATGCTTCGCGGTCGGAGAGACAGTTGATTCGCCAGCTGCCCCCGTTCTGTAGGAGTCAGATACGGCTTCTTTTTGAATAAAGCCTCTAAAGTGTTCAACTGCACTTCAGTGAAGACTGTTTTCTCGCGCACTTGAGTCTCTTTCAGCAAAGATTCTGGGTTTTCCTCATGAGGTGCAGCACTGCGGTCATCCGAGCTTTCTGGCCCTTGGTGATCTACAAGGAAAAAAAATATATAAGTCACATATGATGTATCATATAGATATATCTCATGTTTGTAAGGCATGAGGCACAAGAGTATCATAAGGTTTCTTTGACACAAAGGACAGATTCAACATGTCCCTGGTATTAGTGTATCTTGACGCCACCAGCAATAGCTTGTGGAGTCAAGATTGACAGGGTGGTGATGCCCCCTGTAGCGGATTGGGTGTGCAGCTTCTTGGGCACAAGGTCCTTGAAGGGCACTAAATAAAGCGAGAAAAGGCAGAGCATCCACCGGGGGTGCAGCTGCAGGTAGCTTCCCCGGCGGCGCCCCAGAAGGCAGAACCCCCCCCCGTCAGTGCACAAACTAGCCGCCGGGCGCCACAGAGCTGACATCCACAACGCAGCTGGGAACCGCTGGCCGACAGAGCTCACAGCCGCTGGCTGCAATGGAGGTCACAATCGCCGCTCAGCACGGAGCTCATAGCCGCCAACAGATACAGCCGGCGGCAGGGACAGACCTCATAGCAGCGGCAGGGACGGAGATGTCAGGCTGGCAGCCAGGTGGGATACATGCCTGAAATGCCGCCCAGTACAGAGGTGAGAAGCTGCTGTGTCTTGATCCATGTCAGCCGGCCCTGCTGCCTTACGCTGACCGTTAGTGGTCTTCTTTGCCTTACATTATTACATGTTCGTGCTAGCATTTACAGGTAATAATGTAAAGGCAAAGAAGACAACTAACCGTCAGCCTAATGCAGCAGGGCTGGCTGACATTGCGCCACAGTCTGCTGCTACGACCTTGCAGCCTTAACCCCATCAGGAGCTGGGGGTGTGACAGGGGCATTCCTCCTGTCAAACCCCTAGCTTCCGGTGGCATCAAGTTACACTAATACCCATGTCCCTTGTGTCAAACAGCGCCACACCCGTCCCCAGGTTTTGTCTATTATTGCCGCTTCATTTCAACGAAGTGAATGGTGTCAAGCTGCAATACGACACGATCTGGACAGGTGTATTTCTGTTTTGTGAAGAAAGTAGCCATATATATTTTTCCCCCAGTACTTGGCAAGTATCTTAGTTATCTATGGGCTAAACATATGCAGATGGCAAAGTGGTTTGAAAGTCTTTAAGCCTCATTCATTCAGAATAGAGCCCTACAGGGTTATACCAAGTCTGTAGTCATTTATTGTACCAATGTATATGGTCTCCATGACACATGGTCCCTAGAGGAGTTTCCAGAACTGAACTAGAGCAATAGTTCATTATCAGAGGACCGCTGCCCAGGATCCCCAATAATTAGCTGATCGTCAGGCTTGCAGTCATTGTGACTAGAGGTGGAATAGACAGCTCTGTCCATGGTGCAGTGGTCCGGGTTAGTACTGTAGGCACAGCTCCCATTCAATACAAACATAACGGCTGCTTTGTCCCCTCGGTGCGGCCGCCAGCAGCACGGTCCTCACATGCAGCACATCCAAGTTTTCAGTCGGCCTATGAAGTTTGCTGGCCGGTGCGCTGTGACTCAGTCAGCTTCGGCAGTGTGTTCCGCCCTTTTTCTGCAGCATACTTGAATATGCCCTGTTCTTGGCACTCTTCCTGGCCGGACAGCGAGGCAGCTAATCAGCAGCTAGGGGCCTGACGGGAGTTCCCTCATTCTAAAGGCTATCAGATCCCTCATATGGTGAAGAATAGAGGAGAAAGAGGTACCCTGGAGGTCTATTCCCAGGACCCCTACCCTAAGAGTGACAGTGAAGAGGAGAAAAAGGAGTCCGCCATGCAGTGTCTAGAAGCCTTCAGAAGCGTGTGTCAGTGAAGGGTTCTTGACCTCCCCCCAGAGTGTGTGTTTCCTCCCTGACCTTCATTGTTTTTTCCTGCACTAGTGTGTGAAGTTATCCACAGAAAATGGTGAGCCTGCGTCAAGATATTTATTGCAAGTAAAATTCCGGTTGTTGGCCGTTCGCAGCAACTGAGTGTTATCAAGTTAACCCGTGTGTGGACTTTATTTCCCGTCGGATATCCTGCGGAGCAAGGAATGGTGGCGTCACCCTTGACAAAACTCTACAAGTCCAATACACAAGCTATCCAGGTAACTGCCGCACCAGTGTTGCCTGTCAGTACCTGGGCCAAGGGTCACACACATCCCTCAAGGAGGAGTTAGTAGTGCCTCCGTGACAACCCTAACAGCTACCCTGCCATGTCCTTAGTGGTGTGCCTCGCGCTATGGTCACTGCAGCTGGGCCCAGCAGCTTTCTCAGAGGAATAGGCAGGTGACAAGACTACCAGCCCAAAGTTCTGATGGTCATCGCGGAGAAAGCATCAGTGGTGCTTCTTCCAGGAGGAGTGGAAGAAGCAGGGAACAGCACATGGCGACACAGCAGAGCAAGTGGCACCAATGCAGATTCCACGGAAGGCCCGGTGAGTTGACATGTCAGGATGCATGGAAAAAATATTATGTTTGGCACACGTGTAATGGGGATTTTGTGTTTGCATTGAAAACGATACTTAAAAAAAAAAAAGAAAAAACAGCCGGCCTGAAGAGGAATTTGTGTCCAATGGTTTGAGGTTTGCAGATTCTGTGTTTTGTGGAGTGCCGTCCCCCCTCCACCCCACTTTCCCACGTGGGGGCATAGCTGAAGAAACGGTGGAAAACAATAATTAAACACCCACCCCATACACTATGTTGGTATATGGTTACTGTTGATGGTTGACCACCTGAAACAAGATTGCTCAGGGAGGACTTCTCTAGTGTTTTTTATTCTGCAGGGGTCGTTAGCATTAAGCGCTAATTTAAAATCTGCATCGGATAATATTGAGTTTAAGAAAAAAAACAAAAAAAAACAAAACACTGTTCAAAGAAGTGGAGTTGGGTTGTATGGCCGGCCCATTCCAGGAGCCTCAGTAAACCAACACACGTCTCCTCATTGGGCTTGGTCCCAAAACAGGAGGCTGGTAGATTTATGTTGATACACCACTTGTCCTTTCCCGAGGGGGGGGGGGGGGGGGGAGAGAAGGTAAATGACGGCATTTAAAACAGCGAGTGGCGGTTTCTTATACATCGTACGGTACTGTGGGTACAGTGGGCAAGTGATGAAGCCCATTTGGCCAAGGGAGTTACTGAGTTGGCTTTTCGCTTGCTGCCGGTGCACACAGAGTGCTTCCATTGACTGGGCTGCAGGGTAGAGGAGCAGTTTTTTTGTAGATGTGTCTGGCGATGGGACGCTCCATATTGTGTTATTACTTCAAGCTTTCCCGCTCATTTCTTGGAGTAGATGCTGACACGAGGTGGGCATTACATCGGCCATTCACTATCTGGATGATTTTCTATCCGTGCGTCCAAAGGATTTTCTGGTTGCCAGCTTTAGTTGATTGCTTATGAGGTGCCGTGTTTGCGGGTATACGCAGTATTTTGCGCCCCCCCTATAGACTTCTATGGGGACCTTTGGGGCTCATATGAGCACAAAAATAAAACCGTAGCGAAATGCGCACGGAAGAAAAAAACAACATGAGAATGAACCCATTGAAGTCAGAGGAGCTCACAAAAAGCTACATCCAAACCGCTGAATTTTATCTCAATTTCACGCAGCATTTTCAAGCACATGTTACAGCATGAGATGCATTAAAAAGCGCTAAAATGCGCAAAAGTAGAGCAGACAGCTCTCAAAAATAGCAGCATTAGAAACGACACATTTAAGCGCTTGTCTGCGAAGCCCCATTGAAGTAAACAGGGGCATTGTACTGCCATTAGCTTGGCATTTGAGACATCACACTAATCATGGTAAAAAAAAAAAAAAAAATGTCCTAAGCAGTAACACCGGCCAACCACAAGCTGCGATGGATCTGAGCTAAAAGCCATCTTTGTTGCCCGTAGCAACCAATCACAGCACAGCTTTCATTTTACCTCAGCAGTTTCAAAAGTAAAAGTTGAACACTGATTGGTTGCCGTTCTGTGAAGTGGGGCAGATATAAGAACTGTATAACCAGCTGTTGCCCAGAGCAACCAATCAGAGCTCAGCTTTCATCTCTGAGGTAAAGTGAAAGCTGCGCTGTGATTGGTTGCTACGGGCAACAGACTGCTTTTCTTTAAGACAGCTGATAAATCTGCCCCATTTATGTCCAGCTTGGCACCAATTCCAACGCAGGAGAGTAGTGTCTGCCATCTTTAATATATTCACCACATGACAGGCATCCATGTTAGCAGGTTACCAGCCGCCTCCCATCCCCCAAACTGCCATACAAGCACCATTACCTGCCGGCACAGGGGGCATCTCCCCAGACTGCCATACAAGCACCATTACCTGCGGGCCCAAGGAGGCATCTCCCCAGACTGCCATACAAGCACCACTACCTGCTGGCACAGGGGGCATCTCCTCAGACCACCATACAAGCACCACTACCAGCTGGCACAGGGGGCATCTCCCCACACTGCCTACCTGACTCCTTGTCCACATTGGGCCTCCTACCACCAGGAGGCTGCTCCCCACAGTCAGCCATGTCTGACCTCCACAGCCCAAGGGTCCTGGCCCCTCCTCCAGCTTCAGGCCTTTTATATGGCTAGAAGGTGTAGGCTAAGTAATGAGGTGTGAGGAGGAGCCGGTCATTGGCCTCAGGTTCATGGCGGCCTGCAGGGGTCGGGGTTACAACCTGCAAGAAACATTTTGGGGCTGAATGGGTAAAAACATTTTGCTTCGTCCCATTTCATCCTCCAAGAATCCAAAAATGTGCAAAGATCACAATGATTTCTGCGAATGTCAACAAGTAAGATTCTGCGGCAGCTGCTTGATAGCGGGGGTCTCATGGCCCGTTTACACGGAAGGATAATCGCTCAGTTTAAACGCGGGTAAATGGCTGAAAGACGAGCGAGAAGCGTGAGGTGGTTGTTCCATCCTTCAGTTTCAGCCGGCAGAAAAACCAGCGCCGACTCGGTCACTTATCTTTCCATTTTGACCATAAGAAACAAATAATTTTTTGTGATTTTGATCTCCACTTTTCAAAAGCCTGAACTTTTTGATTTTTCCATTGTCACGGCCGTATGAGGGCTTGTACTTGCGTAGCGAACTGTATTGTAAAACAGCGTTAGGCTAACTTCACAGGCGCTCGCCAACATGCGATCTCCCAGCGGATGCTAGGTGATTTTGTATCAAACCCGCCTCGCATCACTTTGGGGAAATAGCGATTCTCCACAGAGGCTGACAGGACTGCAGAGTGTTACCCATTGTTTTCAATAGCACGCCCCGCATGGCATCGCGTGCCCCTAGCACTTGGTGCAATGCTGCCACCAGCCCTATTGAAAACAGTGGGTGATGTGAGAAGACGCCCAAAGATAGGAGAGGCTGTGATTTGCTTCCTGCCTCGCTCATGTGTAAGACCACATTCAAATAAATTAGGTCAATATTTGTGCATCTTGCAACGTACAAATCTTGCGCGAGAATCTCGTCTGTGTGAAGCCGGCCTTAATCATACAGCATAAACCTCGCATGAATATGAACCCCATTCTTTTGAATAAGGTCATACACATGAAAATTTTTTCCCGCATCACATCTTACCGCGATTCGACGTAATAAAAAAAAAACCGTGGCACATCTTATCTTTGGGCATGCCTTCGCATCGCCCATTGTTTTCAATGGGGCTGGTGGCATTATCGCTTGGTGTGCTTGGTGCACTCAGTGTGATGCTATGTTTTCCCATTAAGAACAATGGGTGACACTCTGCGATCCTGACAGCCGCGCCGGAGGTTCGCTACTGCCCTGAAGTGATGGGAGGCAGATTTGATACAAAAATGCCTTGCAGCCCGTGGAGAAATTGCACATTGGCAAGCGCGATATTGGACTTCGTCTCACGGCTCGATATCGCACTCGCTCGTGTGAAATTAGCCTAAATGACGCAATACATTATTTCTGCGGGTTGGTACAATTATGATGATAGAAAAAAAGATTATAAGGTTAAGTTTTTTAGGTTTTTCCACTTTTTTACAATAAAACCCTTTTTTGGGGAAATTATAATTATTTTTACATCGCTACAGTCAAAATGGACTGAGATCTACGAGGGCTTGATTTTTGCGTGACGAGATGTAGTTTTTATTTGTACTATTTTGGTGTACATATGGCTTTTTTAAAATCACTTTTAGGGCGCATTCAGACGACCGTATATCGGCCGGACGATATACGGAGTCTCTCTCTGCAGGGGGAGGAGGTTGGAAGAGCAGGGAGCAGTGCTCTGAGCTCCCGCCCCCTCTCTGCCTCCTCTCCACCCCCTCTCTGCCCCTCTGCACTATTTGCAATGAGAGGAGGTGGGGCGGTGGGGGGGGGGGCTAAGTTCTGGGAATTAGCTCCTCCCCTGTCCCGCCTCTCCTCATTGAAAATAGTGCAGGGGGGTGGAGAGGAGGCAGAGAGGGGGCGGGAGCTCAGAGCACTGCTCCCGGCTCTTCCAGCCTCCTCCCCCTGCAGAGAGAGATGCCGTATATCGGCCGGCGTGAATACCCGGCCAATATATGGTCGTCTGAATGCGCCCTTAAGGTGGCTTCCCACGGGTTAGAAAAGTTAGCAATTTTCACCTGATGCGTTAGTCGGTAAAAACGTAGTTTAGGAAATCAATGATTTACACTGGTTTCCTTCCCATCAGCATGCTCTTATCTTTTTGCGATACGTAATTTTTTAGCTCCCATGTTTCCCTATGGAGGCTTCTTTTATGTTGCACCAAAATAGGGCTTCTTACTTTAAAAGTTGCATCGCACCACATGAAAACCACGTTTTTGTGCTGTGTGATGCAACTTTTACGGTAAAAAGTCCTACTGTGAAAGCCCTATCTGCATTAAAAAAAAATAAATACATAATACATCACCTAAGAGGCACTGTCAGCTCCAGCGCGCGTCTCCTCAGGTCTACAGCAGACTTGCTTGTAGTTTTCCACAGTCCTTCCTGGATTGGAGGTTTAAAATCCCCGCCTCCAGGAAGTGCTGGCTGTGATTGGCTAAGCAGTGGCACTCGAGAACCAATCAGAGCCAGTGCTGAATGAACCAATCCAGGAAGGGCTGGGGAAAACTACAAACAAACCTGCCGAGGACCCGAGGATGCGCACCGCAGCTGACAGTGCCTCTTAGGTGATTTATTTATTTATTTTTTTGATGCATCTAGGGCTTATATTTCAAGCCCCTCCCCCCATCGTTCCTGAAAAAGTTTGTAGCGACACAAAATCGTGATATCGCTGCAAGAAAATGCAGCAATATCACATAGAACACGACTGTGATATCACTGTGATTTTCTCGGGGCTATATTGCATCGCCCGTGTGGAATTAGACTTATTGCGTTTTTTTAGGGCAAAATGAACAAAATAAGCATTTTGCCTCCATTTTTTAGAGATTTTTTTTTTTTAAGGTTTTTACCGTGCTGGATAAATAGTGTATTCAATATTTTATTTATTGTACATGATGATAACAAATGTTTTTCTTAATTATTTTTTTTTATTCATATAGGGGAAAATGCTCAAAAAGTGTTTTTTTGTTATTTTCTTCACATTTTTTATAACACTCTTTTTTTTTTTTTAAACACTTTTTATATCCCTGCAGGGAACTTGAACCATAACAGCTATGATTGCTATGATAATACTTTGTAGGACTTCTGCATTGCAATGCTTTGTCGCTCACAATAGAGATCTCATAGGCAGTGACGAGCCGGGACGTATTATCTGGCGTCCTGTTGCCGCGGCAACCCCTTGGCCCTCCGCAATTACATTGTGGGGGTCCAATGACATCACAGAGTGAGTGCACCATGATCTACATACATTGCGGCATTTAGTGGGTTGACAGCGGGGCTCGCTGACCTTATGTACCCCCGCTGTTGCAGTGGGAGGCCAGCTCAGCTTCTGCTTCCGCGCCATCCACATGACATAAGCTTATGCAGTGTTCGAGGAGCGGGCCCACAGCTGAGGAGAAGACGAGGTAGATAAGGGCCTTGTCAGAGTGGCTCTACCATCTCCTCCCCTGGGGGTAGCTCAGTACCCGACCAAGTTACTGCTGGGGAAGTTCACAGGGAAAAAGTAACCTGGAGTTACCTTAAAGTTCTTTGTCACTCGTGACGCCACCGTTCCGTTCTCTGCAGTGAATCTTGATGATAGTAAAGGACTTAGTCCACACACAGGGCAACTTTCTGGAAAAACCGTAAGTGGTCGGTAATGTCCGTTTACTGCAATTCTCAATAACATTTATGTTACAGCAGAAGATGGGCACAGATGCAACAGAAGGTGGAGGTGTGACAGGGAGGATTCTCGGGGTAATCCAGACAATCCACAGTCCCAGTTATCTGTGTGATCACGTTCCCGGCGACACTCTTTCACTCTTACTTTCTACCAGTACACACTCACACTTCCTGTACCCTCTCTCTCGCCTTTTTTCCTTACTCGGTGTCTAGTGGTAGCACTGGCATATCCCGGGTAGACTGATCCCAGGCCAAGCAGAAGGGAATCGCTCAGCTTCCTTCAATCTCCACACACAGAGCGATGACTTAAGTGTGGGCTCACTTACAAGACTACCACTTTGACTCTTGCTAAATCTACACTGACTTTTGCAGGAAGACCCTTGCACTGCACCTTTCAAGCACGTGTGTCATGTGAGCCTGTGATATAAAACACGATACATTTCAAGACATAACCCAGACATTAACCCATTCAGTGCTGCAAAAGTGCAATACACATACCAAATGCACACTACATATAAGACACTGGCAAGACAATAGCGTGAGACAAATACATAACATTATGGAGGGGCCCCACTGACTCTGGGCCACTACACTTACGTCCTATTGTGTACCCTACAGCCAGGACGTAAACTTATGTTAAACACTAGTTGTTTGGTGTTTCACATAGGAATGTACATGATTATTTTGTTTCTCTAACTGAGAGCAATCACATAGGAATGTGAAACACTGAACGGTAAGAGTCCGAGGATCGGCTGCCCGAGCGAGCTGATGATGATGACGTCACCGGGTCATTTCATTGGGCAAATGAGAATCATGAGATATCCTGGTGATAAGAACATAATGGTCAATTATTAGAACCTTTCACACAGGGCGGATGTCTGCAGGACGCAGCGCAGACGCGGATTTTGTTGCATTTTTGGAATGTAAATTGTGGAATATGTTCTGCAGAATGTCTTACGGAATTTCTTGCATTTTTTTGCACAGACTTTAATTGCGGAATTCCATCACCTGCTTGTTAGAAATCTGCAATACCAATTCCACAAGACGTCCTTTAACAGTTGCAGAATTCAAGCTTTCGTGCAAAAAGTTCCTTAGGGACCTTTTTCATACAGGAAGTAATATTCTACATCTGCATTGCGGAATATGCTGCCCCTGAACTCCGCACCAAAATCGATGCCAATTGAAAGTAGTGCCAATTCTACATCGAAATCCGCAGTTAGTCGTGCCGATTTTGGTGCGGAGTTGAGGGACGGCGTATTCTGCAATGCTATTGTGGAATATTCTGTCTGATGTGGAAGGTCCCTAAGGCCGGGCTCATGTCTCACATAGAGAACTGCATATCCCTGCGTATTGCCCTGTTTTTCCACGCGTATGCCTGTGCATGAACAGTGTATTTTGTGCACGCCGTCCTGCACTGGCTTCCTGGTTTCTTCTTTTTTAAAAACTTTCCTAGCAACATGCGGCAAAATCGCTGTACATACGCAATGTCCTGCGGTCCGACAGCACCCAAAAAAAACTATTTGAGTATAACATGCTGCGTTCTATTTTACGTGCTGATATGTACGCAAAAATACACTTAAGTGTGAAAGGTCGTGGATTCATCTCAGTTATTCTCATACTAACAACCCGAGTTCACCTCCTAAAGGTACTGGCATCACATGACACACCGTTTATGAACAATTACTGCTGTTATCTTGCCATTTCCACTACGCATGACCGAGCCAGGCCATATTTAGCACCAACCGAGAGAGATCGCAGAGCCACCCATGACATCCATCTTGTTTTTCATTGTGGTCTCCCCCACAACGGCCAGCCTCCGCTCGGATACTGCAAGCTTTGCCGTCACAATCAGGATAGTTGTTTCTGTGGCCTCATTCACATTGCTGCACTAAAGTCGAAAATTTAAAGTGCCTGTGCCCCATTTTAAAAAAAGAAACACCCCAAAAGTCTAAATGGTCACTCAATAACGGTCTACAATGTCTGAGGGTGAAGTCGAGCAAGTTGACAAGCAGCCAGCATTTGTTGCTCCTTCAGCAGTTCCCTCTCCAACAGCCCCTAGCACGTCCGTTTTGCACCCTTAACCATGCCATGTTGTTTAGGCGCTCCATGGCTGTACAGCGGGCAAAAGCGTACCTTAAGGAAATTTAGAAACAAAATGGGAGCTGTATTCCAGCTTTACCCGCTGTCTGACTAACAAAAAGTAGAAATTCTCATAGGGCAATTTGAGGGAGCTGATGCTCGGAAAGTCAAAACCTGGCCCCAGGAACATAAAAAGACTGTAGAGGATATTCTGGAAAGATTACAAAATATCTATTTAACCAAAAGCGAAAATCTGGTAAATCTGCTTTATCGCTACAGGAAGACATGAAAGCTGTAGTTCATGCCGATCCTAAGGAAGCTGATGGGTCTGATCAGGCGTTGAGAGAGCAATTTATTGAAGGGACGCTAACTGAAACTTTCTGAAGTCAGTTAAAAATGTTATCTGTGCAGCACCCTGACAGTAGCTTCATTGAGTTTAAAGAATTGTCCATCCAGGTACTGGGAACCGAACCCCAGCTGGCCAAGTTAGATGACTCCAAACCCTGCATTAGTCTTCTGGGAGAGGACAAGTCATTCCGTCCCCGCAAAGGGAAACAGTGCCGACAAGCCACTCAAGTTAGTGAACCCGCTGAAGAGCCTTTGCAAGAAATGCAAAAACAAATGGCAGAATTGCCCCTTAATGTGGCTTTTCTCTGCAAAAAGCTGAAGGAGTTGGAAAACCATAGTCTCTCACCACAGCCTGTAGCCCCTGAACACAGGCTCCTGCCTGGGTCCCCTCAACCCACCGGAGGCTACTCCCACAGGCCGTGACTCTATTGCAGTCACTGCTACAAATATGGCGATCAGGAGAGCTCATGCTGGGCGTAAACGGGCACCTCCCAGGGAGAAGGATAGTCCCCCAGGTGGACAAACAGTAGGTCCAACCCTCTAAAAGGGATCGCTAAATATGTTGGCCCATGTCCCGAAGTCACCCTTTATGTGGATGGCATTCCATTACCCGCATTTGTCGGTCCTCAGGTGACAACAATCTGCAGAGTAGAGTCTGAATAGTATTGTTTGCTAGATGAATTGAGTTGCCCACCAAAACAATTTATTAATATCATAGCTAGCAATGGATTGCCAGTACCCATAGTCGGGTATTGGGAGCCACTGTCATAGCAGAAAGAGCTGAGCTACACAAGCAAGGCATCATTGTTGTAGATGTCCCTGATAAAAAGCCCATTATTAGGTTAAGGGTGAATATACTCTGCAACTGCTACACAGAAATGCTTGAAGCACTGCAACAGTCAATCCCAACAGCATCCCAGACACAACGTGTAGTGCTGAGAAAGGCTATCGAAAAGCTTTATCAGGACAACAAAGATTCTCAAACCCAAAAGGACATGTGGGTGGAGCAAGATTTAAAAATGTGAGAGCAGTCATAGTACCCTCGGAATCAGAATTTCTGCTCTGGTGTCAAACTCGCCCTGGTCTACAGGGAAGAGATTATGAGGCGCTAGTCGAGCCTATTTGCAATGATGGATACCCCTTTCTGATGGCTGCCAAAAGCCTGGTCACGGTCACTGATGGGAGAGTCCCAATCCGTCTTATTAACATAGACAATGTTCCTGTCGAATTAAAAAATATATATTGCGGTAACCCAGGTCTCGTTTCCCCAGAAGATATGTTATATAGTGATGAAGATAAAGACAGTGTGCCCAACAAACCCATCCAGTTTCTTCTAGCCAAAAACTTGGGTAACTGACCTACATATATGAGATTCACAGACCTCTGATGTCCAGAATTAAGGCGTACGAGATGTAGCCTTGGAGAAACAAGCTACTTTCAGTAAGTACAGTATGGACTTCAACCATGTTAAGGGCATTTCTCACATCATACCCACAGATGGACATGCCCCAATCAAAGAGCGGTATCGTCCAATACCCCCTTTCTCATATCAACAAGTAAAAGCCATAATCAAAGAAATGAAGTGTGAGGGTATATGTATATATTGCCATATGTTTTTTATGCTTTTATACCTGTATGCAAGTTCTATTCAAAGTTAAAATGAGAAAAACTTATATGTCGCCTTACATCAGATATTCCAAGGCTTTGCAAGGCTGAGAGAGATGTGTCCAGAAATTCAGAGATGATACAGAACCAGACACGAAGGCCGTGTGCTTGGCTGTTTTCCCAGAAGCGCCATATCTAGATAACGACTGTTCAACTACGTACATAACTTTCACTGTCTCAGCCGGAAATCCGGACTTTACATATATGGTTATGCGGTGAATTTGAGCCAATGAGCCCATCACCCATTCCTAGTGATGAGACCAAAGGGTATAAGATCCCATGTAATCTGTAATAAAGGGCGCAGTCATGTCCCCGTGTGAGGAACTATACCAGACCTCCGTGTGTGGTGTCTCTTCTTTACCGCCGGCAGCGGGGCATTGGGGTGGGCCTGATTGGTGCTGTACGCAGAATTTTCCCTGACAAATGGCGCCCAACGTGGGGCGGTAAAACCGGAGCCGTACAGCGCAGTCCATCCGGATCCACGCCACAGGGAAGCCGTCCTGCTGCAAACCGAGCCTGATCAACTCACAGAACTCCAGGTAAGACCAGCATATATTTATGTTGTGTTTTACGCTGAGAGTCTTGCAGCAGGAGGGACTATCTGTGTTTTGTGACCGGACGGGTTGGGTTAAGAGTTCTACACGGTAGCTCGTGTGGGCTTCGGGTTTGCCGTCACGGACCACTGACCGTGATAAGCACACCAATAGCTCACCCAGAAACTAGTCTGTAGTCTATTTGTACTTTGAAGTCCGTAGCGTTTTAGCAATAGTGGAGATTGTTTGTTGTGTCTGCAGAATTTTTTTTTCTCTTTCTTTTCATTTGGTCTTACAGACGAAGGAACCCTCCGTTTGAGTTTATTTAGTTGTTGATGGTTTAGCTGAGAGGGATGCACTCTGTGAGATAGGTCCCATAGACGAAGGAACCCTCCGTTTGAGTTTATTTAGTTGTTGATGGTTTAGCTGAGAGGGATGCACTCTATGGGACTGGTTCCATAGAAGGAGATGCCTTCGGTTGTTTTGCCATATATAAGGGGCTAACAATTTGGGTCAGAAGGATGCACTCTATGGAGCGTGTTATTATTATTATTGTTGTTGTTCTAATATGCGTAAGACCTTATTAAAGAAGACGGAGCCCTTTATGGGCTGCCGCCGTGCGGATCAATTGATGGAGGAAAGACAGTAGGAGAAACAAGGGTCCCAATCTGTAAAATGTAAGAAAACTCTTATGAAAATGTGTGACATGGACCCGCACGGTAGATTACAGTATGGTGACTGGGAGGAGGTCTTTAGGACCAAGAAGAGCGCCTTGAAAGACCAAGGTTTGCTAGAAAGTGCTGAAGTGAGAAGCAGAGAGACAGTCAGAGAAAGTTAAGTGTGTACACATTATTTGTTTAAGAAAGTATCCGTAAGTGAAATGTTGGAAAGTACAGTAAGTGATCAAGAGGGTGTCGGGAGAGTGTCTATTGATGGTTACATTGGCTGTTAGGTAGGGAGAGAAATATGGGGAACAAGCAAAGTCGAGAAGAAGGTTACAATGCATGTGATTTGTTGGCAAAGAGAGAGGAAAAGGTGTATAATATGTATAATCCATACTAGGTGGATATATATGTGTGTGTATATGTATATATGTGTGCAAATGGTTAACTGAGCTTGCTTTTAGAGGAGAAGGATTGTTTACTTGAAGCTGCAGTCTGTGTAGCTTTCCAAGGTCAAGAAGATAACAGCGAGAGAGAATGCAATACTAACCCTATCTTTGCTTGCTTAAATGGAATGGAAGTCTGAAATGAATTTAATTAATTATACTGTCTTAGTAGGCAGGAAATATAGCAATTTCTAAGGTATATTCTTACTTAGGGCTCAGTCACACGGGCGTTTATTGCCGCGATTTGCGCATGCGCATGCGTCCGGCGATTTTTTAAAACCATTGCTTTGCAATGGTATCGGACACATGAGCGCTTTTTATGCGCTCGTCCGATAAATTAGAGAACAGAAATCGCAGATCGCACCTATCTGCGATCTGCGATTCCTGTTCTCTTCTCTATATGCGCTCAATGGGGCCGGCGGCAGCAGCGCCGACCCCATTGAGAACATATAGAAGACAAATCATTCTTCTCTGCCACAGCTGGAACAGCTGTAGCAGAGAAGAACGATGTTTGCCCATTGAATTCAATGGAGCCGGCAATACAGCCGACTCCATTGAAAGCAATGGGCTGCCGGCGTGCGCGGGATGAATTGTCGGGAAGGGGTTAAATATATAACCCCTTCCCTGCAATGCATCCTGAAAAGTGAAAAAATAAAAAAAAGGATGTACTCACCTGCTCCCGGCAGCCTGAGATCCCCGCGGCCGTCCTGCAGTGGGTGTGAAGGGGGTGTGACTCAGGCTTGCCCCTGATTGGCTCAGCCTGAGCCAATCAGAGGCTGATCTCAGTCACACCCATTCATGAATTCATGAATGGGTGTGACTGAGACTGTATTGCCGTCTCCATTGAATGCAATGCGCTGGACAGCTCCGGCCCGTTTCTAATAAAACGCGGCTAGGAGCAGATTTTCGGGCGATTTTTCGGCCGATTTTTCGGCGCCGGTCACGCGATTTGCGCATGCGCATCCGTCATGCGATGCGCAAATCGCGTGAAAAAACGCCCGTGTGACTAAGGCCTAATACAGGGGTTGAAAATGAAGAACATGTTGCAAGGTCCCAGCATATGTGTTATTTATGAGTTCAAATGCAGGCAATAGTTAAGCTAAAACAACTTTGTCGGTGAATGCATATTCATAGAGATAACAGTTATTTTGCAAAGGTGGGGGCTTTCAGATTTCACTCTAAGCTCAGGGTCACAGAGAAGGAAAGGCAGGGGGGCTGAAAGATACCCACGCATTCTAAAATACTTCAGCGTTTAATATAGCATATAATAGCTTCAGTAAATAAGAAAGATAGAATGTCTCAGTCACTCAAACTTTTTCACATAATTTGTCATAAATAGCGCTCATTCACAATCTCATCTCAATAGAATCATGTACTTTATAGCATTATAGCACTCACCTCAATGTCTTTCAACTGATGTATGTATGTTTGTCACACTTTTTGTCTGTGTATCTGTATGTACTGGTACACCTTCAATGGGGGGTGACGGGGCAAACTTGAGCGCATGGATGGATGAGAGTTAGTGACCCGTGTTCAGGCTGTGGTGAATGTAAAATGTGTGATGCAGATATTGACTGGGGATAAAAGTTCCCCCCCATGCATAAGACTTTACTTGGTTGTGATGTGGATGCTTAGACTGTAGAGCTTAAATGAAGCTGTGAAAAAAGAAGCAAGCAGCCAGTATTGAAGGGGTGGAGCTAGATGATGTAAAGGACGTAATGTTTCATCCCTCTTGTCCACAAGGGAGGGGGTGAGGATCTTGAGCAGCTAGTAAAAGTTTTTCTTTTTTTTTTAGTTTTTTTTCTCTCTCAAATTTGATAAGACATTGCAGGCAGGATCAGATTAATAATGAATTTGCTTAAAGGATATCACATTTCAAATATTAATACATGTTTGTAGATTATTCTGCCCTGATGTAACTGAAGTCTCTGTTATTGGTGCTAACTAGAGATGAGCGAGCACCAAAATGCTCGGGTGCTCGTTACTCGGGACGAAATTTTCGCAATGCTCGAGGGTTCGTTTCGAGTAACGAACCCCATTGAAGTCAATGGGCGACCCGAGCATTTTTGTATTTCGCCGATGCTCGCTAAGGTTTCCATGTGTGAAAATCTGGGCAATTCAAGAAAGTGATGGGAACGACACAGCAACGGATAGGGCAGGCGAGGGGCTACATGTTGGGCTGCATCTCAAGTTCACAGGTCCCACTATTAAGCCACAATACCGGCAAGAGTGGGCCCCCCCCCCCCCAACAACTTTTACTTCTGAAAAGCCCTCATTAGCATGGCATACCTTAGCTAAGCACCACACTACCTACAACAAAGCACAATCACTGCCTGCATGACACTCTGCTGCCACTTCTCCTGGGTTACATGCTGCCCAACCCCCCTCCCCCCTGCACGACGCAGTGTCCACAGCGCACACCAAACTGTCCCTGTGCAGCCTTCAGCTGCCCTCATGCCACACCACCCTCATGTCTATTTATAAGTGCGTCTGCCATGAGGAGGAACTGCAGGCACACACTGCAGAGGGTTGGCACGGCTAGGCAGCGACCCTCTTTAAAAGTGGTGGGGCGATAGCCCACAATGCTCTACAGAAGCAATGAGAAATATAATCCTGTGCCACCGCCATCAGGAGCTGCACACGTGGGCATAGCAATGGGGAACCTATGTGCCACACACTATTCATTCTGTCAAGGTGTCTGCATGCCCCAGTCAGACTGGTAATATGTACCTTAACAGTAACTGCGTTGGTGGTAATGTGGTGGTGACTGCGGACCTAGTAGCGCGGTTGTATTTTGTTGGTTTTCGGAATGTGGCCAGGATTAAGTTGGCCGTGGCGGGGGATGTTTTTGAGGCACTACGTGTCCTCTCCACGTGTCCGTGGTTATATGCACCTTAACAGTAACCGCGTTGGTGGTAATGTGGTGGTGACTGCGGACCTAGTAGCGTGGTTGTATTTTGTTGGTTTTCGGAATGTGGCCAGGATTAAGTGGGCCGTGGCGGGGGGGTGGTGGGGGGGCTCTCTTGTTGTGTCGGTAAAGGTGAAATTCTTGGACTGCCACCAGACGAACCAATGCAAAGGCATTTGCCAAGAATGTTTTCATTGTTGGAGGAGGAGGGGGATGTTTTTGAGGCACTACGTGTCCTCTCCACGTGTCCATGGTTATATGCACCTTAACAGTAACCGCGTTGGTGGGAAATGGCCTCGCCGCCATCATGTCTTTGGGAAGCCTCTGTTTCCACACCCCAGAGACATACCATTAGCAGCGGTATAGGCAGAGCCCATAATTCGTAACATTTCAGCCGTAGCATTAGGACAGGCCCCACTAACATATCACTAGCAGTATTATAGGGGTAGCACAGTATTAGTTCCATTTCAGTAATAGTAGCACTCAAGACAGGCCCCAGTAACAATTCCGAAGCAGCAGTATAGTGGGAGCGCAGTCTTCGTTCCATTTCAGTAATAGTAGCACTCAAGACAGGCCCCAGTAACAATTCCAAAGCAGCAGTATAGGAGGAGCATAGTCTAAGTTCCATTTAAGTAATAGTAGCAGCCTACACAGGCCCCAGGAACAATTCCGAAGCAGCAGTATAGTGGGAGCGCAGTCTTAGTTCCATTTCAGTAGCTGCAGTATAGCCAAGGCCCAAGTTACATTTATGTAGCTAAAGTGTAGGCCAACCCCACACACACTTCTGTACCATGAGTGCAGGCGAAGAACATAGAAATTGCTATGATTACACTGTAGGTGAGGGCCCAAAAAAATTGGTGTACCAACAGTACTAATGTACCTCAGTAAAAATTGGCCATGCCCAACCAAGATGGCAGGTGAAACCCATTAATCGCTTTGGTTAATGTGGCTTAAGTGGTAACTAGGCCTGGAGGCAGCCCAGTTTAACGAAAAATTGTTTCAAGTTAAAGTTTCAACGCTTTTAAGAGCATTGAAACGTATAAAAAATTTTTAGAAAAATTATATGAGTGAGCCTTGTGGCCCTAAGAAAAATTGCCCGTTCAGCGTGATTACGTGAGGTTTCAGGAGGAGGAGCAGGAGGAGGAGGAGGAATATTATACACAGATTGATGAAGCAGAAATGTCCCCGTTTTGGATGGTGAGAGAGAACGATGCTTCCATCCGCGGGTGCAGCCTACGTATTGCTTAGGTATCGCTGCTGTCCGCTGGTGGAGAAGAGAAGTCTGGGGAAATCCAGGCTTTGTTCATCTTGATGAGTGTTAGCCTGTCGGCTGACAGGCGGGTACGCTTATCTGTGATGATTCCCCCAGCCGCACTAAACACCCTCTCCGACAAGACGCTAGCCGCAGGACAAGCAAGCACCTCCAGGGCATACAGCGCTAGTTCAGGCCACGTGTCCAGCTTCAACACCCAGTAGTTGTAGGTGGCAGAGGCGTCACGGAGGACGGTCGTGCGATCGGCTACGTACTCCCTCACCATCCTTTTACAGTGCTCCCGCCGACTCAGCCTTGACTGGGGAGCGGTGACACAGTCTTGCTGGGGAGCCATAAAGCTGTCCAGGCCCTTAAAGACTGTTGCACTGCCTGGGCTGTACATGCTGCTCGATCTCCGCACCTCCCCTGCTACCTGGCCCTCGGAACTGCGCCTTCTGCCACTAGCGCTGTCGGATGGGAATTTTTCCATCAGCTTGTCCGCCAGGGTCCTGTGGTATAGCAACACTCTCGAACCCCTTTCCTCTTCGGGAATGAGAGTGGGAAGGTTCTCCTTATCGCGTGGGTCGAGCAGTGTGTACACCCAGTAATCCGTAGTGGCCAGAATGCGTGTAACGCGAGGGTCACGAGAAAGGCATCCTAACATGAAGTCAGCCATGTGTGCCAGGGTACCTGTACGCAACACATGGCTGTCCGCACTAGGAAGATCACTTTCAGGATCCTCCTCCTCCTCCTCTTCCTCCTCAGGCCATACACGCTGAAATGATGACAGGCAAGCAGCATGGGTACCGTCAGCAGTGGGCCAAGCTGTCTCTTCCCCCTCCTCCTCATCCTCCTCATGCTCCTCCTCCTCCTCCTGAACGCGCTGAGATATAGACAGGAGGGTGCTCTGACTATCCAGCGACATACTGTCTTCCCCCGGCTCTGTTTCCGAGCGCAAAGCGGCTGCCTTTATGGTTTGCAGGGAACTTCTCAAGATGCATAGCAGAGGAATGTGAAGCTAATGATTGCAGCATCGCCGCTCACCACCTGGGTAGACTGCTCAAAGTTTCGAAGGACCTGGCAGATGTCTGCCAACCAGGCCCACTCTTCTGAAAAGAATTGAGGAGGCTGACTCCCACTGCGCCGCCCATGTTGGAGTTGGTATTCCACTATAGCTCTACGCTGCTCATAGAGCCTGGCCAACATGTGGAGCGTAGAGTTCCACCGTGTGGGCACGTCGCACAGCAGTCGGTGCACTGGCAGATTAAACCGATGTTGCAGTGTCCGCAGGGTGGCAGCGTCCGTGTGGGACTTGCGGAAATGTGCGCAGAGCCGGCGCACCTTTACGAGCAGGTCTGACAAGCGTGGGTAGCTTTTCAGAAAGCGCTGAACCACCAAATTAAAGATGTGGGCCAGGCATGGCACGTGCGTGAGGCTGCCGAGCTGCAGAGCCGCCACCAGGTTACGCCTGTTTTCACGCACGACCATGCCCGGTTGGAGGCTCAGCGGCGCAAGCCAGCGGTCGGTCTGCTCTGTCAGACCCTGCAGCAGTTCGTGGGCCATGTGCCTCTTATCTCCTAAGCTGAGTAGTTTCAGCACGGCCTGCTGACGCTTGCCCACCGCTGTGCTGCCACGCCGCGCGACACCGACTGCTGGCGACGTGCTGCTGCTGCTGACACATCTTGATTGCGAGACAGAGGTTGCGGAGGAGGAGGAGGGTGCTTTAGTGGAGGAAGCATACACCGCTGCAGATACCAGCACCGAGCTGGGGCCCGCAATTCTGGGGGTGGGTAGGACGTGAGCGGTCCCAGGCTCTGACTCTGTCCCAGCCTCCACTAAATTCACCCAATGTGCCGTCAGGGAGATGTAGTGGCCCTGGCCGCCTGTGCTTGTCCACGTGTCCGTTGTTAAGTGGACCTTGGCAGTAACCGCGTTGGTGAGGGCGCGTACAATGTTGCGGGAGACGTGGTCGTGCAGGGCTGGGACGGCACATCGGGAAAAGTAGTGGCGACTGGGAACTGAGTAGCGTGGGGCCGCCGCCTCCATCATACTTTTGAAGGACTCTGTTTCCACAACCCTATACGGCAGCATCTCAAGGCTGATAAATTTGGCTATGTGGACGGTTAACGCTTGAGCGTGCGGGTGCGTGGCGGCGTACTTGCGCTTGCGCTCAAACACTTGCGCTGGCGACGGCTGGACGTTGCGGTGCGAGACATTGGTGGATGGGGCCGAGGACAGCGGAGGTGAGGGTGTGGGTGCAGGCCAGGAGACGGTAGTGCCTGTGTCCTGAGAGGGGGGTTGGATCTCAGTGGCAGGTTGGGGCACAGGGGGAGAGGCAGCGGTGCAAACCGGAGGCGGTGAACGGCCTTCGTCCCACCTTGTGGGGTGCCTGGCCATCATATGTCTGCGCATGCTGGTGGTGGTGAGGCAGTTGGTGGTGGCTCCCCGGCTGATATTGGCGCGACAAAGGTTGCACACCACTGTTCGTCGGTCGTCAGGCGTCTCTGTGAAAAACTGCCAGACCTTAGAGCACCTCGGCCTCTGCAGGGTGGCATGGCGCGAGGGTGTGCTTTGGGAAACAGTTGGTGGATTATTTGGTCTGGCCCTGCCTCTACCCCTGGACACCGCACTGCCTCTTGCAACCTGCCCTGCTGCTGCCCGTGCCTCCCCCTCTGAAGACCTGTCCTTTGTAGGCGTTGCACACCAGGTGGGGTCAGTCACCTCATCGTCCTGCTGCTCTTCCTCCAAATCCTCTGTGCGCTCCTCCCTCGGACTTACTGCCCTTACTACTACCTCACTGCAAGACAACTGTGTCTCATCGTCATCGTCCTCCTCACCCACTGAAAGGTCTTGAGACAGTTGCCGGAAGTCCCCAGCCTCATCCCCCGGACCCCGGGAACTTTCCAATGGTTGGGCATCAGTGACGATAAACTCCTCTGGTGGGAGAGGAACCACTGCTGCCCAATCTGAGCAGGGGCCCGAGAACGGTTCCTGGGAGTCTGCCCGCTCCTGAGCATGTGTCATTGTAGTGGAGTGAGGAGGCTGGGAGGAAGGAGGAGTAGCAGCCAGAGGATTTGGATTTGCAGCACTGGACGGCGCAGAACTGTGGGTGGATGATAGCTTGCTCAAAGCACTTTCTGCCATCCACGACAGGACCTGCTCACACTGCTCATTTTCTAATAAAGGTCTCCCGCGTGGACCCATTAATTGGGCGATGAATGTGGGGACGCCAGAAACGTGCCTCTCTCCTAATCGCGCAGCAGTCGGCTGCGATACACCTTGATCAGGAGCTTGCCCTGTGCCCACACCCTCACTTGGGCCTACGCGTCCTCGGCCACGTCCACGTCCTCTAGGCTTACCCCTACCCCTCAGCATGCTGTATTACCAGTGATTTCCCAGGCAGGAAATAAATTGGCGCAAGCCTGCAGGACAAATAGAATGCTTCCCTTTTTGGGAAACGGAGGGCCCACTGACTATATTCAATCAGATAAGATATGTGTTGCACAGAAATGCAGTTATATGAAGTGCAGCAGAGCAGTTACTTTTCACAGGCAGCAAATAAATTGGCGCAAGCCTGCAGGACAAATAGAATGTTTCCCTTTTTGGGAAACGGAGGGCCCACTGACTATATTCAATCAGATAAGATATGTGTTGCACAGAAATGCAGTTATATGAAGTGCAGCACAGCGGTTACTTTTCCCAGGCAGGAAATAAATTGGCGCAAGACTGCAGGACAAATAGAATGTTTCCCTTTTTGGGAAACGGAGGGCCCACTGACTATATTCAATCAGATAAGATATGTGTTGCACAGAAATGCAGTTATATGAAGTGCAGCAGAGCAGTTACTTTTCACAGGCAGCAAATAAATTGGCGCAAGCCTGCAGGACAAATAGAATGTTTCCCTTTTTGGGAAACGGAGGGCCAACTGACTATATTCAATCAGATAAGATATGTGTTGCACAGAAATGCAGTTATATGAAGTGCAGCACAGCGGAGACTTTTCACAGGCAGCAAATAAATTGGCGCAAGCCTGCAGGACAAATAGAATGTTTCCCTTTTTGGGAAACGGAGGGCCCACTGACTATATTCAATCAGATAAGATATGTGTTGCACAGAAATGCAGTTATATGAAGTGCAGCACAGCGGAGACTTTTCACAGGCAGCAAATAAATTGGCGCAAGCCTGCAGGACAAATAGAATGTTTCCCTTTTTGGGAAACGGAGGGCCCACTGACTATATTCAATCAGATAAGATATGTGTTGCACAGAAATGCAGTTATATGAAGCGCAGCACAGCGGAGACTTTTCACAGGCAGGAAATAAATTGGCGCAAGCCTGCAGGACAAATAGAATGTTTCCCTTTTTGGGAAACGGAGGGCCCACTGACTATATTCAATCAGATAAGATATGTGTTGCACAGAAATGCAGTTATATGAAGTGCAGCACAGCGGAGACTTTTCACAGGCAGGAAATAAATTGGCGCAAGCCTGCAGGACAAATAGAATGTTTCCCTTTTTGGGAAACGGAGGGCCCACTGACTATATTCAATCAGATAAGATATGTGTTGCACAGAAATGCAGTTATATGAAGTGCAGCAGAGCAGTTACTTTTCACAGGCAGCAAATAAATTGGCGCAAGCCTGCAGGACAAATAGAATGTTTCCCTTTTTGGGAAACGGAGGGCCCACTGACTATATTCAATCAGATAAGATATGTGTTGCACAGAAATGCAGTTATATGAAGTGCAGCACAGCGGTTACTTTTCCCAGGCAGGAAATAAATTGGCGCAAGACTGCAGGACAAATAGAATGTTTCCCTTTTTGGGAAACGGAGGGCCCACTGACTATATTCAATCAGATAAGATATGTGTTGCACAGAAATGCAGTTATATGAAGTGCAGCAGAGCAGTTACTTTTCACAGGCAGCAAATAAATTGGCGCAAGCCTGCAGGACAAATAGAATGTTTCCCTTTTTGGGAAACGGAGGGCCAACTGACTATATTCAATCAGATAAGATATGTGTTGCACAGAAATGCAGTTATATGAAGTGCAGCACAGCGGAGACTTTTCACAGGCAGCAAATAAATTGGCGCAAGCCTGCAGGACAAATAGAATGTTTCCCTTTTTGGGAAACGGAGGGCCCACTGACTATATTCAATCAGATAAGATATGTGTTGCACAGAAATGCAGTTATATGAAGTGCAGCACAGCGGAGACTTTTCACAGGCAGCAAATAAATTGGCGCAAGCCTGCAGGACAAATAGAATGTTTCCCTTTTTGGGAAACGGAGGGCCCACTGACTATATTCAATCAGATAAGATATGTGTTGCACAGAAATGCAGTTATATGAAGCGCAGCACAGCGGAGACTTTTCACAGGCAGGAAATAAATTGGCGCAAGCCTGCAGGACAAATAGAATGTTTCCCTTTTTGGGAAACGGAGGGCCCACTGACTATATTCAATCAGATAAGATATGTGTTGCACAGAAATGCAGTTATATGAAGTGCAGCACAGCGGAGACTTTTCACAGGCAGGAAATAAATTGGCGCAAGCCTGCAGGACAAATAGAATGTTTCCCTTTTTGGGAAACGGAGGGCCCACTGACTATATTCAATCAGATAAGATATGTGTTGCACAGAAATGCAGTTATATGAAGTGCAGCACAGCGGTTACTTTTCCCAGGCAGGAAATAAATTGGCGCAAGACTGCAGGACAAATACAATTTTTCCCTTTTTGGGAAACGGAGGGCCCACTGACTATATTCAATCAATAATATATGTCTTCTGGCCCTGCCTACACAATTCTCTCCCTGTAGTATTACTGCAAGGCGCAATGCTCTGCAGACAGCCGATTTTGAAAAGAAAAAAATATGCAACACTGCTAACAGCAGCCTGCACAGTACTGCACACGGATAGATGTGGCCCTAAGAAGGACCGTTGGGGTTCTTGAAGCCTACACTCACTCCTAACACTCTCCCTACCTAAGCACCACTTCTGTCCCTGTAGTATTACTGCAAGGCGCAATGCTCTGCAGACTGCCGATTTTGAAAAAAAAAAAATTTGTGCAACACTGCTAACAGCACCCTCCACAGTACTGCACACGGATAGATGTGGCCCTGAGAAGGACCGTTTGGGTTCTTGAAGCCTACACTCACTACTAACACTCTCCCTACAGCAGCTCCGGCACCAGCAGCACTTTCCCTCAGCTAACTCACAAGACATCTGAGGCGAGCCGCAGGAGGGGCCGACTTTTATACTCGGGTGACATCTGATCGCCCCAGCCACTCACAGCAGGGGGGTGGTATAGGGCTTGAACGTCACAGGGGGAAGTTGTAATGCCTTCCCTGTCTTTCAATTGGCCAGAAAAGCGCGCTAACGTCTCAGAGAGGAAACTGAAAGTAACCGGAACACCGCGTGGTGCTCGTTAAGAGTAACGAGCATCCCGAACACCCTAATATTCGCACGAATATCAAGCTCGGACGAGTATGTTCGCTTATCTCTAGTGCTAACATCTTACAGGCCTTATCAAATCTTTTTACAATATTCTACTACTTTCAACCCGGCTACTCTTCTTACAATTGAGTACCCTGGTTCAAAGGGGGGGAGGAGAAGGCATAAGTGATCTAGGTATTGCAAATCAGCCATTTTTAAATTTTTTTGCAACAAGATTCTGATCTATTTGAAATAGAATATCAGCCGGATTGTCAGGCATTGATGTAACAAGAAAATTTAGGTTTTAAAAAGTTACTGAAAGCCCTTGTTAACAATGTATATTTTGAGTTGTTTTTTATAGATGGTACCAGGGTGATTGACGACTCCACACTGGATATGCAGTGGTCACACAACAAGATGTCCTAAAAGCAGAATGCCTCCGCATGTCGCAGCACAAGAAGCGGAACTAAAGGCCATCACTGAGGCGTGTAGAGTGGTAGAAGGTAAGACGGCAACCCTTTACACTGACTCCCGGTATGCATTTGGCATAGCTCATGATTACGGCCCAATATGGAAGGCTAGACAGTTTTTTACCTCAGCAGGACAGCCAATTAAGAATGGTGCAGCGGTGCAGAGTCTCACGGAGGCCCTACTTCTACCTAACAAAGTGGAAAGCTCACACCAATTCCTACACCGGAGAAACAAGAGGCAACGCCATCACAGACCACACAAAAAGGCAGCGGCCCTCAAGCCGTGGAAGAAAAGAAGAATTTGACAATAACTTTGGACTTTGATAAAAACGTTGGACTTTGATAAAAACGTTGGACTTTGATAAAAACTTTGGACTTTGATATACTAAGGACTTTACAGTTACAAGCCAGCAAGGAAGAAAAGGAAAAATGGACTAAAAAGGGACGGCGTATGGCGAACAGTCAACAGAACTTGCCTACCACAGTCCCTGTGCCCCATGATGGCCCAGCTGACGCACGGAAAGACGCACCTCTCAAGGCAGCAATAAAGTCGACGCTTGAACGAGGACGGGAGGCTCCTGGGTTTTCTGTAGCTGCTGCATCATTTGTCCAATTTTGCATGATCTTTGCCGTAAGCAACAGGGCAGAAGTAAATTTGCCACATAACACTTGCCTAGACCACTCTACCCATTTCAGAGATTGCAAATTGGCTACACTCAGCTCCCACTTGTTGGGAAGTATGAATATGTGCTTGTTGTTGATGTCTTTTCAGGTTGGAGAGATCTACTCTGTTACCAAAGTAAATAAGCAGGTAACCGCACAGAAGCTCATGAATGAGGTAATCCGCAGATATGGGGCACCGGAAGTGATTGAGTCAACAAAGGTACACACTTCACAGGTGTAATAATACAACACATCATGTCTGCTTTGGGTATATCCCAGGCTTTTCACACACCCTACCATCCACGGAGTAGTGGGAAAGTAGATACAAAAGGCAATGAAGAAAACGGGCAAATCTTGAATTGAGTGTCTCCCATTAGTTTTTCTTTTTCTCCGGAGGGTACATGCCTCAGTAGCAGAGTTTGGGGTATGATTTTCTTGTTAATTTTGTCATAGGCCTCTCCAAGGAATTGTCAATAATGCATTCTGCAGTCTCTGCTTTTCTCCCAGGTCCTACAGATGAGTGTCACAATCTGAAACCAGGTGACAGGGTCTATGTGGAAAAGTTTGAGAGAGAAACCCGGTTTGAAGGTCCCTACCAACTGCAGTCAAGCTCGAAGGAAAGCCCACTTGGATCCACACTTCGCACTGAAAAAAACTCATGATCCTGCATATCCTTTACATGCTATGGGCAGGGTTGGGGACCTTGGCGGAAGTGGCTGTCACAGTGACATTGTGGTACAATTTCTCTAACACACACATAGCCACACACACCTTTGACTACTGTACACTAGCCACCTGTTTCAGGGATCAGAACAAATTAATACAATCAAATGTGCAATATGAAGAGTACACTGAGGGTGAGAATCCAACACCGCATCGTGCTAAGAGAGAAGTTGACGCTCCAGGTGGTAACTTTGATCCACATGTACACATAGCTGCAATACGAGTGCCAAGGGGGGTGCCAGATTAATTTAATTCTAGAGATCAGGTTAAAGCAGGTTTTGAGTCCTTATTTGCTATTGTCACTGTTAATAATAATGTAGATTGGATGAATTATATCTATTACAATCAGCAGAGGTTTGTAAACTACACCAGGGATGCTTTACAAGGGTTAGCTGACCAGTTAGGGCCCACTGCATCCATGGCGTTCCAAAATAGAGTGGCCGTGGATATGATTTTAGTAGAAAGAGGTGGGGTATGTAACTTCCTGTACGTGTATTATCCCTTTGATCAAAAAGAGTGTGAGTAAGGGACTGGATAATGTGACACCAACGTTTCCCTTGTTTGAAAAAGATGAAGAGCCAGTTCCGATAATGCCAACCACATACGTTACCAGAAGAATGGAGAGATGGACTAGTACTGCGCCTGCCCCGATCTTATAAGATGGATTGTCAGTGGACTTCCCATTTGCCTAGGGATAGTGCAGAAGACCTTAGGTTCGAGCGAGGGCACACCCTGTGGGGTGTTAACTTGTACAGATAGAGGGGATGGATGCCCGGAAATGAGCCCAGGGAATCCATGGCCTCCCTCTGAGGTGAGGTAGGGATCCTCCCTCCTAGGAGTAGGGACTTACAGGCAGTGGGGAAACCCTGATGCAAGGGAGAGGCGACCAAGGAAGAGTGCAAGGTCTGGTGCTTGATCTCCATATAAGTTTTTAGGGGGGTTGTGAGGGTATATGTATATATTGCCATATGTTTTTTATGCTTTTATACCTGTATGCAAGTTCTATTTAAAGTTAAAATGAGAAAAACTTATATGTCGCCTTACATCAGATATTCCAAGGCTTTGCAAGGCTGAGAGAGATGTGTCCAGAAATTCAGAGATGATACAGAACCAGACACGAAGGCCATGTGCTTGGCTGTTTTCCCAGAAGTGCCATATCTAGATAACGACTGTTCAACTACGTACATAACTTTCACTGTCTCAGCCGGAAATCCGGACTTTACATATATGGTTATGCGGTGAATTTGAGCCAATGAGCCCATCACCCATTCCTAGTGATGAGACCAAAGGGTATAAGATCCCATGTAATCTGTAATAAAGGGCACAGTCATGTCCCCGTGTGAGGAACTATACCAGACCTCCGTGTGTGGTGTCTCTTCTTTACCGCCGGCAGCGGGGCATTGGGGTGGGCCTGATTGGTGCTGTACGCAGAAATTTCCCTGACAGAAGGATAACAATAGAATTAAATTAAATTAAACAACATCACCCACAAAGATTTATACCCACTGCCATGCAATGAAGAATCACTAACAGTGCTGGGGTTTGCCACCTATTCCTCTACCTTAGATTTCACTAGTGGCTATTGGCAAGTACCCATGTACAAGCTAGACAGGGAAAAAACAGCTTTCACCACCCCCATGGGCTTATTCAAATTCAATTGTATGCCATTTGGACTTTGTAATGCCTCCGGCACATTCCAGTGGCTGATGGAAAGATGCATGAGACACAGAAACTTTGAATCAGAACCTATGAAGATCATTTGTAGAATCCAAGCGAGGTATTTCAAATTATAGTGAACCATGGTCTCAAAGTAAAGTCATCCAAGTGTCATCTACCTCAAATGCAAGTCCGATATTTGGGCCACATTGTAATTGCTGATGGTGTTTAACCCAATTTGGAAAAGACATACTGTAAAAAAAAGTCCAACTGCCAAAACCTTAAAGGATATTCACAGTTTCTTAGGATTCATAGGCTATTATTACAGGCAATTCATCCCTATCTTCGCCCATGTAGCTGATCCCTTACAAGAAGTATTGAGATGGCATTCAAAAAAACCTCACAAAAAAACTTTTCCCCATTAACTGGGAAGATGAATAAGAAAATGCCTTCCAAACTTTAAAGGAGAAACTCATCACGCCCCCAATTCTGGCGTCACAAGACTACAATATACCTTTTAACCTATGCAAAAATGCCAGATTTAACCCCTTCCTGTTGCTGGGTGTACATTTACGTCCTGCAGCATCAGGGTATGTATGACGGGAGATCGTGCGGCAATCTTCCATCATACACCGCAGGCGCCGACTGTTTATTACAGCTGACACCAGGCGGCAACAGCTCTGATCAGCCACGCAGCTAATCAAAGCTGTTAACCCTTTAAACACCACTGTCAATTCTGACAGCAGCATTTAAATCCCACGAACAGTGTTCAGAGGTCCAGTTCGGCCCCCCTGAGATGAGATAGCAGGGAGCCGTGCAGGTGTCATCGCAGCCGGGGGCCTTCTGAAAGGCCCCAGGGCTGTCCTGGCAGAATTCCTATCAAGCTGTCCCTGTGGGGTGGTTTGATAGACTGCCTTCCCGATCGCAGTATGATGTAATGCTATTGCAGCGACCGAGGCACACCACTGAGGAGATGGAGGGGTAGCTGTTAGGGATGTCACATGTGGCACTACCAACTCCTTCCCTGAGGGACGCGTGTGACCCTCAGCCAAAGCACTGACAGGCCTCTCCAGGCAATGCTAGGGCAGCGATTACCTAAATAAATGGTGTAGCGGACTGGAAGAATTCTGTCACGGGTGATGCTGTAGTGACCAAAACACCTATTTCTTGCCCCTCCATAAATGTCATGTCTTTTGTGTAGATGCACTGTGCAAAGTGTCTAGTCTTCTGTTATGTGTATTGCACAGCTGCAGCATATGGGAGGTTAATGTCCCATAACATCCTGACTTGGAAAAATTGACGAGTGATTGGAAATGTGACTCAAACCGATGGGCGTGCGGTTTGCCGGATGTCCACAATGGGGACAGACTGCAGCAGATGGGTGAGTTCTGATCTCCCCTCCACCATTGTGCGTCTGTCATTTCGCTTGCCAAGGCTTGGGTAAGTAATTTCTATCTAACGGGTTAATTTTTGTTACCTGGTCACTCGTCTATATAGGCACCCTGAGTTGTGATTTCACTGGTTCTGTGTTGCTATATACTGTGAAATTGTGTTTATCTTTTGTTCCAAATGTGGATGCAGATTTGATGGCTTCTTGAGATAGGGTGATCGTATCTTCAGATAAGAAACATTTAGTTTCAAGGTTAATTTTTACTACTTTAGGCATTAGATTGCTAAGTACTAGAGATGAGCGAGCGTACTCGTCCGAGCTTGATACTCGTTCGAGTATTAGGGTGTTCGAGATGCTCGTTACTCGAGACGAGTACCACGCGATGTTCGAGTTACTTTCACTTTCATCTCTGAGATGTTAGCGCACTTTTCTGGCCAATAGAAAGACAGGGAAGGCATTACAACTTCCCCCTGCGACGTTCAAGCCCTATACCACCCCCCTGCAGTGAGTGGCTGGCGAGATCAGGTGTCACCCGAGTATTAAAATCTGCCCGCCCGCAGCTCGCCACAGATGCATTCTGACATAGTTCAGGGAAAGTGCTGTTGATGCCGCAGCTGCTATAGGGAGAGCATTAGGAGTGATTTTAGGCTTCAAGAACCCCAACGGTCCTTCTTAGGCCATAGAAATCGCAGATCGCACCTATCTGCGATCTGCGATTCCTGTTCTCTTCTCTATATGCGCTCAATGGGGCCGGCAGCAGCAGCGCCGACCCCATTGAGAACATATAGAAGACAAATCATTCTTCTCTGCCACAGCTGTAACAGCTGTGACAGAGAAGAACGATGTTTGCCCATTGAATTCAATGGAGCCGGCAATACAGCAGGTTCCACTGAAAGCAATGGGCTACCGGCGTGCGCGGGATGAATTGTCGGGAAGGGCTTAAATATATAAGCCCTTCCCTGCAATTCATCCAGAAATGTGTTAAAAAAAAAAAATATATATATATATATATATATATATATATACTTACCTTGTCCCGGCAGACGGAGTTCAGCCACGGCGGCCGGCAGTGGGTGTGAAGGGGGTGTGAGTCAGACTCAGCGCTGAGCCAATCAGGGGGCAGGTCTGACTCACACCCCCTTCGCACCCACTGTAGGCCGGCCGCGCTGAACTCCGTCTGCCGGGACAAGGTAAGTATATACCGGCGTATAAGGCGACGGGGCGTATAAGATGACCCCCCAACTGTCACCTTATACGCCGGGAATACAGCGGAGCAAAAAATAAAAATCATTACTCACTTCCCCCGGCGTTCTGCGGCGCTGCTGCAGGCTGTCGCTCCCTCCTGGTCCCTGGCAGAGCATTGCTTTCTGGACGCAGGGCTTGAAATCCCCGCCTCCAGAAAGCTACTGTGATTAGCTAACACACGCCGTCAGCCAATCACAGCCATTCAATGACATCATTGTCATTGGCTGTGATTGGCTGAAGGCACGTGTGTTTTCTGCAGGCGGGGATTTTAAACCCTGCGTCCAGAAAGCAATGCTCTGCCGGGGACCAGGAGGGAGCGACATCCTGCAGCAGCGCCGCAGAATGCCGGGGGAAGTGAGTAATGATTTTTATTTTTTGCTCCGCTGTATTCCCGGCGTATAAGGTGACAGTTGGGGGGTCGTCTTATACGCCCCGTCGCCTTATATGCCGGTATATACGGTAAAATTTTTTTTTTATTTTTACACATTTCTGGATGAATTGCAGGGAAGGGCTTCTATATTTAAGCCCTTCCCGACAATTCATCCCGCCCACGCCGGCAGCCCATTGCTTTCAGTGGAACCTGCTGTATTGCCGGCTCCATTGAATTCAATGGGCTAACTTCGTTCTTCTCTGCCACAGCTGTCACTGCTGTGGCAGAGGAGAACGATCTTTATGCTGACAGTGCGGGGGGGGGGGGCACTCTTGCCGCTATTGTGGCTTAATAGTGGGACCTGGGAACTTGAGATGCAGCCCAACATGTAGCCCCTCGCCTGCCCTATCTGTTGCTGTGTCGTTCCCATCACTTTCTTGAATTGCCCCGATTTTCACAAATGAAAACCTTAGCGAGCATCGGCGATATACAAAAATGCTCGGGTCGCCCATTGACTTCAATGGGGTTCGTTACTCGAAACGAACCCTCGAGCATCGCGATAATTTCGTCCCGAGTAACGAGCACCCGAGCATTTTGGTGCTCGCTCATCTCTACTAAGTACATCAAAAGCCATAGAGGGTTGCGTTTTGTTGTAAATAATGGGTACATTAATAGTGAGTTTAATGATGAAGATAAGAAACTGAAGAAATTGTGCAATCTGTTGCAAAGGAAATGATTGATGGCAAAAGCAGACTGTTTAGATGAGAAGCTTTGAAAAGTGTGTTAGCTGATAATGAAGGAATTTTGGTTGATAGACGATTGCTCGAGTTTGCAGAGAAGAATGTTTCAGTAAGTGATGTAAAGTTGAAGTAAGATAGTTGTAGTTACAAGATGGCGATTGTTCATGAGCTTTGAGTTAAAGACAAAGGAAGGCCAGCCCTTCTTCACCATCTGAGGGCACCGCCCTGACCGTGTCACGGATGATGTTTTTCTTCCTATTGCCCTGCCACTAGATGGACACGTTGTTATTGTGGCCAATAGCAGTCTGCATACCTTGATATGCATTTAGTATGTAGTATTCCTGGACCTGCCTGTCACCATCGCCCAGTCAGGCCATGGCTTCGGTGGCCATTTCAGTGCCAGCCATGGGCCAGCGGCCATTTTAGAATCTGCTGTAACAATACCTTCTGCCGCCACCCAGGCGTCATCTTAGCTCAGCACAAATGAGCTGACTTCTCATCTCCCATCAATGTACTTTTTACCTGGCATCCCAATTTTTCACTGCAATGATGGGTGCCTTTTCTGAATTTTGCATAGGAATATTTAAATCCCCTCCATCCCGGCTGCAAACACCTTTTCCCCCAATTATCTGTCCTGCAGTCTGTGTTTAGCACCCCCCTCAAGTAGTTTTGTCTAGCGTTGTGCTTAAATTGCCCACATATGTAGTTGTTGCTGGAAAAATCTTTTCCACTCCACAAGGGGGGAAGTAAGGGAGAAAGGGAATCCTTTCATAGTCTATGTCCCCCTATTACATGAAGCAAGTTCATGCAGAATCTGTGGACAGCTATGTGACAATTAACCACCGTACCATTTGTCCTGTATGTTTTGATGTCCTAACACTGATCATTGCTATACGTGTTGTCTTCTTCCTATAAGTGTCAGATAGCGCTGCAGGAACAGGTCACTATAGGTGACAGTAGCAGTATACAAATCAGAAGATTGCAGACAGCAATAGAAAAATGTTCAGAGAGAGAGAAGGGATCAATACATGATAACAGATGTATATACAGTGCAAGAGTGTTATTGTGTCCCCTACAGATACATCAGAAAAGATGTATGACACTAGATAGATATATAGGAATAGATAATGGTCAATGCTTGATCTGTACAAACCCCTTTTCGCCCCCCCCCCCCACCCCCTCTCAAATTTTAGTGAGAGAGAAGCAAATCTTTGACTTTTAGGGAGAGTGTGTGTTTGTAAAGAGCTGTGGGCACAGCCCCCCCTCCTTTCTCCCAGCTTCTCATGGTGTTATAGATAAGCAGAAAGGAGTAGTGTGTGATTGACCTTGCAAAATCTTGCAGCGGTACGCGTTCCGTAACTGGAATAGAAACTTGTAATGAATCAAAATAATTATACTGTCTTAAAAATAGGAAAGATAAGAATTTTAAGGTATATTCTTGCTGTTATTTGTGTATATGTCAGTTCCGTGATTGGTTGGATGTGGTTATACTTGCTAAATGGTGTTACTGTTGTGTTTTCAGTGTGATAATGTCCTGTAGGAGAAATGAGTGTTCCTATTATGGGAAAATATTAGTGAAACTAGTGGTTTCTGTGGAATTACAAACAGTTAAAGGTTGAATGTTTTTCTTCTGTTTGCTGCTCTGATAACAGGAATCCCAGAGGGAGATGGCAGCGATTGAATGCATTTCTATGCAAGATGAGGAGAATTGTAGTACTTCTGTAACTTTTTCTTTGCGTGATGCTGTTGTGGCCATTTGCTAGCTTCCCTCTGCTTTTTCCGTGTGCTTTTGCCCAGCTCTCTCCTTCTGAGCTCACCTGAGGGGTTCATTAGTCAATACACCCCTATTTAAGCTGAACTGATGCACTTTAATGCCTTTCAATTGATGTTTGTTTGTTCGCCACACTCAGCCTTCCCTGAGTTGTGTCTGTTTCAAGCATATCTGTATGTTCTGCTGTGCATCCTACTGCATTATGTCCTGGTGTGAGTGGTGGGTGTGCATCCTACTGCATTCTGTGTGAACGGTGTGCATCCTACTGCGTCCTGTGTGAACTATCCCATGCTTCTGTGACTCTGTGGGTCTGTCTGTATATGTGTGTCTTCCTGCATCTGTGTGCTGCCAGTTCCTTCTGGTCCTGAATTTCAACCCTTTAGGGATAGTCAGACCCAAAGTTCCAGCTCAGGGCCACTTTTATGAGGTTGGTCACTCTGCTTATAGGTAGGGGTCTGCCATTCTCCCTGCAGCCAAGGGTCAGTTCCTCTTTTCCTGTCTACAGTCCATCTATCTGAGGAGTCTGCTACCAACCACTCAGGGACTGTCCTCAGCTTGGTTTGGTTGGTCCAGTGGATCCACAATTTCCTGAAATCCGTAACAGCAGTAAACATTGTGTGTGGAGGATTATATGGTTCTTAATATTTATATGAGAGAGACAGGCTTGACCGAATGGATGAATGAGAGTTAATAACCAATGTTCAAGCTGTGATAAATGTAAAATGTGTGATGCAAATATTAACTGGGGATAAATATTTCTCTCCCCAATGCATAAGACTTTAATGACCGCTCAGAGTAGGATGTCAATTTCAGACGCATTTTTCTTCTATGTTTTTTTTTATTTCTATATCTTTGTATATTTTAGTGTCAGTCTTCACTGAAACTGTAATTTTATTCATTCAGAATAAGCAGTGATAAACAGTGCCTCCCCTGACATGGATGCCTCCACTGCAGATGGGCTGGCAACACCCTGTAGCATATTACTCAACACGCCTTCATGCTAAATGCAGCTTAGAGAAAAAAAAGCTCTGAGATAGCTTTCAATTTACATATGACAGTATTTAGAACAATGTCATAGGTCCTCGCTCAGACTTTGCCTCATAGAATGTCACTTTTACCTATAGTGCACCCTGCTCATACTACTCAACGTGCCAGCATTGCAACGCCTTCAGTCCAGCTACCTTGCTGCCTCTGGAAAAGGAGGGAAGTGGGAATAATCAGCTGATAGCTTTTTCCTTTCAGCTTGATACACATGACTATGCACTAGCTAATGGACCAGGAGACTGGGGAATCAGTCATGTTGATCAGTCATTAGATAACCCTGATTTTGCACTCTTTGTGAATGGATCGAGGTATGGTCAAGAAGGCAGGTTCTATACAGGTTATGTTGTGGTCTCCTGACATGATGTGGTCAAGGCCGAACCTCTTCCATCTTGCATGTCACCCTAAGAAGCCAAATTGCGAGCCCTGGAAAAAGCATGCAAGCATGCTCATGAAAATGCGGCTAACGTCTACACCGACGCACGCTATGCCTAGGGCATTGCTCATGACTACGGAGCCATCTGGAGAGCGAGGTCATTCTTAAAAGCAAATAAAAGCAGCCCGAGAGAGTGGCCTGAAAAGTGCAACAAAAGGCCACTCCAAGGATGGCACAAAAGAGGCAACCGTAAATCACCCGGCTGATCAGGCTGTAAAGACAGCCACACAAAAGCCCAGACTTGATCCTCCAGGGGTTGGGGCAATACAGGTACCTCCTCAGACGTTACCCCCAGTGGATTATGACCTGTTAATTCAGTTACAAAAGCAGGCAACCAAAGGGGGGGAAAGGAACAATGAGAACCAGCAAGAGGGGCACAAAGACAAGCTCTGTCTCCCACAGGCCCCTATCCTGTCATGGCCCTGGCCTCCCATGGAAATACACACCTGTCAAAAGCAGCTATGACAGATGTGGTTGCTAGTCACGGGTCTGCACCAGGATTTTGGCGTCATGGCAGCTAAACACACACAGGACTGCCTGATTTGTGCACAGAACAACGATTAGGTCTGTACAGACTCCAATGCAGTGCACCCCTCGTCCCGACTACCCGTTCCAGTGTCTTCAAGTAGACTACTTCCAACTGCCAAGGGTGGGCAGGTACGAGTTCATTCGGGTCTGCCTCACAAATGCCACCACCAAAACCTGATGTTTAAGGTGGTATACAGGTACAGAGTACCAGAGACAACTGAGAGTGACTGAGGCACTCCCTCCATGGGAGAGGTGATGCAGAAAGTAATAAAAGTGTTGGGGGTAGAACAGGCCTTTATGCTCCGTACCATCCACAAAGCAGTGATAGAGCAGAGAGCTTAAATGGTACCTTAGAAACTATGACCCAGAAGGCCATGGCAGAGTTCAATAGACCATGGACCGGGTGCCTTCCCCTGGCACTCTTCTCTGTAAGGTACATACCTAACAGAAAAGCCTCAGCCCATATGAGGTACTTTTTGGGTCAGCCCCAAGGTTAAAGGGGTTGTCCCGCGCCGAAACGTGTTTTTTTTTTTCAAACCCCCCCCCCGTTCGGCGCGAGACAACCCCGATGCAGGGACCTAAAGAAAGCTTACCGGAGCGCTTACCTGAATCCCCGCGCTCCAGTGCCTTCTATACTTACCGGTGAAGATGGCCGCCGGGATCCTCTTCCTCCGTGGACCGCAGCTCTTCTGTGCGGTCCATTGCCGATTCCAGCCTCCTGATTGGCTGGAATCGGCACGTGACGGGGCGGAGCTACACGGAGCCGGCATCCTGCACGAGAGGCTCCATTGAAGAAAGCAGAAGACCCGGACTGCGCAAGCGCGGCTAATTTGGCCATCAGAGGCCGAAAATTAGTCCGAAACCATGGAGACGAGGACGCCAGCAACGGAGCAGGTAAGTATAAAACTTTTTATAACTTCTGTATGGCTCATAATTAATGCACAATGTATATTACAAAGTGCATTAATATGGCCATACAGAAGTGTATAGACCCACTTGCTGCCGCGGGACAACCCCTTTAAGATTGTATTTACCATGCTAACTCCAGATGCAGCATGATAGCTTGACAAACTATGTCATTGCTCTCACAACTTCAACTAATGTATAATCTTGAGTGTTTGCTTCCCTTCCAGATCCTGACAGCTTAGAAGGAACTCATTTTGTTAAACTAGTAGATTGGGTGGTTACCAAAAGACACGTCTGCAAAGCTCTAAAAACCAGACTTCATGGTCCATAACAAGTGTTCCTGACCACCGCTACAGATGTTCAGATGGAAGGACAAATCCAATTGGATACACACGTCTCATTGCAAGAGAGTCTGTCCCACCATGATGAACATATGTTTTCTCCTAGGTTGTTCAATCCCTGTTATATTTCTCACAGATATGGTTCCATAACTAAGGCTCTGAAGGGTCTAATTAGCCTCTTTAAAGAACTAGCAGCAAATTCTGGCATCTCCGACCCCTTTTCATGATTGTTGGACTGATACTTTCGGCAGATCGAGCCACTGGATTTAACCTTTTATTAAAACTTTAGTGACTATTCTTACTGACATTGCTATTATTGACTGCATTATTCCTTGCCTTCAAGGAATTTTCCCAAAGACTATTGACAAAGCTGTCCCGGTTATGTATGATGATGCTTTGCCTTTGACTACTGACTTAGATCAATCCTCTCTTCTTGCAATGCCTTCCTATTACAATTTTTGTTTATGCATATTATAAGAACGTCGGTTCGGGGATCCGGGTAAGTGGTATAGAAATACCAGCACTTGCCATTAGGGCATTTGTAAGTACCTGACATAGACGTTCGCTTGGCTGCTCTAAAGAAACAAAAAGGAGGGACTGTTGTAATAATAATATAAATGTGTTTCTTATATCAGCCTCAGCAAACATATATATATTCATATATCCACCTTCAGGGGAAATAGCTAGCAGTTAAATAGTTAACGAGCTCAATATTATACCCTGGTATGTACAAGTACAATGTTGAAGCTAAACCTTCCACGTATGATTCCCAGAGCTAGCTATCCAGGGGAGGAACTTCTTATCTATGAGAAGTTCCTGTGGTGCAGATTGGAATATTAATAAAGTCTATGCTACTTGGGTATTACATGTTCACATCGACATACACCTGGGGCATAAACAAATGTTAATCATTAGCGTCATTACATACTAGGCCAATCATGAGTGGTTATGATATTGTGGGGGGGGGGGGGGGGCGTGCATGTAATTTGTGCGTCATATTCCACTATATTTGTATTGTATTTCCTTTGAATAAATCAGAAGAGTATTGGGGACCAACGGATAACATCAGTCAGTTCAAATACTTTATATTCATGCATGAAGCTTCTCATTATAACCAATCTGGGGCAGATCAGTGAAATCTTCTGGAATATGATTAATTCCCATAACACCTATAAATGTGAGTTATTGGGGTGAGGTTGTGTAGTTCCTGATCTTCAATGGTAAATTGCACAGGGAGAATGCCGGCCACATGGGGGTACCTTCAACCCTCATGTGGTGAAGTGATGGAGAAAGAGGAGAGGTATCCTGAGGTCTTTTATTCCAGGTACCACCTCTAAGGAGTGACTGACGAGAAGAGTCCGCCGAGTAGAGCGGTCTTCAAATAATCGCCAGGTACAAGCTATGGTGAGAAGGAACAGTGGCGTCAAACGTGACAACTCTAAACTTCACCACACTTATACAGTTAATCACTGTTCCAGAATTGCCTGGAAGAGGCCTAGTGGTGACTTGGGCCGAGGTTACGTGCACCCCTCCGGGTAGGAGTCTGGTAGAGCCACTATGACAAGTGCCAACTCTACCCTTCCAACTCCTCAGTGCAGGCCTCATGTCTAGGTGGCCACTGGGATGCTGCAACACTACCGTTCTTTGCTCCGTAGGATATCCGACGGGAAAATAGGAAAGTCCACACACGATTAACTTGGTAAACTCAGCTGCTGGGAATGCTCAACAATGGAACTTTACTGGCAGATAGATATCTGGATACAAGCTCACAATTATCTGTGGGTAATTTCACACTAGTACAGTAACAACAAGGACGGAGGTCAGTGAGGAAAACACAGGATGACACCAGGCCTACAGTCGAGTTATTGGTATGACTCCGCTCCTGGACACACACACTCCAGAGGAGGACAAGAACACTCCACTAACACTCATTTTCTGACAGGTTTCAGGACCCTGCGTGGCAGATTCTTCTCTCTTTCACTCTTTTTCTTCTTCTCTCTTAGGGTAGGGGTCCTGGGCATGAACCTCCAGGGTACCGCTCTGCTTCCATTCCTTACCACATGAGGGATGAAGGTACCCCTATGTGGCTGGCACTCACTCTCCAACTGACTGGAATGGAACTCTAACTTGCACCTTGCACTCACATATACCTTGTATGCTCATGTGACAACACAAATTATTGCATTTCTCAGACATATCCCAGACATTAACCTTTTCCATACAGCAGCTGTGCAATACACACAACTGGTGACAGGACAATTTGCATAGTGCATCTACAGTGAAGACATGACATGAGAGACAAATATAAGACAGTTGAGGGGCCAGTTATAGGCATTGTGGGCCACTGCAATACAAAAAAAAGTAAAAAGTCTTACTTATTGTAAAAAAAACTGTAATGAAAAAAATTTAAATCACCCCATCCCATTTTGCCATATTTATAATAAAAGAATCTAAATCATTAAACAAAAATACATATTTGGCATCGCTGCATCTGTAAAAGTCGATGGATAAATAAAGGAGTTACGATTTTATTTTTTAAAAGGGGTAAGAAAAAAGAAAATGGAAAAAAAAGGGCCATGTCTTTAAGGGGTTAAAGAGCTAGGTGCCGTATTGAGTCAGGTTCAAGAAGGGAAAGAAAGAGTAATTGCTTATGCGAACCATTCCCTGAAAGGTTCGTTGTTAGGTATAGAGCTACCACTGGGGGCGCTGGCGGTCAGCGCTCGCGCTCTCCTCCTCCTGGCGCCGCGTATGTCAGTGTGGGTGGCTCTGGTCGAGGTTCCCCCATGTTGGTGGTTGCCCGCTCCTGCCGGTGGCGCGTGTCCCGCCGTGCTCTGGGACACGCTTCCTCCAGCCCGCCGCGTGGCTCTCTGTATAGTACACGGCCCCGGGGAGAGCTGGTCTTATCATTTCCCCAATAGGTCTGTCACCTTTCCCCACCCTGTCTAGGCAGGGACTTTCACATATAAGGCTGCTGAGTGCTAGCAGAGGAGTGCTGAGTGCTAGCTAGTGTTTGGTTAGACTTAGCTCTGCTAGCACCCGCATTTTCTGTTCTTGTCTGTTCTGTTCTTTGACCCATTTACGCCTTTGACTCCACTCCTCTCTTGCTCCTTTTGTACTACGCACGTGCCTTCCCAGTTTGATTTGGTTTTCCCTGACTACTGTCCATGTTACCCTCTGTTGTTTTGCTCTCGGTAGGTTTTGACCCAGCTTGTTTGACCATCCGTCTCCTGTCCCTCTCCCCTGGGGTCCCTGTCACTAGGTCAGAGCAGGGACCGCCACCCAGTTGTTGCCCTGGGGCTTAGCCCAGGGGGCAAGTAGGTAGGGATATGGGAGTGGGCTGATTGTAGGGACCCCCCTCTGGTCATCTGTCCCCTACCAGCCATAATAGAAATTTTGGCCCAAACGATCTTGGGTTTTTCTTTCCAACCTGCCCTGTTGAGTCTAGATATGGAGGCTGTATCCACTCTGGCGAACCACGTGCAAGCCCTAACTGGTTTGGTGCAGGATCTGTCAGCTCGACTTCAGCAGAAACAAACTGCTACCAGAGCCCCACCGGTTGCCCCTGTGGTTCCGGGAGCATGTTGTGAGCCTAAGGCCACCATGCCAGACTTCTTTTCAGGTGACCGCAGAGCCTTTTTTTCCGGGAGGGTTGCAAGTTATACTTTAGTTTGCAATCCCACTCGTCTGGTTCTGAACACCAGAGAGTGGGCTTGATCATCTCACGGTTGAAGTTCAAAATTGGGCGCTTTCATTGTCTTCCGAATTACCACCCCATCAGTCCGTTGAAGCTTGGTCAAATATATGATGAACCCAATAGGGCGGGGTATGCTGCCAGTAAGCTGTTAAAACTTCGCAAGGATGGATGCTCAGCAGAAGAATATTGTTCTCAGTTCTGTCAATTTTGCGTTGAGTCCCGGTGGAATGACCGTGCTTTAAAGGATTTATTTCTGACTGAGTTGTCTGAGGTGGTACAAGATTTGTTGTTGTCACATCCAGAACCGGAGAAATTAGAACAAGCCGTGACCTTGTCAGTTAGGGGGGACCGATGACTTAGAGCCAAATGCAACCCTCAGCACAGAGTACCTCCTGTTCCTCCGGGGAACCAGGCCCAGGTCTCACCTACCAAAGACGCAGAATCTATGGAACTAGGCTCCATGTCCCCACAGGAGCGTAAGGAGTACCGGCTCAAGCACCGGTTATGCCTCTACTGTGGCGATCCAGGACACCGGGTCGCCACCTGCCGCAAAAGACAGCCGCAGGAAAACTTCTGCTCCTAGGTGATGACCGGAGGGATCACCTAGAAGCTCAGGTACTTCCGGAATATTAAAAATTGTTTCTTCCTTGTGCTATTATTTACGGTAGTTACTATTTTGTCGGACGAGAGTTTTGGATTCTGGTGCGGCCGCAAATTTGGTGAATTTTGAGTTTACTAAGCCCATGTTTCAGTGTCCGCAACTCCTGAGCCTCTCTGTAAGGGTCTCCGGAATGGACTCCATTCCGCTCTCTGCTGGTATTGTCAGGAGAAGAACTCCGGAGCTTCAGTTCACGGTGGGGGCGTTATACACCGAGACCTGTTCCTTTTTGGTGATGGAGAATCTTTCTGTAGATGTGGTTCTGGGTTTGCCGTGGTTACGACTCCATAACCCGTAGATTGACTGGGCTCACTCAGAGTTTGTCCAGTGGGGCTCCACTTGCAAAGATCACCTGGTTTCGGTTCCAGTTCATTCAGTTAGTGAGAAGGTCATGTTACTTAAATATATTGAGGGTTTTGAGGACGTGTTTTCTAAACAACTGTCTGAAGCGTTACCACCCCCCCCCCCCTCTCCCCAATCGGGAGTGGGATTGCAAGATAAAACTAATTCCCGGGAGTAAGATCCCCAAGGGGGGAATATATAATGTGACTGTTACTGAACAGGAGGCTATGAAGGAATACATCTCTGAGAGCCTTGCCAAGGGCCATATTCGTCCCTTAGAGTCTCCTGCGGGGGCAGGTTTGTTTATCGTGGAAAAGAAGGATGGTGGTCTCCAGCTATGTATTGATTATACGGCCCTGAATAAGATTACTATCAAGAACCAGTACTCTGTACCCTTGATCCTGGAGCTCCTGAATCAGATTGTGGGGGCCAAGTGGTTCTCCAAACTCGACCTCAGGGGAGCCTACAATCTGATATGCGTCAGAGAGGGAGATGAGTGGAAGACTGCCTTTAATACACCACTAGGACATTTTGAATGTTTAGTCCTGCTGTTCGGATTATGTAATGCTCCGGCAGTTTTTCAGGGCTTTATGAACACCATTTTTCATGATTTGTTGGGCAAGTTCATAGTCTTATATCTCAACGACATTTTGGTCTTTTCTCCTGATTGAGAGTCCCATAACGAGCATTTGCATACTGTCCTGTCACGTCTCCGGGAACATCACTTGTTTGCTAAGCTGGAGAAATGTCTGTTCGGGGTACAGAAGATCTCGTTTTTAGGTTGTGTCATTTCTCCTTCGGCCATATGTATGGATTCGGACAAGGTTAGGGCCATTACCAAATGGGTACAGACCACCAATTTAAAGGCTTTGCAACGCTTTTTCAGCTTTGCTAATTTTTATCGAAAATTTATTAAGAATTTTTCGATAGTGGCCAAACCCTTGACCGACCCTACAAAGAAGGGGGCGAAGGTTGACTCCTGGTCTCCGGAGGCTGTAGAGGCTTTCGTACTTTTCAAGAGGGCCTTCTCTACAGCACCAATTCTGGTTCAGCCTGATCTGAACCACCCGTTCATCATTGAGGTCGATGCCTCGGAACACGGAGTAGGGGCGGTTCTCTCCCAGGAATCCTCAGGTCAGGCCGGTCTCAAACCTTGTGCCTTTTTCTCTAAGAAATTTAACCCGGTAGAACACAATTATGATATTGGTAATAGGGAATTGTTAGCTATAAAATTGGCCTTCAAAGAATGGAGACACCTCCTGGAGGGGGCCCGGCCCCCTACTATGGCCCTTACGGACCATAAGAACTTGGTTTATTTGGAGTCGGCCAAGTGCCTTAACATCAAGCAGGCACGTTGGGCTCTGTTTTTCACACGTTTCAATTTTGTTGTTACTTATGTGCCTGGATCTAAGAATGTGAAGTCAAATGCCCTGTCGTGCGGTTTTGGGGTCCCTGAGGTGGACGATTCCCAGCCGGAGAGTATTTTGCCCCCAGGTGTTGTGGTTGCCGCTCTGACATCTGACTTCTCCATTCAACTCCTGGTGGCCCAACAGATGGTTCCTGAGGATCTCACGGAAGGGAGGTTGAAGTTCCTAGTGCACTGCGTCTCCTTGTGCTGGAGGAGGTCCATTTGTCTGTCCTTGCCGGTCATCCAGGGGTCCGAGGGACATTGGAACTGTGTGCCTGGTTGTATTGGTGGCTGCAGATGTCGCGGGATGTCAAGGAGTTTGTTAGGTCATGCTCCACTTGCGGCCAGGGGAAAAGTGTACATAGATGGCCTGAGGGGCCGCTTCTCCCTCTTGCTGTTCCAGATAGACCGTGATCCCATCTGTCGATGGACTTTATTGTGGATTTACCCGTGTCTCAGGGTTGTTCTGTTATTCTTGTGGTGGTTGACAGGTTCTCTAAAATGGGCCACTTTATACCGTTAAAGAAGCTTCCCTCAGCACCAGAGTTAGCCGTCATATTTATGAAGGAGATTGTGCGTCTTCATGGTGTTCTGGTTGACATAGTTTCTGACCGAGGAGTGCAATTCGTTGCCCAGTTCTGGCAGGCCTTCTGTAGGTGCTTGGGAATCGGGTTATCTTACTCCTCTGCCTTTTCCCCCGAAAAGAATGGGCAGACCAAATGTGTGAACCAGGAGCTTGTGCAATATCTCAGAATGTATGTAAGTGACCAGCAGAATCTTTGGGCTTACCATTTGGCAGTGGCAGAGTTTGCCATAAACAATCACACTAGTTCTGTGCCTGGTGTTTCTCCTTTCTTCTGCAATTATGGGCACCACCCCTGTTTTTCTGTCTCATTCTCCTCTACCAACAATCCGTCGGCAGACACGCTCGTGCAGAACTTGCAGGAGGTATGGGGCAAGGTGCGTCGTAACCTGGAGCATTCGTGGGTGGTGATGAAGGGAAGGAGCATGAGCCGAGATACAGTTTCAGAACCATTTGCCGTGTGCCAGTTGCTGTATCCATCTTCTAAGAATTTGAAATTAAAAGGTATCCTCACTAAAGCTAGCGCCTCGGTTCGTGGGCCATTTTCAGTCACCCGAGTCATTAACACCATGGTATATGAGTTGGCTGTGCCGGACTCGTGGAAACTCCAAAGGGTTTTCCACAAGTCGTTTAAGAGATACATCCCTCCAGCTTCTCGGAACTCCGCAATACCTGGAGCACTAGTACAAAGATGGCTATCTAGGCTCGCTAACTTTAAAATTTCCTTGTCAAGTACAGAGCTGGTAATGTCAACACCAACGCTGACTCTCTCTACATTACCTGAAGCAGTAGACTACTTCCCTGAGTAAGATGAGTGGGAGGAAATAGAAATGCCTGACTTTGGAGTCCGCCAAGCACAACAAACCTACTCTAATAATTCATCCAATAACTCAAAGGACTCACAATGCTCTGCAGAAATGGCTCTTGCTGCAGCAAGATCTAAGGACTTGGAGATTTACAGTAGTACTTGCTATCTGGAGCTGTCCCCAAAGGGATTCTGCACAAAACTTCCAATCCAGAAACTTCAACACCTCTGGAGACAGAGAGGCTGTTTGAGGAAAATCCACATTCTAAGAAATTCTACAGATCCTATTTATGGCAAATCGCATCCACCAAATATTAATTCCACACCGTGATGCAAGTCAAGTCTTAGCAGCATATCATGATCAATCTGGACACTTTGGTGTTGAAGAGAAGGGCTTGTGGTATGCTACTCTTGGAGCACTGTTCAGGTCAATGAAAACTAAGTCTGCAAACTGTAAAATTCAAGTTATTTTTAGAAGTGTCGAGTAAACTCTGTATCTTCGATTTACTGTGGTGGCCAGGAGGACCTCCAGGGTAGCCACACAATCATTTGTCCTGTAAGACCTAGCTCTGTGCTCCTAGGAAAGATAGGTGCTGTACAACAGAAAAACCGTTTTCCTCTTTCAAACTTTAGCTAAACCACTTGGGAACAGCTGTCTTCTGATTGGTAAAGAGATGGTGCAACAGTCAAGAGCAGGAAAATAGGAGGGCAAGGCAGGATATTAGAGGGAGCTGTAGAAAGAAAGTGCGGGAGTTAAGACAGGAAGGAAAGGTGTGGTTGAGAAGAAGGTAGTCGGAGGTGGACGTGAGAAGAGGTGCTGCACCGTGGAGTGATCCAATGTGTTCCAGTAGGATAAGATAAGTTTACACAAAGCTCCTAACTTTAATGAAAGTGTGGAGCAACGTTAATGTCTACTGGAAAGTATTATCACTGCCACTGCTGAAAATTTGCATTTGATTCTGCAAACATTTTACCAAAAGCTGAAGTAAACTGAGTATCTTCAGTTTGCACATCAAGGTTACAAAGACTCATGTCAATTATTTCTGCATTCATCCTAGGAGTCCATTGACATAGATACTGGCATCATGTGACAAACCACCATTAATAATTGTTGACTGTGATAACACTTTGCCACTGTGCATGACTGAGGCCGGCCCCTTTGCCAGGAGATTGCAGAGATACCCATCTTGATTATCTGTGGTCTCCCCCACATTGGCACACCTTGTTTGCAAGCTGCATTACCACTAAAGCTACGTAGACTCATCTCCATTATTTCCAAACACCACGAGTTCACCCCATCACATGACACCATTTATGAACAATTACTGCTGTTATCTTGCCATTTCCACTGCACGACAGAGCTAGGCCACATTTAGCCCCGATTTAGAGGAATTGCAGAGCCGCCTGTGACATCCATCTTGTTTTTCCTCATGATCTCCCCCACAATGGCCAGGCTCCGCTTGGATGCCACACAGCAACAGCTCATTTTATACTATGCACTGCTCCCCAGTAGTCTGGTCAGACGGGGCCACTACAGGCCACTGGGAACCAGAAGCCAGGGAGTACGGAGCGCAGGAAGCCTTCAGAGACAGTGAGGGGGAACACTGCATGGTATGAAATCCGCTGTGGGGATGCAGCAGATTTTCAGTTAAAATCTGTACCAATTGTGCAGATTTTGACTTTTTGGATGTGGAAATGCTGCAGAATTTGCTCGGTTTTTTGTGTTTGTTTTTTGTTTTTTTTTTTATAATGACAGAGTTTAAAATCAAGAAGGTTGTGATAAGCCCCGCCCCTGGCCACACCCCTCTATCAGGCTTTGATCCTGGAAAATTTGGTCACCTTATCAGAGGGCAACCTCTATGTGTGCCTTTATGACTGGACAATGTGTGAAAAAGTAAATACCAGCTGAGCCAGAGATTTACTGGCCAGGTGGCTACTCCAATGTCACCTCGCTGGAGGTCCTTCAGGCTACCACCTGAGAAGACACTCAGGTCACCTCATGGTAGGAGCGCTCCTACAAATATCTAGGTGCTGATTTGGCTGCTACACATTTATCATGGGTTTTCAGTTGTGGAATGCTCGTGAAGGGTGCAAAACACGTGAATATTCTGAAAGACAGACAAAGCAGCAGCCCCAAAGTCCTGACCAGCAATTAGTACCCACGAGGCTAGAGAAGGAGGCTGGGGTAGACTGTTCTCCAAGGGAATCCTGCATAGCAAGGGAATAGTGGGTGGGGCTAGATGCATGCCCCACCCCCTCTGCCATTGCTATGGGGAGGGGGGGTGAATTCCCTCAGAATCCCTCACTGCCCCACATCTTCTCTATGCCCACCTCCTCTTCCTGCTATGGAGGATTCTGAGGGAATCCCCAGCTGCCTCTCTCCAAGCGGTGGGGCAATTCCCTGTGGCGGGAAGAGAAGGGTTGCCCTGCAGGAGGTAATTACACTAACATTATGCCTTTTAGCCCTTAAACTGCCCAGTAGGGGCACATACATTAATGGGTAGTTTAAGGGCTCAAAAGGCATAATGACTGTCTGTACTTACCTCCTGCAGGGGAACACTTCTCTCCTCGCTACATGGAATTCGTAGTCCTCCATTTGCCAGTCGGCCTTCCCGCATAGTCTCCCATAGGAGTCTGACACTGCTGCACAGGGTGCACCAAAGATAGGTCAGGTCCTTCCTTTTCACGCAGCAAAGGATTTGAGTTACTGAATTTCAATCACTGAGATCTTTTTGGGCACAGATAAAATTCCTTAGTCTAAAGGTTTCCATAGAAAACCATTGGTGCGATTTTTTTGGTGCGCCCACATTGTGTCAGAAGGACACTCATGTGAAAGAGCCCTTAGCTATACCCCCTGGATTCCATGGGCAGAAACTTCCAGAGTTTATGGTGCGGGGAGTGGAAGGAGGTGAGCTGTGACATCACCTATAGTGAAAGATACATCCTAGGTTATCTATATAAAATAATCACCTTTCATTGTAATCCTGCAGCAACTTTCAATGGTGCTCCCTGCAGATCATTACCAGCTTCATTCACTTAAGGTGTGTTTTAGATGGAATGATCATTCAAAAGAAAAAAAAAAAACACACACCAATATATATATATATTTTAGTTCAAAACAAATGAAAGTGAATAGTTTAAACCCTTTCCAACTGAACGAACAATTGCGTTCAGCAGGCATGAAAATCATCATCGCCAGCTCATTCACTTGTCGCGCTGTTTAAACCAGGATTGTTCAAAGTTTCAGATAGGAATGTGAAGCACTGAATGAGTTGAGAATCATGAAGTCCAAACAGGCTGCCTGAGCACTAACGATCTGGTGATGTCATCGGCACGTCCGCTCGGGCAGAAAAGAATTGTGTCTAAAAGGGCCATAATAGAAAAGCTCAGGTCTCGGCATTACAATGGCATGTGATAAGAAGGGTCACAAGACTACTCTCCTGTAGTTCATCTTAGGCTGGAATGTCCATCTCCCACAGCATGCGCATATTACAAAGTCAACGTGCAGATGTCATGTACAGCCAACTTTATTTGGATCTAGAGGGTACACAGGTTCTGCCAGTCATTTGATATATTCCTGACCATATTAATCAACTTTTTAAAAAAAAAACATTAAAAAAGTTACAATTAAGATTATAAAAGTGTAAAAGTGTAAAATATTGGCATAAACCTGGCAATTAAAAGTATTCTTATCATCCTGTCATGAGTTTCTGTAATGACCGATGACCCCATCTTCAGGCTCCGATAATAGCAGGTTGTCTAGTTTCTGCGATGAGAACAATTCTCCTAGTCAGAATCTGTAGCCTCGTCACCAGTTAGTAGAGAAGTGACTGGGGAGCTTCCCGCATCATCCCAGGCGATGGGCATCTGGGGTGTACTGGGTGCAGAGCAAAGGCTCAGTTCATCGTAAAATGTCAGGTCAGTAGTGAAGGAGGACTCAGGGGTCCAGATACTTGTTTTAGGCTTGGTCTTGTTTGGTAGAGAAAGATCTAAAACATAGGCATTGTGATCGCTCTCTGGAGGCATCTTGCAGACTTCTGTCCCACGGCGGCTATCTGTGGGTCCATCAGCATTTTGGCAGTAGGCCATATTAGATGAATGCGGTTCCTGGGGTAATGCATAAGAATCCATAAGCAGTGGTGGAGGAAACATATCTAAATAGGACTGCTTTTGGGCCTGCACCACATTTTTAGTGTCATCCTTGTTTTGCTTGTGTTGCAGGTCCGGCTGATCCTGTGTGGCGGTCTTTGATCCTGTATTGGGGTTGTATTTGGATTCAGGCTGGGATGTCAGAGCCTCATGCTTCATCTTCGCTCTTCGCTTTTGAAACCAACTCTAGCATGACAGAGACACAGAGTTAGCCATACAACAGGACGTTGGTGTGTGCAGATAAGCAGGGGTGTAACTACTACATGCCTGTGGATAAAATCCAATAGACAATGCCCAGTTTCTCTCAACACTGCTTGCTTTTTGTCACCTCAATGTATCTGGATGCTGCCAACATCCTGACCCTACGAGTGCCCAATGGTGAAAAAGGCCTTTACTTAAATGCAATACAGCATATCTGGGCATATATGGTGGCACAGTATACTGTAGTGCAACGACAATCAATCATCAGGTCATGCCAAAGTTGTTTTTCTTCTAAAGATTGTAACTCAGCTGGTAAGCATGCCATCACTCCAACTTCAACATATAGCTGGTAAGTGCTGCGGGCATTCACAAGTTTGGGGTTATGCCCAGTACTTGCTAGATACATTTCTGACAATGTGACTGCCCAAGTTGACTGCAACTAGTCTCTGGTGCAATCAAGTCACTATGGCTATAGAGTACAAATGCTTTGGCTGAGGATCCCAAAAAATGGAGACAATTCTTGAGCTCAACTGCAGCTCTTTTACATGGAGTTCTGCTCTGAAGTCATTCACCCCCATTAATGACCTACATTGGGGAAGGAGGGAACGTACCTCGATACTTTGCTGTGGGAGAGAGAAATGACTTGCCAGCTGCTCCAGTTCTGTAGGAGTCAGATGCTGTTTCTTTTTGAATAAAGCCTCTAGAGTGTCCAACTGAGCTTTGACCGTTTTCTTCCACACTTGAATATTTTCCAGTGGATGTTCTGGGTTTTCCTCATGAGGTGCGGCACTGCGGTCATCCGAGCTTTCTGGCCCTTGGTGTGCTAAAAAGAAAGAAAAATCTCTATATGATGCATCATATGTGGCATACCTCATGTTTGCGAGGCATGAGGCACAAGAGGATCATAAGGTTTCTTTGACACAAGGGACAGATTAAACATGTTGTATAGCCCCTTCCCTCTCCATGACGCAAGGGTACGTCATGGGTGCGGGGTACTTCCCGCAAAATGACGTACCCTTACGTCATAGGGATAGCGCGAGATCATAGCAGATCTCTTGCTATCCCGCAGCGGGAGCTGGCTGTCACTAGTAGCTGGCCTCCCGCTACGACAGCATCGGAGATGCGCCCCCCCCCCCCCCCGCCCCCGCCAGCCCCTTCCCTGCCGCAATCTAAGTAGATCGCAGCAGGGAAAGGGTTCACAGAGGGAGTGCGCTCCCTCTGTGACTTCAGCCGGCTCTCGCGATATCATGAGAGCCTGGCTGGTTGCTATGGCAACAGGATGCCAGATACTGGCGTCCTGTATTGCGATTGCTATAATAAGCGATAAGGCATGGAAGGAGAGAAGTCCTGCCGTGCCTTATCGTAGCGATCATTACTGCTGCAGTGCAAGTCCGTCAGAGGGACACAGATTGTATACAAAGAAGAGCAAAATAAAGTACAAAAAAAATAAATTAACCCCTTTTTATGCTTCTCATATTAGCATAAAAATTTACGCACAAAAAAAATTCCCACATATTTGGTATCCACGAGTCCAATAAATTGAACACTTTTTTCCTGCACAGCAAAAAGCATTTTTAAAAAACGCTAAAAAAAGGAGGCAAAAATGCAAATTTTTAGCATTTTGCCTCCCAAAAACGCAATAAAAGTGAACAAAAAAAGTGTACCCCAAAATGGTACCAATAAAATCTACAACTCGTCTCGCAAAAAATAAGCCCTCAGATAGCTCCATCCATGGAAAAATAAAAAAATAAAAAAAGTTATAGGACTTTGAATGCAGCGATTTTTGAAAAAAAAAAAAAAGGGGGTTTTATTGTGTAAAAGTGGAAAAACGTTAAAAAAAAATAATTTGGTATCGTTGTAACCGTACCGACCCGCAGGGGAAAAAAAAAAAAAAGAGGTAGTGTTTCATTTATGCTGCATAATTAACGCTTAAAAAAAAAAAACAGTTTTACTAAGTAGTCCATGTACCCAAAAATGGTACCAATAAAAACTACAGTTCGCCACGCAAAAAAAACAAGCCCTCATACGGCCGCGTCGACAGAAAAATAAAAAAAAGTTATGGCTTTTGAAAAATGGAGATGAAAAAAATACCAAAAATTGTTTGGTCCTCAACGCCAAAATAGGTCATGGCCCATGTCCTTAAGGGGTTAGGATTTGAGAAACATGGCTGCTTTCTTGCCCATCAGCACCGCACCCGTCCTCAGGTTCTGTTATTTCTGCTCCATCTCAATGAAGTGAATGGTGTCAAGCTGCAATATGACAGTTTGGACAGGACTACCTCTGTTTTCGGGAAGAAAGTAGCCATAATATATATATATTTTTTTCCCAGTACCTGACAAGTATCCTATAGTTATCTATGGGCTAAACATATGCAGATTGCAAAGTGGTTTGAAAGTCTTTAAGCCCCATTCATCCAGAATAGAGCCCTACAGGGTTCTACCAAGTCTGTAGTCATTCATCGCCCCACTGTATGAGGTCTCCATGACACATGGTCCCTAGAGGAGCTTACAGAACTGAACTAGGTCATCAGTAGTTCATTGTCAGGAGACCGCTGGCCAGGATCCCCAATAGCTAACTGACAGGGGCCCCAAGTGGCAGATCCCGGTCAGCGATGCAGGGATTCTTTATGCGCAGCACGGACCTTCCTGGCGCATGCATGTCCTATCTTTTGCGCCTGTAAAAAACGGACATGTGAACACTACAGAGCAAACCAATGGTTCTAATAGACGAGCTTTTTGCGCAAAAAAAAAAAAAAAAAAAGGGCTTGTCTGACTTCGCCCTTACAATGCTATTACATGAGCACTAGCGGCTACCACTAGCATTTTCCTGACAGTCACCAACAATTAGCACCATGCTGATAGTGATCATGTAACACCACCAATTGCTGGGCTGCACCTGTTCTTGCAGCCTGGCAATTATAGGAAGAACGCTACCGATAGCAGCTGATACTAGTGCTCATGTAATAGCAGCCTTACATGTGCGCTAGAGGCTGCCACATGACCAAGCAGAGACGGTTTCTTGGCAGGCTGTTTTTAAGGGTGGCTTGCCATTGCCTTCCCCAGTCATCTTTAACCCCTCCCCAAGTTGGGTACTCATTTTACAGACCTCGAAAGGATAAAAGGCTGAGTCAACCCCACACGGGGTTCTTACCAAGCTTTTTTTGATTCTTCTCCTTCAGTCTTCGGTTATGAAGCCAAATCTAAAAGGAGGACAGAGACACTGAGTTAGCCATACAACAGGACGTTGGTGTGTGCAAATGGTAGTAGTTACACCCCCGCCTACTACATGCCCATGGATAATGCCCAGTTTCTCTCAACACCGCTTAGTTTGTCACCTTAACCCCTTAAGGACCAGGATGTTTTGTACCTTAGAGTACCAGACACTTTAGGGATTTTAACCATGTGGTGGTTTTACTGCCCTATTTTGTTTCCTTTAGCTACCCAAATTATTTTTGCTGCCGTTTTTTTAATGACATATAGGGAGATTTTTGTAAACATCTTTTTCACCGACTTTTCCCTTTTTTAGTTTTATTGAGGGTTAAAAAGGTAAAGATTTTTGACATTTATAAAAAAAAATTTAATTAGTATATTTATGCTAAAATAAAGTACGGGAACGGGTTCCTCTGTTTTGGACGTTTTGATATATAGTATGCATGGTTTTGGATTACAGGGCGCGTATAGCGATGGTTTTGGTTGACGTCGGCTTTGGGTTATTTTCTTTCTTATGTATATATGGTTTTATTCTGTAATTTTGTTTTACTTTGTGTAATTATGTTTTTTTTTTTACTATCTATATCCCTCATGATATCATAAAGGACCTCTGGGGGGGCTCATTTTTTTATTTTTTTTTATTTGACCCTTTCCCACTGTAGCTGGGGCATCCATAGGAGCCCATGTTACAGGGGAAAACAACCCCTGTAGTGACAGCCACTGGTAGAGCTGTCCAGGGTCTAGTATGACCCTCCAGCTCTGCTGTAACAGGGAACCCCGGGTGACACATAACCCTTCCACTTTCACTTTTCAGTACACAGTGCTCATTGAGCGCTGTGTACTCGGCAAAGGAAAAGGCAAAAAGGGTTAAAACTCCAGCTGATAACCCATCCTGTCTCTGAGCCGCCGTAATTTTACTATAGTCAGGGTTTTAAGCCCAGGATCAGGCGCCATAAATTTACTGTGCCTAGTCCTTAACCCGTTCATGATGCAGCCCCTTCCCCCCCCCCCCCCCCCCATTTTCATTTTTTCCTCCCCCCCCTTTAAAAAAATTGTAACTCCTTTATTCATGCATCGACGTCGCTGTTTGAGGGCTTGTTTTTTGCAGGACGGGTTGTAGTTTTCAATGGTGCTATTTAAAGTACTGAAAAAAAAACTTTAAAAAAATTCTAAGTGGAGTAAAATGAACGACATTCCGCCATCTTTCGGTGCATCTTGTTTCCACGGCGCACAAACTGCAACAAAAACGACATAACTTTACTCTATGGGTCGGTATGATTACTGCGATACCAAACTTGTATAGTTTTTTTTTTACTACACTACTTTTTTTTTTCAAAGACATTTAATTTTTTTCAATTATTTTTTGCCGTCATCTTGTGCGCGCAATAACTTTTTAATTTTTTCCGTCGATGTAGTGGAGCGAGAGCTCATTTTTTGTGGGATGTCCTGAAGTTTCCGGTAGTACCACTTTGGAATACATACGACTTTTTGATCGCTTTTTATTGCGTTTTTTCTGGGAGACAGGGTGACTGAAAAAGTTCATTTCTGGCGGTCTATTTTATTTTTTTCGGATGACGTTCCCCGTGCGGGGTAAATAATGTGTTACTTTGATAGAGCAGACTTTTACGGACGCGGCGACACCAGATATGTTTTTGTTTGTCACCGTGACAGAAAGGAAAACCCTGTGTGTCAACAAGCCTATCACCGAGGGAATCACTAAAATATAACTTTTATTAGGTAAAGATAAAAATAAAAATGTATAAAAGGCGTGGACTCTTATTCCAGTTACACTCCTACTGGACAAGTAGATATTCTAACAGTAGTAAGTCCATATAAGTATATACCAGATGATGCGCTAAGTTCTAACTCCACAACCACAATGACCCCATCTATATTGTTGGTGCATGGGTCGAGATATATATTATGGTTGTGTACAGCTCCACGTGTATAAATGGCCACAAGGGCTAACAAAGCACAATGTAGGTTATATTTTTTGTATTTATACGTTGGAGCCGATAAATGGGTAAAGGCCAGAATAATAAATGTAACCCCCGTCTGGCAGAGTATTGAGGCATATATTAATGCCCAGGAAATATAGCATCAATCAGGTATATACTATGTGGTATATCCCCTATTATGGTGGATTATACCCTGATGCGATAACCAGCTATAGTAAACACGGTCACTAATTTTATCTATATAGTGACTCGCTTGACTGACGTCATTTAGCGTGTTTATCTAGTTTATATAAAAGCTGGCAAATAGACTGCAGCGCTGAGTGGTCTGTAACTAGGAGTTAAATGGTGCAAGGACATATAACAGCACCAAACGTTCCTTTTATTTTACCACATTCCCATTAGGGACAGACACAGCTGATCACTGCTTCACTAGAGATGAATGCCGCTATAACCTAGACTCACCATCCTGATGATGCGGTCACTGCATTAAGGACCGCGGAAACGCGTAGATGGTGTTAGCCAGCCTAAGATAGCCTTATTGTTGTGCTTGACATGCCACAGATGTCCACATCATTGTATATCGGGCTATCTATGCTTAAATGGTGATAGTGAATGCAGCAGTTACTGACAAAGAGGGTTCATTATATATCTTATTGAACCCTCTTCAGTTCAGCTGCTCGTAGCTGCTGGTGATTATAAAATCTCACAAACAGCAGCATTCATCTCTAGTGAAGCAGTGATCAGCTGTTTTTATTAGCTGCACTCAGCAGTGTTTAGTCCATGTGACAGGGTCTTATGAGATAATGACCCTGGTCTAAGACTCTCCGCTGTGTCTGTCCCTAATGGGAATGTGGTAAAATAAAAGGAACGTTTGGTGCTGTAATATGTCCTTGCACCATTTAACTCCTAGTTACAGACCACTCAGCGCTGCAGTCTATTTGCCAGCTTTTATATAAACTAGATAAACACGCTAAATGACGTCAGTCAAGCGAGTCACTATATAGATGAAATTAGTGACCGTGTTTACTATAGCTGGTTATCGCATCAGGGTATAATCCACCATAATAGGGGATATACCACATAGTATATACCTGATTGATGCTATATTTCCTGGGCATTAATATATGCCTCAATACTCTGCCAGACGGGGGTTACATTTATTATTCTGGCCTTTACCCATTTATCGGCTCCAACGTATAAATACAAAAAATCTAACCTACATTGTGCTTTGTTAGCCCTTGTGGCCATTTATACACGTGGAGCTGTACACAACCATAATATATATCTCGACCCATGCACCAACAATATAGATTGGGTCATTGTGGTTGTGGAGTTAGAACTTAGCGCATCATCTGGTATATACTTATATGGACTTACTACTGTTAGAATATCTACTTGTCCAGTAGGAGTGTAACTGGAATAAGAGTCCACGCCTTTTATACATTTTTATTTTTATCTTTACCTAATAAAAGTTATATTTTAGTGATTCCCTCGGTGATAGATATGTTTTTGTATCTTATTATTTGAAATTTTTAAATTATAGATATGGCAAAGGGGGGTGATTTAAACTTTTATTCCTGCATACTGCAATTTCACAGGCAGATATCAAGCCACCCCACGGGTCTCAAGGCAGCCATTGGGGCTTTCAGAAGGCCCCCAGCTGCCATGATACCTGAATGGTTTCCCTGATCTCATCACGGCGGAGGGCCGTGTGGGACCCCCGAACATTGTTCGGGGGATTTAAATGCCGCTGTCAGAACAGCTGACGCCCGCGCTGTATGCAGAGAGGTCGTCCCGCAACCTCTCTGCATACATACCCGACACTCCAGGACGTAAATGTACCTCCTGGAGCGGGAAGGGGTTCATAGGTTACAGTATATGGATGCTGGCCAACATCCTGACTCTACAAGTGCCCAATGGTGAAAAGGGGCCTGAAAGGGAATGCAGTGCTAAATATCTGGGGCATATATGGTGGCACAGTACACCGTAGTGCAACGGCAATCAATCAGGTCATGACAAAGTTTTGCTTTCCTTTCTTAGGGCTCCCCCACACTTGCGTTTTTGTTAACACGATTGTCAATGGGACTTTCGAATGTTAAAAACGCAACGCAACTTGCGTTTTTGGTGCGTTGCATTTTCAACATTAGAAAGTCCCATTGACAATCGCGCTAACAAAAAATGCAAACGCAAGTGTGTGGGAGCCCTTCTAAAGACTGAAACTCAGCCAGTAAGTTCAGGGTTATGCCCAGTATTTGCTAGATACTTTCCTGACAATGTCCCTGCACCAGAGACCAGTTGCAGTCAACTTGGGCAATCAAGTCAGTATGGGCATAGAGTACAAGTGTTTGGCTGAGGATCCCAAAATTGATACCATGCTTGACTTCCACTGTAGCTCTTTTACATGGGGTGAATGGTTTAGAACAGAACTCCATTAATGACCTACATTGGGGAAGGAGGGAAACATACCTTGACACATTGATCTGGGAGAGACAGTTGGTCCGCCAGCTGCTCCCGTTCTCGAAACCTCAGATGCGGCTTATTTTTGAATAAAGCCTCTAAAGCGTTCAACTGCTCTTCAGTGAAGACTGTTCCCTCATACGCTTGAAGCTTTTTCGGAGAATATTCTAGGCTTTCCTTAAAATCTGCGGCACTGCGGTCATCCGAGCTTTCTGGCCCTTGGTGGTCTACAAAGAAAAGAAAAATATCTACATGATGCATCATATGTGACATACCTCATGTTTGCAAGGCATGGGGCACAAGAGGATCATAAGGTTTCTTTGACACAAGGGACAGATTCAACATGTTGTATAGGATTAGAGAAACATGGCTGCTTTCTTGCCCAACAGCACCGCACCCGTCCTCAGGTTTTTGACAGATGTACCATCATTTGGGGAAGAAAGTAGTCATATATATGTTCCCAGTACCTGACAAGTATCCTATAGTTCTCTATGGGCTAAACATATGCACAGTGCAAAGTGGTTTGAAAAAGTCTTTAAGCCTCATTCATCCAGAATAGAGCCCTACAGAGTTATCCCAAGTCTGTAGTCATTCATGGTACCACTGTATGAGGTCACCATGACACATGGTCCCTGGAGAAGCTTCCAGAACCGAGTTAGGTTATCAATAGTTCATTGTCAGGGGATCACTGTCCAGGATCTCCAATCAGGTGTTTGCCAGGCTTGCTGTCATTGTGAACAGAGGTGGAAGTAGACCGCTTTGTCTGTAATGCAGTGGTCCGGGTTGGTACTGTAGGTGCAGCTCCCATTCAATGCAATACCAACCTGGGCCACTGCAACATGTACTGAGCCTTCAGCTTCTGTACACACTGACAATGAACGCCAGGGAGAAGACTGCTCCAGTAAGAAGGGGATTGCAGGGCAGGCTAGACAGGTCATAGTGGTGGGGGACTAACTTATAGGGTGGACAGATAGGGCAATCTGCCACAAAGACTGGGATTATTGAACGGTGTGTTGTCTTCCTGGCGCTCGAGTTGACAGATTTCTGGCAGGAGCTGGTAAGGATCCAGCAGTAATGGTACACATTGGCACCAACGAACAAGTTAGAGGTCAATGGAGAGCCTTTAAAAGTGATTTCAGGGACTAGGATCCAAGCTTAGGGCGAGGACCTTCAGGGTAGTTTTCTCATAAATACTACCTGCACCTAAAGCCACACTAGAAAGGCAGCAGGATCTTAGGGAGGTAAACAAGTGGCTCCGGAGTTGTTGTAAGAAGGAGGGGTTCGGGTTCCTGGAGAACTGGGCTGACTTTGCTGTTGGCTATAGGCTCTACTGTAGGGACAGGCTGCATCTTAATGGGGAGGGGGCAGCTGTGCTGGGGGAAAAGATGGCTAAAAGGCTGGAGGAGTGTTTAACCCCTTCCCGCTCCAGGGCGCAAGTTTACGCCTGGTAGCAGGGTACTTCCCACAACAGGGCATACACTTATGATCAGATGAGATCTCGCACTATCAGGCAGCGAGAGCTGCCTGTCACTGATAGCCGGCCTTCCGCTGCAACAGCAGGGGTGCATCAGAGCAGCGACCCTTGCAATCTATGTAGATCACAGCATCGGAAAGGGTTCACAGAGGGAGCGCGCTCCCTCTGATGTCATCGGACTCTCGCGATATATTAACAGAGAGCCCAACTGGTTGCCGTGGCAACAGGATGCCAGATACCGGCGTCCGGTGTTGTATAAAAAACAAATGCCTTTTGTCCTTTTTCTCATATTAACAAGACAAAAAATAAAATTCGACATATTTGGTATAGTAGTGTCTGTAACGACACGTACAATAAGTTACACATGCTTTTTATCCTGCACGGTAAAAAGTTAAAAAAACGAAGGCAAAATGCAATAAAAGTGATCAAAAAACGCCACACATACCACAAAATGGGCACAATAAAAACTACAGCTAGTGTCACAAAAGTGTCAGAGCTCCATCCATGGAAAGAAAAAAAAAAAAAAAAAAAAAAAAAGTTATAGGACTTTGAATGCTGTGATTTAGAAAAGAAAAAATTTTATTGCAGAAAAGATGAAAAACCTAAAAAAAAAAAAAAAAAAGACGACTTGATATCATTGTAGAAAAAGAAAGTTGTCATTTATGCTGCATAATTAACTCTAAAAAATAAATAAAGAAAATGGGGGTGCAGGTTAAGGGACATTTAGTAATTAGTGACCACAATATAATTACATTCCAGCTGTTATTCAATAGGAAGCGACAAAAAAAACTTAAACTTCAGTAAAGCAAAATTTGATCAGCTCAGAATTACTCTTGGGAACATAAATTGGGACAACGTCAAAAAATAACAGTACAGATAACAAATAGGAGAAGTTTAAAAACATCCCAATTACTTTGTGAGCAGTTCATTCCCTTTAAAAACAAAAGAACTACAAGTGGAAGGAAACCAATGTGGCTCAACAAGACTGTAAGGGGGGGGGGGCAATAGGTGGGGAAAAAAAACAAAAAACATTTAAATTACAAAAAAAGGAGGCAGCAAAGAAGCGCTAAAAACATGGGGAGAAAAACAAATTATGTAAGGATAAGATCGCAACTGCTATTATGGGATCATCATATTCCAGCTGCTTCACTGTCCTGCTCCAAATTGGTTATAATGAGAAGTAGCATGCATGCAATGTAACCAAGTCTGACTCCATGTTGGTCAATCATCAGTACACTTCTGGTTTATTAACCTAACGGTACAGATATAGTGGAAATACAAATGTACCCCCCAACATCATAACTCCTCATGATTGTCCTACTATGTAATGACTAATGATTAGCATATGTTAACACCTTCAAATATATGCTGCTACTAAACACGTAATTCCTGGGAACAAACTAGGATAGGCTTTATCAATATCCCTGCCTGGACTAAGAAATCCAAGAGAGGAGATAAGGAGCAGGATCACCATGTATACTGGACATAGGGAGGTGTTTAGATATCCGGCTATAGCTTTTTGATAATCTATCCCAGAGTGCCCAGGAAGACGTCAGGACCGGGTTCAAGATTGCTTTTTTGTATTCCTTTCTATGCCAAAATATACCTTCCAATGATTTGGGGGGGTGGGGGGAGGGGGAGGACACTGCCTCAGTCTCAGTAGATACCCATTGAGGTTCATCATGACTAGAGAGAATGGAGGTTAATTGTGCTAGTTGAGCTGTGTGGTAATATTTAGCGATGTTAGGGACCCCCAAGCCTCCCGCACTTTGAGGCACATATAGGGTAGACTGTTGGATACGCCTGGATTTGTTCGACCAGATAAAGGTCAATAATTTCGTAGACGTTTCAAGTCTGCTGCTGGAATGGGCAAAGCATGGATAAGATAGGATTTTTGGAAGCCATGGCATTTTATTGGAATGGATTCTGCCTAACCATGCTAGATTGTAGGAGACCCATGTATTTAAGTCTTGTTCTAGATTGTTTGGGGGGGGGGGGGGGGGGATAGTTAGCTTGGTATAGTGTCTCAAGATTCAGTGAGACATATGCCCAAATATGGGTAAAAGCAGGTTTGGAGGTCAGCACTTCCTTCAGGTAAACTGTAAGACCACCATACAATGAGACACTCCAGCTCTGTAAATAGGCCTTTCCAAGCCAAGTCTTGAAAAGGTCCATTTGCAGAGCTGAATTGTCACAATACAGGGAGTTCCTAGCCTGTTGAAGTTCACCTGAAGGAAGTGCTGATGTCCGAGCCTGCTCTTACTATCCCAATAACAGGTCACCAATAGTTCAGTCCCAGAAAACCCCCTTTGCAGGCCAAATATTAGTTTTATTACTTTTAGGAAAGGGAAGGTGGGGGTAATTTCTTTTATCCCCTCCTTCGAGGAACCATAACCTTTATTTTTACATCAGTGTAGCTGGAGGAGGGCTTGCTTCTTTGCAGGACAAGCCAAACGTTTCCAAAATGGCATTACTTAATATACCATATACATAAAAAAAGCTTTTGAATACACTAGGGGGAAGTATTTGTTTTACAATATTCACATTCTGGTCAACGTGACATGTTACCATTATTCTATGGGTCAGTACGACTGCAGCGATACTAAGGCTATATAGTTTTGCCTTTGACATTTTCTGACCCCCCCCCCCCCCCCCCCCCATCTATGGCGCTGTGCAAGGGCTTGTTCCTTTTGCAGGTGGAGCAAAAGTGTGCGCTAAGTAATACAAACTTAATAGTTTGAACCTTTATGAATACAGTAATACAAACTTAATTTTTCTCATGGCGTTGCCCCTCCCCCCCCATCCACCAATTCTATATTAGAAAAAAAGTATTTCGCTCATTTAGTGCCCACACAGGTGTATGTTGCTCACGTGTTATGTGCATATTTTGCACATGTGGAATAGGTGATGCTAAAAGCCCATTGATTTTTATTGGACCTCTCGCACTTGTGTTATCACACAAATGAAAGAACACCCCCAAAAACAGCATGTCCTGTTTGGGCACATAATAAGCACCCATATAGGCAGCAGTGATTTAACATACATGTACATGCGAGTCTTCTGTGTACTGCGTATTCTATGTGTTTAATGTAACAGCTACTTATGCCTGTTTGAGCGAGCCTTCCCATTTTCGATTTTTCCGCCCCCCTTTAAAAAAAAAAAAAAAAATCATAGCTCTTAATTATCCATCTCCATCGCTGTCTGAGGGCTTGGTTTTTATGGGACGAGTTGTATTTTTCAGTGGTACTATATAATATACCATATAATGTACTGAAAAACTTTAAAAAAAATTTAAGTGCAGTGAAATGGAAAAAAAAAATTCTGCCATCTTTGTGTGCGTCCTGTTTGTATGGCACAAACGCTGCAACAGAAATGACACAACTTTATTGTATGGTCAGTACAATTACTGCCATACGAAACTTACCTAATTTTTTTTGCTGTACTACTTTTATTTATTTTCTCAAAGATATTTAATTTTTTTTTAAGTTATTTTCTGCCGCCATCTTCAGTCAGCCATACTTTTTTACATTTTTCTGTCGACATAGTTGTGCGAGGGCTCATTTTGTAGTTTCTATTGGTACCATTTTGGAATACATATGACTTTTTGATCTTTTTTATGAAATTTTTGTTGAGATACAGCGCAATTCTGTTTTTTTTTTCTTCTCAGACAATGTTCACGATAAATAATGCATTACTTTGATAGACTTTTCCAGAGGCAGCGATACCAAATAGGTTTTTGTTTTATTCAGATTTTATTATTAGAGATGAGCGAGCACCAAAATGTTCGGGTGTTCGTTACTCGGGACGAACTTCCCGTGATGCTCGAGGGTTCGTTTCGAACAACGAACCCCATTGAAGTCAATGGGTGACCCGAGCATTTTTGTATTTCGCCGATGCTCGCTAAGGTTTCCTTGTGTGAAAATCTGGGCAATTCAAGAAAGTGATGGGAACGACACAGCAACGGATAGGGCAGGTGAGGGGCTACATGTTGGGCTGCATCTCAAGTTCACAGGTCGCACTATTAAGCCACAATAGCAGCAACAGTGCCCCCCCCCCCAACAACTTTTACATCTGAAAAGCCCTCATTAGCAATGCATACCTTAGCTAAGCACCACACTACCTCCAACAAAGCACAATCACTGCCTGCATGACACTCCACTGACACTTCTCCTGGGTTACATGCTGCCCAACCGCCCCCCCTTCCCCCCACAGCGCACACCAAAGTGTCCCTGCGCAGCCTTCAGCTGGCCTCATGCCACACCACGCTCATGTCTATTTAGAATTGCGTCTGCCATGACGAGGGACCGCAGGCACACACTGCAGAGGTTGGCACGGCTGGGCAGCGACCCTCTTTAAAAGGGGCGGGGCGATAGCCCACAATGCTGTACAGAAGCAATGAGAAATAGAATCCTGTGCCACCGCCATCAGGAGCTGCGCACATGGGCATAGCAATGGGGAACCTATGTGCCACACATTATTCATTCTGTCAAGGTGTCTCTGCATGCCCCAGTCTGACCGGGCTTTTTAATTCATAGACACAGGCAGGTACAACTCCCTATTGTGAAGTCCCTGTCGACCGACAGCATGGGTGGCTCCCTGGAACCCACCGGCGATACACAAAAATATCCCATTGCATTGCCCATCACAGCTGAGGTAGTATTGTCGTGCTTAATGCAGGTGGGCTTCGGCCCACACTGCATGCCCCAGTCTGACTGGGGTTCTTTACAAGTGGAAACAGATGCATTTATAATTCCCTGCGGACGCACAGCATGGGTGGGTGCCAGGAAGCCACCGGCGGTACATAAATATATCCCATTGCAGTGCCCAGCACAGCTGATATAACGTCAGCTGTAATGCAGGTGGGCAAAAAATTAATTGGATTACACTGTAGGCGAGGGCCCACAAAAATTGGTGTACCAACAGTACTAATGTACCTCAGAAAAATTGCCCATGCCCAACCAAGAGGGCAGGTGAAACCCATTAATCGCTTTGGTTAATGTGGCTTAAGTGGTAACTAGGCCTGGAGGCAGCCCAGTGTAACTAAAAATTGGTTCAAGTTAAAGTTTCAACGCTTCTAAGAGCATTGAAACATCTAAAAATTGTTTAGAAAAATTATATGAGTGAGCCTTGTGGCCCTAAGAAAAATTGCCCGTTCGGCGTGATTCGGTGAGGTTTCAGGAGGAGGAGCAGGAGGAGGAATATTATACACAGATTGATGAAGCAGAAATGTCCCCGTTTTGGATGGTGAGAGAGAACGTAGCTTCCATCCGCGGGTGCAGCCTACGTATTGTTTAGGTATCGCTGCTGTCCGCTGGGGGAGAAGAGAAGTCTGGGGAAATCCAGGCTTTGTTCATCTTGATGAGTGTAAGCCTGTCGGCACTGTCGGTTGACAAGCGGCTACGCTTATCTGTGATGATTCCCCCAGCCACACTAAACACCCTCTCCGACAAGACGCTAGCCGCAGGACAAGCAAGCACCTCCAGGGCATACAGCGCTAGTTCAGGCCACGTGTCCAGCTTCGACACCCAGTAGTTGTAGGGGGCAGAGGCGTCACGGAGGACGGTCGTGCGATCGGCTACGTACTCCCTCACCATCCTTTTACAGTGCTCCCGCCGACTCAGCCGTGATTGGGGAGCGGTGACACAGTCTTGCTGGGGAGCCATAAAGCTGTCCAGGGCCTTGGAGAATGTTCCCCTGCCTGCGCTGTACATGCTGCATGATCTCTGCGCCTCCCCTGCTACCTGGCCCTCGGAACTGCGCCTTCTGCCACTAGCGCTGTCGGATGGGAAGTTTACCATCAGTTTGTCCACCAGCGCCCTGTGGTATTGCATCATTCTCGAACCCCTTTCCTCTTCGGGAATGAGAGTGCAAAGGCTCTGCTTATACCGTGGGTCGAGCAGTGTGTACACCCAGTAGTCCGTAGTGGCCAGAATGCGTGTAACGCGAGGGTCACGAGAAAGACATCCTAACATGAAGTCAGCCATGTGTGCCAGGGTACCTGTACGCAACACATGGCTGTCTTCACTAGGAAGATCACTTTCAGGATCCTCCTCCTCCTCCTCTTCCTCCTCCTCAGCCCATACACGCTGAAAGGATGACAGGCAAGCAGCATGGGTACCGTCAGCAGTGGGCCAAGCTGTCTCTTCCCCCTCCTCCTCATCCTCCTCATGCTCCTCCTCCTCCTCCTGAACGCGCTGAGATATAGACAGGAGGGTGCTCTGACTATCCAGCGACATACTGTCTTCCCCCGGCTCTGTTTCCGAGCGCAAAGCGTCTGCCTTTATGCTTTGCAGGGAACTTCTCAAGATGCATAGCAGAGGAATGGTGACGCTAATGATTGCAGCATCGCCGCTCACCACCTGGGTAGACTCCTCAAATTTTCCAAGGACCTGGCAGATGGCTGCCAACCAGGGCCACTCTTCTGTAAATAATTGAGGAGGCTGACTCACACTGCGCCGCGCAAGTTGGAGTTGGGATTCCACTATAGCTCTACGCTGCTCATAGAGTCTGGCCAACATGTGGAGCGTAGAGTTCCACTGTGTGGGCACGTCGCACAGCAGTCGGTGCACTGCAGATTAAACCGATGTTGCAGTGTCCGCAGGGTGGCAGCGTGCGTGTGGGATTTGCGGAAATGTGCGCAGAGCTGGCGCACCTTTCCGAGCAGGTATGACAAGTGGGGGTAGCTTTTCAGAAAGTGCTGAACCACCAAAATAAAGACATGGGCCAGGCATGGCACGTGCGTGAGGCTGCCAAGCTGCAGAGCCGCCACCAGCTTACGGCCGTTGTCACACACGACCATGCCCGGTTGGAGGCTCAGCGGCGCAAGCCAGCGGTCGGTCTGCTCTGTCAGACCCTGCAGCAGTCCGTGGGCCGTGTGCCTCTTCTCTCCTAAGCTGAGTAGTTTCAGCACGGCCTGCTGACGCTTGCCCACCGCTGTGCTGCCACGCCGCGCGACACCGACTGCTGGCGACGTGCTGCTGCTGACACATCTTGATTGCGAGACAGAGGTTGCGTTGGAGGAGGAGGAGGGTGGTTTAGTGGAGGAAGCATACACCGCCGCAGATACCACCACCGAGCTGGGGCCCGCAATTCTGGGGGTGGGTAGGACGTGAGCGGTCCCAGGCTCTGACTCTGTCCCAGCCTCCACTAAATTCACCCAATGTGCCATCAGGGAGATATAGTGGCCCTGCCCGCCTGTGCTTGTCCACGTGTCCGTTGTTAAGTGGACCTTGGCAGTAACCGCGTTGGTGAGGGCGCGTACAATGTTGCGGGAGACGTGGTCGTGCAGGCCTGGGATGGCACATCGGGAAAAGTAGTGGTGACTGGGAACTGAGTAGCGCGGGGCCGCCGCCGCCATCATGCTTTTGAAAGCCTCCGTTTCCACAAGCCTATACGGCAGCATCTCTAGGCTGATCAATTTTGCAATGTGCACGTTTAACGCTTGAGCGTGCGGGTGCGTGGCATCGTACTTGCGCTTGCGCTCAAACTGTGGCACTAGCGACGTCTGGACGCTACGCTGAGAGACATTGCTGGATGGGGCCGAGGACAGCGGAGGGGAGGGTGTGGGTGCAGGCCAGGAAACGGTAGTGCCTGTGTCCTCAGAGGGGGGTTGGATCTCAGTGGCAGGTTGGGGCACAGGGGGAGAGGCAGTGGTGCAAACCGGAGGCGCTGAACGGCCTTCGTCCCACCTTGTGGGGTGCTTGGCCATCATATGCCTGCGCATGCTGGTGGTGGTGCCTCCCCAGCTGATCTTGGCGCGACAAAGGTTGCACACCACTGTTCGTCGGTCGTCAGCTGTCTCTGTGAAAAACTGCCACACCGTAGAGCACCTTGACCTGTGCAGGGTGGCATGGCGCGAGGGGGCGCTTTGGGAACCAGTTGGTGGATTATTCGGTCTGGCCCTGCCTCTACCCCTGGCCACCACACTGGCTCGGCCTGTGCCCACACCCTGACTTGGGCCTCCGTGTCCTCGCCCGCGTCCTATAGGCCTACCCCTACCCCTCAGCATGGTGTATTACCAGTGATTTGATTTCCCAGGCAGGAAAGAAAGTGGCGCAAGCCTGCAGCCAAAAATACAATTTTTTCCCTTGTTTTTCAAAGGACAAGCCACACTGCGTGTATTCAATGAATACTAAGTTTAATAACTGTGTTGTGGCCCTGCAAATGTGTCACAGAACTGCAGTGATGCAAAGTTATTGGCTCCAGCAGATCAGGGATTTCCCATGCAGGAAAAAAATTGGCGCAAGCCTGCAGTAAAACGTAGCTGGCTGCGTCTGATTTTTTTTAACGTTCTGCACGCAGCACACACGTACCCAGAGCCCTGAGGACTGTCAGAGGCAGGCGAAATACAATTTTTTCCCTTGTTTTTCAAAGGACAAGCCACACTGCGTCTATTCAATGAATAATGTATGTCTTCTGGCCCTGCCTACACAATTCTATCCCTGTAGTATTAATGCCGGGTGCAATGCTCTGCACAGCCGGTTTTGAGAAAGAAAAAAAATATGCAACACTGCTAACAGCAGCCTGGACAGTACTGCACACGGATAGAAGTGGCCCTAGAAAGGACCGTTGGGGTTCTTGAAGCCTACACTTACTGCTAACACTCTCCCTGCCTAACCACCACTTCTGTCCCTATTGCAGGGCGCAATGCTCTGCAGATCCAATTTTGAAAAAAATAAATAAATACAGTGCTAACACAGTACTGCACACTATTAGATGTGGCCCTGAGAAGGACCGTTGGGGTTCTTGAAGCCTACACTGACTCCTAACGCTCTCCCTACAGCAGCTCCAGCACGATAGCACTTTCCCTCAGCTAACTCACAAGGCATCTGTGGCGAGCCGCGGGAGGGGCCGATTTTTATACTCGGGTGACATCAGATCTCCCCAGCCACTCACAGCAGGGGGGTGGTATAGGGCTTGAGCGTCACAGGGGGAAGTTGTAATGCCTTCCCTGTCTTTCAATTGGCCAGAAAAGCGCGCTAACGTCTCAGAGAGGAAACTGAAAGTAACCGGAACACCGCGTGGTGCTCGTTACGAGTAACGAGCATCCCGAACACCCTAATATTCGCACGAATATCAAGCTCGGATGAGTACGTTCGCTCATCTCTATTTATTATACATATATGGCAAAAAGGTTTTTTTTTTTTTTTTTAAACATTACTTTTTTTAAATGTGTAAAACTTTGAACTTAATTTTTTTTTTTAGTTTTTGGAGGAGACAACAGCATGCGATGTTTTGATCGCTCCTGCAGTATGATGTAGTGCCATAGCATTACATTAGACTCGCAATCTATCAAGCCACACACGTGGCACGGCTTGATAGGCAATTTGCAATGACAGCCCTGTAAATACGCGTCACACATGCAGAAAACCTGCGAATTCACACAATGCGATTTTGTGCATTTTTGTTGTGTGCGCAAATAAATACATTAAGTGAAGTTTGAAGGCGCAAATGCGGTTGTAGAAACACGTGGCTGAAATGCTCTTACGCCCCCCGTGAACACGCCCCAAGTATTTGTCCTCCCATAACGGGGTCTACCGACACATGAGCGGTCCTCACTAGTTCCCGTCATTGGTGGAAACGAAGGCGTCAGACTGATTTGTGACGGTAGCGGAAGGTAGGGCTCCCGCTGCTTTCCTTACAGCTCTTTCACACAATCATATTGCGCATTTTGGTTCAACACACACACGAAATGAAGCCATTGAAATCAATGAGTTCTATTTGCTGCGTATTGTGCACACGAAAATTGCCCGCGTAAATACGCCCGCGTGCGACTGTCCTAAGGCCGCTCACAAAATGCTGTGTCCAAATCCGCAGTGTCTTACCGCAATTTTTCACACACGCTACAGCGGTTTTTAATGCCCCCCATCATTGTAATCCGATGCATTATAAAGTGCAAAAATAGAGCAGACAGCGCTCAAAAATTGCAGCGTTAGAGACGCCACGTTCGAGCGCGGCTCTGCGAAGCCCCATTCAAGGCAATAGTCGCTTTGTACTGCGATTAGCGTGGCATTTGAAACGTCAGACTTATCACAGTAAAAAGTGAGCCAGGAGAGCGACCGAAGCAGTAAACATCAACCAACCTCCCGCCCATCTACAAGCTGAGAACTAAAAGCCATCTTTGTTGCCCATAGCAACCAATCACAGCACAGCTTTCATTTTACCTCAGCAGTTTCAAAAGTAAAAGCTGAACACTGATTGGTTGCCGTTCTGTGAAGAGGAGCAGATACAAGAACGATCTAACCAGCTGTTGCCCAGAGCGACCAATCAGAACTCAGCATTAATCTCAGGTAAAGTGAAAGCTGCGCTGTGATTGGTTGCTATGGGCAACAGACTGCTTTTCTTTAAGACAGTGGATAAATCTGCTCCATTTACTTCCAGTTTGGCACCAATTCCAACACATGAGAGTAGTGTCTGCCATCTTTAATATATTCACCACATGACAGGCATCCATGTTAGCATGTTACCAGCCGCCTCCTATCCCCCAGACCACCATACAAGCACTATTGCCTGCTGGCACAGGGGGGCATCTCCCCCAGACTGCCATACAAGCACCATTACCTGCTGGCACAAGGGGGCATCTCCCCAGACTGCCATACAGGCACCACTACCTGCCAGCACAGGGGGGAATCTCCCCAAACTACCTACCTGACTCCTTGTCCATATAGGGCCACCTACCACTAGGCGGCTGCTCCCCACAGCCAGCCATGTCTGACCTCCACAGCCCAAGGGTCCTGGCCCCTCCTCCCGCTTCAGGCTTTTTATATGGCTAGAAGGTGTAGGCTAAGTAATGAGGTGTGAGGAGGAGCCGGTCATTGGCCTCAGGTTCATGGCGGCCTGCAGGGTCGGGGTTACAACCTGCCAGAAACATTTTGGGGCTGAATGGGTAAAAACATTTTGCTTAGTCCTATTTCATCCTCCAAGAATCCAAAAATGTGCAAAGATCACAATGATTTCTGCAAATGTCAACAAGTAAGATTCTGCGCAAGCTGCTTGATAGCGGGGGTCTCATGCCCCGTTTACACGGAACGATAATCCCTCAGTTTAAACGCAGGTAAACGGCTGAAAGACGAGCGAGAAGCGTGAGGTTCTCATTCTATTATTCAGTTTCAGCCGGCATAAAGCTTAGCGCCGGCTCGGGCACTTATTGTGCCATTTAACCCCTTAAGGACGTGGCGTATTTTGGCCATGAGGACACAACAATTTTTTGGGATTTTCATCTCCACTTTCCTAAAGCCATAACTTTTTTATTTTTCCGTCATGACAGCCGTCTGAGGGCTTTGTGTTTGTGTGGCGAACTGTAGTTTTTATTGGTACTATTTTTGAGGGCATATAATGTGTTGTAAAACTTGTTATTTTCTAATTTGAGAGCAAAGAGAGAAAACACAGCATTGTTTTTTATTTTTACAGCGTTACGGCTCCAGCGCACGGAAGAGCCGGATTCCGCATGCAGAATCCCGCAGTATATTCTGGCTCTGGCAGCCGCAGTGCCCGTCTTTTCTGTACAGCGGATGGACCTGGCGGCTCGCTGTCGCACATGCGCAGTAGAGATTTTTTTAAAATCCTTTTTCCTATGCCATCTCAGGGTCGTGGATTCTGCGCCAATCAGCCATGATTATTGCGGATGGGCTGCGGGTTGGACAGATTCCATTGACTTCAATGAAAGCCGTCCATCCAGAACTCACATGAAAATGGAGCATGCTGCGATTTTTCCTTGGTAAGTGGAAATCGCTCATGTGTAAAAAGCAGCGGATCTCCATAGGAAGTAACAGGCGGTATTTGCCGCGGATTCGCAGTGCAGACGCCGACCGCAGATTCCGCAGCAAAGATCTGCCCGTGTGCAGGAGCCCTTAGGCTAACTTCACACGCACTCGCCAACATGTGATGTTTTTGTATCAAAACCACCTTGCATCACTTTGGGGAAGTAGCGATCCTCCGGCGTGGCTATGAGCTGCAGTGGAGGATCGCGGAGTGTTTCCCATTGTTTTCAACGGGAGATCTCACATGGCGTGCACCTAGCACGTGGTGCCATCCTGCCACCGGCCTCATTGAAAAGAACGGTCGATGCGAGGGTACGCCCAAAGAGAGGACATTCCGCAATTTGTTTCCCGCGTCGCTCATGTATATGACTCCACTTAAAACAAATTACGCCACGTGGGAGCAGGGGGAGAACTGACAGGTCTCCGCGGTGAGCCTATCCAATAGATAGGCTCACAGCGGAAAATCTCAGCAAATCACAGCATGCCATGATTTGAATCCCGTGAGCGGAGAATGGCTGTGATTCTCCACTCGTGGACGTTGGGCTGTGCTTTCCATAGTTCCCCTATGGAAAGCGTTCACTGTTTTACCCGTGGCAGATTATCGCCGTGGATAACACAATGACAATTCGCTCGTGGACAGGCAGCCTTATTGTACCGGATGGTATGGACACAACGACACCAATAAGTGTTTTGTTATCTTTTTTTTTATATATATACAAATAGGGGAAAATGTGCAAATTAAGTTTTTTTGTTGTTTTTTTTACACTATTTGCTGTTATACTTCTTATATTTCTGTAGGGAACCTGAACCATAACAGCTGGGATCGCTATGATAATACATTGCAGGACTTCTGTGTTGCAATTCCTTATCACTGACAATAGCGATCATGGGCCATGGCAAGCCGGGAGGCCAGTATCTGGCACCCTGTTACCTTGGCAACTCATTGACCTTCCACAATTACATTCTGGTGGTCCGATGACTTAACAGAGGGAACGTGCTCCCTCTTTGAACCCTTTACAAAGATTGCAACAAGTAGGAGGTTGACAGTGGGGTTCGCTGTCCTTATGTACCCCCACTGTTGTAGCGGGAGGTCGCCCATCGGTAACAGCCGGCTCCCGCTGCGGGATGCCTCGGGCTCAGCTTCTGATACCACGCCATCCACATGATGTAAGTGAAGGGTAACTGCTGTTTTTCAGGTTTAGGAATGGGGTATAATGGACTTGCCCAACACTCCCGTGGTGTGGAAGAGTTGATTCAGCCCTGAACCCCTGGACTGGGCAAGAAAACCCCAGAGATTGAGTTGAAAAGTTGATATAAAAGGAGGGGGTTGGTCTCCAGCACAGAGAGTGGGCTGTACATGGGGATCTAAGTGGAAGCTGCCCCTTTCACATCAACTGTTGCTGATTAGTTCTTTTATGTTTGGTGTGTTGGTCACTAATATGACCCATTGTAACCGCCAAGTCTTAAGTAGTTCTGGTCGATCGTGGTTATATCCTACCCACACTGTAGGGATAGCGACAGATTAGGTGACCACTGGCCCTTGGGGAGAGTAGTGGTCCGGTCACATTGGTGGACTACATGGAGTTAAGGACCTAGTGTAGTGTAGTTAGGCTTACTATCATCATCTGCATTTCTATTTGATGATCGGTGGACAGAGAAGCTTCCAGTCATCATCATCATCCTCACTCGTCTTCCGACCTGCAGCAGATCATCCAGTTATTTCTGAGGAATCCTGCATCTTCCACCGGCTACAGGGGCCCCTGATACAGGGTCAAGAACCATTTTCCTTGTGACTTCTGATGTATTGTGCATGGGATTCCCTGCACATATACACCCGGGTATCTATGTACAGCTAATTGGGACTCCCTGCACATATACACCCAGGTATCTATGTACAGCTAATTGGGACTCCCTGAATTCCGCACCAGAATCTGCACGGCTAAGATCTCATGTCCGCTACCATGATTCACAGTGTATTACGTGTGTTGCAATACATTGCAATACGTCCAGACCCACCATAAAAAAAGAGTCAAACTGCGCATGTCCGTCTGCGTGCAATTCGCGGCCATGCGCAGAGAACTGGCGTTTACAAAATTGGTAAAATGCTGCAGGGAGACCCATGGACATGAGCCCTAATCTTGCGGAATATTCAGCCCCAAAATTGGCGCTGCTAACGTGCAGATTTTGGTGCAGAATTGAAAATAGTGGAACCTTGCCAGCAATTCTGCATCAAAATCTGCAGTTTGCAGTGTGGATTTTGGTGCGGAATTCAGGAACGGCTTATTCTGCAATGTGGAATATTCCGTCCCATGTGAAAGGTCCCTTCAGTCGTACGGTAATACGCCGTGTAAACAATCGCAGCCTTCTACCGATGTAGCAAACTGCACATCCCTGCGTGTTGCCACATTCTTGCACTCGTATGCCTGTGCATGAACGGTGTATTTTGCGCCCGCCGTCCTTCGCTGGCTTCCTGGTTTCTTCTGTTTTTTACACTTTATTCTCATGTTTCCTAGCAACATGCGTATAAATCTCCGTACATACGAAATGTACCGTGGTCCGAACGCACCCACAGAAAGCAGCAGTGTTGTATGTTCGTAATAGGCGGTAAAGTAGAACATGCTGCGTTCTTTTTTATGTGGGTAAAATATGCACTAAATATACTCAAGTGTGAATGGAGCAATGAAAATCAATGTACTTTCTTTGTCGCCATTCACCGCATATTATGTGCACGTAATACGCAATTCAAATACGTTCGTGTGAACCCAGGCTAAGGCTACCTACACACAGGCGAGCGCGATATTGGACTGAGAAACTTGGGCCGATATCACACGTGGCAACCTACATTTTACCCGATGTGAGGCAATTTTCAGGCAAAAACACCCGGCATCTATCAGATTCTGATTCTTTTGCGCAAGTTTCATGCGTTACAAAAGATCGGAAGTGTGTCTCATTGATGTCAATAGGAAACCTCACATTGCACTCGTATCACACGGCAGTGTACATGCGAGGCATTAAAGATCTTATCGAAATCAATTGGCGGTGTGTTCCGAGGAAAGTAATACGATAGAGCCAGCCCTCGCTCGTGTATATGACACGCGATACGATAGAGCCAGCCCTCGCTCGTGTATATGACACATGATACGATAGAGCCAGCCCTCGCTCGTGCATGGGACACATGATACGATAGAGCCAGCCCTCGCTCGTGTATATGACACGCGATACGATAGAGCCAGCCCTCGCTCGTATATTTGACATGCGATACGATAGAGCCAGCCCTCGCTCGTGTATGTGACACACGATACGATGAAGCCAGCCCTCGCTCGTGTATATGACACGCGATACGATAGAGCCAGCCCTCGCTCGTGTATATGACACGCGATACGATAGAGCCAGCCCTCGCTTGTGTATGTGACACGCGATACGATTGAGCCAGCCCTCGCTCGTGTATGTGACACGCGATACGATAGAGCCAGCCCTCGCTCGTGTATATGACACGCGATACGATAGAGCCACCCCTTGCTCGTGTATATGACACGCGATACAATAGTCAGCCCTCGCTCGTGTATATGACACGTGATACGATAGAGCCAGCCCTCGCTCGTGTATATGACACGCGATACGATAGAGCCAGCCCTCGCTCGTGTATATGACACGCGATGTGATAGAGCCAGCCCTCGCTCGTGTATATGACACGCGATACGATAGTCAGCCCTCGCTCGTGTATATGACACGCGATACGATAGAGCCAGCCCTCGCTCGTGTATATGACACACGATACGATAGAACCAGCCCTCGCTCGTGTATATGACACACGATACGATAGAGCCAGCCCTCGCTCGTGTATATGACACGCGATGTGATAGAGCCAGCCCTCGCTCGTGTATATGACACGCGATACGATAGAATTAGCCCTCGCTCGTGTATATGACACACGATACGATAGAGCCAGCCCTCGCTCGTGTATATGACACGCGATACGATAGAGCCACCCCTCGCTCGTGTATATGACACGCGATACGATAGAGCCAGCCCTGGCTCGTGTATATGACACGCGACACGATAGAGCCAGCCCTCGCTCGTGTATATGACACGCGATACGATAGAGCCACCCCTTGCTCGTGTATATGACACGCGATACGATAGAGCCAGCCCTGGCTCGTGTATATGACACGCGATACGATAGAGCCAGCCCTGGCTCGTGTATATGACACGCGATACGATAGAGCCACCCCTCGCTCGTGTATATGACATGCGATACAATACAGTCAGCCTTCGCTCGTGTATATGACACGTGATACGATAGAGCCAACCCTCGCTCGTGTATATGACACGTGATACGATAGAGCCAGCCCTCGCTCGTGTATATGACACGCGATACGATAGAGCCAGCCCTCGCTTGTGTATATGACACGCGATACGATAGAGCCAGCCCTCGCTCGTGTATATGACACGCGATACGATGAAGCCAGCCCTCGCTCGTATATATGACTTCATTCAAAAGAACAGGGTTCATATTTGCACAAGATTTGTGCATCTCACAACGTACAAATCTCACACAAGTTTCTGAGCCGTGTGAAGTCCCCCTAAGGTCTCTTTTCCACAGTTGTGGGCCCGTTCAGACAGCACCAGTCCGGCCCATATACGCCGACGCTGCAATGCTGTTGCCTCCCCTTCCCTCCCTGGCTCACCTCCTCTCTCCCCTTCCTCCGGGTGTTTGCAATGAGAGTGGGCGGGACACGGCGGAGCTAAGCACCCACCCCCTCCCCTTCTCCGCACTCAGTAATGGGAGGGGGCAGAGATTAGCTCTGCCCCGTCCCATTAGAAACAGTCGGAGGGAAGGAGAAAAGGGGAGGGAGTTTAGCAGTCACGCTGCTAAACTCCCTCCTACCTCCCTTCTCTGGCCGCTGTCATTGGCTCCCATAGGAGTCTATGCACTGGCCAATGTATTCTGGGCAGAAAGATAGTCCCAGGACTATCTTTGCTGCCTGGCGCTCTATAAGCCGGCCAGGTGCTTTTACACCACAGGAATACACCTGTGTGATCTGATGCATAGTGTATATTGGCCGACTGTGACAACGGTGGCGATGTACGCTCATGTGAATAAGCTTCAAGGGTGCTTTTAGATGGGCAGAACTATTCCACATTCTGCACCCAAATCTGTACATCTCAATGCAGATTTTGATGCCAAATTAAAATGGCTTAAATACGATTTCGTATCAAAACTCGCAATGAGAATTGCAGATTTTAATGCAGAGTTCACAGTGACATAGTTAGGGCTCTTTTACAGGAGTGTGAAAATCATTCCGAAGTCACCCACACAAAAGTAGTGTCAACGGGCGTTTTCCTGTAATCAAGCCACAAGCTTAATTAGCGGGGAAATTGCCCATTCACACTGTTGCCCATTCACACTGTAGTAATAATATATGTATTCTATTGTATATATACCTTGTCATGTGTTTTTTACATCAGCCTAGGCTAATATATACACAGTAGTATATCTACCTTCCTAGGAAATAGCTGGCAGCTTAGTGGTTAACATACTCAATATTATACATTGGTATGTGCAAGCAAGATGTTGTTATAACCTTCTCCGCACCTTTCCCAAGGGAAAAGCTGTCTGAGAGTCCTGGGACCCCCTCCTTTGAAATCCTTGGTCCAGGCAGGGATACTGATAAAGTTTATTCTAGTTGCGTTTCCTAGAAATTACAAGTTAGTAGCAACATACACCTTAAGGCATTAACATGTGTTAATCATGTTATGGGAATAATATCATATTCCATGTACTTCCTTGCCCTGCTCCAAATTGGTTATAATGAGGAGTAGCATGTATGCAATGTATCGGGGTCTGACTCCATATTGATATTCTCCAGTACACTTGTGCTTTATTGTTAACATCACAATACAGATATAGTGGAAATGACGCATGTATGCCCCCAACATCATAACAACTCATGATTGGCTTAGTATGTAATGAATCTAATAATTAACATATCTTAATGCCCCAAGTTATATGCCGCTACCAAACACGTAATTTCTAAAACTCAAGTAGCATAGACTTTATTAATATCCCTGCCTGGACCAAGGTATGCAAGAGGAGATAAGAAGCAGTTCCCGCCAATGGGAATGAGCATCCCAGAGCCTTGTCGTGAGAAAGCTGCATGGGGGTGTATTACAACATGCTGCTTGCACATACCAGGGTATATTATTGAGCACGGTAACCATTTAACTGCTAGCTATTTCCTATGAAGGTAGATATATGAATATATATATATATATACATGTTTGCCGAGTCTGATGTAAGAAACATATATTATAACTATAACAGTCCCTCCTTTTGTTTCTTTAGAGCAGCCAGGAGAACATCTAACCAGGTACTTACAAATGCCCTAGTGACATAAGCTGGAATTTCTACACAACTTCCCCAGATCCCCAACTGACGTCCCCCTAGCACGCACAAACAAAAAGTATCATAGGGAGGCACTGCAAGAAGAGAGGGTTGATCGAAAGCAGATTCAGCTTCAGAGTCAGTAGGCAAAGGCAAAGCATCTTAATACATAACAGGGACAGCTTTGTCAATAGTCTTTTAGATAAATCCTCAAAGGCACGGAATAATGCAGTCAATAATAGCAATAGCAGTAAGAATAGTCATTAAAGTTCCAGCAAAAGATAAAATCCGGTGGCTCCATCTGCCGAAAGTATCAGTCCACCAGTCACTAAAAGGGGTTGGAGATGACAGAATTTGCTGCTAGTCCTTTAAATAGGCTAGTTAGACTCTTCAGAGCCTTAGTTATGGAACCATGGCTGTGAAAAAGATAACAGTGCAATGAGATACGTGTATCCAATTGGATTTGTCCTTCCAGCTGAACATCTGTAGCGGTGGTCAGGAACACTTGTTATGGACCATGAAGTCTGGGTTTTAGAGCTTTGCAGACGCGTCTTTTAGTAACCACCCAACCTCATAGTTTCACAGAATGAGTTCCTTCTAAGCTGTCAGGATCTGGAAGGGAAGCAAACACTCGAGAATATACATTAGTTGAAGTTGGGAGAGCAATAACAGTTTGTCAAGCTATCATGCTGCATCTGGAGTTATCATGGTAAATACAATCCTAACCTTGGGGCCGACCCAAAAAGTACCTCATATGGGCTGAGGCCTATTCTGTCAGGTGTGTACCTTACATAGAAGAGTGCCAGGGAGAGGCACCCAGTCCATGGTCTATTGAGCACTGCCATGGCCTTCTCGATCGTGGTTTCTAAGGTACCATTTAAGCTCTCTGCTCTCTCACTGCTTTGGATGGTACGGAGCATGAAAGGCCTGTTCTACGCCCAACGCTTTCAGTACTTTCTGCATCACTTCTTCCATGGAGGGAGTGCCTCGGTCACTCTCAGTTGTCTCTGGTACTCTGTACCTGTATACCACCTTAAACATCAGGTTTTGGCAGTGGCGTTTCTGAGCGGGTAGGCCAGACTGGCTACCCTCAGAACAGGTCTAGGAAGACCTGGACGAACTCATACCTGCCCACCCATGACAGTTGGAAATACTCTACCTGGAATGGGTAGTCGGGACGAGGGGTGCACTGCATGGGAGCCTATATAGATCTACCCACGTTGTTCTGTGCACAAATCAGGCAGCCCTGCATGTGTTTAGCTGCCGTGACGCTAAATCCTGGTACATACCAGTGACTAACAACCACATCTGTCATAGCTATTTTTGACAGGTGTGTATTTCCATGGGAGGCCGGAGCCATGACGGGATAGAGGCCTGTGGGAGACAGAGCTTGTTGGATACCATCCATATATCTCCAGGTGTCTCTGCCCTTCTTTCTGGTTCCCATTGTTCCTTTTTCCTCCCTGGTTGCCTGGTTTTGTAACTGAATCAACAGGTCATAATCCACCAGGGGTGATGTCTGAGGAGGTACCTGTACCGTCTCAACCCCAGAAGGATAAAGTCTGGGCTTTTGTGTGGCTGTCTTTGCAGCCTGATCAACGGGGTGATTTACGATTGCCTCTTTGTGCCAACCTTGGAGTGGCCTTTTGTTGCGTTTTCAGGCCACTCTCTCAGGCAGCAAGAGGGCTTCCATCAGTGCCTATATACCTTTACTGTTTTTAATTGCTTTTTCATTTGCTTTCAAGAATGACCTTGATCTCCAGATAGATCTGTAGTCATGAGCAATGCCATAGGCATAGCGTGAGTCTGTGTAGACATTAGCCACGTGTTCTTGAGCATGCTTGCATGCTTTTTCCAGGGCTCGCAATTCAGCTTCTCGGGCTGACATGCGAGATGGAAGAGGTTCGGCCTTGATCACATCATGTAAGGAGACCGCAACATAACCTGTATAGAACCTGCCTTCTTGATCATACCTCGATCCATCCACAAAGAGTGCAAAATCAGGGTCGTCTAATGACTGATCAGCATGACTGAATCCTCTGTCTCCTTGGCCATTAGCTAATACATAGTCATGTGTACCAAGCTGAAAGGGAAAAAACTATCAGGTGATTATTTCCCCCCTTCCCCCCTTTCCAGATGCAGCAAGGTAGCGGAATTGAGGGTGTCGCAACGCTGACACATTGAGTGACACGAGCAGAGCGCACTGTAGGTGAAAGTGACGTTCTGTGGACCAACGTCTAAACGAAACCTATGAAAGCGCTGATGGAGATATCATGGGGCCAAATACTGTCAAATTGAAACCTATCTCAGAATGTTTGTGCGGCTGCAGCTAGTGTTTCTAACACAAGAGGGTGAAACACAAGCAACAGGGTGAAGGCGTGTTGAGTAATATGCTACAGGGTGTTGGCAACCAGCCTGAGCCGGCATGAGGACAGCGGACTATGTCCATTGGCCAGTACTCCAGGGATGAGGGAGGAAAAAAAAATTAAACAATTTTTCAATGAATGATGGTATAGACCCTGCTTGGTGGTTTATACGTCATTCGACGCTGCGGTAAAATAGGTATGTACATATGGAGTGGGGGCATTGTTGGCAAAACAGATATTGAATTGGCTTTTCATTTGCTTCCAGTGCATCCTGACAGCATGCGATTGTTGTGCCGTTTTTGGGACGATTCGTTTCTTTATCGATAGGTGTTTGCCTATGGGCTGTGCAATTTCTTGTGCCTGTTTTGAGGCTTCTAGTTTGTTTTTGGAATGGGTGATTTGTGATATAGCTGAGGTTCAGTCAGTTATCCATTATTTGGATGATTTTTTGTGCCTTGGCTCTGATGATTCATCTATGTCGTTCTCTTTTAGCTACGGTGCAATGGGCCACTAACAATTTTGGCATGCCATTGGCACCGGAAAAAATGGAAGGGCCAGTTACGTGTCTGAGTTTTTTAGGTATCATTAGTGATACTTAACGCATGGAATGCAGGTTACCAGAGGATAAATTGGAATCATTAAGGCAGGACCTTATAAAAGCACAGGGGTTAAACAAAATTTCCCTTCAGAATTTACAGTTGTTGTGTAAATTGAATTTTGCATGTCGTATTATGCCCATGGGTCGAATGTCCTGTCGAAAGCTGGCTCAGGCTACAGCAGGGATAAAGTCGGCACATCATTTTATATGGCTCACAAGAGCAAGAAGGCCGACTTAAGACGTGTGGTTTACATTTCTTGATAAAAATAATGGGAGGTCCATGTTTATATCAGATGTGCTGGGCAGTTTTGAATGCAAGCTTGTTCCGGACGCAGCTGGTAGCACGGGAGTCTGAGCTTTTTTTTTTTTTTTTTTTTTAAAGGTCAGTGGTGCGCGGCTCCATGGCCTAATGAGTGGGTGGAAGTCGGTTTAGTTAAAAAAAAAAAAAAAAACTTTTTCCGATCGTGGTGGCAGTGACAGTTTGGGGAGAATAACTGTTACAAAACCAAATTTTATTGCGACAATCTGGGGGTAGTACAAGCCCTTAATACGGTGTCTGCTCATTGCCCTCCCATAGTATATTTATTGCAGCACTTGGTGTTGTTGTGTTTGATGCTAAATGCATGGTGGTTGCTGTACGTGTTCCTGGCGTTGTAAATTCTACTGCTGACTCACTTTCAGTAGATTCGTTTTCAATCGTTAGTGCCAGAGGCGGAAATGGAAGGGAGACAGTGCCCTCTTCAACTCTGGGCGACGGGTCATCAGATTCAAGTGTCAATGGATTCATTCACATTTCTGTATTTCGCATGCGCAAAAGAAAAAAAAAAGCCATTATCTCTTTGTATTTGCGCACCAAGAATGGCCACAGCCACGCTTCCCTCTCCTCTGGCCTGTTGTAATTAGAAATGCGCTCTGTAAATGTTCAAGCAATCTTGTGGACAGCAGCTCATAAATCACCCTGATGCTGAGAAACTTTATTTTTTCCAAACCTGACCTCTATTCAAGCCAGTTCTGCGTTCTAACGGACAGCAAGACGAACACAAAGCTTCAGCCAAGCAGTAGAGAATCTTCATAGGGATTTTGCGAGTACTAAAGAAATATTAGCTAGTGTTTTAAGGTTGGCAAAACAGTTAGTGGTGTTGATAAAGGGTTAATGTCCAGTTAGCGTTAGTCTCTCTATATAGCTTCCACTTAGCTCGGATGCTGCCTCCCCAGAGATGGTTTAGCCATGGATAAAGTGTTAAACTCTGTATATGCAATTTATGGTGTTTAATAGTATTGCAGACAGCCACATGCCTGAAAGTAAATGGTGTGCCTGTTTACTTACAAACATGGGTTAGTCTTATTTTGCTACCCAGCGCTTTTAATCCAGGCTCTGGCGTGATGATCACCCAATTTTTATTAGTCGTCCAGATCCTGTTGTATACCTTCTATGATGCACGAGATTACAGAGAGTGTGTTGCACTTATCGCCACCATAACACATCTTAGAAACCACTCAAACTGAAAGCCTCTTCCTGCTTGGCACACGTTGCAAACATAAATTGAAAATAGGAGGTCTCGAAACCCAATGTAACAGGAAGTCTAAGGCATTTGGTATTTTAGGTCTATGGGGGTATGCATTCTTATGATCAACTGTACACAAACTCAGTCTTCCTCTCCCTACAAAAGGGCAACCTCAATGTGTGCCGTTATGACTGGACAACGTGGGGAAAAAAATACCAGCCGGGCCAGTGACTTACCAGCTAGGTGGGAACTCTAACATCATCTCTTTGGAAGTCCTTCAGGCATCCACCTGAGGTGACAGGCTTAGGTCACCTCATGGTAGGAGCACCCCTGCTAATATCTAGTTGCTGATTTGGTCACTATGCATTTACTATGGGTTTTCAGTTGTAGAATGCCTGCAAGGGTGTAAAAACACATGGATGTTCTATAAAACACTGCAAAAAAAACATTTCACTGCACAGAATCCATTCCAAAACACTACATATCAGACATGCGGATTTGAAAATTGTTCTATTCCTCATCCAAAGTTTGCACTTAGACATGCAGATTTTGCTGGCAGAATATTCCATTTTGTGGACTCAGTTAGGATAGCTTCATATAAGAGTTCAGTGGACACCACATTTAATAAAATCATGTCTATATTCAGTTACACTGACAAAGGCCAGTTCCAAGCAGGCATAGTATGGGCACAGGTCTTCCTCTAGACTGGTATTATGCGAGTCTCATCCCAACTGCAAGTGTACTACACCGACCTCACAGCATGCTAAGACATATTATACTACATGTTTGCATCAGACTCATGGTTTGACAGGACGCTGTTAAGCTAGTTCCACATGGGTGAGCACGATGAATCACGGCCCCATATCGCACTTGTCATCAATGTGAATACCCCAAGGATTAAGGGGGTTTTCATAGCAAAACAGCCTTGCATCTCATCGTGGAGTTTCTCCCATTGTTTTCAATAGGATACCTTGCATTGTGTGCATATTGCACATGGTGTGATGCTGCCGCTGGCCCCATTTTAAAACAATCAGCGTTGCAATGCGAGAGCTTGCAGGAGATAAAACATGCCGCAATTTGTTTCCTGCATCGTGGTGCAATGCGGGAAAACAACGTTCGTGTATGACCCCTTTCAAAAGAATGGGGTTCATATTCATGCGTCTCAATTGACAAATCTTGCCAGATTTTCTCACCTGTGTGAAGCTGGCCTTATAAGGGTGGAAGTCAGAGCACACCTGTAGGTAAAATTCTCGCTTGTAACCAACCAGAGGCCAAGTAGCTTACTAGCCTTCCTTGGCACCCTCACTAATCCACTTTTAGCTATAGCCCCTCTATTCCATGGGCAGCAACTTGCAGAGTTCATTGTGCAGGGAGTGGGAGGTGGCGAGCTGTCCATGCTTAGCTATACCCCTTGGATTCCATGGGCAGCAACTTGCAGTGTGGCACCCTGCAGACCATTAGCCGCTTCACAATCAGTTACAGTGCATTAAGTTGGAAAGATTATCGTTCAAAAAAAAAAAAAAGAAAGTGAACGATAACATTCAGTTTAAATGCAAGCCAACAACTGCACAACGAGCGAATATTCTCCTTTGCGTTTCGCCGGCATTAAAAAAAAAACCATTGCTAGGTCATTCACTTGTTGGGTCATTTAAGCCTTGATCATCCAAAGTGTCACATAGGAATGTAAAGCACTAAGCGATAAGTGAATGAGTGGGAATTGTGCAGTCTAAACATGCTGCCTGAGCATGAAGGATCTGGTAAGGAGGTCACTGGCACATTCGCTCAGGCAGATGAGAATCACAAGATTCTTGTTGTGTCTCAAAGGGCTATAATAGAAAGGTGCAGGTCTTGGCATTACAATTGCATGTGATAGGGGCACAGAACTACTCTCCAGCCGTCGTTCGTCTTGAGCTGGAACCGCAATCTCCCACAGCATGCCCGTATTACAAAGTCAACATGCGGATGCCGTGTACAGCCAACTTTATTTGCAGGATCTAGAGGGTACACACAGGTTCTGCCAGTCATTTGATACATTCCTGACCATATCAACCAACTTAAAAAAAAACAAAAAAAAAATACATTACATTAAAATAGTTACAATTAAGATTATAAAAGTGTAAACTATTGGCATAAAGCTGGCAATTAAAAGTAGTCTTATCCACCCCTTCGTGAGTTTCTACAATGACCGATGACCCCATCTTCAGGCTCCGATAATATCAGGTTGTCTAGTTTCTACAATGAACGATGACCCCATCTTCAGGCTCCGATAATAGCAGGTTGTCTAGTTTCTGCAAGGAGAACAGTTTTCCTAGTCAGAATCTGTAGCCTCGACATCAATTAGTGGAGAAGCAGGGTCTGGGGAGCTTCCCGCATCAGCATTATCCTGGGCGATGGGCATCTGGGATGTACTGGGTGCAGAGGAAGTACTCGGTCCATCGAAAGATCTCAGGTCAATAGTGACGGGGGGCACAGGGGTCCAGATACTTGTTCCGGGCTTGATGTTCTTTTTTGGTGTAGACAGACTAAAAAGATAGGTATTGGAGGGTCTGTGACTGTTCTCTGGAAGCATCTTGCAGACTTCTGTCCCACAGCGGCTATCTGGGGGTCCACCAACATTTTGGTAGTAGACCATACCAGATGAATGCGGTTCCTGGGGTAATGCATAAGAATCCATAGGTTGTGGTGGAGGAAACATATCCAAAAATGACCGCTTTTGTGCCTGCACCACATTTATAGTGCCATCCATTTTTTGCTTTTGTGGAAAGTCCTGCTGATCCTGAGTGAGGGTCTCTGAATCCAAAGACCACCCACATACAGATTCAGGCTGTGAAATCAGAGCTAGATTCCTCCCCTTCGCTCTTCGGTTTTTAAACCAAACCTAGAAGAACAGAGATACTAAGTTAGCCATACAAGAGGAGGTTGGTGTGTACAGATGGTAGTAGTTACACCCTTGTCTACTACATGCCTATGGTTAAAATCCAAGGGATAATGCCCAGTTTCTCTCAACACAGCTTGTTTTTTGTCAACTCTAGGTATCTGGATGCTGCCAACATCCTGACCCAAAAGTGCTCAATGGTGGAAAAGGCCTAGGAAGTAAATGCAGTACAGCACATCTGGGGCATATATGGTGGCACCAGGGGCGTACCTAAGGGCTCAGGGGCCCAGGTGCAAAAGTTCAGCTCAGGGCCTCCACCCCACACCTAGATCGTGCTGTATACATGATCTGGCCCTTGGCATAATCTTTCCAAACATGAAAATTTGTTTGTGGCCGGCCACACACACACACACACACACACACACACACACACACACACACACTTTTTACCACTATTAGTGCGGTGTTCTGAGCGCCATACTAATCGCGGTAGAACACTCCCATATATTTTAATGAGCTTACTCAAATCTGCGCTCGAACATGGTGTTTCTAACGCTGTGATTTTCGAGAGCTGTCTGTTCTATTTTTGCATTTTCGTGGTTTTTAAACACACCTCACAGTGAAAAAAGCACTGTCAAATGCTGTAACCTGTGTTTGAAAACGCCGCTTGAAATTCCGGTACAAATGCCACAATTTCAAGCTGCGTTTTCTGACCACATGTGTGAGCGCGGCCTTAGGGTGGTTCATGTTTTTGTTGTACTTTGGAACCACAATAAAGAAAAAAAACGCATAAAAAACCTGCATGCAGTATTTAAAGACCACATATGTTATTGAGGAGCTGCAGACACTATTAATAACCACACGTGGTTTTGATGTGTTTTTTAATGGTGTGTAAAATGTGCAAATACAGCAAATCCAGGGAGGTGTGTAACTTCTACGAGCAAGAGAGCGACAGCAGCAAGAGAGGCAGATTCAGAAGCTTCCCGTTCAGCAGGGAGCAGCACATGATCACTGTGACCTGCTGACCCATGTGAGTTCCTCCCTGCTCTGCCAGGCTCCCTCTCAAGCTGGCCGTTCTAGCTGCCGCATGATGGGAATCTTGCTGCAGACAGAAGGCCAGCCATTAATGCACTGAATGCGCATGTGGGTATTGCGGAAGGCGGCCTCGGGGCCCCATGGGCGCAGGGGCTGGGTTGCCATGGCGACCCCAGCAACCCCTGATGCTACACCTATGGGTAGCACAGTACACTGGCATGACCTGAGGATTGATTATCCTTGCACTACAAAGTTTTGTTTTTCTTCTTCTAAAGGCTGCAACTTAGCCGGTAAGCATGCCATCACCCCAACTACCACATACAGCTGTTATGTGCTCCGGGCATTCAAAGGTTTGGGGTTATACCCAGTATTTGCTAGATACATCCCCAACAAGGTCACGGCACCAGAGACCAGTTGCAGTCAACTTGGGCAGTCAAGTCACTATGGGTATAGAGTACAAATGGCTTGGCTGAGGATCGCAAAATGGAGGCCATTCTTGAACTCAACTGCAGCTCTTTTACATGGAGTTCTGCTCTGAAGCCATCCACTCCAATAATAACCTACCTTGGGGAAGGAGGGAAACATACCTTGATGCTGTGCGGTTGGACAGACAGATAGTTTCCCAGCTGCTCCCGTTCTGAAAGACTTATAAACTGCTTCTTTTTGAATAAAGCCTCCAAAATGTTCACCTGCACTTTAGTGAAGATTCTTTGCTTGCACACTTTAATCTCTTTCAGCAAATATTCTGGGTTTTTCTTAGGAGGTGCGGCACTGTGGTCAGCCAAGCTTTCTGGCCCTTGGTGGGCTACAAAGAAAGGAAAATTATCTATATGATGCATATGTGGCATACTTCATGTTTGCAAGGTATGGGGCACAAGAGGATCATAAGGTTACTTTGACACAAGGGACAGATTAAACATGTTGCATAGGGTTAGAATTGCTCCAACTACAGATTAGCCCTCATTTTGTATGCAAGCAAGATCCTCCTCAAAATTATACAGGAAAAAAAAAAAAATGAGATCAGTAGTTGAAACGTCAGTCTCTGATGCACAGGCAGAATTGCAGCGAGGACTGCCTGCGACGATATTGAAAACCTGCGATGGACCATGGAAAAATCTTGAGAATACCAAAAAATACCTACATATGCTTCGTGGACTACATAAAGGCTTTTGACTACGTCAACCATGACAAACTATAGCACACCCTACAAGAGTTAAGCGTATCGACATATCTACTCAAGCTAATAAAATCACTTTAACCCAATCAAGAAGCTGCTGTGAGAACACAGTATGGGGACACAGACTGGTTTGGGATTGGCAAAAGTGGCCGACAGGGCTGCATCCTCTCACCCTTCTTGTTTAACCTAGGAGTTACCACCGTTTGGGGAAGAAAGTAGCCATATTTTTTTCCCAGTACCCAACAAGTATCCTATAGTTTTCTATGGGTTAAACAATAAACATATGAATATTGCAAAGTATTTTGAAAGAGTCTTTAAGCCTCATTCATCCAGAATAGAGCCCTACAGGGTTTTACCAAGTCTGTAGCTATTCATAGTACCACTGTATGAGGCCTCCATGACACATGGTCCCTAGAGGAGCTTCCAGAACTGAACTAGGTTTGTAGTGGACATACACAATATCTATACTTCAGTCTTCCAATGACAGTGGAGAGTGGACATACACTCCTATATCTGGAATGGACATACTCCTATATCCTTTACATCCTATACACTTTCCATTGCTTGTATGCTGCTATACATATATATCTTTATATATCCAACTCCTCACACAAGAATGTACAGTGAAGCTCTTTCACAATTCTTAGACTTTAGCAGAACAAGCAAGATACACAAACCCACAGCCCAACACCACAGCTTTAGCAACGCACTTGTCAGCATAAGATAGTTTCAGCCAACCACACGCTAATAACCTCTGCAATCCAAGTTTTAACCACTGGTCATATTTGATTATCCACACGTGGTACCCAAGCGCCATTTGACACCAACTCGGTCATCCTGCTTTTGCTCCCTCCATCGAGCTCAAAGATGTCTCTCATTTCCTGACTGCTACCACGAGATGGGCAATGCCGAAAACCACTGACAATCGGATGCAGGAAGAACCTTAAGAAGCTTATCCAATTATCTATCCGTACGTCTTATCTATGCAATCTTTGGCATGCCCATAAAGGGCAGATAGGTTTTATGCTATAAAAGAGGCTACATGCCCACTAATAAAGCGGAAAATGGGGAAGTTTTCATACGCTCGACCTCTGTGTGGTGTGATATCTTCCCTGTGCGCACAGCCTCATAACATTAATTTGGAAGGGTGCAAACATTCCTATTGATCACGCTGTGGACCCCCAAAGGTCATCCACGACAGCTTATCAGAGAATGTTGCCCAGGATCCCCAATAGGTAAATCCAAAAAGAGGAAGAAAAAAAAACAAAAAACAAAAAGACTGATGATTGAAAGTCTTCTCCTTTATTAGATAAAAGCACCTGTGTTACAGAGCCTGAAGGATGCGTTTCGGTCCTGTATGGACCTTGGTCACCTTGGTTTGTATGTCGGACATCACTTCTTTAAAAGCCATTAAAAACATCAAAGGCAGCTGAAAATTAACTCTTGCTGTGCCAATAACCTGCAACTCCTATGTCATAGAAGGAGTTCAGAGCTGGTGGATAATACAAAAAGTTAATGAATACATATGCAGTCATATCAGGACAAGAACATATGAAAAACATACAAAAAAAAAAAAAGGTCGGCTTTCTATATAGGCTGGTATCAATCCTATTTCTCAGGGTATTACCTTTTAACCCTTTCCAATCCACTGTCTGACGTCTGAAGACATTATGATTTAAGGCTGTATAGCTCCGATATTGGAAGACATCCGTCGGGGTTCTCTTACTGTATATTGCCAGCCTCTCTGCTGTCAAAGTCTATCCAACGTGTCACCTCATGCAGTACTGGCTTTAGCCAGCATATAACGTCATTGTATAACAGCAGAAAAGAGTAAGGCCCCTAGGAAAACTTGGATATGAATTGGATTGGAAAGGGTTAACAATAAATCCAAAAATGGGGTCTCGTTTTTATGAGTAGAGATGGTGAAGTGTAGGTTGAACTCATGCATAGCATCCTTTCTATATGATATCATCAATATACCCATTATACCACACCATGTAGCCAGAAAATGGGTTGTTAACTGAAAAAAATTAAAATCTCCTCCCACCAGCTCATTACGAGGTTAGCAATGGTGGGGGAGAATCTGGAGCCCATAGGGGCTCCTGAAATCTGTAGATAACCTATATCAAATGAATAGCAAAAAATGGAGTTATGTCTGTAATAGTTTTTTGATATGTTGACATTTTAGGTTATTAACTTTTTTGCATTTCAAGGTTACTGATTTCCCATTAAGTATAAGTTTTGTATGTTTTTCATATGTGCTTGTCCTGATATGACTGCATACGTATTCATTAACTATTTTTCTACAGCATTCACATTTGTATTACTATCCACCAGCTCTGAACAATGTATGACATAGGAGTTGCAGGTTATCGGCCCAGCGAGAGGTAATTTTCAGCTGCCTTTGATGTTTTTAATTACTTTTAGCTTTAAAGTGATGCCTGACATACAAACCAAGGTCCACACCGGACCGAAACGCGTCCTTCAGGCTCTGTAACAGGCGCTTTTATCTAATAAGGGAGAAGACTTTCTATCATAAGCAGTCTTTTTTTCTCTTTTTGGTTTACCTTGCATGGATTGCCGGCCACGGACTGGGTGGTGAAGCTGCTTTCAAGGAGGAAGTCTATCCGGATGGGAAGCAGACCTGTGTTGGAGTGAGGTGGTGAGCTTATATATTTTTCTTTTTAATGGTCTTATGGCAGGATCCCCAATAATAAGCTGTTCGCCAGACTTGCTGTCATTGTGACCAGAGGTGGAAGTAGACAGCTCTATCTGTAGTGCGGTGGTCTGGGTATGCACCGTAGGCTCAGCTCCCGAGTTTCCATGCTTGAGAAAGGCCATTGCAATGGCCGAAATGTCACGTGTTTTACTGATGAAATAAAGAAAACCTGTTTTTTACTGCACCTGGACTTTTGCTGCTGTCACTCTATCCGACATTAAGTCTCCATACTTGAATTGATACTCATTACAGATATTGTTACGGTATACTACCCGTGATACGCCAGCCCAGGTGCCCTAGATCTTACCCACAACCCCTGTCTCTGCTTACTTGCCTCCACTCCTGGCTAACCCCAGGCGGGCAACTGGGCAGCAGACCCTACTCTCACTAGGGACCGAAAAAGGGGCGCTGGCGTACCTGGATGAAAAGGCAGATGTAAATAACCAACACAAACAATACTAAGCAGAACTGAGGCAGATGGAGAAACCTGCCGGATAAGAGCAAAATATAGCAGACAGGATGACAGAAGCAGGAGACCAACAGAGGCAGACTAGCTAGCACACTGAGGGAAACCAATAACTGGCAGTGACTGCAAGTCTCTGCCAGACCTTTAAACAAAAGCCTCTGCCCAGGGGCAGAGAGAGGGAGACAGCCAACTCCCAACAGAACATAATAAAAGGCAGCTCATACACCAGCACCACACCGGCCAGGCACCTGCGCCCCCGGCAGCTGGAGCACAAGCTGGGGGGATGTGCCCCAACTGTGGGACCATGCAACCCACCTCCCTGGGAGGACCAGCAACTGCCACATGGTTACAGATAGACTAGGAGAAAACTGTCTGGTTACTGGATACTCCTTCAGTATAAAGTGCTCTGAGTTTCTGGGGTACAGTAGATCACCTGAGAGCAATATGATAAATTAGCTCTCCATCCTAGTTTTATATAGATTGAATTAAATGGTCCAACCTATTTCTCTGGAGGCCACAGATCATTAAAGACCCCAATAAACCTCTGAAATCACTTCAATTAATATGATGTGGATAACATTTGTGCGCCCGTTCAGACGGCCCAGGTCTGGCGCGTACATGCCGAGGTCGCAATGCTATTGGGTGGGAAGCTGCCTTCCCCTTCTCACCCCTCTCCTCTGGCTGTCTGCAATGGGAGGGGCGAGACGGAGTTAGGCTCCTCAGCAGTTTCAAAGTGAAAGCTGAACACGGATTTGTTGCCATTCTGTGAAGTGGGGCAGATACAAGAACTGTCTAACCAGCTATTGCCCAGAGCGACCAATCAGTGCTCAGCTGTCATCTGAGGTAAAGTGAAAGCTGCGATTGGCTGCTATGGGCAACAGACTGCTTTGCTTTAACCTTCCAACGGATCTGTCAGGCAAAGCACGCACATTTTAGTTTTGTCTTCCCACGCTAGGCGGCATTGGTGGGTGTGGCGACTAGTAGCGGTCCCGTTTTACTTGCTGACCATTTTGCTCTCTCTCAGCAGTTATTCAAGTTTTGATCAGACCATTTACATAACTTTAAACTCATTTTTTACATGACAATGGTGTTTGTTATTGAGTATCAGATTTACTTACAAGTTTCTAATAATCAAAATTAGTTAAATAGGTTTTTTTTTATTTGAATTTTTCCTCTTGAAGGGTGCGTTCACACGAACGTATATCGGCTCGGTTTTCACGCCGAGCCGATATACGTTGTCCTCATGTGCAGGGGGGAGGATGGAAGAGCCCAGGAGCAGAAACTCAGCTCCCGCCCCCTCTCTGCCTCCTCTCCTCCCCTCTGCACTATTTGCAATGGGGAGAGGCGGAACGGAACTAATTCCCGTAACTTAGCCCCGCCCCTGTTCCGCCTCCTCTCATTGCAAATAGTGCAGAGGGGCGGAGAGGAGGCAGAGAGGGGACAGGAGCTCAGTTCCTGCTCCTGGGCTCTTCCAGCCTCCCCCCCTGCACATGACGACAACGTATATCGGCTCGGCGTGAAAACTGAGCCGATATACGTTCGTGTGAATGCACCCTAAACATCCCTCAAAACGCTGCTGATTAGTTGCAGATTGCTTGAACGAACAGTTTATGTTTTAATTACCTTGATTAGAACATGTGCCCATTAGGCCTCATTCACACTTTTCGGATGGCCAGAAAACGCATGAACGAGAGTCAGCCGCAACCAAACCTCACGTTTTCTCACACATTCACACAGCTGGGTGCGGCGTATAGATGCCACAGCCCAGAATTCCGCTGGCCGGGCAGCAATCCTTCAACAGGTTCCATAGAGCCAGCTCACAGTTTAGCGGCCCTCGTGCTGCTAAACTTGCTCCCCCTTCTCTTGCTGACAGCGCCCATAGGCTTCTATGAGAACTTCCGGCTGATCGCAGGCAAAAGATAGGGCAAGATCTATCTTTTCCAGCTGCACGTAAAAACGGCCGGCCTCGGCAGCGTATGTGCTATCCTTTCTGGCCAGATTTCATGCGTCACAAAAATGCCCATCTGAACGAATGCATTCGATTTCAAGGATTCAGAAGGCCACGATTTTTGGATGCCGGCACAGGGGGAGGGGCATCTCCCCCAGACTGCCATACTAGCACCATTACCTGCCGGCACAGGGGGGGGGGGGCATCTCCACCAGACTGCCATACAAGCACCCTCACCTGCCGCCACAGGGGGGGCGGGGGGCATCTCCACCAGACTGCCATACAAGCACCCTCACCTGCCGCCACAGGGGGGGCGGGGGGCATCTCCACCAGACTGCCATACAAGCACCCTCACCTGCCGCCACAGGGGGGGCATCTCCACCAGACTGCCATACAAGCACCCTCACCTGCCGCCACAGGGGGGGCATCTCCACCAGACTGCCATACAAGCACCCTCACCTGCCGCCACAGGGGGGGCATCTCCACCAGACTGCCATACAAGCACCCTCACCTGCCGCCACAGGGGGGGCATCTCCACCAGACTGCCATACAAGCACCCTCACCTGCCGCCACAGGGGGGGCATCTCCACCAGACTGCCATACAAGCACCCTCACCTGCCGGCACAGGGGGGCATCTCCACCAGACTGCCATACAAGCACCCTTACCTGCCGGCACGGGGGGGGGGGGGGGTGCATTCCCACAGACTGCCATACAAGCACCCTTACCTACCGGCACGGGGGGGGGGGGGTGCATTCCCACAGACTGCCATACAAGCACCATTACCTGCCGGCACAAGCACCAATACCTGCTGGCAAAGGGGGCATCTCCCCAGACTGCCATACCAGCACCATTACCTACTAGCACAGGGGGTCATTTCCCCAGACTGCCTACCTGACTCCTTGTCCATATTGGGTCTCCTACCACCAGCAGGCTGCTCCCCACAGCCAGCCATGTCTGACCTCCACAGCCCAAGGGTCCAGGCCCCTCCTCCAGCTTCAGGCCTTTTATATGGCTAGAAGGTGTAGGCTAAGTAATGAGGTGTGAGGAGGAGCCGGTCATTGGCCCCAGGTTCATGGCAGCCTGCAGGGGGCGGGGTTACAACCTGCAAGAAACATTTTGGGGCTGAATGGGTAAAAACATTTTGCTTCGTCCCATTTCATCCTCCAAGAATCCAAAACTTGGCGAAGATCACAATGATTTCTGCAAATGTCAACTTGCAAGTAAGATTCTGCAGCTGCTGCTTGATAGCGGGGGTCTCATGGCCCGTTTACACGGAACGATAATCGCTCAGTTTAGACGGCTGAAAGACGAGTGAGAATCGTGAGGTTCTCATTCTGTCATTCAGTTTTAGGCTGCATTCCCACGAACGTATATCGGCTCAGTTTTCACGCCGAGCTGACATACGTCGTCCTCATGTGCAGGGGGGGAGGATGGAAGAGCCAGGAGCAGGAACTGAGCTCCAGCTCCCTCTCCACCCCTCTGCACTATTTGCAATGGGAACAGGTGGGACAGGGGCGGAGCTAATTCTCAGAACTTAGCCCCGCCCCGTCCCACCTCTCCTCATTGAAAATAGTGCAGAGGGGTGGAGAGGAGGCAGAGAGGGGGCGGGAGCTCAGAGCACTGCTCCCGTCTCCCAGCCTCCTCCCCCTGCAGAGAGAGATGCCGTATATCGGCCATTGTGAATACCCGGCCGATATACGGTCGTCTGAATGCACCCTTAGGGTGCGTTCACACGAGCGCATAAACGGCGCGTTTTTGCGCCCAATCGTATAAACGTGACCATCTGAGGGCGAGCACCCACTGGCGTTTGCGTTTTCGCGGCGTTTTCGCTGCGTTTTCTCGGCTTTTCCATTCATTTCCATGGAGAAAAATAAGGACACATATGCAACTGACAGTTCCTATGTTAAAAACGCAAACGCAACGCAAAAAAAACGCCAGTGGACAGGAACACATGTTATCTCTATGCCTGTGCAGGAAAAACGCAAAACGCAGATAAAAAAACGCCAGTGGGTGCTCGCCCTGAGGCATTGGTTTCCAATGTATTCGTTCGCACGGGCGATTTTACGGCGCGTAAAAACGGCAACCCGAAAAAAAACGGAACATATGCAACCGAAATACGCGCCAACGCATATTCAATGGCCGAAAAGATAGTTTGCAAAGTAGGAACAAACGAAAATATGCTTTCTAGCTCTGGTCGTGATCGGCGAAAAACGTTCTTTCCGGCAATTAAACGTGCGAACATAAATACGCCTACGCTCGTGTGACCGCGCCCTTAGGCAGCATAAAAAAAACGTGTCAGCTTGGGCACTTAGGCCTCTTTCACACGGACAACAGCAATATCACCGCAAGAAAATCACAGTGATATGGCAGCTGTGTTCCTTGTGATATCTCTTCTTTTTTCCCCGCTGATATCACAATTTTGAGGTGCTACAAAGTTGCGCTCTTTTGCCGGGATTTACCCAGAAAAATAAGCCCTGGCTGTATTAAAAAAATAATTAAATATTACCCGACCGGCGCAGTCCACTCCGCTGCATTTCTTCTCCAGCAGTTCTGCAATATTTGTTTGTAGTCTTCAGCCAGCACTTCCTGGTCAGGGGGTTCAAAAATCCATCCAATGTGACTGGTTCAATCGAGTGTTGCAGTGATTGGCTGAGCCGCGGCGCTCAAGAACCAATCAGAGCCAGCGCTCCCTGGACGCAGGATTTTTGAACCCCCTGACCAGGAAGCGCTGACTGAAGATTACCAACAAGTGTTGCAGAACTGCCAGAGGAGAAGTGCGGCAGAATGGACAGCGCCTGTTAGGTAATGTATTGTTTTGGGTTTTTTTTTAATGCAGCTGGGGCTTATTTTAGGGACAAACAGTAGGACTTCCTACTGTAAAAGTTGCATCGCACCACACGAAAACTGCGATTTCATGTGATGTGATGCAACACAAAGGAAAGCTCCATAGGAAAGCATGCCCTCCAAAGCATCACAAATCACGGCTGTATGGAGCATGGCGCAATTTATTATTATCGTAATCCAACAGCCCACAAAACATCGCTAATATGAAAGAACCTATTGGAAAGCATGGGCTTCACATACATGTGATCTGTAGCACTGTCGCTTCGCGAGAAAATTGCGCGATCTTATCGCCCATATAGTTTAACCCCTTAAGGACTCGTCCTGTTTTGGCCATGAGGACAAAACAATTTTGGGGGGATTTTTATCTCCACTTTTCAAAAGCCATAACTTTTTTTATTTTTCCGTCGACATGGAGTCCTATGGAAGCCGTCTGAAAAAGGGAGGGGGAAGGAGTTTAGCAGCAACTTGGTCACGGCTATTATTCGTTTATGTGATTTTATGCTCTGATAGTTGCAATTCTTTTAGCGCGGCTAACTGAACGTCAAAATGACGCTCATGTGACAGAAGCCTTAATCATACAGCGCAAATCTCACACGAACATGAACTCAGTTCTTTTGGAGGGGGTAATACACTTGAGCAATTTTTTTCCCGCTTTGCATCACACCGCGTTGCGATGCAAAGTTTCCCCATTGAAAACAATGGGTGATACTCTGTGATCCTCGCAGCCGCGCCGCAGGATCGCTACTTCCCTGAAGTGATGGGAGGCAGTTTTGAAACAAAGACAACTTGCATCTGCTGGGAAATCACACATTGGCGAGCGTGATATCGCACTGGCCCATGTGAAATTAGCCTAAAGTCGCATTCAGACGACCGTATATCGGCCGGGTATTCACGCCCAGCCAATATACGGCGTCTCTGTCTGCAAGGGGAGAAGCTGGAAGAGACGGGAGCAGTGCTCTGAGCTCCCGCCCCCTCTCTGCCTCCTCTCCACCCCCTCTGCACTATTTGCAATGAGAGGAGGCGGGGCGGGCTAAATTCCGGGAATTAGCTCCGCCCCCATCCCGCCTCTCCACATTGAAAATAGTGCAGGGGGTGGAGAGGAGGCAGAGAGGGGGCGGGAGCTCAGAGCACTGCTCCTGGCTCTTCCAGCCTCCCCCCCCCCCTTCTGAGAGAGATGCCGTACAGGGACGTAAGTAAAGGCTCAGGGGCCCTGATGCAAAACATGAGCTGGGGCCCCCCTCTATCTGTACCCGTACCCGTACCTAAACCATGCTGCACAGAGACATAACTTGAAGCTTCTGGGCCCCAATGCAAAACCTGTAACAGGGCCCCCAACTATAATGCTTTATTCATAGTACTGGGCTCCCTATATGGAGAAGAGACGCCTTATGGGCCCCTAAGGCTCCTGGACCCGGGTGCAACCGCATCCCCTGCACCCTCTGTAGTTATGCCCCTGACGCCGTACATCAGCTGGCGTGAATACCCGGCCGATATACGGTCGTCTGAATGCACCATCAATGACACTATATATTTTTTTTGCAGGTTAGTGCAATTACGACGATACCAAAAATAATAATTTTTTTAGGTGTTTCCACTTTTGCACAATAAAAAACTTTTTTCGGAAATTATTACTTTTTACTTTGCTGCGTTCAAACTCCCATAACTTTTTTTATTTTTCCATGAACTGAGTTCTGTGAGGCTTGATTTTTGCGTGACGATCTGTAGTTGTATTTGTACGCCCGTGGCGCCCGTGGACATGAGCCCTAACTGTGGATTTTAATGATGAATTGTCAGCGAGATTCCACTATTTTCTATTCTGCACCAAAATCATGTGGAATGTTCACCCCTAAAATCGGTGCTGCTAAGATGCGGATTTCGCTGCGGAATTCAGGAACAGTGTATTCTGCAATGCTATTGTGGAATATTCTGTCCCGTGTGAAATGTCCTTTAGGTCGGGGCCACATGACTGTACCATAATGCACCGCTTAAAATTTGCAGCATAGAGAACTATTGTTGCATTTTTCACACTGTCAGGCACAATATACTGCACTACGAATGCACCCACAGAGAACAATAGTGTTGTACGCACGTAATGCGCAGTTAAGTAGAACATACTGCATTCTTTTTTATGCATGTAATATACGGAATAATATATAAGTGTGAATGGAGCAGTTATAATCAATGTACTTTCTTTGTCGCCATTCACCACGTATTATGTGCACATAATACGCAATTCAAGTACGTCCGTGTGAGCCCGCGCTCTGCAATCTGCATTTTACCCACTCATGCAAGGCAATTTTCAGGCAAAAAAATGTTCAGTCCAGACCAGGTTTTAGCAGTATCTCTGCCTTTCCTGGGGTTGAGGGGTGTGGCATTAGGTGAGTGATGCCAGTTCTCACCTGTCTCAAGTTGCCCTGCCCTATATAGTCTAACTTAGAGCTGAACTTCAGTGCTGGTCAATTTTTAGTATCCTCCTGGGATTGCTGAGGTGCACAGCCGGGTGCTGGAGCTCCTGGTCCTTTCTGTGGACTGCTGTAGAGATAAGTACCACTGTTATGGGTTTTTTTTTTACCTGTTTCTTGGTAGGGACTTCATAGTGGCCGAGGTTCACGTGTGGATCTGCTCTTTCTCAGGGTGATCAGCCTGCTGACTAGGTAGTGCTTCTTCCTGGGTAAGGGGTTTTGTTTAAGAATAGATGTTCTTTTGGTTTCCTTTTCTGTTTTCTTCTGTTACCTCTGCAGCATTTATACATGTGCTTTATTTGGCTCTCTGCGGTTGAGCTCAGGTTTTGTTAGACGCACGGTTGTACTTCTTCACGTCTAATTACCCAGTCAGGATGTAACGCACTGCTGGGACAACGCCAATGTGAGCGGTTCTCAGCAGTGCATTAAATTACAATAAAATGTGCCAATCCAGGTGCAGTAGTCAGCGATTGTGCTCCCTACATAACGCCTATACGTCTTGTAATGGTGAGCATTGTTCTACAATGTAAACACTCCACCTTAACTAGAATTTTACGTCTGGCTGGCCACAGCTTTATTTAGCAATTCATGAACTTTATCCAAATGTTATCAAAAACTTTAACTCTAACGCTTCCCATTCTTGACATAAACACCCCCGATTTCTGTGATTCCGAAAGGCGTTGGAAAGCCCAGTTGAACTCTGGCTTGTAAACCACCCTTCTCCAATTCAAATGCTGGTATGGAAAGCAAACATCTGCCATCAAGGATGTGGCATACCACCTATGCTGCACACCTGCCGGTTCTCATGCTGCCCCAAACCAGTCCTGCATCCCCCGATTAAAAAATAGTGTGTGTGTGTGTGTGTTCCTTAGCCTATATCATTTAAATGGACCCCAATCCCTACCCTCTAAGCCCCAATTTCTCACCACTATCCCCCAAACTGACTGCACAAATTTGGATATCTTAGGGTAAGGAAGGTGGTGAACACGATCTACAAGGATTTCTCGCGCTCCTCCCCACGATGTCTAACCAAAAGAATTTCCTTAAAAATTGCTTGGTAGTGCAGCGTGACCTGTTTCATTAGCACCAGCAATCTGCCCAACTTCACTCTTCCTAGATCGTTGCCTCCTGCACGTATCAGCAAAATCACTTTACAGGGGGTCCACCTGCTGATTTTCGAAACTTTCTGAAGCAGTCTGGACCACTGAAATCCCCGTATTCCGTGCCAATACACCATCACATTTTTTAGGCCCAAATTGCTTTCAAATGCCATGCCGCGACTCTTCTCTTGGCCCAATACACGAAAGAATGGCTGACAATGCAGACCTGCTAACTGTCTTCAGCTGCAACACAAAAACCAAACAAGAACCAAAGTGTATGACCAACATACCTCACAGAATGATCAAATACGGCCTCACATACGGCCTATATGCTTCTGACTTCCACCTGCCCAACTTTTTAACTCCTTCCACGTTCACTCCACACACTCTTGCCATCGTAGCCGCTCCAATTCCAAACAAATGTGTGGTGAATTCCTTCGGGTCCAAACCAGCCTCCTCAGGCACACCCTAAAAACTGTCAAATTGATAGTGTCAATGCAGAACCAGAAGAGTGTAGCAAAAAATGCCGCTCCTCCATCCCATTTGCATGCTGCGCAACTAAACTGACCGGGCACCACTCGGATTCCAAAGCTTTAATCGACAACCATTGCCCTCTCCCATACATATCCATTTTGGACTTTGTAACTCAAACCTTTACCATTTCATCCTGCACTATGACATCCCTGCACTTCAAACTACGCGGCTTAACCTTGCTACCTGGTACAAACTCGCTGATCCTGAGTGCAGCAAAAACACCAACACAAAACCCACCTTAAACAACAAAGCTTCCTGAGCATTCACACACCTCACTCAAAACTCCCCAAATCAAACGCCATAAGGAAAAGGAGACTGGGTGGCGGTTGACCCGCCGCCATTCCTTCCAACTTTTGATTTTGCTAAAAACCAAATCCTTTGTCACATCAGTTTCCCCATGCAAGTGCAATAAAAATGCAACACTCCAAAAAGGCTTTTTATGCTACACCAATGTTAGAGCAATTTTCGCTATTCGATATACTGTGAGTAGTATTACGTCCATACCTCATATCAATCTGCCCACTTTTGGAAAGTGACAGGTGCCATGCCCCCTTCCCATAACCTTTGACCCTCCCCCCCTTGCTCGGCGCACCACCTGGCAGCCATCAGGAGGATGGGTGGGCCCCTTCTGCATTCCAGGGGCTGCAACGTGCATCAGGGCCCCATCCACATTCCAGGCCTGTGACGGATAATGAGACACTTTAGAATAAAGTGTCATGATAATCAAGGGGCTTATTATATTTATAATCTGACTTGATGTTATATACCCTTCAAGTCGCCTTATGAGTATAAGGGTTAATATATAGAATGCATTTCAATCTCCTAATAGCCTTTTCAGCATTCCCACCCCCTCCTCATAAGCCTTTATGTATAGCCTAACAGTGACAGTATTATAGAGGACACAGTTGACAAAATGCAAAGTTTTATAAAGCTTTATTGAGCGCACTGAATATATAACTGATGTGCGATAAAATATAGTTATTACATAAATGAATGCATAAGAATTATTACATAGATGTGTATAACATTGTATATATGCGCTACATTTTTACAATCGTTTACAAACTTAACCACGACATGGGAAACAGTGGTGTTGATCGCTTTTTAGGCAGCAAGATTCCCTGTGCTATTCCGGTTGGGGTAGGGGTGAAAGATCGGATTTTGTTTTTGGGGGTACCATGTGCAAAACTCGGGTCCGAACCAGTTTTCAAACCCTTAAGAATTTCTCTAGTACTGTGGCTGCCAATGACCATAGAGGGCATATTGATCTCGGCCAACGAGCGCATAAAAATGTCCCAGCCTAGAGGTTGATTTTTTTTTTCCAGGGCGTCATCCTGACGGCCCCATTACGTATGGAGGTTGCCCTCTGACCCAGGTAGGGACAGGAAGAGTTTAAAGCACCTCACCCTTCCACCATGCTTTAGTGTCTTCCTGTCCCTACGGTTGGACAGAGGAGCAGCTCCAAGCAAAACTGCAGGAAAAAAGAAAAACCTACCACACGCTGTGCGATCCCCCTGGAGGGGTAGAGGTCGGGGCCGCACACTCCCGAGTCCCTGCATCCCCGACCTGCGCCGCCGCCGCCGGAGCCGTAAGTCGCCTCAGCAGCGCTGGTCTCCCTCGCGTGGTCCGCATGTTCGGGCTGCCGCGATGGGATAGTTCCTCCTGGCAGGGGAACGGCAGCGGCGGCCTCCCTGGTCCTCAGCGCGCATAGCGGTGACGTCATCCGGCGTGGTGACGTCACGCGCTCAATGTAGGGGGCGTGGCTACCGGCGAGAACTCGGAAATGGGTGCCAAATTCAAAAATCCTCCCCATATAAGCAGGCTAAGCTCCATGGAGGATCCTGCTGACTGCCAGACAGTGTATGTGAGTATGTCTACCCGCGACAGCTCAGCACGAGAGGGAGAGACTGAAACCCTACAAACTGTAGGTAGGCTATATGCCAAAAGGAATGCGCAAAATTGGCACTTGTACAAGTCGGATGCATATATGTTCCCTTTCTCTCTCCCCTCTCCCCCACTTTGCATGGATAGATGGATAAGGAAGGTCCAAAGAAAACGGACCCGAGAAAAAAAAATGCGTCCTCTGCAGCAAAAGGGTCGAGGAGAGCTATAAAAAGCCCCTATGCAAGGAATGCATGGGAAAAATACTTGCAGAAGAAAAAGCGGCGTTTAAATCTGACATCCGCTGTATGATCAGGGAAGAACTGCAGGCCTCCATGGCGTCCCTTCCCCAGGCCCAGCCAGGTCCGTCACGGGTCCCTAAAAGGCCAAGGCAGACCGAATCGGCGAGCTCAATCTCCGGTGAATCACTGGAGCTCCTGTCTGAAGGAGAATTAGAGGACCCACCAGTTCCCATAGAAGATGAGAGAAAATATTATTTCTCATCAAGCGACATTGCGCACCTCATCAAGGCGGTGAGGGAGACAATGCAAATAGAAGAGGATAACCCACCTAGGACAATCCAAGATGAGATGTTCAGCGGCCTCTGGTCCAGGAGAAAGACCATGTTCCCGGTCAATCACACCCTGCAACAAGTGATCGCAGACGAATGGCAAGAGCCGGAAAAAAGAATAGCGGTTTCAAGAGAAATCTGAAACCGGCTCGTGTTCGCTACCGAGGACGTCCGCCTGTACAGGGAGACTCCTAAGGTGGACATCCAAATTGCAAAAGTGGCCAAGAAAACCCTCTTGCCCTTTAAGGACACTTCCCAGCTGTCTGATCCGATGGATAAAAAGATCGACGGATTAATGAAGAAAGCCTGGGAGGCAACATCCCTTTCCATTGAGGCCAACATAGCCTCAACTTCTGTGGCCAGATCCATGGTGCTATGGCTAAACAGGCTGGAAGCCTCGATCAAGGATCGAGCCCCCAGAGAGGAGTTAGCCAGTTGTCTTCCCCTCCTAAAAATGGCTACTGCTTTCCTGGCTGACGCATCAGCTGAGACAGTGAGATACGGTGCAAAAACCGGAATCCTCAGCAATTCAGCGAGAAGGGCATTATGGCTGAAGACATGAGCCGCAGATATAACATCAAAAAACAAGCTCTGCGCCATCCCCTTCCAAGGGGAATACATGTTTGGGCCCGTCCTGGACAAAATCCTAGAGAAAGTCGGCGACAAGAGCAAGACCCTGCCCGACAGACAACCTTTCAGGAAGCCATCCTTTCTGAGGAGGACATGGCAGCCACCTCCCGAAGTTAAAGGAAAAGGGAAGACTGGAAGATGGTCATACCCCAAGGGAGGTCGGGGTAAGGAAGCTCAACCCTCTCCTGAACAAACAGGGGGTAGATTAGCGGGCTATCTAAGCCAGTGGCAGGGGATAACATCTAACCCCTGGGTACTCCAAATAATCGAAGCAGGGTACCGAATTGAGTTCCACTCTCTACCCCCTAGGAGATTCCTCATAACCTCCCCTGGGTCCCTACAGGAACAAGGGAACCTCATAAAAGGCGTACAGGAACTCAAGTACTTAGGGGTCATTACACAAGTCCCTGATCATGAAAGGGTTGAGGGATTCTATTCCCCCCTAGTTCTAATCAAAAAAACCAAACTGTTCCATTAGGACTATCTTTAACCTTAAAGCCCTAAATTTATTTTATACAAAAAATTCAAGATGGAAATAGTAAAATCTATTGTCTCACTAATAGACCGGGATAGTGTAATGTGCACTATAGATCTCAAAGATGCATATTAACACGTCCCAATAGCTGCAGCCCATCACAAGTACCTGAGATTCTCTCTGCGGGAGGGTGACAGGATCCAACATTATCAGTTCACGGCCCTTCCATTCGGAATCTCCACCGCCCCTCGGGTGTTCACAAAGATAATAATAGAGATGGTAGCCTATTTCAGATGGAACCAAATCCGTATATTTCCATATCTGGATGACTTCTTGTTAGTGTCAAGGACAGAGAAGACTATACGTATAGACCTATCCATGGTCTTGTCTACCCTAAACAGTTTAGGGTGGATAGTCAACAAGCAAAAGTCCGACCTGAATCCAGATACACAGAAGGTATACCTGGGTGTATTACTAGACTCCCACATCCAGGAATCCCGGCTTTCATCATCTAGGAAGGAAGACCTCATCCAAAGAGTAAACTCCCTCTGTCAGGCTACGACGGTTTCTATTAGAGAAACAATAAAGGTTCTGGGCATTCTGACAGCTTGCATTCAGATAGTCCCATGGGCACAAGCCCATACCCGGCAACTACAAGGATTTATCCTTGCCAACTGGGACAAACGGCAGACATCCCTGGATAAGAAGGTGAGCCTGTCCGTCAGAGTCCCTACGCTGGTGGACCTCGCAGAGGAACCTAAGCAAAGGTACCTCCTGGTCACAAGAACCTACTGTACCCATCACAACAGATGCCAGCAAAACGGGATGGGGAGCACAAGTAGCCGACCTAAATCTACAGGGAATCTGGGACCCCCAAGTAGCTAAGCGATCATCAAATTACAGAGAATTAAGGGCAATCTGGGAGGCCCTTCAGGCAGCAGAACCCCTTGTAAGACGAAGGCATATAAAAATCCTGACTGATAATGACAGCTCTGTCATTTGTTCGTCACCAGGGGGGAACGCGACACCCACACCTGCAGCAACTGGCGACAAAGATACTCTGCTGGGTGGAATCCAATGTGCGGTCTCTCTCAGCGATCCATCTAAAAGGGTCCACAAACGTCGTTGCCGACTTCCTGAGCAGACAGAGCATCCTTTCAGGAGAATGGGGGCTGAACCAGCGAGTCTTCAACCAACTAATCTGCCAGTGGGGAGAGCCGCAGATAGACCTGTTTGCCATGTGGAAAAAATTCAAAGTGCCGGGACTTTTACTCGCTGAACCCAAGAGACAATCCGTGCGGGGTAGATGCCCTGTCCCAAAACTGGGACATGGACCTAGCCTACGGCTTCCCCCCCCCCCCCCCCCCTTCCCACTGATTCCCCACACACCCTCAGAAAAATCCAAACCAGCCGGGTGTCAGTCATACTAGTTGCCCCTATGTGGGACAAAAGGCCCTGGTATCCCCTACTAAAAGCCTTGACTATTCGGGGTCCACTCCTACTACCAGCCGTGGAAGATCTCCTGCTCCCGGGCCCGCTAACATACCCAGGGGTCGAGAAATTGAAGCTAGCAGCATGGATGCTGAAAGCATGATACTGCGTGGGAAGGGACTCTCCCATAATGTAATTAACACCCTGACAAAAAGCCGTAAACCTATCACTACAGCCATTTATGATAGGATATGGAAGAAGTTCACAGACTTCTGCAAGATAGAGCCTGGGAAAATCCCAGGGAGTGACATACCCGCAATCCTGGCATTCTTACAGGCTAATAACAATAACAATAATAACAATAATAATAATAACAATAATAATAATAATAACAATAATAATAATAATAACAACAACATATTCCGCAGCGCTTACATAGACAGGGGGGAATACAGAAAGACAAAATACAAACATTACAGAACCACGGTTACATATAGTAATCAGTTGATGGAAACAATAGGGGTGAGGGTCCTGCTCCAACGAGCTTACATACTACAAGTAATGGGGTGATACAGAGGGTAAAGGGGCTGGAGATGTGCACAGTATGGCGAGGTGGAGAGTGAGCGATGCTATACACATAGACAATGGTCAGACATTTAGCCATGTGACGGCAAAGACGGTGTGACTGCAGGAGCGGTTTATGATGGCTAGCAGGGATTGCAGTCAGTAGGTCAGGGAGCATGTTATCAGCGGAGTACAGAGAGGTTTGTTTAGGGAATGCGGTATGTCTCCCTGAAGAGGTGCGTTTTTAGAGCACGCCTGAAGTTCTGCGAGTCCTGGATTGCTCGGGTAGCCTTTGGTAGTGCGTTCCAGAGGACCGGTGCTGCTCTGGAGAAGTCTTGGAGGTGGGAATGAGAAGTTCGAATGAAAGGGGCACTCAGTCTGGTTTCATTAGCAGAGCGGAGAGCCCGGGCTGGTTGATGGATTGAGATGAGGGAGGCGATATAGGGTGGCGCTGTACTGTGGAGGGCTTTGTGGATGAAGGTAGCGAGTTTGAATTGAATTCTGTATTTAACGGGCAGCCAGTGCAGTGACCGGCACAGGACAGAGGCGTCCGAGTAGCGGCTGGACAGGAAGATGAGCCTGGCTGCTGCATTCAGGATGGACTGGAGAGGGTAGAGTCTGGTGCAGGGGAGGCCGATCAACGAGTTGCAATAATCGAGCCGGGAGTGGATGAGGGCGACAATAAGCGTTTTTAGCGTGTCCACAGTGAGAAAAGAGCGGATTCTTGCGATGTTCTTGAGGTGCAGCTGACATGTTCGGGCCAGAGATTGGATGTAGGGGGCAAAAGAGAGATCCGAGTCAAATATGACCCCAAGGCAGCGGGCGTGTTGTCTAGGAGTTATGGTGGCGCCACACACTGAGATGGAGATGTCAGGATGAGGTCGGTTAGTGGAGGGTGGAAATACCAGTAAGTCAGTTTTAGAGAGGTTTAGTTTTAGGTAGAGAGAGGACATGGTGTTAGAGACAGCGGACAGACAGTTAGTGATGTTTTGGAGGAAGGGTGCAGAGATGTCACGGGCAGAGGTGTATAGCTGGGTGTCATCAGCGTACAGGTGGTATTTGAGGCCAAAACTCCTGATGGTTTGTCCAATAGGGGCTGTGTAGATAGAGAAGAGAAGGGGGCCAAGGACCGAGCCCTGGGGGACCCCAACAGCAAGGGGAAGAGGAGGGGAGGTAGAGCCAGCAAAGGTGACACTGAAAGAGCAGTCAGATAGGTAAGAGGAGAACCAGGAGAGGGCAGTGTCCTTTAGGCCAATGGAGCGTAGCATACTGAGGAGGAGTTTGTGGTCAACAGTGTCAAACGCTGCAGAAAGGTCGAGGAGGATCAGTAGGGAGTAATCGCCCCTCGATTTGGCTGTCAGTAGGTCATTGGATACCCTAGTAAGGGCAGTTTCTGTCGAGTGAGGTCGGAAGCCAGACTGTAGGGGGTCTAGGAGAGAGTTCTCTGATAAATAGCTTACAAGGCGGGAGTAAACTAGGCGTTCTAGTAGTTTGGAGATGAAGGGGAGGTTTGAGATGGGTCTGTAGTTGGCAGCATCAGTCGCGTCCAGAGTCGGTTTCTTTAGCAGTGGGGATATGATGGCGTGTTTGAAAGAAGAGGGAAAGATGCCAGAGGTCAGAGAGGTTGAATATAGTGGTGAGATGGAAGATGACCACTGGGGAGAAGGAACGGAGGAGGTGTGAGGGGAGAGGGTCGCTAGCGCAGGTGGTGGGGCGAGCAGAGAAGAGCAATTTGGAGACTTCTTCCTCTGTTGCTGGTCTGAGTACAGACAGTGAGCAGGAGCTAGATGCAGTCCTGACAGGACTAGGGTCAGGGCTAGTCTGGGATTGGGAAGTTATTTCCTGACGGATGTCGTCTATTCTTTTTGAAGTAAGCAGCCAACTCTTCAGCACTGAGATCCGTCACTGGGGGCTGCGGTTTTGGGCTGAGAAGGGAGTGAAAAGTATCAAAGAGCCGTTTAGGGTTGTGCGATAATGAGGAGACTAGAGAGGTGAAGTAGACTTGTTTGGCATGGTGGAGGGCGAGGTTGTAGGTTCTGAGCATGAATTTGTAGTGGAGGAAGTCTGGTGCCGTTTGCGATTTCCTCCACAGCCGTTCAGCACTTCTAGAGCACCGCCGGATGAAGCATGTATGAGGTGTGAGCCAGGGTTGCCGTGTTCTACATCGAATGGCTCGGGTTCTGGGGGGCGCTGCTTCATCCAGGGCATGTTTGAGAGCGGTGTTGTAGTGAGCGGCAGCCAGATTGGGGCAGGAGAGGAGAGAGATGGGGGACAGAGAGGACTGTAGGGATTCAGCAAAGTCCTGGGTGTGAATGGCCTTAAGGTTCCTGTAGGTACTGTAGGTAGGTGGGTCTGGAGAGATGGTAGGGAGCGTGACAGAGAAAGAGAGGAAGTTATGATCCGAGAGCGGGAGAGGGGAGTTAGTGAAGTTGGAAACAGAGCAGAGACGGAAGAAGACCAGATCAAGAGTGTTGCCATCCCTGTGAGTGGGAGAGGCAGGATAGGAAGTGGGGGAGCCAGGCAGCAAAATGGTCCAAAAACAGGCGAGGAGCACCTGGGGGGCGATAGATAACTGCTACTCGCATGGACAGCGGGCGGAAAAGCCGTAGCATATGTACCTCAAATGATGGAAAAGTGAGTGAGGGTACAGGGTGGATGACCTGGTAGGTGCATTTCGGGGAAAGAGCACCTACTCCTCCGCCACGCCTGTCATCTGGTCTCGGGGTATGGGAGAACTGCAGGCCATTGTAAGACAGTGCAGCAGGGGAGGCCGTGTCAGACTGCTGTATCCACGTTTCTGTGAGAGCTAGCAGGTTTAAAGATTTAGCAGTAAAAAAAGTCATGGATGGTGGGGAGTTTATTACATGCTGACTGGCAGTTCCAGAGGGCACATTTAAAGGAGTCAGGGGAGGCTATGCATGGGCTATCAGTTGGGCTTGGGGATTTTCTTAGTGAGTCAGGTAGGGGGTGATGGCTAGGAGCAGTGGAGGGTGGGCCAGGATTGGGAGAGATATCCCCAGCAGCTAGTAGCAGCAGGATAGAGAGGGTTAGCAGATGGCTAGGAGATTTATGAGGGCGGCTGTTGTTTTTGTTAGTGGCACTAGGGGGTTTGAGGCTAAGCAAGAAGGTAAAGAGTGCATGAGAGCTGTGCATAGGCGAGGACAGGAGAGAGGGGCTAATGTGTATAGAGTGCCCCAGAGGTGGGCACTTGAAAGAAGTTCTGAAACTGAGAGCAAGAATGAGAACAGAGGTGACAGCATTAGCGATAGCTTTGAAGTGCAAAGTATTTAGGCAGAGTTTGTGGCCTACCTGTCTCCTACCATGTCGAACTGCCATGGTCAAACTGTCTCATACTTTCTACAGCATACTTCATAACAGCATTATATTCGCGTGGCAGCCACCCGCGTGGCATGCATGCTTAGCCCTAGAACCCTAGAAAGGCCTTAGCCCTAGAACCCTTAAGGTTCATACAGCAGCACTAGGATCCTACCTAGACTTCCCTTTGGTAGAACACCGCTGGGTGCGTAGATTTCTCAAAGGGGCAGAAAGACTTCGACCCTTTATTAGAGAAGCCTTTCCTACCTGGGACCTAAATATAGTCCTAAATAGTTTTTGCCAACCCCCCTTTGAACCTCTCTCCCAACTTTCCCTGAGACTACTCACGTTAAAAGTTGCCCTTCTAGTCGCTATAACTTCGGCTCGGAGAATAGGGGAAATACAAGCGTTATACTGTATTGAACCATACATGGTAATACAAGATGACAGAATTACCTTCAAACTGGACCCGGCCTTCCTACCGAAAGTAGTGTCAAGATTCCATAGGGAGCAGACAATCACTCTGCCCTCCTTCTGTCAAAATCCCCGCAATGAAAAAGAACGAGAATTTCATAGCCTAGATGTTAGGATAGCCGTTCTAGCATATTTAGAGGCTACCCGCTCGTTCCGTAAAAATAACCTCTTTATCCAATTTCAGGGGCCGGCAAAAGGAAAGACGGCATCTAAGAGCACCATTGCGAGGTGGATCAAGACTGCCATCCAAGAGGCATATAAAGCCTGGGGTCTCGATCCTCCGGGGAAAATTAGAGCCCACTCCACACGCTCTCTCTCCTCCTCTTGGGCAGGAAAAGGCCAGGCGTCTGCCAAGCAGATTTGCAAAGCAGCCACCTGGTCTAGCATACATACATTTATCCGACATTATAGGGTTAACGTCCAGTCGGACAAAGACCTGGGCTATGGACGAAAAGTCCTTCAGGTAGTAGTCCTGCCCTAGAGCCACGTATAATTTGGTATACTCCATACGTAATGGGGCCGTCGGGATGACGCCCTGAAAAGATACAAATTACTTACCGGTAGTCCCATTTCCAGGAGTCATCACGACAGCCCATAGTTCCCTCCCTTCTAGAATAATTTATGTTCTTTCAAATGTAAATAGGACCGAATAAAGGTAAATTTTGGTTTAGTAAACATTGTCCACCATAATAATTTGTAAGTCACTAAAGCATGGTGGAAAGGGGAGGTGCTTTAAACTCTTCCTGTCCCTACCTGGGTCAGAGGGCAACCTCCATACATAATGGGGCCGTCGTGATGACTCCTGGAAATGGGACTACCGGTAAGTAATCCGTATCTTTCTTGGTAGCACTATGGCTCTGCGTAGCATGACGGATCAAGTCCAATATGTTTGATCCATAAACAGTTCCCCCCCCCCCCCCCCCCTTATAAACAAACTTGTCACGCGTATTCCACGATCAAATATAGCAATATCGATCACAGCACACACTTCACCTTTCAAACATGCAGGGAGGATACTTCTCACCAGATGGTGCACGCTCATCAAAGATCCTGGATCGCAATTTCAACAGCCGAGTATGTATCAGAGCAGCACTCCAGGGGTTAGGTAAAAGATCCAATCTTTATTGTGCCCACACAACGTTTCAACCCTCCATCTGAAGGTCTTTTTCAAGTTCTAAATAACATACACAGACTACAACAATATATAGCACCCATAGCTCAACCTCCACCAATCATAGATAACAACATAAATTACAATTAAAACAGATCAAAATTCATTGGGTGAAACAGCCCATCATAGCCAGGTGCAGCATACATAACATAATTGCATGTTCAAGGTGTCATACCCAGCGCTGTGTTCAGGCTGCCGCCAGTGCAGACGCACATCTCTGATGTGGATCACTTCCTAGCTCAGTGATGTAGTTCCTACGAGACCAGCAGAGTCTCCTGCCCAGCGTCATCAACAGCCGTCTATTGATGTTTACAGCGCATGCGTCAGGTTCCGATGTCCACAACATGTTGCAGACTCACGGAGCACCTAAATGGATAAATACAGTGTTCCCTTAATCATGCAATCACTGCATAATCAAGACAACTCCATTGGCAAAGTCTAGCAGCGCTAGACCATCGTTTTCACTGTCCAGGAATATACTACACTCTTTGCTGGCCAGATAGTCATAAACTCATGTTATGTTCATTTAATCCCAAAATACTGTTGCTCATTAATATAAACCAGCAGTGATGTCACTATATCAAGAATCATCTCTTCTGCCGACAGCATTATTGCCAGTGATAATTAATGCACTATTATACCAATGTTCGATCACATAATAGTGGGCTCATCAACCCGTGGTCTTTAGCACAGGCAGATATATAGGTAGATATTATCTGTACAGCAGTATAGCCTAAACCAGTCGCAAAAAGTGTGACACCCAAACATGATTAAATATTAGAGATGAGCGAACACCAAAATGTTCGGGTGCTCGTTATTCGGAACGAACTTCCCGCGATGCTCGAGGGTTCGTTTCGAACAACGAACCCCATTGAAGTCAATGGGCGACCAGAGCATTTTTGTATATCGCCGATGCTCGCTAAGGTTTTCATGTGTGAAAATCTGGGCAATTCAAGAAAGTGATGGGAATGACACAGAAACGGATAGGGCAGGCGAGGGGCTACATGTTGGGCTGCATCTCAAGTTCACAGGTCCCACTATTAAGCCACAATACCGGCAAGAGTGGGCCCCCCCCTCCTCCCAACAACTTTTACTTCTGAAAAGCCCTCATTAGCATGGCATACCTTTGCTAAGCACCACACTACCTCCAACAAAGCACAATTACTGCCTGGATGACACTCCGCTGCCACTTCTCCTGGGTTACATGCTGACCAACCGCCCCCCCTCCCCCCCCACAGCACACACCAAACTGTCCCTGCGCAGCCTTCAGCTGCCCTCATGCCACACCACCCTCATGTCTATTTAGAAGTGCGTCTGCCATGAGGAGGAACCGCAGGCACACACTGCAGAGGGTTGGCACGGCTAGGCAGCGACCCTCTTTAAAAGGGGCGGGTCGATAGCCCACAATGCTGTACAGAAGCAATGAGAAATAGAATCCTGTGCCACCACCATCAGGAGCTGCACACGTAGGCATAGCAATGGGGAACCTATGTGCCACACACTATTCATTCTGTCAAGGTGTCTGCATGCCCCAGTTAGACCGGGCTTTTTAATTCATAGACACAGGCAGGTACAACTCCCTATTGTGAAGTCCCTGTGGACCGACAGCATGGGTGGGTGCCAGGAAGCCACCGGCGGTACATAAAAATATCCCATTGCATTGCCCAACACAGCTGAGGTAGTAATGTTGTGTGTAATACAGGTGGGCTTCGGCCCACACTGCATGCCCCAGTCAGACTGGGGTTCTTTACAAGTGTACAGATGTGTTAAAAACTCAGTGTGCACCTACAGCATGGGTGGCTCCCTGGAACCCACCGGCGGTACACAAAAATATCCCATTGCATTGCCCAACACAGCTGAGGTAATGTCAGCTGGAATGCAGGTGGGCTAAAAATTAATTTGATTACACTGTAGGCGAGGGCCCACAAAAATTGCTGTATCAACAGTACTAATGTACATCCCAAAAATTGGCCATGGCCAGCCAAGAGGGCAGGTGAAACCCATTAATCGCTTTGGTTAATGTGGCTTAAGTGGTAACTAGGCCTGGAGGCAGCCCAGTGTAACGAAAAATTGGTTCAAGTTAAAGTTCCAATGCTTTTAAGCGCATTGAAACTTATAAAAATTGTTCAGAAAAATTATTTGAGTGAGCCTTGTGGCCCTAAGAAAAATTGCCCGTTCAGCGTGATTACGTGAGGTTTCAGGAGGAGGAGCAGGAGGAGGAGGATGAATATTAGACACAGATTGATGAAGCAGAAATGTCCCCGTTTTGGATGGTGAGAGAGAACGTAGCTTCCATCCGCGGGTGCAGCCTAAGTATTGCTTACGTATCGCTGCTGTCCGCTGGTGGAGAACAGAAGTCTGGGGAAATCCAGCCTTTGTTCATCTTGATGAGTGTTAGCCTGTCGGCACTGTCGGTTGACAAGCGGCTACGCTTATCTGTGATTATTCCCCCAGCCGCACTAAACACCCTCTCCGACAAGACGCTAGCCGCAGGACAAGCAAGCACCTCCAGGGCATACAGCGCTAGTTCAGGCCACGTGTCCAGCTTCGACACCCAGTAGTTGTAGGGGGCAGAGGCGTCACCAAGGATGGTCGTGCGATCCGCTACGTACTCCCTCACCATCCTTTTACAGTGCTCCCGCCGACTCAGCCGTGACTGGGGAGCGGTGACAGTCTTGGTGGGGAGCCATAAAGCTGGCCAGGCCCTTAAAGACTGTTGCACTGCCTGGGATGTACATGCTGCTCGATCTACGCACATCCCCTGCTACCTTGCCCTCGGTACTGCGCCTTCTGCCACTAGCGCTGTCGGCTGGGAATTTTACCATCAGCTTGTCCGCAAGGGTCCTGTGGTATAGCAACACTCTCGAACCCCTTTCCTCTTCGGGAATCAGAGTGGGCAGGTTCTCCTTATACCGTGGATCGAGCAGTGTGTACACCCAGTAATCCGTCGTGGCCAGAATGCGTGCAACGCGAGGGTCACGAGAAAGGCATCCTAACATGAAGTCAGCCATGTGTGCCAGGTTACCTGTACGCAACACATGGCTGTCTTCACTAGGAAGATCACTTTCAGGATCCTCCTCCTCCTCCTCCTCCTCAGGCCATACACGCTGAAAGGATGACAGGCAATCAGCCGGTGTACCGTCAGCAGCGGCCCAAGCTGTCTCTTCCCCCTCCTCCTCATCCTCCTCATGCTCCTCCTCCTGTACGCGCTGAGAAATAGACAGGAGGGTGCCCTGACTATCCAGCGGCATACGGTCTTCCCCCGCCCCCGTTTCCGAGCGCAAAGCAGCTGCCTTTATGGTTTGCAGGGAATTTCTCAAGATGCATAGCAGAGGAATGGTGACGCTAATGATTGTAGCATCGCCGCTCACCACCTGGGTAAACTCCTCAAAATTCCCAAGGACATGGCAGATGTCTGCCAACCAGGCCCACTCTTCTGAAAGGAATTGAGGAGGCTGACTCCCACTGCGCCGCCCATGTTGGAGTTGGTATTCGACTATAGCTCTACGTTGTTCATAGAGTCTGGCCAACATGTGGAGCGTAGAGTTCCACCGTGTGGGCACGTCGCACAGCAGTCGGTGCACTGGCAGCTTAAAGTGATGTTGCAGGGTGCGCAGGGTGGCAGCGTCCGTGTGGGACTTGCAAAAATGTGCGCAGAGCCGGCGCGCCTTTACGAGCAGGTCTGACAAGCGTGGGTAGCTTTTCAGAAAGCGCTGAACCACCAAATTAAAGACGTGGGCCAGGCATGGCACGTGCGTGAGGCTGCCGAGCTGCAGAGCCGCCACCAGGTTACGGCCGTTGTCACACACGACCATGCCCGGTTGGAGGCTCAGCGGCGCAAGCCAGCGGTCGGTCTGCTGTGTCAGACCCTGCAGCAGTTCGTGGGCCGTGTGCCTCTTATCGCCTAAGCTGAGTAGTTTCAGCACGGCCTGCTGACGCTTGCCCACCGCTGTGCTGCCACACCGCGCGACACCGACTGCTGGCGACATGCTGCTGCTAACACATCTTGATTGCGAGACGGAGGAGGAGGAGGAGGAGGAGGAGGGTGCTTTAGTGGAGGAAGCATACACCTCCGCAGATACCACCACCGAGCTGGGGCCCGCAATTTTGGGGGTGGGTAGGACATGAGCGGTCCCAGGCTTTGACTCTGTCCCAGCCTCCACTAAATTCACCCAATGTGCCGTCGGGGAGATGTAGTGGCCCTGCCCGCCTGTGCTTGTCCACGTGTCCGTAGTTAAGTGGACCGTGGCAGTAACCGCGTTGGTGAGGGCGCGTACAATGTTGCGGGAGACGTGGTCGTGCAGGGCTGGGACGGCACATCGGGAAAAGTAGTGGCGACTGGGAACTGAGTAGCGCGGGGCCGCCGCCTCCATGATACTTTTGAAGGACTCCGTTTCCACAGCCCTATACAGCAACATCTCAAGGCTGATGAATTTTGCTATGCGGACGGTTAATGTTTGAGCGTGCGGGTGCGTGGCGGCGTACTTGCGCCTGCGCTCCAACAGTTGCGCAAGCGACGGCTGGACGGTGCGCTGAACTACACTGCTGGATGGGGCCGAGGACAGCGGAGGTGAGGGTGTGGGTGCAGGCCGGGAGACGGTCGTGCCTGTGTCCTGAGAGGGGGGTTGCATCTCAGTGGCAGGTTGGGGCACAGGGGGAGAGGCAGGGGTGCAAACCGGAGGCGCTGAACGGCCTTCGTCCCACCTTGCGGGGTGCTTGGCCATCATATGTCTGCGCATGGTGGTGGTGGTGAGGCTGTTGGTGTTGGCTCCCCGGCTGAGCTTTGCGCGACAAAGGTTGCACACCACTGTTCATCGGTCGTCAGGCGTCTCTGTGAAAAACTGCCAGACCTTAGAGCACCTCGGCCTCTGCAGGGTGGCATGGCGCGAGGGGGCGCTTTGGGAAACACTTGGTGGATTATTCGGTCTGGCCCTGCCTCTACCCCTGGCCACCGCACTGCCTCTTGCAACCTGCCCTGCTGATGCCCTTGACTCCCCCTCTGAAGACCTGTCCTCCTGAGTAAGCGTTGCACACCAGGTGGGGTCAGTCACCTCATCGTCCTGCTGCTCTTCCTCCGAATCCTCTGTGCGCTGCTCTCTCGGACTTACTGCCCTTACTACTACCTCACTGCAAGACAACTGTGTCTGATCGTCATCGTCCTCCTCACCCACAGAAAGTTGTTGAGACAGTTGGCGGAAGTCCCCAGCCTCTTCCCCCGGACCCCGGGAACTTTCGAATGGTTGGGCATCAGTGACGATAAACTCCTCTGGTGGGAGAGGAACCGCTGCTGCCCAATCTAAGCAGGGGCCCGAGAACAGTTCCTGGGAGTGTTTCCCGCTCCTGAGCAGGTGTTATTGTAGTGGAGTGAGGAGGCTGGGAGGAAGGAGGAGCAGCAGACAGAGGATTCGGATTGGCAGCAGTGGACGGCGCAGAACTGCGGGTAGACGATAGGTTGCTCGAAGCACTTTCTGCCATCCAGGACAGGACCTGCTCACACTGCTCATTTTCTAATAACCGTCTCCCGCGTGGACCCATTAATTGGGCGATGAATGTGGGGACACCAGAAACGTGCCTCTCTCCTAATCGCGCAGCAGTCGGCTGCGACACACCTGGATCAGGAGCTTGGCCTGTGCCCACACCCTGACTTGGCCCTCCGCGTCCTCGGCCGCGTCCACTTCCTCTAGGCCTACCCCTACCCCTCAGCATGCTGTATTACCAGTGATTTGATTTCACAGGCAGCTAATAAATTGGCGCAAGACTGCAGGCCAAATATAATTTTTTCCCTTTTTTGAAAACGAAAGGCCCCACTGCCTCTAGTGAATGAATAATCTAAGTTTAATAACTGTGCTGTTTTCCTGCTAATGTAACATAGTAACATAGTATGTAAGGCCGAATGAAGACATTGTCCATCTAGTCCAGCCTGTCTATCCTACTGTGTTGATCCAGGGGAAGGCAAAAAACCCCAAGGCCAGAAGTCAATTAGCCCTTTTGGGGAAAAAATTCCTTCCCGACTCCCTAATGGCAATCAGACTGTTCCCTGGATCAACCCCTAATAGTTCCTACCTGCCTATATACCAGGATTGACACAGAACGTGAGGGTAGCAGAGTTATTAACTGTGGCAGAGCAGGTATTTTTTTTCCCAATTAAGGAAAGCAAATGGCGAAGCCAGGAGTAAAACGTAGCTGGGTGCGTATGATTTTTACAGGTTGCACACGCAGCCGACACGTGTCCACCGCCCTTAGGACGGACAGAGGCAGGACAAATAGAATTATTTTCACTTGTTTTACAAGCAAAAGGCAGCACTGCGTATATTCTATGAATAATAACTGTGTTGTGGCCCTGCCTATACAATTCTTTCCCTGCAGTATCAATGGAGGGTGGAATGCTCTGCAGAGGCGATTTTGAGAAGCAAAAAAAAATGCAGCACAGCTAACAGCAGCCTGGACAGTACTGCACACGGATAAATATGGCCCTAGAAAGGACCGTTGAGGTTCTTGAAGGCTACACTCACTCCTAACACTCTCCCTGCCTATGCAGCACTTCTGTCCCTAATGCCGGGTGCAACGCTCTGCAGAGCCGATTTTGAGAGAAAAAAAAATGGCACTGCTAACAGCAGCCAACACACAGCTATCAGTGGCCCTAATAAGGACCTTTGGGGGGGTCTTGAAGCCTACACTAACTACCAATTCTTTCCCTACAGCAGCTCTGGTACAAACAGCACTGTCCCTCAGCTAACTCACCAGGCATCTGAGCCGAACCGCGGGAGGGGCCGACTTTTATGTTCGGGTGACACCTGATCTTCCCAGCCACTCACAGCAGGGGGGTGGTATAGGGCTTGAACGTCACAGGGGGAAGTTGTAATGCCTTCCCTGTCTTTCAATTGGCCAAAAAAAGCGCGCTAACGTCTCAGGGAAGGAAGTGAAAGTAACCAGAACACCGCATGGTGTTCGTTACGAATAACGAACATCCCGAACACCCTAATATTCGCACGAATATCAAGCTCGGAAGAACACGTTCGCTCATCTCTATTAAATATGCATCAATCATAATTTTATTTAAAACATTCGTATGGCACAGGCATAAATATAGAATACGTAGATAATAGCTGCGTCACCCAATGTGATCTGGAAAAAAGAGAAAAAACACATCATTAAAATATGATAAAAACAATATACGAATCATGTAGCAAAACATCATTAGACTTCATAATGCTCATTATTTGTAATACAATAACGGGTTATAATCCACATTTAAGCCACTGGGGGCTAGCGCATCCAACTTAAAAATCCATTTTGCTTCCAACAGTTTCAATTTTCGTTCTGTCGCCGCCTCTTATATCCCTATCCACTGAGTCAATGACCTTAAACTGTAACTGACTGACAAAGTGATTATGGTCAAAGTGCTTAGGGATGGGAAGATCACGCTTCTTGGTCCTGATGTTACTCTTATGGTTAGCTATTCGTTTGCGAACCTCCGTAGTGGTTTGACCCACATACTGGAGGCCGCACGGACAGCTAATCAGATATACAACAAATGCTGACCAACAACTGTACCAACCACGTATATAGAACCGTTTCCCGGATCTCGGATGTACAAAGCTATCCCCTTTGGCCATATTATGACAAGCTGCACATCCGAGACATGGAAAATTACCATTTCTGGCAGGGGCTAATGTTCTCTGTATAGAGCCCAGAGGGAGAGCAGATGTATGGACCAAACGATCTTTTAAATTTTGTGCCCGTTTATACGCCATCATGGGTGGACAGGTAAATTCTGCAATCTCGGGGTGGCACCTCGAAAGAATGTGCCAATGTTTTCTTAAAATATGTCACATCTCGTGACTATGTGCTCCAAAGGTGGAAACAAATGGTATTCGTTTTACGGCCACACTTGTAGTAGTGGCAGGTTTAAGGACAGAAGCACGTTCGACTTGTTTAACCCTATTCATCTGCTCACACAATAACCCTTGTGGATAGCCCCTAGAGACAAACTTATTGTACATTTTTTCAAGTCGTGCATCGAAAAACTCATCGTTTACCACCCGCCAGACCCGGAGCATCTGGCTCCATGGTAAGGATTTGATCATGGCCGGCGGGTGGCAACTAGAATAATGCAATAAGTTGTTGTGATCGGTAGGCTTGGTGTATAAATCAGTCTTCAAACAATTACCTTGTTTGATAATCAGGACGTCCAAAAATTGTATGGATGTGTCTGATGCAGACAGCGTGAATTTGAGCTCTGGTAAAAAGTTGTTCAATTCAGTATGAAAAGTATTTAACTGCTCGAATGAACCTTTCCATATGACGAAGACGTCGTCAATGTACCTCCACCATACCTGGGCAAGAGCCCAGGATGGGGAGGTACAGAGATGCGTCTCCTCCATATGGCGCCTAAACAAATTAGCGTAAGATGGGGCCATGTTAGACCCCCATCGCGGTTCCTTGTAACTGCCGGTAAAACCGATCCTGGTACAGAAAGAAGTTATTGGACAAAACCAACATTAATAGTGTCAGAACCAAATTCACGGAGTCTGCAGACAGAGTAGATCCAGACAAAAAAATGTTTCACAGCAGCTATGCCAATATCGTGTCTTATGATAGTATATAATGACGAGACGTCAAATGACGCCAAAATGGCGTCCTCGTTAATAGAGATTGCCTCTAATTTACATAAAAAATCCGAGGTGTCCTTGATGTAGGACCTAGCCTCAGTAGCATGCTGTCTGAGTATTCTGTCTAGGAACCGAGACACATTGTTGAAAACAGACCCCCTCCCAGATACTATAGGTCGTCCTGGGGGACGCTGAATATCTTTGTGGACTTTTGGTAATGTGTATATCTTGGCCATTATTGGAAAGTCGGGATACAAAAAATCAAACAGATGTTGGTCAATCAAACCATCCCTTTTAGCCTGATCAAGGACTAATTTGAGCTTACCACACGCTTTATTCGTAGGGTCGATTGATAACTCATATACCGAAGTATCTGACAATTGCGTACTGAGTTCGTGATGATAGTATTGAGTGTCCATGATAATGATGGCTCCTCCCTTGTCCGCTGAGCGAATAGTCAAGGAGTCATCCTTACTCAATACTTTGATCGCCTGCCATTCAGCCTTGTTCATATTAGACTGTTGCCTAGGCCTGGTTTGTCGAGCTCGTATCTTTGCAATGTCATGATTAACCAATTTCGTATAGGTGTCGACGGCAAAATCGCCCCCAGGGGGCTGAAATCTACTGGACTTACGTAGTCCCATGTTACCTGATGTGAAGCACGCATTATTACTGTCCATCGAACTAGCAGAGGTCTGGCATCTTTCTGTAGTTGAGAAGTGTGTTCGTAATCTTAGTCGTCTGATGAACTGTCTAATACTAATGTCAATATTAAACCAATCCGTTTCACCCGTTGGGACAAACGAGAGACCCTTAGTGCACGCACTTGTATTCTAGACAACACTTTAGAAGAAATGTTGACAATAGGTACCTCATTTATCTCCTCCTGGACACCGAGCGGGTTATTCCACGATGTAATATCACAATTTAGCAAAAGCTCAGCTTTTTTTTTTTTTTTTTGATCCATGGATTGACATGACTTACAATTTCGTGAACAGTATTTCTATTATCAGGAGAGATTTGACAACTGCTGATAAGTTTCACCCATGGTTACAAGGTTTAAAGTTGTTAGCTCTTTTGCATCCTGTTTAGCATGTACCAAGTATCTTTGTAAAACATCTGTATTTTTTAATTTTCACATCAGGTATGTCACCACGCTGTAAAATCGAGCTAATTTCATCATCAAGGCGATGAATAGTCGTCTGTCGTATGCTTGATGTCATTGTAGCAGATTGCCTTATCTTTAGATCATGTTTAGGCACGAAGTACATTTTCTCCATGCTCCATTATCGATTGGCAAGCAGAATCGTAATTATTGGGATTGCAAAACCCAAGATCGATCCTATAAAACCGCCGTCCTGATTCACTATACACGTCTTTTTCTTCACATCCAGTGTTTTATCACCCAGACGCCTTACAGCACACCGCCATTTTGTTAGTATCTTTTTCTGATGAGCTCTTAGAGGTATCCTACCTTTTTTTAAATATTTAAAGCGATCTCTGCTAGGGCTGTAATTAGATCGTTGCTCGCGTTGCGTAAAATAGATTTTCTAACAGACAGTTTTGCCTTCACCAGGCTTGTTAAGAGCCTGATTGCGATGTATTCTCTCAGACATGCTGTCGGCACAATGCGCATGGAATAAAATAAGTCGCAAAAAAGACAAACTCAGTTTTTAGAAGCATTTTTCTTGGGGATATACACAGCGGGTAAAGCGGGGAAAACAAACCTGTTCTCAAGCGGTGCTCCTCAGGCATGTTGCCTCTTAAGTCTACTAGCAGATATCCATAGGGAGCACTCGTGACATCCTCAAAAGCGTCTAAGAAGTGCATCTGCCCAGGATACATCTGTCCAGCTAATGTGACAATTTGGAGCTTATCATGAGCAGATTTAAATAAAACCATATAATTAGTATTTAAACTTATTGTACGGCTTTTTCTATCCTGACAATGTTCTGCACAAGGTACAAAATGCTCAGACTTCTGTGGTGTACATAGTACAAAGGCTTTCTCTATTTCGTTTTTCTCGCTGGCACTCTCCATGAGATCAACAATGGTCAAATTTTACCGTGAGGCTATATTGTGAATTGATCTAATAGCCGCCGCCTCACACGATCTTGCGGATTGCGTGGTATTGATGCAGCATCGTTCTGAGTTCGTATTCCTTACAGATCCTGGTGAGAAGAAGAAGCAGTTACCCCTGACATATAATTACGCCAACACTCCCCAAAATCAAACAATATTACGGGTTTGCATGTTTGGATGTATTTGCACACTAGCTGATCTATTAACCGTAAGGGAGAATTGTAAAATCGTCTAGTAGATGCCTCTTTGTATAAACACACCTGTGTTTTTGTAGTGGCCTTGTTTCGATGTCCCAATATTTCTTATTTCTTACAAAGCCTGGCTGCTCTACCCTGATAGTCTTTTGTGTTTCAGGGTTTGTGTTACGAGGATAATCTAGAACCAGATCTTTCAGGCTGTCAAAATTTATGACCTGAGTGGTTGCAGTATTTAAAGTTACACCTTTAACTTTTAACATGGTTTTACCCATGTTCAACTTGTACCCGTAGGTTTTGGGACCCGCTGATACAAACTGTGTCACTGGGGATCTCGCCGGTCAATTCACCCAGGTAGTCACCTAACGGCGGGTTCCACTCACCTTCATGGTGTACAAAAATGACAGTCTGTCGTGATAAAGACAACATTCCTGCAATCTATCCAGAAGCGAATAGAGCTCTAGGCGTGCGTAGGCTGTTGCAAAGCAAGCTATAAAGATGTTGGTGTTTTTGTTGACCATGTGGTGCTCTTCTATGTATTTCCATGTGACATTGGCTGTTTCATCATCAGTAAAATTTAGGCCTGAAATTTCATAGTGAGGTAGAAACACATACTCAAAGAGTTCATCAGGGTCAGTCACAATGCTGGTACACGGGAGATTCGATTTCTACACAAACTTTCCCCACAAGGCGTTTAAGAAAAGCTTGGAGACTTGCCGTTTAGCAGGGTTTATGCCTATTTCACCCATATGCAATTGAACACCTTCTTTTTGAAGAAAGAAATCAATATATTTTTTCTTGTCATCGTCCGTGCACCAGCTTAGGATACCCTGAAGCCTCTTGTTTATCCTTAAGATGCAACTTGATGTAAGATGCAAACAGATCATCTGATTTTGGAAAATGCCAAGTTTTGTAGGTGTGGGCTATCCTGTAACCTTTCTCTACAGCCATCCCAAGCTCAATTGTACATGTACCGACGATAGACCTCTCCATTGGTATGACTACAGTCTGACTTTAAAGCACAGGTGTAACACAGGGGAAACATCAATTTATGGTTCACTTTCACTGGTACCACTGGGAAAAATAAACTGCGCGGTGGGCACACTTTAACTTTTGCAAGTCCAAAGTAATTTTTGATGCAGCCAAAATTTTCATAAATCATTGGGTGCCCTGTAGGGTAAGTCTTTGGTTTGTTGATGAAGGGTTACAGACTAGTGAAATCATAATAAATTATCGTCTCACTAGCATTCAGCCTGTGGTATAGCTTTATTGCGTTAGTTCGGCCCCCATAAAGTGCGGCACGAGGGTTTAGCGGCACCGGGAACTGCATTTTAAGAAGAAATGCCTGAAGGTCTGAATTGGTCGCAACCATTTCACGCCATTCATGCTCCCATAAGACACGTAAAGAGTACCTCAGGTGTTGTAAATGCTTTTTAGCTAAAAAAAAAAAAGCCTGGTATAGCTGACTGTACTTCGTTTTCGTGACGTTATTTTGATAGTTTTCGTTGAAACAGACACCGCAACCATGATAAAAACAACATTGGAATTCACAAGCAATATGCTGTCCAACATAAACGTATCCATCTAAATGGCTACCGACTCGTTTTTCGCCATCTCTCAGTGCGTGCTGTATGACTGTTTTCACTGAGACATGTACATCAATCACTGAATAGCGGGAGTTGAGTACCTTTTTTTTGGCCTTGTGATAATTATCAGAAGGCAAAACAGCTATAGTCTCTAGGTAAGAATTTAAACCTGTACATAGCCATGCATACAGACGCGAGGGTGATGTGCTGGAACAGGTCAACGCAATAAGTCACACTAACATTTTTCTTTTTTTCCGTACAAGACCTTTAAACCTCTTTCTTAGCCATTTCCATTACCCGGTCTCTAACACTCACAGGCTTTCCACAATACTTCAACATCCTGCTTACAATAGGCCTTCAATTCTGTATTAAAATCAAAAGTACATCCCTTTTGCAGTTCATACCACTCCATTAACTTTTTTTTTTTTTTTTTTCCCCATCAGGCATGTACTCGGGTCTGTAATATTTAGCATCAGGTAGGGGGCTGATGTAATTCTGGTTTTCTTTAGTATTGAAAAACCCATAGGCTGGGGTAGTTTGCTAAGCTTCATGGGTATGAAGTTAAGCGAGTCTTTGAACCTCAAGTTCAGCGCAGGTACCATCACACACAGAAGGCGTCTGCCTTGAGTCATCATTTCTATATGATTTATTTTTTTTTCAATAATCAGCTGTTTAACAATGAAATAAGAATCGTATCTACCGGCATTGTGGGCAATAAAGGTGCAGTCTGTAAAATCGCCACTGAGAAAAAACTGATCAAAATCACGAGTGCAAAACTCGCCCTCAAACTCCCAAGACATTGCTCCATACAGCGCTGTGGCAAAAATAAAATTTGGAATGTGTTTGCCTGTATCCTGTTGACACTCAGTTATAGAAAATATGACGGCTCTTCCACAATTGCCTTCAGCTGGTAAGGCTGCATGTAATACAAGTGTTTATCAAATTTCACCACGCTGGTTTTACAAATGTTACAGCGCAGACCGCTGCATTTGTGAGGCTTGGCGCGTTTAACTACATACCGATAACGCACGCAAAAGATTTTAGTCTTGCAAAATACATCATCCGATGCAGCAACGATCTTGTGGCCGGCTAAACAATTGACAAAACACACGGCAAGTGGGGCATCGGTATATCGATCCCGGGGTTTCGACACAAGATTCTGTCTAACAAGCCTTGCAAAAATACTGACACGAGTGATTATTTTTGTGGTGAAAAACAGAACTGCAATGATCACAAAAGTAACTGGTCCTGATTTTTAAAGCTTTTATATTCGTTATCCCGTAATAATGATCATGGAGGATGTATACACACTCCACACACACACTACTAGATGTTTCTCCGGTGTGAAAATAACGCCAATCACTGACTGTGGTATAAAACCCTTATGGTTATGAACAGGTGTTTCTCAAATGCCTCAATATCGCTAAAACTCACAAGCTGATTGTCAAATGTCTAATTTGCGATGTAATTGTCTAGCTCGTGTCAATAAAACACTCCTCAACAGAGCCCTACTGTAACGGCACAAGTAGACTGTCCACTAAACACAGGTTAGTCGTAATTGTTAAAATCAAACAGCCATCGCTTTTTCTGTTTGATCTGTGTGTAAAGTATTGCTTTTAAACGCCTGCGATGTCTTCCACCTCCGCGCCTATTCCTCACTATTAGGACTCAGTCAGGCATTCACCAGCTGAACACTCCGCATTACTCTGTAATGCGTTGGCCACAGCATTTAAGAAACTCTCAGCATTAAAATCATCCCTGGACTGTTAGGGAATACATGGGATCCAACCAACACCCGCCATCGACGCTCGGCTGTATAAAATCACTGGGTTGTATAGCTCGTCTGATTCTGTCAAAGACTGACGCCGTGTACAGCATTAACAGCCCTGGCAAATGACTGTATTCGGTGTAAATTTGCAAAGCTGAAATGATCAATGTGCTCTACAGCATTGAAGTGATCAACTTCACACCATATATGGAATAAATGCTGTAAAAAGACGCATCAGCAGGTTGTTCAACATGATCAAACGGTATACGCTCTTGATCCTGCGCGGGGATCTGCAGTGAGGGCTCATTATTTACAGGCTGCTTGGGCGTATTTGGGATCTGTGGAGTATGTGGGGGTGGCTCAGGCCTCTGTGGGGGTGCCTCAGGACTTTCTGGGCAAGTTCTGCGTTGGCTCTTTCTGCGTCTTCTGGCGGATACTGGATCTAGTGGCCATACACGGCATTTTTATAGCTTTTTTTTTTTTTTAACAGACTTTGCTTTTTGCCAAATGCTGCCTCTGTTAGAGCTCTGTTTTTTCAATCCTGATCCAACCATAGGTAGTCAAAAGGTGGGGGGGTTGGGGGAGCACCGAAATGCCGATACTCTCGCAAACCTTTTGATAGTCTAGGAGAAGTTCATCGGTTTTATGTTGGTCTGCAAATGCGACGTCTAGCTCTGCTCACCCAGTTGGGAAACTTTAGTGACATGTTCTGCTAGCTTAGCGATAAGGCAGTCATCTAGAGACTGTAATGTAGTTAACACTGCTATCCCCTGTGTCAGTCAGTGGTGGTAAAAAGGATCAGCAGCATTTCTGTGTCTTGACTGTTTTGAAACTTGACACATCAGATGATTTTCTCTTTCTATGGTGTATAGTGGTTGGTGGAGGGCTAGCTAGCAACTGCTGTGTATCAACACCTGCTGCGGTTAGTGTTAGTACTAGCAGTGACTAGCTGGTGTTTATCAGAATGTGTTGTATTATGACAAACCCAACTATCATTTGAAATTACGGCATGCGGCTTACCATTAGTGGTGCTAGTGTTGTCGTCCCTGTGCTTTTCAGCCTCTTCCAAAATAGATGGTGTTTTTTTTTTTGTTTTGTTTTGTTTTTTCTTCTTGTGTTTTTTTTAATAAGTTGCGTTGTTTGACAGCAGTTGGTGTGGCGATGTGGTTGACTTGTGTGCGGTTCTAGCGGCAGAGAGTATCCGACGGGATCGATGCGTGTCTAACACTGGGGTAGATGCATCCACCGACGCGCTCACATGTTCCGCAGGGTTTAGCGTCAGGTTTGCCATCCCAAATGTAGTGTTTTCCCCGATGCAGACGCGAGCATTCTCTGGGAGGAAAAAAAATGCATAACGTTGTTAACGAATTACGTAGGGCTTACGCATGTAGCACTCATAGTATAATTGAGCATTCGCTCAAATCGTTGCAAGCAGCTTACCGATGACACTTTGATCGTCATGGGCCAATTGGTTTCCATACACTTCCGAGATAGGTGATAGGTCCAGCATTCTCACGCTTCCATTTTGCTGTCTTAATGGACTCCATGGATGGTTGGTGAGTTCTGCCGACGGTGGTTATCTTTCATGAATTATGGCTGTTTCTAGAGGATATGATATCTGTAGGTGTCCATTTACATCCACAGCATCTGTAGCAAAACAATACTTATTTAGTATAACGCATAACAAGCGCGTAAACAAAACATCTCATACATCTGTCTAAAACCTAACATTGGCTGTCTGTGAGAAATATTCGAATCGCGGTTCATCAAAATCCGAGTTCGCTATCCCAGTTTGATTCTTGATACAGCGAATGATAAAAGCGGATAAAATCTAATGCATTAAAAAAAATTATCCTTATCTACAGCTATATGAAATCAAATGGGTAAACGCTGTATACATACCAGTTTGAGTGTTAGTAATTTCAAAGGGAGAACAATCGACACCCTGGCTTTCTATCTGAAAATACACAAAACATTACTGTAGCAAAAACGTGTTTCAAGCGCCGCTACTGATCGCTAAAAAATACATTTTTTAAAATATTTGTCATGCCGCTATAGTGCTACACTAGTATATCACAGAAATATTAACAGTGATGTATATTAAAAATATACATAATATAATTGTAGTACGATAATACAATACAGCGATATTAATAATCAGCTCTAATTAAAAATACGGCTATAGTGATACACTAGTATATAGTAGAAATATTAACGGCAACATTAAAATATACATAATATTTTAATACAGTAATAATAAAACATCTATTCAGCTATAATTAAAAATACAGCTAATGTAATACACTAGTATATCGTAGAAATATTTACAGACATATATTAAATACATAATATAATTTTAATACGCTAATATCCCTAAAAAATGAATTTCTACTTACACCACAAAACTAGCAAAGCCAATTCACCTCTCGGGCGCTTACGATGTGGTGCTAACTGAGATACAGTATCCGCACACATGGGATATGATTGGGCCGAATGATAGAAACTTTTTCATTGCTGAACAGGGCGACATGTATAGAGAATATTACGTGAAGGTGGGATTATATTCCACTGTCAGATTTGACACGCGCTATAAATGACAGAATTGAAGTTTTAAGGCTAACAAGCAAGGTCTTTAAGCTACGCTATGACGAAGTAAAAAGAATTGTTAGTTACCGACTCGCCAACGCTACAGTTTGCACCAGGTCATAAGTTGTCGGTTCTGTTAAGCCTGCCTGAGTATAACGATGCTGGTAAGATGCCAGACGTAGACAATAACCGGACCTAATAGCAGGGTTTTACACATTGTTTGTGTACACCGATATTATCCAACACCAGTTTGTTGGCAATAGTTTTGTACAGCTTTTAAGAACCGTTGAAATCAGTGGTAAAAACAGCGACATTGTCACAATTCAGTACAATCGCCCTGATTTACGTGCTGGTGTGCAAACAACATTTTGACACCATTACAATCTCCATTTTATCAGACCAGAATACGCCTGTTGAATTCAGGTACGGGAAAAGCATAGTACGATTACACTTTAGACCACGCAACAACTCACGTTAAAACATGTCTCAGGGGGGATATGCCAATCCCGCGGTGTGTGTGCATCAATATTTTGGTGCAGTCTGGCGGGAAAAAAGACAGCTTCCATGGCGAAGAGTATATGATTGGGGGCGGAATAGGGGGGGTCTTTAAGTCGTTCTTCCGAAGGGCCATCCTCTTCAGAAAAGGTCTAGAATTAGTAAAGCCTCATGTAAAGACAGCTGTCAAAAATATCGCTACAGACACGGTCACTTCTGTTTCGGTGGCTGTTATGGACAGGCTCAATCCACTGCGGCAAGAACAGCGTGGATCAGGCCTTGTTTCCGTTGTAAAAGAAAGACGAATCGTAACACCACTTCACCCGCTCCTCATGGATAAGACTGCTTCACGCAAAAGACGCCACCGTCAGAAACCCGTTAGACGAGCAGCAGACGACATCTTTTAATTCTCTAACATGGCTTTCGTACACGACGGGTCTGTAGAGTGCACCAAATCTGAATTGGATATGTTCACCATACCGCTCATGCAAATGAGTATTGAAAAATCTCTATTTGTTGAAGTGCAGCCCATTGCTGCTCACTGACAACACCTCGGGTAGTGGTGAATATTATTACGACTTAAATAACACCCTCCTGCACTTAACCTGACGTATAGTTAAACAAGATAACAGACACACAGCCATCCCCGACGGTGCTCGTGTGGGGTTTATTTATTATCCCTAAGCCACGCTTTTCAATCAAGTGGACATCACATTGGGGGATGGGCTAATCTCACAATCCAATCTTTATAGCTATAGAGCATTTATCGAAACAATATTATATTAAATTATAGCACTCAAACACTCGCATCCCAATTTTCCGCCGGACTATTTTACAAGGATTCGTCAAGTCACCATCATGAAAGGACACTTGATGGCCCAAATTTAGGCTTTGCTAAAAGAGCCGCCACAACACAGCATTCTAAAACTGTGGAGCTTCTGGGCCCTATTTATGGCGATATATTTAATCAGTCGAAGCTTATCTTGGATGGCCTAGATTTGAAGATAAAACTGACTAGAAATAAAGACTCTCTGCCTGATGTCTGCTGACCCTGACTGTTTTAAAATTAAAATCCTTTATTCTTCAATTTGCATCAAGAGAGTACAAGCATCCCCAGCCGTCTGCATAGGGCACAGTCAAGCGCTACTAGCGACCTCCACTAAATATACTTTGGATCGGTCTACCGGAAAAGTCTATAGTATAACAATAGGAAGTAGGATGGCCAACCATGAAAATTTGTTCCTGGGCCAGATCCCTAAAACTGATATAAGGCTTTGTGGACAATGAAGCCTTTTTCGGTAGCTTCCAAAAAAAATCTGCTCTCTTCACCATTATTCCGTAAACCATGCAGCCTTGTATATCTCCACCAGGCGATTGGCTACAAAATCGTCATCAGCAATCCTCCTGATTCTTTATAGCTGGCTCCACGGAAGTGAAATTGGCATCCTAGTTGGGTGGCAGCTGCTGTAATCTAACAGACCATTACAGTCCTTAGGTTTCATAAAGAGGTCGGTTTTAAGCAAGCCATCTGATATTGAGACCATCACATCCAAAAACTGAATTTGATGTGCAGAACACGTCAGGGTAAAACTCAGGCCTGGGAGTATATGATTGATTAATAATGAAGGCACGTAGTACTCTCTTGGTACTCCTCCATAAGATGCAGTCTATATACCTCCACCATGCCTGGACCAAAGTCCATGATGGGGAGGCATATATTGACCTCTCCACCTGGTCCATGAAGATATTTACATAGGCAGGGGACACATTGGACCCCATAGCAGTCCTACACTTTTGTCTATAGAATTTGCCATCATAAAGAAAATAGTTGTTATACAAAACACACTTGGAGGGTCATACACCATCTTATTATTTGGCACCTCAGATCTCATCAAATGGTCCCTCTCCGCCTCTAGGCCCCGTGCATGGTCAATATTTGTATATAGTGAAAACGTCAAAGGATCCCAGGATCACCTGCCCTGTGAACCTTCCCTCATGGGGCTTCAACAGAATCTGTGGTGTCCTTGATGTATGATTTAGAACTTGACACAAAATGCCTCAGTATATTGTACAGGAACCTAGAAGTATTGGTATAGAGGGAACTTCTCCCTGATATGATGGGACGTCCAGGGGGTTTCTCTAAGTTCTTGTGGATTTTTGGGAGGGTATACAGTATTGAAACAACCGGGTGTTTTGGTAGCAAAAAATGTTTAAGTTGACAATCAATTATGCCTTGATGCATCACATCCTCCAAAATGAGGCCTAGTTCATTCTGAAATGTAGTCATGGGTCAGATGTTAGTGCCTCATACCTTCATGTCGCTAAGCTGGGGATCCAGATGTGTCATTTTTGTGACTGTCCTCAAATTTGGCAAAAGTCTCTTTAATATCTTGGGCACAGACAGCATCATTTAGTAGGCTATCATTTAAATTCCATACATTGATCCTATGGTCTATACCAAGGCAAGCGAATTCACCTAAAACAGGAGCATGGTCGGATCATCTACATTTTGGATGTAGATTTAGTAGTTTGTGGGAGACTAGGAGGTGGTGGTCTAGTCTACAGTGGCTATTGTGGCCCATTGAATGGAAGTTGTAATCCCTAACACCTGGGTGACAAATTCTCCAGAGGTCCCCCTAACTGTAGGGACTCTAACACCAGGTTTAAGTTGCCTCCCAGGACAATGCTGGAGTCCTCAGCAAACTCAGCTAACTCCCATGAGTCTGGTTCCAAAGGAGATTTGGTCCTGATTGGGGAAATGGGCATTAATCACTGTTAGTATCACACCTGATACAGAGATTTTTAGAAACAAAAATCAGCCTTCTGGATCTATGTTGGAAGATATTTATCACTGGATTGATCCCCTATTAAAACTTAACTTTAATGGATTACTTAAAATATAGACATACAATGTCTATTTGTGGTCAAATTGGATGGAAAAAGATATATAGATATGCTAATGAGATTGACCATCCAAGGACAAACAAAAATATAGAGGGGGTACCCAACTGGTCCTCCCCTAGAAATGGGAGTTCCTAGTAGTGTGCGTATTTATAGGTTAAAAGAAACCAAAATATGATTTTTCTGGATATCTGATAGTATCGTATCCAGTAAAACTTAACCTAGCATACTTGGAGACGAAAATCATAATGGCTGGTTAATGTTACAATTTATGACCAGCTTTAGATGCATGACCAATTCGGGTCTGATAATGTCCCTACAGAATAGTAATCCGAACGTGTGGCTCAAATACGTTCGTTAGTTTAATTCTAATAGATATTATAGGTTCAATGCGTTTCGGTTAAATGAATGATTCATCAGGAACCTTTAGTAGATATGCACAATATGCCGGATATAATTCCTTATTGATCTGGCCAAACACTAGTTGCAGATGATGATATATCATATCGATGATGAACAGTGTTCACTGTGATTTCACGATATGCGATATGTTTTCTCTTTACAAATTCAAGAAAACCCTACGGCACTAGGAACAACCTATCCACCAGAGACTATTCGTTCTGGATAGAAAGTCGCCTTAGCCACGTTTAAAGGTGCGCCAAAAAAAATCCAGAGAATAAGTGGACCACGCTATATGCGCATAATGGTCACACTGGGCTCAGAGGCACCTAAAGAAGTAATCGGAGTTGTGTAAAGCATAGCCCCAAGGTAAAAATATCCTTGGCTGAAAATTCAGTAGTCAACACCCCCCCCCCCCCCCTCCCTTGTTTTTGAAATCACTATATTAAACAGACAATGCTCAAAGGCATAAGATTGAGATCTAATACAGTGGGGATGATCCAAACTGGATCTTATCTCATGCCTATCAGCAGAGGGATATAGAACGTGGCAGCATCTCCAGCCCAGAAAGTAGACTGGAGATCAATGAGGCCAACAAGCTAGTGCGTTCCTTAAATGGGTCAAACTAGGATACACCCCCTAATAGGTGTGGTGCTCAAACTCCAATCAGTGTTTACTAGAGTGCTTAGTCCTGCCCAAGATGGGGTGGGATCGTGAGTATCATTTCCAGAACGGCAGCGATCTAATAAGTATACAGCCCCACCAAGGTATGTTCCACAAAAGCAGTCCGCATATATAAAGATCCCCTAACAGCTGATGTAAACTCCTTACGTCCAGGATCAATACAATGGTCTTACCCGCAACCCAGTCTCGGCGAGGTACACAGGTGATATCACGTCAAAGCGTGATGACGCGGTGCCGCCCAGGTTGCTATGGTGCTAGAGACGCTGACTCAATGTGTCGTGCGGCGTTGGGGCGTGATGACGCTGCCGATTACTATGGTACTGGAGGTGCCGGCTGCATGTGGTATGTGGCGTCAGAGCGTAATGACACTGCCACGCTCATCGCTCAGAGACAGAAGGGTGCTCTGTTACCATGGTAATGATGCTCAAACTTTCCCATCATGTATTACCTGGAGAAGTAGCGTAATCCACTTCTGAGGAGCACGTTAACCCCCTACAGTCACTTAAGAAATCTATATGGTAAAAGCAAATTGTAGAGATAATGGGGCTATGTATGTGGGGAGATTATAATCGCTTCAAGGATGTTCAAAGTGGTAACCTTATAGAAACAATGGGGCTATGTATGTAGGGAGACTATAATCGCTTTAAGGATGTTTTAGAAGTGGTACCACAGGCATCATGCTACTGAGGTAGTAGAATAGAGCATATAATAGCATGACATTGCCCGGCTGGTAGGTACCAGTTAAAGGGGTAGTGTAGTGGTACCCCAAAGTCGCAGGATGGGAATGATGAAATATCAGAGTAGTTAAAAATGGGCAAGGAAAGGGAATTAAAGAATATCTGAAGACTAACCTAGCGGAAAGGATGTTTAAAGGAAACAATTGAAGAAAAGCACTTCATTGAGACCTTTGGGATCCACTGAATCAATTCTGTAGAGGCACTGGGTCTCTTCTTGTAGGACCTTTTTGTCGATATTGCCTCTCCTACCATGGGTACGTATTAGTTCTATGCCCTGAAATTTTATGTTTAACTCATCCCCCTACATGTTTTTGACGCATATGGTTGGCAAGGGGTGTGCTTTTGCCTCTCCTGATGTTGCCAACATGTCCTAGGATTCGTCTCCTGAATTGCTGTGGTGTTTTGCCAACATAATTTAGTGGGCAGGTACACATAGCAATATAAACCAAGTTAACCGATTTGCAGTTAATGAAGTCTCAAATTTTATAAGACTCCAGTGGCTGCACTGCAGAAGTTCTCTCCTCTCTCAATAAAGGTACAGGCTTGGCAATCATTACATGGAAAAGTCCCATTTTGACGTAGGGGGGGCTAGCCAAGTATGCTTGTCCAACGAGGAATCTAGATGGCTCTTTACAATTCTGTCCTTCAAGTTTCTGTCCCTTCTAAAAGTAATTAGGGGGGGTTTCTGGAAGCTGTTCCTTAAGATTCGGATCATCTCTTAGGATATACCAATATTTCTGCAAAAGGTCCTTCATGAATGGTAATAAGCCAAAAAAGAGAAATATGGGCTCACCTCACCAGAAGTATCTTCCAGTGTTGCAGGGAGATCTGAGATTCAACAGGAGCTCCGTCCTCAAGCAGCTGACGGCAAACTGCTAAATTCCATATAAAGAAAAATAAAAGTGGAGAGGAGCTGCTACCGTTAAAAAAAAAAAACAAAACATTTCATTCTTTGAGTAAAAAAAGCATACAGCTCACAGGTTTGCGCTGAACGTGTTTCAGCTATAGTAGCCTTTGTCAACAGCCATGTATGGTACACCATCATCGAAGGTACCTATTACCCTGAGAGTATAATCCGATGGTTTAACCCGTTGTCTCAAAAGTTCCATTCTGTTTGGCAAAGTGAAAAGCCTGCTCTAATATGTTAGCTGGATATCCTCTTTGCAGGAATCTGTTGGAGATGGTCTCCTACTTGTAGGAACTCTGATTCTGAAGAGCAGTTCCTTCTCAGCCTAAAACTGCCCCTTTGGTATTCCTCTTCGGAGGGGGAAAGGGTGGGAACTATGCCACGATAGAAGGCTGTTGGTGGCCGTTTCCTTTCTGTGAAGAGAGGAAGACAGTTGGCCCTGTGGGGTCTTTGTACGTCCAATGTATCCTGTACAAACAAAGGAAGGGAGTGATTGTACAAACAGTCGCAACACCTTAAACAGATAGATACCACAATTTTGTAACAGATTATCCACCCCTAAAACAATAGGTCTTCCTTTTCAGGATGGAATCCCTTGTGTACTTTGGGTAAGGAATAAAAGGTTGCGAACTTGCGATCTGTGGGGAATGGGGTAGAAGAAAATCATATTCCACTTGATCAATACATTTTACCTCCTTTGCCTGGTCCAAGAGGGCATTCAGGGACTGCCTAAAAATATCTGTTGGATCCCATGTCAATGTCTTTTAGGTGGATTTGTCTTCCAATATTCTAGTGCACATCTGGATGTAATCCTGGCGGAAAAGAATGACTACCTTACCCCCTTTATCCGATGCCTTGATGATCAAATCTGGGTTCCTTTCTAGTTCTCTAAGAGCCTTAAGTTCCACTGAGGGTAGATTATCCCGTTTGTACATAGAAAGTGGGGAATTTTTAATCTCATTAAGGACAATTTTTCTTTTTCAAAAATGTCAATATAAGGGGATTGACCTTGCAGAGGCGACTTTTTACTGCTCAATTTAAGGGCTGTGAAAGGACCCTCGCCTCTCCCTCTGGTGTTATCCAACTCAAGGGCCTCCAGGTCTCTCACACTAGACATGTCACTTGGAGCAAGCCCTAGATCAGATGCCTGTTTACGATCTGTGATCGCAAAATATTTTTTCCATCTAAGCTTCCTCAAGAAGAGGGACACTTCGTCCAGACGAACCTGTTGAATTGGCACGTCGGGACGAACATCTTGCAAAAGATATTGAATTGTATGTACCACAAAGTAATACTAAAGCTGCCTGTCCACGGCGTGATTTTGCTGGCGACTCACGCCATCTGAAGCTTTCCATAGCATTGCTATGGAAAGCACCGGCCCCGTTTCAACAACAAGAGAATCATTGCAATTTCCTGCTCGCTGCGGGCAATTCGCAGCAAGCTGCAAATTGCCCCGATTCTCGGGTCAGCCTATCAGATTGGACCGACCAGCGGAAATTCGTCTGCAGCTCATGCTCCCAGGCGGCATACCGCAATGCCCGTGGACAGGGGGCCAAAGAGAAACTACAGCTAAAAAATAACAAACTCGCATAACCTGATGACCAAATGTAAAAAAAATAGAAAATAAAAATTCAAACAAGGGCAGAGGTAAAAACTCAAATGACAAATCTTAAATGGGAGTTGACTCACTTGGTGTGACAGGCCTACCCAGGAAAGGACAGGCAGTCACAGGTAAAGACCGAGATAAACGTCCTTATCAGAGGAGCAGATCCTTGTTTGAACAAGTGGTCAAAGTGTGAGTAAAAAAGCAAAACTCCATGACTTTCAATGCCTGTGTTATGCTGTGGATCCTCTGCGCAGATTGCACAATTGGAATCCGCCTGTGAGCCGGCCGTATGGGCCTCAGAACGTGGAGACAAAGCCTTTTTGAAGAAAGTTACTTTATTTTTTAAAACCACTACAATCTAAAAAAAATCTGGTTATGGTATAATCCCACGCCAATAAGGTAATTTTGTGAATAAAATGAACTGTTTTGAGTCTGGTGGGGTGACATCTAAAAAAACAACTTATTAAAATTCAAAATTTCACAATTTTTCAGGAAACCATATAAAAATGATGCTGGTTTGAAGCTTTATCAATCGACTACAGTTGAGTCTCCTTAGGATACACAAGTAATCGTTCTGGGCATATGCCTTTCATTAACTATGCTTCAAGCTAAAAATCCGCAGCAAATCGCCCTCATTGGCAGGTATGTACTTTCGTTTTTTTTCTTAACCCTCACAAAAACAAATTGCAGTATACTCTATTTTGCTGCGGACTCTGCAGACTGCCTTTATCGAAGCCAATGGAGGCTGTCCGACGTGCAGTTCATCCACATTGCGGATGGGCCATGGGTACCTGCGTGAAATACAAATATTTAAAAAAAAAACCCTGTACTGTGTATGACCGCCTGCAAGCCTCCAGTCATCCATAGTACAGATTTTGCAGGTACACTAGGTCAACAGCCAGGGTCACAGCCGGATTCTGCTGTGGGATCCCGCATGCAGAATCCAGCTCGTTCGCGTGTAGCCAACCTCCAATAAGTTTTGCTATAATCCAGAAACACACTTTGCTTCTGTGCAGCAAGTCCCCATAAAACCTTATTGATGTCAGGTTTATAGTTGGTGCTTGACCCAGAGTTTACAAGATGAAAAGCGTCTGTCTCTCTTGCTCTTCATGAGCTGGAATCCTCTTGAGAGAAATTTCCAAGGCCGTTCAAGTCCTGTAACCTCCCTTCACTTGTAGTATTATGGATTGGAGACAAATTAAAATCCTTGGTCTGTGGTACCATTTCAAGAAGACCTAAGTTATTGCTCATTACTCAGAGGTTATTCTCCATCTTTGACATGTTATATGAAAATTCATCTGTGAATTGACTTATTCCACTTGGACCCCTGAAATCTGGAAGCATTGGTTTGAGTGGGATTGCTATGTTCGTATCTGGTGTGATAGTCTTATTGGGTGGGATGGTGCCAAACTCCACCATATAATTGACTTTTGGAGGCATCTGGTTGGGTCTGCAGCTTTGGTTTACCCACTCCTTGGTATTTATGGAGGTTAAATTCCTGTACAGGTGCTGTTGATTACATATGGGCTTTTGTAGTAGGAGATGGGCAAGACTTGGTTCATCATTGTTTATTGGGGTATGGCATGGGTTTGAGAGGCCAGCGGAACATGGCTTGCTGTAAGTTCATGGAAGATTGTCTTTGCTGCTGGGCCAACATGGATTGAGTCGGTGTTGGTCCAATATGCATGTGGTTGATTGGTGGATATATTTAATTGACAAGACCTGACTTGTTTGTTCCATGTCTATCTATTTCTCTTCTGTTTTGAAACCAAACCTGACAGAGAAAAAATCATGTTGTGAAATCTGCATCGGAGCCATTATATGTGCCATACTAGTATTATACTATTGGGCCCATCAAGCACCATAGCCAGAGTACAAACAAATCCTCCCCATCTCATATTGCTGCATCCTTGCCCATAAGCAGTACAATAGACTACACAATGATAAACCTCACATACCTGGATCCTGGACTCTGGAATATGGATGAGTTTGGCCAGTTCCCCTCGGTGATGGATATTTGAGTACTTGTTGCTTTGGAAAAACTGCTCTAATACTTTAATCTGGCTCTGATTGTATACGGTCCTCTTCCTACGCTTTTATGTAGGCACTTCTTTGAGAAATGATTTGACCTCCAGTATTAAGACAATTAATAAAATCTATCAAATCAGATTTATTAACCACCCAAATTATTAAGATATCATCGATAAAACGTTTATGAAAACTATTTTCTTCATAAAAACCCATATACAGATTTGCAAAAGGTGCAAACTTCCTCCCCCTGGCTGTCCCGAGTGTTTATAAAAATTATCATAAATGAAGTAATTATTTTTTAGAATAAAGTTAATTGCTTCTCAAATTTTTTCTTGGCTACAAGACATTAGGGGGTCATTATTTAAAAAGTTAAATACTGCATCTACACCTAAATCATGTGGAATGTTGGTGTACAGAGATTCGACGTCTAATGTACACCACAAATGGTTATCATTCATTGTAGTTTTTTATGACATAGCAGGTCCCCACCGTCTTTAATATATGTAGGTAATCCTACTACAGATCGCTGCTACTGACTATCCATGTATTCAGACAACCTACTCATTACTGAGTTGACCCCTGCAGTTATCGGGCATCCTGGTGGATTTTCAATGCTTTTGTGTGCCATACTGGTGTTGTACTAATGGGCCCATCAAGCACCATAGCCAGAGTACAAATAAATCCTCCCCACCTCCAAGCTGCATCCTTGCCCATAAGCAGTGCAATAGGCCATACAATGACAAACCTCCCATACCTGGATTCTGGACTCTGGAATATGGATGAGTTTGGCCAGTTCCCCTCGGTGATGGATATTTGAGTACTTGTTGCTTTGGAAAAACTGCTCCAATACATACATCTGGCTCTGAGTGTATACAGTCCTTCCTACACTTGTATGTAGGCACTTCTTTGAAAGATGATTTGACCTCCATTGATCTTAAGCGATTCAGCCTATTTATGGATGTGGAACCTTCTTACTGCGTTTTGCTCATTGATTGAGTGTTCATTACTCTCTTGACGTGTTCTCCTTCTCCTATTTCTAGATAAAACATGTAAAAGTAGGTTAAATGTTTAGAAATACTAACAAAGTTGTAAATCAAACTGGATTACTGCAAGCCCTTACACGTTAAGCTCCATTTACACGCAATCATTGCTCAAAATTCATTCAAACTATGGCATATGAGTGATAATCTGTGTAAATGCTGCCATCGTTCACTCTTCAGCTGAACTATGATTTTTAAGGTAAGTTTAAAATCTGTTCTTTAGTTGGAGAGAGATAATACAGACCACACCCTATGTTCTCCAGAGGAGTGCTGATTACATTGTATTCGGCTGACAGTCCCTGTGAGAACAATGAAGCTGTGTTATGCAAAATGATCGCTAGAACTGCCAATCTTTCAAACTTCGAAAGACTGTGTAAATGAGCCTTTAGGAGGAAATGCACAGCTCAAAATAAAAACAATGATAGTTCTAAACCAGGAAAATTAGATGTAGCTTTACGATAGAAATCAGATTGCTTTATAAACCTATACAAGAGATCAATAGAGCTATCGTGTGCCACATGGATGGATAAATGGGAGAAGGACTAATAGATACACCATCTACATGGATATATAACAGAAATGAGTATTAGAGCGATGGCAAACAAGATAGAATAAAAGAAATAAATTATAATTTCAATTAAAAAGTTGATAGAAAAAATAAGTACAGTGCAAAATAAAAATCAAAAAGTGGAAATTTAGAAAATTCAAGTAAAAATTTAACTTTGTTCACAAAGATTTTATTAAACTTTCATATTTAAGTTACAATTAGATTTGGCACATGGGACATTACAAGCAGTCACATTTTTATTTAAATACAGACCCTTCACTGGACGGATACTTCATTTCTAAAATTTAACTTTTGATGAATATTTAAAAAATAAAACAAGCCTTAGGCCTAAACAGACAAATACTTATAACGGCGATAAACACCACTGGGTAGGTGCCTAAAGTCATCCCATAATGGTTAAATAACCATCCCTTGCCCAAACCAAGGGATATTGAGTGACTAAAGTACAAAAATGTCCCCCAATATCTATTTGATTCCAAAATGACTTCCTATCTCCCTATTAAAAGATAGTAACCAGCAGCATGCAAGGATGTAGAGATGCAAATAGCTTTTATTGCCCCATTACAAGACCGTAGCAACGTTTCGGCCAAATGGCTTTCCTCAAGCTAATACACAAAACTACAAGTGCACAGTATGGACAATAGTGTCATAAAAAATGAACCAATACCCACACATAATATACAGGTGTAGCTCCTCCATCATTGATTACCTCATCACAAGCGTCATGATTGGTGTTGGGCGCACATCCGATGACTGCATCTGCTGACCGGCTGTGGTATCTGGCAAGACCGCGCATGCGCGGGATCCTAGCCATCGCGAGAAGACTACCTCTGCCGAGAACAGATGAAACACCCAGCGGACTGCAGTTGCGCATGCGCGGGAACACCGCTATCGCGAGCGGTTAACGTCCCATGTCATACCTACACTACAGCAATATATGCCATATACCCACACACATGCACAGAAATATATCAATGGCAGCAAGATTGGCAATATGTATAAAGACGAAAAAATCGCATAATGCACAGGCGTGAGTATCGCAGGTGTGCACTGCATGATGTAACATGTTATAGCAACCAGGAATTTGATCAATAAAGGATGCATGATTTACATGTCAAGAGTAATTCTTTTTGTACATGCCAAAGAAAAGAGTATATTGAGTAGCCATAAATGTCCAGAAAGATTAATGTGTGTATTAATAATACTATTATATATATTAAGATAGAATATTGGTTTGTCATAATTAGATCATGGCTGGGACAACCCACATGGGTAATGTCCATACTGTGGCCAACCACTATGTGGTATATCTATATAGAGACCATGCACATACTTTTGACACCTATTGCATGGTATTAACTACCAATAGTATACAAAACACAATGATCTTAGACCCATAGTATAATAACCAATAAATGATGGTAAAGACTACAAAAAATTATGAGCTTGTGATTTGGTTTATTAATGGTGGAAATGTATGCAGAAAAAACATAATCATATTGTAGTCAGAATGACAAATACACATGACTGGAGACGAGGGAACCAACGTCGAGGAGATCCTGCAATAAATAAAAAATAAAGATAAATATAAAAAAAAGTGAGTATACAAAAGACAAACATACACAAATACATACATATTTATAGCCTTATTAAATATATACTAATACTAGCTGATATACCCGGCTTGGCCCGAGTTAATTTGGTACTGGTGTTTTTCTGGTGTTCACACGGAAAATCTTCTGAAGACGTGGTTACTTTAGAGATACCGAGGAAAAACATATGTTCACCATTTTGCATAGTTCTCTGCATTACCCAGGAAACACCACGGGAGGTAACCATGCGACGTTTCCTTTATATAAAATGACATCAGGAAGTGAGAGAATTAGATTCCATACGTAAAATGTGGACGCTAATTCTTCTGCACTTAGAATTGAATAATCGAGTTGGGACCCATTCGCTTTTCCTATTTATGACCTAATCAATGCTCGTGCCAAATTTCCCATTTCTATGACATCGGAAAGTGAGAAAAATACATTCCGTACGTAAAATTTGGACGCTAATTCTTTTGCGCTAGAGTTGAATAATCGAGTTGGGACCCAATTACTTTTCCTATTTTGGAGATAATCTATGCTTCTGCCAAATTTCATGTTTCTACGACATCGGGAAGTTGGAGCACTTTTGGCGAGTGAGTCAGTCCTTTCGTCTTTATATATAGATATCCTGATAGGTTACAAGAATCTTATAAAAATGGCTGGAAGACGTATTCTTGATTAAGTCCTTTCGGAGACATACTATCAAGTTCGTATATCCATTTGAGCTCTCGTTTTTTAAGCAATGCCTCCCTGTCTCCACCCCTAGGTAGCATAGGAACATGGTCAATGACCCTGTATTTAAATTGGCTAATGGTGTGTCTAGCCTCAATGAAGTGTCGGGATACAGGCAATTGCATATTTTTCGTCTTGATGGTACTCTTGTGCTTCACCATACGTGATCTCACCTCCATGGTGGTTTCACCAACATAGCCCATGCAACATGGGCAGGTGATGAGGTAGATCACATATGATGAAGCAAAAGTGTATCTCCCTTTGATCTTATACCTATTGCCCCTAAGCGGGTGAAAAATTTTCACCCTTAACTAAGTTACTGCAGCAGGAGCAGGCAAGGCACGGAAAATTGCCTTTTTTGGGAGGTTTCAACGTAGTTTGAACACAGGACTTTTTTGCCACAAAATGGGAATGTACCAATCTATCTCCTATACTGGTCCCTCTTCTGTATGCCATTAATGGAGCATTATTGAATTCAGGTATTGTAGAACCATCTAGCGTCAACAGAGGCCAAGGTTTCTTAATAATGCCACTGACGGCACGGCTAAGACTATTATATGTGGACACAAACGGTATCCTATTACAAGCCTTTTTCTTATGTTTGGGGGTCAGGAGGTCACTTTGAGGTATGGCTCTAGCTTCTGTAGCCGCCTTTCTCACAATATGTTCAGGAGATCCCCGATTTAGGAACTTCCTGCACATGTCATCTAGTCTTGGACATGATCAGACTGTAGATCAAATTCTCCTGACCCGCAGCAGCTGGCTCCATGGCAAGGAGTTCTTCATAGCAATGGGATGGTCGCTGCTGTACAATAAAAGGCTATTGAGGTTTTTTGGGTTTTTTTTTTTTGTGAAAAGGTCCATTTGTAGCATTGTACCCTGTTTCTTGACTAGTACATTAAGAAATTAAATTTCGAGGGTAGAGCAGGACATGGTAAATTGGAGCTCAGTGTATATATAGAATTCAAAAAAGCATGGAATTCTTGTAGGGCATATAGAGGTCCGTTCCATATTGCAAAAACATCGATGTATTGACCCGAGTACACCAACGATGATCTGAACATGGAGGTATAGATGAAACTTTCCTCGAAATGGAGCACGAAGATGTTAGCATATGTGGGCGCCATATTCAAGCCCATAGCAGTGCCCTGTCTGTCAGTACCCCCCCCCCCCCCCCCCAAAAAAAACTAATTGTTCTGGAGGTTGTACTCAAGCAGCGACAGGGCAAACTGTACACAACCAGAGGGCATATCCGAGGTCAAGAGAAATTGTCTGACTGCCTCCACTCCTTTAGTGTGGTTAATGGAGGTGTATAAGGCAGTCACATCAAAGGTAACCAAAATGGTCTCATCAGTCACACTGAATGAAGCAATTTTCTTCAGAAAGTCAGGAGTGTCTCTGATATAAGACGCCGCCGCCTCTGCAAAGCGCCTTAAGATTTTATCCAAGAAACATGCAATATTGCAGAAGAGGAAATTTTTCCCTGATACAATTGGCCTGCCGGGAGGATTTTTTAGGTCTTTATGTATTTTAGGCAGGGTGTAGAGGGTGGGGACGACCGGGTGTTGAATATCTAAAAATTTGAGTAATTTATCAATTAGACCTGCCAATAGGGCATCGTTGTACATAGATCTTAATTGATGCTGAAATCTGAGTGTAGGGTCCACTTTTAGTTTTTCATATATATCAACATCACTAAGTTGTCTCTCAATCTCTTGTATACATGAGTGTCCATTATGGCAATTGCACCACCTTTATCCGCCGGTTTAATTATAATGTTCTCCTCACTGGCGAGCGTTGAAAGGGCTTTCTTCTCTAGTGTATTCAAATTCCCTCTAAGCCTGCTCCTTTTTATTAAGGGTTTTGGCTCTCAACCTTTCTATATCCCTCTGTACTGCACTTGCGAACACCTCAACATGATTAGACATGGGTGGCTGATAGTTACTCCTGTTGCGGAGACCAATTCCATCCAAGGAAAATTGCTTATGGGGGTTGGTCTGCGCAGCAGTCTGTGAGGAGAAAAAAACTCTTCAATCTTAAATTTCTAAACAGGCGGTGCAGATCGAGATTCAAATCAAACCAATTCATGTGTGAAGCAGAGCAAAGGACAAGCCTTTTCCTAGTACTGCTATTTCGATCTGGGACAAATATGTACTACAATACCATCATTGTTCATTTCTTGGGGTCCATCGGGGGGGCCTCTTGGTTGATCGTGTTATCACCCCATCGGGATCTCTTATAAGCTCTGCGGTGTTTTTGTCCCCCTCGGCGTTGGTCCCTTCTTCCTTTTCATCCTGGTGAAGGCTGACCGGCCTAAAGAGGAATATGCAGAAGCCCCCATCATAGTATAATTTTTACTTAAGTCATCTGTGGAAATAGAACCTCATGAGGAAAAACCAAATTGTGTTCTATTCCTAGGGGTGCGTCGTTGTTGCCTTTGTCTTATATTAGTATCAAAGGGATCCATGGTTTTATTTTTAGATGTTTGCCAACAGAAAACACGTGCGTGGTTATAATCAACATCTCTAAACCATTTGGTTTTCTTGATGATCTCAAATTCCTCCTGGTGTCGTTTTAAAGACAGTTTTCTTCTATGTTTATTCCAATCAACCGGTGAAAGAATTTCCAATATGTTCCTTTCAATAGATGACAAACGTGTTACTCTCTCTGAGATCTCAGTTTGTAGAAACTCCACATTCAAAATCATGTCTAGGGCAAATTTGTTCACGATGCCCTCAAATTTAGTGCAAAAAGTCTTCTTGCCTGCCATTAGCGTAGGTCGTACATGTGGGTGTAACCCTCTGGGGGTATACGCTTGGCTTTATAGTACTCACACAATGTTGACATGTGTAAGGTGAGGGAGATATTCTTTTTGCTCTCAACCTCCCATTTCCGTAAAAGGAACTCTGCTATAGGCACTTCCTATCTCCCTATTGTCACAATAAATGGACATAGAGGTTACAGGTTCAATGCATTTCAGCCAAAATAACATCAGGAACCACTGACCCTATTTTCTCCACCTCTCCTGCCTTGATTTAAAAAATAAAGGATCTGTTTCCCCTTACACCTCAGTGCCCCACCGGAGTCCTGGTGACGGGTGTATGTTCATTGCAAGCCTTTACTGGAGGAAAAAAGGGAATGGGAGGACTTGGGGTAATATTGACCCTTCCAGTTGGACAGGTCAGGGCCATAGAAATAAAAGTAGCTATGTTCAATCCTTCTATATTTTCGTGTTGATTCAAAAGGGGGAGGAAATGGGAACAGTAACCACTGACCAGCCTGAAAATACTTTGTATTTTTAAAATCCCTAGATCTCACACAAAAAAAAAAATTGTATCTGAGGATGTTAATCTTGCATTAGTAAATCTTTTTTTGAGTTTATAGCTTGTTCCAGAATGTGATTATGAACAAGCAGAACAGGTTTATGCATTGATAACCAATATTAGTAAGTGGAAGGAATAGCCACTCCTTTCCTGGCACATATCTGAGGAGGTTGGAGATGATGGCACTCGCAATGTGTAGGACTGGCTTGAAGGTGAGCATCAACCTGAGGTACTTTTGGAATCACGTTTTGATTTCACACCTTTTGTGGCACAGTGGAAATTTATTTTTATTTTTTTAACCACTGGGTAAGCCAATCTGGAATGCAGAAGGAGTGTTTAGTTGTCTTTATACAGGTCAATACAAATCTTCCCTGAGAGCCTTGTGTTGCATAGTGTTAGGGCAGCAGAAATGCATTCCTAAGCTCTCGCTCATGGCCTGAATGTTGCAGGTTCATTCCCTGCATGTTTCAGGTAGCCGGCCTTAGGTTGACTTGGCCTTTTGGTAAAATGAGTACCCAGCTTGCTGGGGTATGGAAATGGCAAGCCGCCCACAAAAACGGTCTGCTTGTATCAGGGTACTTTGCTTTTGCCTACCTTCGATCTCCGCCAGGATCACACAAAGGATGTAACGCTGGAGAGTAGACGCAGTAGCCTGACTCTCCTTAACGGAGGTATGGCTGCAAACTTGGTTACACCTGGATTGGGTGTGGATATTTTCTGTTGCTTATTGCAGGAATGATTCTCAGAGAGAAACTATGGCTGGTGGTAGCAGAAAGAAGAATGGACCACACACTGACTGGGCCTGGAGGAAGGATAGACTCCTATGCTTTCACCGCATGCTCTATACCATGATGACACACCTGAGTCATGAGCTACCCCCATTGCTCTGAGGTACTATGTGGTATAGTATCTTCTGTTTGATTTGCCCCAGGGTGCAACACTGCTGTGATCTGGTTTGTACTGGGCTGCATGGTATGCGCCTGTTACAATCCAGACCAACTGGTCAATGAACCCATGTCCTCCTCACTGCAAGCCAGACTATCCATTTCAGGGACTGCAGATGACTGCATATAGCTACCAGAGGTAGGGGTCTTGGAGTTTATATTGGTTTGCATAAATCTCTTAGAGGCAAGGCTTATAAAATAAATATGCCAGTGCCAAACCTACAGCTAAGAGATTGACAAATGGGGTAACTATACAGATGTGTTACTGTGAAGGAAGCTTGGAGCTGGTTCCTGTGACTACATGAAACAGTACAGCAGCCTTTATTTCTTGTGTTCTGTTATTCCCCTATCCCATATGGTTAACTAGTGGCCGAGGTACGAGGTCAGGTTCGTCCTTGTCAGGATGGTTAATCTGCAGGTTAGGCAGGTCCCTTCCCTGCTTTAGTAAGGGAATTCCCCTTTTTTTTTTTTCCTTACAATCTTTTCATTGTTCTGTATGCAGTAGCGTGGTGTCTTAAGGTTATGTATCCAGAGCATCTCGTGCAGACATGGCAATATGTATGTGTATGGTGTACCAGAAGTCATGGTAAATAAGAGGTACACATTTCCTTGGTCCTCTACTCAGACCTGTGCCTGATCATCAGACTGAGTTGAGTCCCTGGGAAGTCATGTTTGGTAGGGCCCCTGTAATGGGCCTCATTTCTTCCGACCCAATTAGGTAAAACAAAAGTGTGTGTGTGTGTGTGTGTGTGTGTGTGTGTGTGTGTGTGTGTGTGTTCCATATCTAAAAGATCACTTTTGTTTCTCTTACTAAGAACAGTCACATTTTACTTTAGTCCTGGCATGAGAAATTCTCTTTTCATGTGATTGTTTTATGATTTAACTGTCACTCATAAATGTGTTTTCCTTGATTCCAGACTTAAAGTTGTGTTTTAAGGTGACTGTTCTTTTGAGGAAGACTCAGATTGGGAAAAAGTTCAGAACTGAGATTTGATGGACCATGCCAGATCCAGTTGATGACTGCCACTTCAGTCCAATTGAAAATAAAAGATAATTGGGTCCATGCCAACTACTGTATGCAAGTCTCCATCCAAAAGAGAATCCAATACCTGCTAGACTATGCAGGTCTTGTTATGATTGTAGTACAATGGGTTTGGGCTTGAATAATATGTTAGAAAATAATTGAGACAATGTGTTAAAATCATGAAGTACTTGTAGAAAATCAAACTGTTTTATGTATACCCATGCTACTAGAATATCCTCCATGCTTGTGTGTATATCCCTTGTTACCTCATTATGAAGCAGGCCAAGTCATGTTTAAAAAAATAAATAAATGTATATATTCATATGTGCTCAGTTGTCTAAAGCCCTAGATCACATGGTGGTAGTCATACTAAATTTTGTGTTGCCACATAATGGTCTGTCACACATGGTGAGCTCTGATTGCACACTTTTCCAGGGGAGCTGCAGATAATTCGGACAGTAGTAAGCCTCATGTAATGTTTGTGGGCATGGCCTACTAGATTTTATTTGCCCAATCATGCTATGGATGAGAGATTAGTTAATGCAAGTTACAGATTGCCTAGATTATTAAAATGTTCTGAATATTAGGGCTAGCTAACTAATATACAGTAGTACTATGTTTTCATTTCATGTTTTGCTACATTTAGGTATTCTCATGCATCGAACACCTGACTACAATTTAGAGTTACATGGAATCCTGTGTACCGGTTGAAGCCTGTGATAGACTTTCCACACTGCTGAGTAATAGTGAAGTAATAGCTCTAGGAGCATCACTAGTGGGGGACTGGGGACTAGCAATAACTAGTGGCAGGGTAATGGTATATCCTGGGATTTAGCAAGAGCACTTAATGTTGCCTTATAGGCTTTTGACTTATTACTGGTGGATGTACAAGGTAATTGGATGCTCCTCTAAAGAACGTAGCTACAACTGATAATATTTGATCATGGATGTAAGAACTTTTATTTTATTTCAACCTAACTGATAGTTTGACTTCCTGATTTAGTGTATTCTTGGTTTTTTTGCTTATTTTTCTGCATGCTTTGTAGTATAGTAGTAAATTGTATATTCTTTAGCAGTCTGTTAATACACAGGTCTGTTAATACACAGGTTTTCTAATTTGTTAAAGAAAAATATGGTTTTGTTTTTGGTGACATAACTGGGATATGACTAAATGGTTGCATCATGCTTCATCAGCTATCCCAGTATGTGACCGACATGAATCCTCTGCTCTCAGACCCAGGGTTAGAATAGAGGCCTTAGGGACGAGCTGGGGCCACCCTACGTGGGTGTAATCAGAGGATTATGGATGGTTCCCAGGAACCTCCATCTTCCTGGTTAGGTAAGGCAACACATTCCCTAGTGGTTAGCTCAAGTTTTTGGGATGAGGGAGGAGGTCATGTCGTTGACGGTATGGGAGAGGTGCTGGGTAGCATGACGAATCTGCTGCAAAAGGGGAACTGTTAGTGAATGACTTCATGTTCTATTTTGTGTGTAGCCATTTTGTAAGCATGTAGCCATCTTCTGTGTCTTCTCACTGTATTCACTTGTTCTCTTTCTGGAGGATTTATGGATATTAAAGGTTTGTTTTTAATTAAACCTTGAGTGAATCACTAAGGCTTTTGTTCCCAAAGATGGCTATATGGCCTTCAGACTGGCCGGTGGGTCAAACTGACAGGTTCCTAGCTGTTAAGTGTTAACATATGTCCCTAAACCTTTATTGTTCCAAGACGTTAATCATGTGTGGTCAACTCTGGGTTGGCGTGCATTTGGCATTTTAGATGTTAAATTCTTTATCTTGTATATTTATATTTCTTTGACCAATCTTAACAAATGAATCTAATAGATTTGAATTATTGCAATTGAACGTGTGACTCTATAAAACTTGTCGCTGAATAAACAGATCACTTTGGATCACAGCCCATGATTTAATGTTAGTCTAAGCTCAGCTTACCTTTTAACGAACTAAGAATTTGGACCCCCAAAAGCATATTGTATAGCAAATATTGGTTTGCACTAACACTTCCTACATAATGGGTGTCTTGGCAGATGTCGCATCATACATCAAATGGGGGGCTTGTCAAGGATATCTGAAGACTGTATTTTTGCATCTGCTCTTGTCTGCAGGTCAGGACAGAGGCTGTGGAGACCTGAGTAAGGGGCCCCACCAAGTAGCTTTCTCTGGGAGCAATGGAAAACTCTCCAAAGCCTGCTATGTCTAAACTTTCAGACCAAGTGAATGGAACACTAAGAGGGACTATGGAACTGGACAGTATATGGGGAAAGTATTAAATTAAGCTGGAAAGGTAAGAACCCGGGTTCTGAAATATATTCTGAAGTTGTGAAGTAATTTTTGTGCTTTGTGAGATGCTATACCCGGTCAAGTAGATGTTAGTGATTTTAGTCTGAGACCATCACAGGTTAACTACCTATCCTATAGGGATGGATGAGGACCCTAATCACGTCCTAGACAAAACTTGGTGCCTTCATTGGATTTTGGGAGGGAAGACTTCATCTTTATATACCGTGGTAACTGTCCAGTGGGGATCAACTGTAAACGTATTCTTCAGTGCATAGGGAAAATACTAATAAAGCATAGGCAGTGTGATCTCACAATTGCCACTTGAATGCATGAAAAAACTGCAGTAAACTGTATTGGGAAATTTGACAACAAAAGGTTAAATTAACTATATGAAGTAGAATGGCCAAAGCTATTACCAACTTTTCCACCAGAGCGGTTTTGGATTAAGAAATGTTTGAAAAGCTGCAAAGTCATTGGCAATGATGGGAGTTACAAGTATATGCATATGTACAGTGTTTGATACCTGCTGTTAGAAACCAAAAGCCATGTATTAATCATTATGCGACATTTCTTTGCATATAACCTTTTAAGAATATTGGCATTTGGCCACACCCAATGGAAAAGGAAAAATCTAGACAAAGGAGGGAAAAAAGGGGTCAGGAATTGTGTTGCCACCCATTGGAATTCTGTATAGAAAGGCAGGGCCACCCGCCCTTGTCACTATCCCCTTGATAGATTCTTCACCCACTTCTGAGGTGCAGCCACAGATGGAACAAAAAGGGGGGTGATGAGAAGAAAGGGAGGTATACAGACATAGGTGCAGAGAAGGAAAGGTATTGGGCTGTAATGCTGGGATTTCTGATTCTATGAAGTTCTACGAGGGGGAGAAAAAGCCACAAGTGGGGGATAATTCAGCTGGTTGGGTATATCAGACCCTCTGACAAGAGGAAGCTTGTTTCCTAATACCCTGGTGTGTGCTCCAGCCCTGGTGTTTGTGTGTGTTTGTGTGAACAGTGGTTTGTTCTATGTGTCTGTGCAGGTGGACAGACATTTGGTGTATGAACAAGCCCTGTCCCGTGTGTTTATACATTCCCGTGTATGATGTGCGCTGTCTTGTCTGTCCTGCTAGGGACTGCTTACCATTTAGGGCTAGCTATGTCCTTAGATTCCAGCGTGGGATTAGCCCTATTGAGATGATTGTCCCACATGCAGGCAGGTTTTATGTTGAAGTTGTTTTGTGAGTACCTGTGACTGTCTGTTCCATCTTGTTTTTTGGTCCCCCCCCCCCCCCCCCCCCCCTATCCCACATAGTGTCAGCTAGTGGTCGAGGTACATGCTGTAATACATGCCACACAATAGCTGGAGACAAAACTCTTTAAAATGAAAGGTGGACTTACTGGCTGCAGAAATCTACTCAGGACAGCCTGAAACAACCCACCTCCTTCATATGCACAGAAGGGTGGGCTCCAACACTGCCCACTTGATAGAGACCAGTGCAGGAAGCATAGTCATTAGAGTAAAGACTGCCCCCTCACTCCCTCTGCTCATTCAGAAAGAAGAGGAAGGGGGCAGGCCCAAATTGTCTGCTACCAGAGACTAGCACATGGCAGAGCCACTCAGGCTCACCCCCATGACCTCAATTTTGTTCTGCCCCTATTCTGCTGTATAAAGATAATTCCAAATGAGGACGACCAGGTTTCTATCAGCTGGGTCCCCAGGAACCTATGGTTGGAGTAAATGTAGGGGGGGCTCATTCTCTGAACCTTTTGGTTGATATGGTGCTGAACACTCAGTTAATCCAACAACTAGCACCTTTCATACAGAACAGCCCAGATTGTGGAAGCTACTGGACAAGGTGGGAAGCATCCCTTTATTGTACCATGGCAATGCACCTTGGAAGACAGATGTTAGGATAGAACATGGAGTCATTCATTTCACTATGTGAAGCCATTTTGTGAGCAAGTAGCCATCTTCAGTGTCAATAATTTTGTACATTTCCTTTAACAAGATTTGCTAAAATGTATTGAATAGGAAGGGACCTTGATAGAACATTCCAAGGCCCTAGATTTAATATCTTGGGTCATTGACAGCAGCTTTTATAGGGGCGCAATCAATAAACAGATTACTTTGGATCACATCCCATGCTATATGGTTTAATGTTAATCTCTTGAGCTCAGATTACCTCTAACTTTGAATTTGGACCCTAAAAAGCATATTGTATCACTATTATTGACTTTTGCATTAACATTTTGGCACCCTACAGCGGCCTGACACTGGATCAACTCCAGACCCCAACGAAGAATTAGTGACTTACTCCCTCACGAAAAATCGCAGACAGAGCGTGCTATACATAGACTAGAATTATTTCTTCACCGATAGTTCCTTTTTCAGGAAGCCATTATGACAGCACGCATAGAGGTTGCCCCGCCTGTGTTCCCTGGGACAGGAAGGAGAGTTCTTTAAAAGGCCACCAACTAGCTCCAATGACTTCCAAATCATCACAACAGATATGTGGCCCAACAGCTTTGTTAACACTGAAAAACATCAAAACATGTTACACATAAATGTATTAGTTTCCCACCCTTGTATGGTTTATATGTGCTGTCATGATGGACTCATGGAAAAGGAATTATCAGTAAGAAATAATTCTAGTCTTTCCATCGCGTCCATCCTGACAGCACCTATGGAGGTAGACCAAATCACCTGATGCCTAGGAGGGCAATACTGCCTGGACCACTTTCCGCCCAAAGGCCAGTTTCCTACTAGAATGGAGGTCTAGTCTATAGTGTCTTGCAAAGGTATGAATATTCACACAAGTTGCTGCCCTGCAAATTTGTTCTACTGAGGCCCCACTGTATTCCGCCCAAGAGGCGGCGAGAGCCCTGGTGGAGTGGGCCCTCGTCCCCTCTGGAGCCAACAGACCTCTGGCTCTAAGTCGTCTTGGATCACTAACCTGATCTATCTAGCAATTGTAGCCTTAGAGGCTGACTGGCCTTTATTGGCACCCTGAAATTAGAGGAAAATCTTTTCTGCTTTTCAAAAAGAGCGAGAGGCTTGTAAGTAGGCTTTAACCGCTCTACAGACATCCAAATTATTATGTAGTCACTGCTTTCTTATTAAAATTTTGGCAGAAGGAAGGTAGCGCTATCTCTTGACCCATATGGAAGGGGGACACGACTTAGTAATATTTAGAACCACTCCTGGTTTACCATCTTCTAAAACCCTTAAAGGGATCTATGCAAGATGGCGCCTGTAACGCGTTGATTCTTCTTGTGGATGTAATGGCAATCAAAAGATGACCTTAATAGATAGATTTCTTACAGAAATTTGTTGAATGGGTTTGTGAGATAGCAGAACACTTCCAGGTTGGGGGCCCAATTTCTGGGATCCAACCTCTCTGCTCAGGAAATCCGCTACTTTGTTTAGTGACCCTTTTAGGTGAACTGATAGAGATGCGGTGGTTTCTGCCCATGACAGGATTCTTCTCGCCATTTGTTGTAAGCGGGGTACTGGGTGCCTCCCTGGAGGCGGAGAAAAGATATTGCAGTTATGTTATCCGAAAACCTCTTTGTGTTCCCCCTAGCAAGTCTCCTGATCTACACAAATAAACAGGGTTCTTAGCCTCACACCAATCTTCCAGTCATGGATGGAGTGGAATTAGATGCATGCTCCAGTGGGATGAGATCCCAATCCCACAGCAAGTCCTAAAGGAACAGCATCAATGGTGTATGGTAATTACAGTCTCACCACTTCCTGATCATGAGTAACTTTCTTATATCTTTCTTCTTTGGTCATGGTGTACAGCAACAGCTGTTTTGACCTGCAGCATGGGTCTTTTTCAAGCTGATTTCCATATACATGCTGCCGCCTCCATTTTATATCAATACATTACTTATCAACCAATCACCAATACACACCTAATTAAAACTTACTCAGTACTTGTGTTATACCTCCTTTTTTCCTTGTCATGGGGTGGCACGTGAGTGACAACCGCTCCATCCACTCCCCTGCTGCTGAGAACATGCTTACCGACATCCGCGTCTGTTCCTCACTTCTGTGCATGCGCGGGACTCACAATAACTCATGCGAGATCACAACCTCCAGCGTCACCCTCGGGCTGTGTAAATACCCAGCGCATGCCTGGGCTAACCAACACCGCATGGCACTTTCTGTTAGGCTCAATGTGGGCTCAGCAGTGTATGTATGCTGGGGTGTTACCATGACAACCACACACTTTTTCTGTGGTTCAAGTGGAGTAACCTCGTTCTCCAAAGAAATGACTAATTCCTGGCCCAACTTAAAAATAGGGGTCTACTTTATAAAGCCATAGAGGTAATAGTTTTTTTTTCTTATAAGCAAGGAATAAATGGCAAACGTGCAACGCATTTCGGCGTAACATGTGCATTCATCAAGCATAAATTCCTATCAGAAATATCGCTATAAACATACCATGTGTTTGTATGTGGGAGGATCATCCTCAGAGTCCAGCCTGCATAGAGCGCCACTCAGGCGCTTAATCGTGACGTACACCCTCTGGTGTCATCAAAAGGCATCTATAGCGCACGTAGCGTTCCACAGCCCATGTCACACGCCGGCGCGATGACTTAATCTGTAGTTCTCCAATTATTCTCGAATGGAAAGCACGTTGCGTTCCACGGCATAGATCACGTGCCGGCGTGATGACCTAACACACTTTACTTTATGATTCTTGCTTTTGGCACGCTGTATGCACTCCATGATCGCGGAACCCTCAGTTCTATATAAATGTCACTATGCTGCCGGTGATTTACACCCCTTGGCTAATAGTTCTTTATTACAACACTTGTTATAATTAAAGAGGTTGTCTCGCGGCAGCAAGTGGGGGTATACACTTCTGTATGGCCATATTAATGCACTTTGTAATATACATCGTGCATTAAATATGAGCCATACAGAAGTTATTCACTTACCTGCTCCGTTGCTAGCGTCCCCGTCGCCATGGTTCCGTCTAATTTCGGTGTCTTCTTGCCTTTTTAGACGCGCTTGCGCAGATCCGTCTTCTCCCTTCTCCCTTCGGCTCCGCTCAGCAGCATCGGCATTTTGGCTCCGCCCCCTTGTATGCATCATCGCGTAGCTCCGCCCCATGATGTGTGCCGGTTCCAGCCTCCTGATTGGCTGGAATCGGCACGTGACGGGGCGGAGCTATGCGATGATGCGCACAAGGGGGCGGAGCCAAAATGCCGATGCTGCTGAGCGGAGCCGAAGGGAGAAGAAGGGAGAAGACGGATCTGCGCAAGCGCGTCTAAAAAGGCAAGAAGACACCGAAATTAGACGGAACCATGGCGACGGGGACGCTAGCAACGGAGCAGGTAAGTGAATAACTTCTGTATGGCTCATATTTAATGCACGATGTATATTACAAAGTGCATTAATATGGCCATACAGAAGTGTATAGACCCACTTGATTTCGCGAGACCACCCCTTTAATGGATTATTAATCTGAGGGACATTTATAAATAAACTATTCTTCTGCTCTCTGGCTACATTACAAAATGTAAAACTAGATTTATAAATTTACTATACTGTACTTTTGCTCTAATGCCAGCTATTAAAATGATAGATATAAATATATGCGTATGCAATCAATATATCGCAAAACTTACAAAAAATACTTTCACTAAAAGTCCAACTAGTCTTCAAATACAATAAATGATTATAGATCTAGATATATAGATGTATATACAATAGATCACAGGATAAATCATCCAGTTAAAATACATTAGACCCCTCCCTTGTTTTTTTTTTTGTTTTTTTTGTCTAAGGCTTTGTTTATACCTTTTTTGCGGGCTAATGTGTCCATCCGGAATATCCAGAACACTTCCCTCACTTGTAGAGGGGAAAGCTACTTGGAGGTGATACATTCTAGTGGTGTCGCCCTCATTTTGGTATAATATGTTCCTCCATAAAATGTCAAGACGCTGTTTTAAAAAAACCTGTAGACCTATTACTATGCTGGTTTGTGAGTCCTAAGGGGATTCGTTGTATGCCCAATATACTGTAGTCCGCAAGGGCATTCTAATGAGGAACAAAGGCAGAGCTACAGTTTAAAAGCTGATTTAATTTTCTTTTTTTTTTTTTTGTTCCTGGTTTTTTAAAAACCTCCTCTCCCTTGCATAATTGATATGCAGCACTTACAGCATCTCTTGTTGCATTTAAAGACCCCCACAATAGATTCTTTTATGGGTCTTTTTTGTGAGTACCTGAACACTTCTTCTTTTCTGGGTTAGAAGGTGCTACTATGTTTTGGAGTGTTCTGTTCTCTTGATATACTACTGTCTTTGGACTATCTAAAATCTCTTTATATAAAAAGGGTCTCTCTCCAATATCCCCCATTTTTTCTTTATACTTTTCAATCATTTTGTATTGTGTACTTTTGTTGTGTTTTTTTTTTTAATTAAAACTATTGAAATCTTTCTTGTCTTTTGCCTCTATGGTTGAATCTTTTCCTTGAGGGGTGATTTCCGAAAATACTTTATTATAAGTAGAATCGATGAGGTCCAGCGGATAGTTCTTCTCTTTAAAACCAGTGCTTGCTGTTTAAAAACCTCAATAGATGAACACTTCCTTCCAACACGTTTAAATTGTCCATAAGGGATATTTATCTTCCAACTCTTATGACAACTTGCAAAACTCAGATAGCTGTTACAGTCAGTATGTTACAAGTGCGTCTTAATAGTTATGACCCCATCTCTTGAGGAAATTACCAAATCAAAACAAAAACTTCAACCAAATTGACATTTCAACTTCAAAAAAAAGAACGAGGTTACTCCACTTGAAGCGCAGAAAAAGCCTTCTCCCCATCTGCGCCATCCATGGTGCCTGTCGGGTGAAAATGGAGCCTGAGGATCATGGAGCTCCAGGGATTCAAAATTGTCTCTTTATGCTGCTGAAGCAACGTGTGATATCGCGTACGAGGCGGCGCCGCTACAACCCCAGAAGCTAGACACCGGGACTGGAGCGCAGAGCCAGTCACACCTGCCACTTAGTCCCCTCCACTCGCTGGTACCGTTCGTCAGATGGAGCCGCCCTACGACCGCCTCGACCTGGCCGGATTCCCCATGCCCCGGTGAGGAGCGTACTCCGGCCCGCAGCAACCTCCATCCACAGCACGAACTCGCTCCTGTGTTTGCTTGGGACAGGAAGAACACTGGCGTTAGTCGGTGGGAGATGGCATTTTAAAGAACTCTCCTTTCTGTCCCAGGGATCACAGGTGGGGCAACCTCCATGTGTGCTGTCAGGATGGACGTGATGGAAAGTAAGATTTCTTACAAAGTGTCTTTTCCCTAGGCTGCTTTCCCATGAGCGCATCTGTTCACCGTTTTCATGGTCAACCGATATGCGCTGTGATCTGATGCATTAGATTCCAAGTTCTGAGAGGTAAAAACGCCCAGCTAAGCCAATATAGCGCAGGACCTTTTTTTTATGTCCAGCCCAGAAGATAGTCCTGGAAAGATCCAGAAACTCGTTACTATCCCTGTTTATCCTTATGTATCCATGAATCTGAAGTTATATTCACTGTCGTTTTAGTTCCTTAATATATTGTTAGATCTTTATTGCCCTTCTGAATCAGCATATCGTCTATTTATGCAGAATTATATGCAGATCTAAGAATCTATTACTTTCAAAAACTCCCATTACTAAATTCGCCAAACTGGGTGCACATTTAGTCCCCCATGGCTGTCCCAAATATCTGTAAAAATCTGGTTATATGAAAAACAATTATCCTGTAATATAAATGAGATCGCTTTTAAAATAAAACCTCCGTTGCAGAAGAGGGTCTCCAAGGACATTACTTATAGCACTGGTCCCCAATTCATGGGAGATGTTGGAATACAGCGCCTCACTATCCAATGTGCACCATAAAGATTCTTCCCAGGTTTCATCTTTCAGGATATCTAGCAAATGGCAGGAATCTTTAATATGAGGGCAGCTCTGTTACATAACTTTGCAACTCTAAGTCTATATATTCTGAAAGGCTGCTTGTAATAGAGCCCATACCTGCCACTAGGGGGCGTCCTGGTGGCTGAAAATTTTTTTTTGTGACTTTTAGGTATGTGGTAAAAATATGGAGTTTCAGAGGAAACTCCACAAATAGTTTGATTCACCTTGCGATATGCTGTTAGCATCAACAGCTTTTTTTTCATCATGTCATACAGCGCTAACGTAATTTCTTCAGTAGGATCATATTTTAATTTTTCATAATGAGTATTACTAAAAATCCTTAGAGCTTCCTCATTATAGTGGTCATCATAATCCATTATGACCAACCCACCCCCTTTGTCTGCCTTTCTTATGACTTTATTCTCAACTTTAGCTAAATTATCTAAAACCTTTTGCTGGGATTTGGTGAGATTGGGCTTCACCAATGTTTTAGTATTAGGAATCTTCCTGAAGTCTCTGAACACATCTCGGTAGAATAGTTCTAAATGTTTGCTTTTGTGGGGTAAAATCTTGAGTCGAGTTTCAGATCTGTTTAAAACTGGATCTTCCAAACCGAATTCACAATCCACTCCTGCATCTCTTGACACGCTCTTACTATTAGCTTTCTCAAGTGTTAGTTTTCTCAGAAAGGCATTCAGATCGACAAACAAGTCAAATTGGACGTTCGGGTTGGACTAAAGGATAATTCTTAGTTGATTAGATATATTGAAAATGACACATTTCGGCTTGCTCAAAAGTAATTTCCTCATCTGAAGTGGATTTTATTTTTCGTGAGCCTTTTCCCCTTTCTATCTTTCTTTCTTTTTTTTTGTACTGCTGTGACTTGTGATACTGGGGGATAGAAATGAGAAATTTTGAAGTCTATTCACACTAAATCCATCAATGACTTCTGCACCAAAGAGATGTATTGGATCTTCAAATGATATACATTGGTGCTGAATGGATTAAATTAGATACTTGAAAAGATATAGGAAAAGCTTTGAGTTATGTCTGAATAATTATATATGTGTATATATGAATTTTATACCATCCTTTTAGCCCTAGTGGTTTGTTTGTTTTTTTTTTTTTTTCGTTTTTTTTTCTTATAAAATTGGGTAAGACTAAATGCATACACTTTATGCCACATCATTCAAATAGGAGTTAAAAAAAAAATCATAAGTCTGGGACCTTTTTTATAACAAAAAAAAATAAAAAATTTAAACACAAGCTTTTGCATTATATTTTTTTGGTATATTAGGTAATTTTTCATTATCATATTTACATTTTATATTTTTATTATATTGGATATATAAAGTTTTATTTAATTTTTTTAAATTCTATTTCTGATGTATTTATGGGGAACATGAAAGGGGGGGAGGGAGGGTTTAGATTATTTGGTTAATGACAGACTTTTTTAACACCCTGAATTCAAAAAGTGTGTGTGGTTAAAGGATGTTCACTCAACAAATATGTGAAGCAATTATGAGGGGCAGTGAAACTATTGGGGATTTTTGGAAAATAATAAATGTTTAACCTCATTGTCTACTTCTTGCCTGAAGGTATTGTAAATTTGATTCTAAGTTGAGTGAACTTGTTTTTTAGAGGTTGGTATGGCCCATATAAGATGATGGTGCGGGCTGATATAAGGTGTATCAAGGGAGTTTTAAAATGATGGAATAGAATATTAGCAGATACTTCTCGATTTTCTTATTTCCCAGGTGGTCTTGATCTCAGGGGTAATACAAGTATGTCAAGTTTAATGGAAGCTATTGCCATGTCTATGGAGGTTGTGACCCACTTACACAGACCATATAAAAATCATTTATAGGTTTATAAGAATAGAGATCATTCCAGAAGTGTAGGAGCCCAGAAAGTAATGTGGTGAGGCATCTTGAATAATACCATTGTAGTTCTACTTCCAGGTATCTACATGGTGCGCAGAAATGGGGCATCCAAATGACTTGCATTAAATACAACAAGGCTATATATTCACCTGTCAGGTTCATGCTTTATATGATTTCTCATACATGAGCCCCTTAAGCACTCACCCTTTAAGAGGGTACTGGATAATAGAAAAAAATAGCTGCCCATGTGGTCAACACGGGTGCCGGGAAAGAAGTTTCAGTATAGCTTTCATTTATTCCATGCTTATGTGAATGTATGAAAGAAATAAAAGCTGCAGGCTGATTAACACAGCTAACTAATCACTGCCCTTGGCAGCACTCAAATAGAAATAGAACACTTGTTTCTGTGTTTAATTCTGCAAATGAGTTAAAAGTAACTGAAGGGTGATTTTTTATGAGAATTATTCAGGATATGTTCAAGGAGATGTCCCGCGCCGAAACGGGTTTTTTTTTTTTTTTTAAACCCCCCCCCCCCCCCCCCCCGTTCGGCGCGAGACAACCCCGATGCAGGGGTTAAAAAAACCACCCGCACAGCGCTTACCTGAATCCCGGCGGTCCGGCGTCTTCATACTCACCTGCTGAAGATGGCCGCCGGGATCCTCTGTCTTCGTGGACCGCAGCTCTTCTGTGCGGTCCACTGCCGATTCCAGCCTCCTGATTGGCTGGAATCGGCACGTGACGGGGCAGAGCTACACGGAGCCGCTCTCTGGCACGAGCGGCTCCATAGAAGACTGCTGAAGACCCGGACTGCGCAAGCGCGGCTAATTTGGCCATCGGAGGCCAAAAATTAGTCGGCTCCATGGAGACGAGGACGCTAGCAACGGAGCAGGTAAGTATAAAACTTTTTATAACTTCTGTATGGCTCATAATTAATGCACAATGTACATTACAAAGTGCATTATTATGGCCATACAGAAGTGTATAGACCCACTGCCTCGGGACATCTCCTTTCAGATTATTGTTAATTGCTATGTTTTAATCGTATGTTTAAAGTCTTTTCTAGAGATGAGCGAGCACCAAAATGCTCGGGTGCTCGTTACTCGAGACGAACCTTTCGCGATGCTCGAGGGTTCGTTTCGAATAACGAACCCCATTGAAGTCAATGGGCGACCCGAGCATTTTTGTATATCGCCGATGCTCGCTAAGATTTTCATTTGTGAAAATCTGCAAAACCCAAGAAAGTGATGGATACGACACAGCAACGGATAGGGCAGGCGAGGGGCTACATGTTGGGCTGCATCTCAAGTTCCCAGGTCCCACTATGAAGCCACAATAGCGGCAAGAGTGCCCCCCCCCCCCCCAACAGCTTTTACTTCTGAAAAGCCCTCATTAGCAATGGATACCTTAGCTAAGCACCACACTACCTCCAACAAAGCACAATCACTGCCTGCATGACACTCCGCTGCCACTTCTCCTGGGTTACATGCTGCCCAACCCCCCCTCCCCGCACGACCCAGTGTCCACAGCGCACACCAAACTGTCCCTGCCCAGCCTTCAGCTGCCCTCATGCCACTCCACACTCATGTCGATTTATAAGTGCGTCTGCCAGAGGAACCGCAGGCACACACTGCAGAGGGTTGGCATGGCTAGGCAGTGACCCTCTTTAAAAGGGGCGGGGCGATAGTCCACAATGCTGTACAGAAGCAATGAGAAATCGAATCCTGTGCCACCTCCATCTGGAGCTGGACACGTGGGCATAGCAATAGGGAACCTATGTGCCACACAGTATTCATCCTGTCAAGGTGTCTACATGCCCCAGTCAGACCGCAGTTTTTTATAAATAGTCACAGGCAGGTACAACTCCGCAATGGGAATTCCGTGTGCACCCACAGCATGGGTGGCTCCCTGGAACCCACCCGCTGTACATAAATGTATCCCATTGCAGTGCCCATCACAGCTGAGGTAACGTCCGATTAAATGCAGGTGGGCTTCGGCCCACACTGCATGCCCCAGTCAGACTGGGGTTCTTTACAAGTGGACACATGTAGGTTACACTCCGTGTGCACCAACAGCATGGGTGGCTCCCTGGAACCCACCGGCGGTACATAAATATATCCCATTGCAGTGCCCAGCACAGCTGATGTAACGTCAGCTGTAATGCAGGTGGGCCAAAAATTTATTGGATTACACTGTAGGCGAGGGCCCACAAAAATTGGTGTACCAACAGTACTAATGTACCGGAGAAAAATTGCCCATGCCCAACCGAGAGGGCAGGTGAAACCCATCAATGGCTTTGGTTAATGTGGCCTAATTGGTAACTAGGCCTGGAGGCAGCCCAGTTAAAATAAAAATTGGTTGAGGTGAAAGTTTCAACGCTTTAATGAGCATTGAAACGTATAAAAATTGTTTACAAAAATTATATGACTGAGCCTTGTGGGCCTAAGAAAAATTGCCCGTTCGGCGTCATTATGTGAGGTTTCAGGAGGAGGAGCAGGAGGAGGAGGATGAATATAATACACAGATTGATGAAGCAAAAAGGTCCCCGTTTTTGATGGTGATAGAGAACGATGCTTCCATCCGCGGGTGCAGCCTACGTATTGCTTAGGTATCGCTGATGTCCGCTGGTGGAGAAGAGAAGTCTGGGGAAATCCAGGCTTTGTTCATCTTGATGAGTGTAAGCCTGTCGGCACTGTCGGTTGACAGGCGGGTACGCTTATCTGTGATGATTCCCCCAGCCGCACTAAACACCCTCTCTGACAAGACGCTAGCCGCAGGACAAGCAAGCACCTCCAGGGCATACAGCGCGAGTTCAGGCCAGGTGTCCAGCTTCAACACCCAGTAGTTGTAGGGGGCAGAGGCGTCACCGAGGACGGTCGTGCGATCGGCTACGTACTCCCTCACCATCCTTTTACAGTGCTCCCGCCAACTCAGCCTTGACTGGGGACCGGTGACAGTCTTGCTGGGGAGCCATAAAGCTGTCAAAGGCCTTAGAGAGTGTTCCCCTGCCTGCGCTGTACATGCTGCCTGATCTCTGCGCCTCCCCTGCTACCTGGGCCGCGGAAATGCGCCTTCGGCCACTAGCGCTGTCGGATGGGAAGTTTACCATCAGTTTGTCCACCAGCGCCCTGTGGTATAGCATCATTCTCGAACCCCTTTCCTCTTCGGGAATGAGAGTGCAAAGGCTCTCCTTATACCGTGGGTCGAGCAGTGTGTACACCCAGTAATCCGTAGTGGCCAGAATGCGTGTAACGCGAGGGTAACGAGAAAGGCATCCTAACATGAAGTCAGCCATGTGTGCCAGGGTACCTGTACGCAACACATGGCTGTCCTCACTCGGAAGATCACTTTCAGGATCCTCCTCCTCCTCCTCTGGCCATACACGCTGAAAGGATGACAGGCAAGCTGCATCTGTCCCCTCAGCAGTGGGCCAAGCTGTCTCTTCCCCCTCCTCCTCATGCTCCTCCCCCTCCTCCGGCCATACACGCTGAAAGGATGACAGGCAAGCAGCATCTGTTCCCTCAGCAGTGGGCCAAGCTGTCTCTTCCCCCTCCTCCTCATGCTCCTCCCCCTCCTCCTCAACGCGCTGAGATATAGACATGAGGGTGCTCTGACTATCCAGCGACATACTGTCTTCCCCCGGCTCTGTATCCAAGCGCAAAGCGTCTGCTTTTATGCTTTGCAGGGAACTTCTCAAGAGGCATAGCAGAGGAATGGTGACGCTAATGATTGCAGCATCCCCGCTCACCATCTGGGTAGACTCCTCAAATTTTCCAAGGACCTGGCAGATGGCTGCCAGCCAGGCCCACTTTTCTGTAAATAATTGAGGAGGCTGACTCCCACTGCAGCGCGCAAGTTGGAGTTGGTATTCCACTATAGCTCTACGCTGCTCAGAGTCTGGCCAACATGTGGAGCGTCGAGTTCCACTGTGTGGGCACGTCGCACAGCAGTCGGTGCACTCGCAGATTAAACCGATGTTGCAGGGTGGCAGCGTGCGTGTGGGATTTGCGGAAATGTGTGCAGAGCTGGTGCACCTTTCCGAGCAGGTATGACAAGTGGGGGTAGCTTTTCAGAAAGCGCTGAACCACCAAATTAAAGACGTGGGCCAGGCATGGCACGTGCGTGAGGCTGCCGAGCTGCAGAGCCGCCACCAGGTTACGGCCGTTGTCACACACGACCATGCCCGATTGGAGGCTCAGCGGCGCAAGCCAGCGGTCGGTCTGCTCTGTCAGACCCTGCAGCAGTTCGTGGGCCGTGTGCCTCTTCTCTCCTAAGCTGAGTAGTTTCAGCACGGCCTGCTGACGCTTGCCCACCGCTGTGCTGCCACGCCGCGTGACACAGACTGCTGGCGACGTGCTGCTGCTGCTGGCACATCTTGATTGTGAGACAGAGGTTGCGGAGGAGGAGGGTGGTTTAGTGGAGGAAGCATACACCCCCGCAGATACCACCACCGAGCTGGGGCACGCAATTCCGCGGGTGGGTAGGATGTGAGCGGTCCCGGGCTCTGACTCTGTCCCAGCCTCCACTAAATTCACCCAATGTGCCGTCAGGGAGATATAGTGGCCCTGCCCGCCTGTGCTTGTCCACGTGTCTGTTAAGTGAACCTTGGCAGTAACCGCGTTGGTGAGGGCGCGTACAATGTTGCGGGAGACGTGGTCATGCAGGGCTGGGACGGCAAATCGGGAAAAGTAGTGGCGACTGGGAACCGAGTAGCACAGGGCCGCCGCCGCCATCATGCTTTTGAAAGCCTCCGTTTCCACAAGCCTATACGGCAGCATCTCTAGGCTGATCAATTTTGCAATGTTCACGTTTAACGCTTGAGCGTGCGGGTGCGTGGCGTCGTACTTGCGCTTGCGCTCAAACTGTGGCGCTTGCGCTCAAACTGTGGCACTAGCGACGTCTGGACGCTACGCTGAGAGACATTGCTGGATAGGGCCGAGGACAGCGGAGGTGAGGGTGTGGGTGCAGGCCAGGAGACGGTAGTGCCTGTGTCCTCAGAGGGGGGTTGGATCTCAGTGGCAGGTTGGGGCACAGGGGGAGAGGCAGTGGTGCAAACCGGAGGCGGTGAACGGGCATCGTCCCACCTTGTGGGGTGCTTGGCCATCATATGCCTGCGCATGCTGGTGGTGGTGCCTCCCCAGCTGATCTTGGCGCGACAAAGGTTGCACACCACAGTTCGTCGGTCGCCAGGCGTCTCTGTGAAAAACTGCCACACCGTAGAGCACCTTGACCTCTGCAGGGTGGCATGGCGCGAGGGGACGCTTTGGGAACCAGTTGGTGGATTATTCGGTCTGGCCCTGCCTCTACCTCTGGCTACCGCACTGGCTCGGCCTGTGCCCACACCCTGACTTGGGCCTCCGCGTCCACGTCCTATAGGCCTACCCCTACCCCTCAGCATGGTGTATTACCAGTAGTGCAGAAACAGAACGCTGTAATTAAATGTGCCGCTTATTGGCCTGTGGTTGGAGGCTGACTTCGTTTACGGAACCCCAGGAAATAATTTGGCGCAAGCCTGCTGTAACACTTAGCTGGCTGCGTATTTATTTGGAGAACTACTACCCCCAGCACACACGGACCCAGAACACTGAGCACAGTGACAGGCAGGCCAAATAGATTTTTTTTTCAAGATTTTTCTTTCCAAAGGACCACTGCGTATATTCAATCTATAATATATGTCTTCTGTCCCTGCCTACACAATTCTGTCCCTGGAGTATTACTGCAGGGCGCAATGCTCTGCACGGCCAATATACAAAAAAAAAAAAAATGTGCAACACTGCTAAAAGCAGCCTCCACACTACTGCACACGGTCAGATGTGGCCCTAAGAAGGACCGTTGGGGTTCTTGAAGCCTACACTAACTCCTAACGCTCTCCCTACAGCAGCTCCAACACGATAGCACTTTCCCTCAGCTATCTCACAACGCATCTGAGGCGAGCCGCGGGAGGGGCTGATTTTTATACTCGGGTGACACCTGATCTCCCCAGCCACTCACTGCAGGGGGGTGGTATAGGGCTTGAACGACGCAGGGGGAAGTTGTAATGCCTTCCCTGTCTTTCAATTGGCCAGAAAAGCGCGCTAACGTCTCAGAGATGAAAGTGAAAGTAACCCGAACATCGCGTGGTACTCGTTACGAGTAACGAGCATCTCGAACACGCTAATACTCGAACGAGTATCAAGCTCGGACGAGTACGTTCGCTCATCTCTAGTCTTTTCCCATTACAGTAGTTGTGCAGAAATTCCTCCACAACCTTGGAGTTATCAGAACCACTTCTGCTTCTTATCTATGCTTGTGCATGTTTGTGTCAGTCTTCACTGCAGCGCTAGCATTCTATTCATGAATTCAAAAGTTCAAGATAAGCAGTGTTAGAGATTTGTCAGAGCTAGCTATTTTAACTAATTGATACCCGTAATATAATGTTACTCAATGGTAGGGACACAGCCAAGAACTGATGAGCAGAGATGAGTGAGCACCAAAATGCTCGGGTGCTCGTTATTCGAGACGAAATTTTCGCGATGCTCGAGGGTTCGTTTTGAGTAATCAACCCCATTGAAGTCAATGGGCGACCAGAGCATTTTTGTATATCACCGCTGCTCGCTAAGGTTTTCATTTGTGAAAATCTGGGCAATTCAAGAAAGTGATGGGAATGACACAGCAACGGATAGGGTAGGCGAGGGGCTACATGTTGGGCTGCATCTCAAGTTCCCAGGTCCCACTATTAAGCCACAATACCGGCAAGAGTGCCCCCCCCCCCCCGCCTCCCAACAACTTTTACTTCTGAAAAGCCCTCATTAGCAATGCATACCTTAGCTAAGCACCACACTACCTCCAACAAAGCACAATCACTGCCTGCATGACACTCCACTGCCACTTCTCCTGGGTAACATGCTGCCCAACCCCCCCGCACGACCCAGTGTCCACAGCGCACACCAAAGTGTCCCTGCGCAGCCTTCAGCTGCCCTCATGCCACACCACCCTCATGTCTATTGACAAGCGCGTCTGCCATGAGGAGGAACTGCAGGCACACACTGCAGAGGGTTGGCACGGCCAGGCAGCAATCCTCTTTAAAAGAGGCGGGGCGATAGCCCATAATGCTGTACAGAAGCAATGAGAAATCCAATCCTGTGCCACCTCCATCAGGAGCTGCACACGTGGGCATAGCAATGGGGAACCCATGTGCCACACACTATTCATTCTGTCAAGGTGTCTGCATGCCCCAGTCAGACCGGGGTTTTGTATAAATAGTCACAGGCAGGTACAACTCCGCAATGGGAATTCCGTGTGCACCCACAGCATGGGTGGCTCCCTGGAACCCACCGGCGGTACATAAACAAATCCCATTGCATTGCCCATCACAGCTGAGGTAACGTCAGGTTTAATGCAGGTGCTTCAGCCCACCCTGCATGCCCCAGTCAGACTGGGGTTCTTTAGAAGTGGACACATGCAGTTCCAACTCCGTGTGTACCGACAGCATGGGTGGGTCCCTGGAACCCACCGGCGGTACATAAATATATCCCATTGCAGTGCCCAGCACAGCTGAGGTAACGTCAGGTTTAATGCAGGTGGTCTTCGGCCCACAGTGCATGCCCCAGTCTGACCGGGGTTTTTAAATACAGACACTGGCAGGTACAAATCCCTAATGTGAAGTCCCTGTGGACCCACAGCATGGGTGGCTCCCTGTACCCCACCGGCGGTACATAAATAAATCCCATTGCATTGCCCATCACAGCTGAGGTAACGTCCGGTTTAATGCAGGTGGTCTTCGGCCCACACTGCATGCCCCAGTCAGACTGGGGTTCTTTGGAAGTGGACACATGCAGTTACAACTCCGTGTGGACCGACAGCATGGGTGGCTCCCTGGAACCCACCGGCGGTACATAAATATATCCCATTGCAGTGCCCAGCACAGCTGAGGTAACGTCAGCTTTAATGCAGGTGGGCTAAAAATTACTAGGATTACAATGTAGGCGAGGGCCCAAAAAAATTGGTGTACCAACAGTACAAATGTACTTCAGAAACCTTGCCCATGCCCAACCAAGAGGGCAGGTGAAACCCATTAATCGCTTTGGTTAATGTGGCTTAATTTGTAACTAGGCCTGTAGGCAGCCCAGTTAAAATAAAAATTGGTTGAGGTGCAAGTTTCAACGCTTTAATGAGCATTGAAACGTATAAAAATTGTTTACAAGAGTTATATGACTGAGCCTTGTGGGCCTAAGAAAAATTGCCCGTTCGGCGTAATTACGTGAGGTTTCAGGAGGAGGAGCAGGAGGAGGAGGATGAATAGAATACACAGATTGATGAAGCTAAAAGGTCCACGTTTTTGATGGTGATGGAGAACGATGCTTCCATCCGCGGGTGCAGCCTACGTATTGTTTAGGTATCGCTGCTGTCCGCTGGTGGAGAAGAGAAGTCTGGGGAAATCCAGGCTTTGTTCATCTTGATGAGTGTAAGCCTGTCGGCACTGTCGGTTGACAGGCGGGTACGCTTATCTGTGATGATTCCCCCAGCCGCACTAAACACCCTCTCTGACAAGACGCTAGCCGCAGGACAAGCAAGCACCTCCAGGGCATACAGCGCGAGTTCAGGCCACGTGTCCAGCTTCGACACCCAGTAGTTGTAGGGGGCAGAGGCGTCACGGAAGACAGTCGTACGATCGGCTATGTACTCCCTCACCATCCTTTTACAGTGCTCCCGCCGACTCAGCCTTGACTGGGGAGCGGTGACAGTCTTGCTAGGGAGCCATAAAGCTGTCAAAGGCCTTGGAGAGTGTTCCCCTGCCTGTGCTGTACATGCTGCCTGATCTCCGCGCCTCGCCTGCTACCTGGCCCTCGGAACTGCGCCTTCGGCCACTAGCGCTGTCGGATGGGAATTTTACCATCAGTTTGTCCGCCAGGGTCCTGTGGTATAGCGTCACTCTCGAACCCCTTTCCTCTTCGGGAATGAGAGTGGAAAGGTTCTCCTTATACCGTGGGTCGAGCAGTGTGTACACCCAGTAATCCGTAGTGGCCAGAATGCGTATAACGCGAGGGTCATGAGAAAGGCATCCTAACCTGAAGTCAGCCATGTGTGCAAGGGTACCTGTACACAACACATGGCTGTCCTCACTAGGAAGATCACTTTCAGGATCCTCCTGCTCCTCAGGCCATACACGCTGAAGGGATGACCAGCAAGCAGCATGGGTACCCTCGGCAGTGGGCCAAGCTGTCTCTTCCCCCTCCTCCTCATGCTCCTCCCCCTCAACGCGCTGAGATATAGACAGGAGGGTGCTCTGACTATCCAGCGACATACTGTCTTCCCCCACCTCCGTTTCCGAGCGCAAAGCGTCTGCCTTTATGCTTTGCAGGGAACTTCTCAAGAGGCATAGCAGAGGAATGGTGACGCTAATGATTGCAGCATCCCCGCTCACCATCTGGGTAGACTCCTCAAAGCTTCCAAGGACCTGGCAGATGTCTGCCAACCAGGCCCACTCTTCTGAAAAGAATTGAGGAGGCTGACTCCCACTGCGCCGCCCATGTTGGAGTTGGTATTCCACTATAGCTCTACGCTGCTCATAGAGCCTGGCCAACATGTGGAGCGTAGAGTTCCACCGTGTGGGCATGTCGCACAGCAGTCGGTGCACTGGCAGATTAAACCGATGTTGCAGGGTGGCAGTGTCCGTGTTGGACTTGCGGAAATGTGCGCTGAGCCGGCGCAGCTTTCCGAGCAGGTCTGACAAGCATGGGTAGCTTTTCAGAAAGCGCTGAACCACCAAATTAAAGACGTGGGCCAGGCATGGCACGTGCGTGAGGCTGCCGAGCTGCAGAGCCGCCACCAGGTTACGACCGTTGTCACACACAACCATGCCCGGTTGGAGGCTCAGCGGCGAAAGCCAGCGGTCAGTCTGCTCTGTCAGACCCTGCAGCAGTTCGTGGGCCGTGTGCCTCTTCTCTCCTAAGCTGAGTAGTTTCAGCACGGCCTGCTGAGGCTTGCCCACCGCTGTGCTGCCACGCTGCGCGACACCGACTGCTGGCGACGTGCTGCTGCTGACAAATCTTGATTGCGAGACAGAGGTTGCGGAGGAGGAGGAGGGTGGTTTAGTGGAGGAAGCATACACCGCCGCAGATACCAGCACAGAGCTGGGGCACGCAATTCTGGGGGTGGGTAGGACGTGAGCAGTCCCAGGCTCTGACTCTGTCCCAGCCTCCACTAAATTCACCCAATGTGCCGTCAGGGAGATATGGTGGCCCTGCCCGCCTGTGCTTGTCCAAGTGTCCGTTGTTAAGTCGACCTTGGCAGTAACCGCGTTGGTGAGGGCACGTACAATGTTGCGGGAGACGTGGTCGTGCAGGGCTGGGACAGCACATCGGGATAAGTAGTGGCGACTGGGAACCGAATAGCGCTGGGCCGCCGCCGCCATCATCATGTTTTTGAAAGCCTCTGTTTCCACAACCCTATACGGCAGCATCTCAAGGCTGATCAATTTGGCTATGTGCATGTTTAACGCTTGAGCGTGCGTGGCAGCATACTTGCGCTCAAACACTTGCGCTAGCGACGGCTGGACGGTGCGCTGAGAGACATTGGTGGATGGGGCCGAGGACAGCGGAGGTGAGGGTGAGGGTGTGGGTGCAGGTCGGGAGACTGTCGTGCCTGTGTCCTGAGGGGGGGGTTGGATCTCAGTGGCAGGTTGGGGCACAGGGGGAGAGGCAGTGGTGCAAACCGGAGGCGGTGAACGGCCTTCGTCCCACCTTGTGGGGTGCTTGGCCATCATATGCCTGTGCATGCTGGTGGTGGCGGCTCCCCGGCTGATCTTGGCGCGACAAAGGTTGCACACCACTGTTCGTCGGTCGTCTGCACTCTGTGAAAAACTGCCAGACCTTTGAGCACCTCAGCCTCTGCAGGGTAGCATGGTTCGAGGGGGCGCTTTGGGAAACAGTTGGTGGATTATTCGGTCTGGCCCTGCCTCTACCCCTGGCCACCGCACTGCCGCTTCCAACCTGCCCTGCTGCTGCACTTGCCTCCCCCTCTGAAGACCTGTTCTCAGTAGGCGTAGCAAACCAGGTGGGGTCAGTCACCTCATCGTCCTGCTGCTCTTCCTCCGTGCGCTCCTCCCTCAGACTTACTCCAATTACTACTACCTGAGTGATAGACAACTGTGTCTCATCGTCGTCGTCCTCCTCACCCACTGAAAGCTCTTGAGACAGTTGCCGGAAGTCCCCAGCCTCATCCCCCGGACCCCAGAAACTTTCCAACGGTTGGGCATCGGTCACGACAAACTCCTCCGGTGGGATAGGAACCATTGCTGCCCATTCTGGGCAGGGGCCCAAGAACAGTTCCTGGGAGTCTGCCTGCCTGCTCCTCAGAATGTGTCATTGTAATGGAGTGAGAAGGCTGGGAGGAAGGAGGAGCAGCAGCCAGAGGATTCAGAGTTGCAGCAGTGGACGGCGTAGAACTCTGGGTGGTCGATAGATTGCTGGATGCACTTTCTGCCATCCACGACAGGACCTGCTCATACTGCTCATTTTCTAATAAAGGTCTACCGCGTGGACCCATTAATTGTGAGATGAATCTGGGGATGCCAGAAATGTGCCTCTCTCCTAATCCCGCAGCAGTCGGCTGCGATACACCTGGATCAGGAGCTCGGCCTGTGCCCACACCCTGACTTGGGCCTCCGCGTCCACGTCCTCTAGGCCTACCCCTTCCCCTCAGCATGGTGTATTACCAGTAGTGCAGAAACAGAACGCTATAATTAAATGTGCCGCTTATTGGCCTGTGGTTGGAGGCTGACTTCGCAGAGCCAGGAAAGAATTTTGCGCAAGCCTGTAGTGAGACGTAGGTGCGTATGACTGAGCTATTGGAATTCACAGCGCTGAAGCAGTCAAGTGTCCAAAGGCCACTAGTAGGCTTAAAGTATTTTGCTTCTATTTTTTGAAAGGCTGAGCTGAGACAGCAGACAGATACTGTAGGCAGCGCATATATGTATACTGTTTCCCTCTGGACGGGATGACGGCGGTGATGTAACGGGCAACGCAGAGCCAGGAAACACTTTTGCGCAAGCCTGCTGTAACACTTAGCTGCGTATTAATTAGGACTACTACCCCCAGCAGACACGCAGTACACTGAAGACGGTCACAGGCAGCCCAAATATAGTATTTTTCCCAAATTTGTTTGAAAAAGCCCACTGCCTATATAGACAGTTTATCTCTTTCACCTTTCCCACTGTCCCTGCCTCACCAGTACTGGCCCTATACTATGTACAATGACTGCAGACTGAGGACGCAATGCTCTGCACGGCCGATATACACAAAAAAAAAAAACGTGCAACACTGCTAAAAGCAGCCTCAACAGTACTGCACAAGGTCAGATGTGGCCCTAAGAAGGACGGTTGGGGGTTCTTCAAGCCTAAAATCACTCCTAACACTCTCCCTATAGCAGCAGCAGCACTGTCCCTGATCTGTCAGAATGCATCTGTGGCGAGCCGCGGGCAGGGCAGATTTAAATATTTGGGTGATACCCGATCGCCCCAGCCACTCACTGCAGGGGGGCGGGATAGGGCTGGAACATCACAGGAGGAAGTTGTAATGCCTTCCCTGTCTTTCTATTGGCCAGAAAAGCGCGCTAATGTCTCAGAGATGAAAGTGAAAGTAACTCGAACATCACGTGGTGCTCGCCTCTAGTAACGAGCATCTCGAACACCCTAATACTCGAACGAGTATCAAGCTCGGACGAGTACGTTCGCTCATCTCTCTTTCTTTAAGTCTAGACCCTAACACTTACGCTGAATCCTTTGGTAGGCCCAGATCTCGTACTAAATTGTTCAAGTCTGATTGAGAGAAAAGGTCAGGGTCATTGGTACCGGGATCATAGCTGTCATCATTATCGCTGCTACTATGTGACATTTGGTCTAAATCGTCTAAAATATTGTCCAGGGTATCCGTGTGAGGGTATATATACATATTGCCATATGTGTTTTTTATGCTTTTATACCTATATGCAAGTTTTATTCAATTCCAAATGAGAGAAAAAACTTATATGTCGCCTTACATCAGATATTTCCAAGGCTTTAGAAGGCTGAGAGAGATGTTCTAGAAGTTCAAAGAAGAACCAGACATGAAGGACGCATGTACTTGGCTGTTTTCCCAGAAGCCCATATCAAGATGTTCAACCATGTACATAATTTTCACTGTCTTAGGCCCGAAATCCGGACTTCTTAGAATTGAGTGGGTGATTCTTTGCACTGGAGTTAATTGAATACGTGATTTTCTGTACGTAAGCCAGAGGCGCCAGTATCAAGATAATGACTGTTATATGATTTTCACTGTCTCAGTCCGCAAATCCGGACTTCCCATATATGGTTATGAGCCCATCACCCCCTGGTGGGGATGGGAAAAAGGGTATAAGATCTCATGTAATCTGTAATAAAGGAGGACGTGGGCACAGCTGAGAGCCATGTCCCGTGTGAGGAATGATACCAGATCCCTGTGTGGTGTCTCTTCTTACGGCCGGCAACGGGGCAAGTGGGGTGGGCCCGATTGGTGCTGTATTTAGAATTTTAACCCTCATAAATGGCGCCCGAACGTGCAGCGACAAAACCGGAGCTTACAACGCATTCCACCCGGATCCACGCCGCAGAAAAACCGTCCTGCTGCAAACCGAGCCTGATCAACTCACAGAACTCCAGGTAAGACAAACATATATTTATGTTGTGTTTTACACTGAGAGTTTTGCAGCAGGACTGACTATCTGTGGTTTGTGACCGGATGGGTTGGGTTAAGAGTTCTACACGGTAACTCGTGTGGGCTCCGGGTTTGCCGTCATGGACCACTGACCGTGATATGCGCACCAATGGGTCACCCAGAAACTAGTCTGTAGTTTATTTGTACTTTGAAGTCCGTAGCGTTTTAGCGATAGTGGAGATTGTTTGATTGTTTGGTCTATCTGCAGAAGTTTTTTTTCTCTCTTTCTTTTCATTTAATCTCACAAGAGAAGGGACCCTCAGTTTAGTTTAGTTAGTTGTTAATGGTTTAGCAGAGAGGGATGCATTTTGTGAGATAAGGCTTCATAAGAGAAGGGACTCTCGGTCGGTTTGCCTTATATATGGGGCTAGCGATTTGATTTCAGAGAGATGCATTTTATGGGGCTGGTTCCATAAGGAGAAGGGACCCTCGGTTGTTCTGCCGGTATATAAGGGGCTGACAATTTGAAAATTAAGAGGGATGCATTCTATGGAGCGTGTTATTTTTATTATTGTTGATGTTCTAATATGCGTAAGATCTTATTAAAGAAGATAGAGCCCCTCAAGGGCTGCCGCCGTGTGGATGAATTTGTAAAATGTAAGAAAACTCTAATGAAAATGTGTGACACCGACCCGCACGGCAGACTACAAAATGGTGTCTGGGAGGAGGTCTTTAGGACCCAGAGGTGCCTTGGAAGATCAAGTTTTGCTAGACAGTGCTGGAGGAGGGGGAGGAAGAGAGAGAGACAGTCAGAGAAAGTATGTACACATTATTTGTTTAAGAAAGTATCCGTAAGTGAAATGTTGAAAAGTACAGTAAGTGATCAAGAGGGCGTCAGGAGAGTGTCTATTGAAAGTTACATTGGCAGTTAGGTAGGGGAGAGAAATAAGGGAAGCAGGCAAAGTCGATAAGGAAGTTACAATGCATGTGATTTGTTGGTAAAGAGAGATGAAAATGTGTATAATACAAGATAGATAATAGATATGGATATATATGTGTATATATGTATATACTGTAAGTGCAAATAGTTAACTGAGCTTGCTTTTAGGGGAGAAGGCTTGTTGACATGTAGCTGCGAGCTTGTGTTCAGTCTGTGTAGCCTTCCAAGGTCAGGAAGATAACGAAGCGAGAGAAAGAATGCAATACCAACCTTGGTTAATATCTTTGCTTGCTTGCAATGAATTGAAATGAATTTAATTAGTTATACTGTCTTAGTAGGCAGGGAAATATAGTAATTTCTAATGTATATTCTTACTTATACAGGGGTTGAAAATGAATGTTGCAAGGTCCCAGGATATGTGTTAATTATGATTTCAAAATGCAGGCAATAGTTTAAGCTAAAACTTATTCAGTCTGTGTTTCATATTCGCGGAGAGATAACAGTCAGGGTCACAAGGGGGGCTGAAAAATACCCAGAGAAACTAAATACTTCAGCGTTTAATACAGCATATAATAGCTTCAGTAGATAAGAAATATAGAATATTTCAGTCACTCAGCAAACTTTTTCACATAATTTGTCGGGGATGGCGCTCATTCACAATCTCATCTCAATAGAATTATGTACTTTATAAAATTATAGCACTCACCTCGGTGTTTTTCAGCTGATGTATGTATGTTTGTCAAACTTTTTTTGTCTGTGCATCTGTGTGTACTGGTACACCTTCAAGGGGGGTGACGGAGCAAACTTGAGAGCATGGATGGATGTGAGTTAGTGACCCGTGTTCGGGCTGTGGTGGAATGTGTGATGTGGATAATGACTGGGGATAAAAGTCCTCCCCATGCATGGGACTTTGCTTGGTTGAGATGTGGACGTGTGGACGGTTAAGCTGAAATGGAGCTGAGAAGACGGACGCACGGAGCCAATATCGAGGGGGTGGAGCTAGATGATGTAATAGTACGTAGTAATGTTTCATCCTTCTTGTCCAAAGGAGGGGTGAGGATTTTGAGCAGCTAGTAAAAGTTTTTTGTTTTGTTTGTTTTTTTTCTCCTGTCTGAAATTTGATAAAGATATTGCAGGCAGGACCAGACTAATAATGAATTCACTTAAAGGGATATCACATTTCAAATATGAGTAGATGTTTTGTAGATTATTCTGTCCCGATGTAACTCATGTCTGTTATTGGTGCTAACATCTTACAGGCCTTATCTGCATCCATCAAATCTTTTTACAATGTTGTACTAACTTAAACCCGGCTACTATTCTTCCAATTGAGTACCCTGGTTTAAAGGGGGGGAGGAGAAGGCATAGGTGATCTAGGTATTGCAAGTCAGCCATTTTAGGTATTGCAAATCAGCCATTTTTAAATTTTTTGCAACAAGATTCTGATCTTTTTCAAATAGAATACCAGCCTGATTGTCTAGCATTGATGCAACAAGAAAATTTAAGTTTTAAAAAAGTTACTGAAAGCCCTTGTTAATAATGCATATTTTGAGTTGTTTTTTATAGATGGTACCCAGGGTGATTGACGACTCCACACTGGATATACGGTGGTTACACAACAAGATGTCCTAAAAAGCAGAATGTCTCTGCATGTCGCAGTACAAGAAGCGGAATTAAAAGCTCTCACGGAGGCGTGTGGAGTGGCCACAGGTAAGACGGCAAACATTTACACTGACTCCCGGTATGCATTTGGCATAGCTCATGATTACGGCCCAACATGGAAGGCCAGACAGTTTTTTACCACAGCAGGACAGCCAATTAAGAATGATGCAATGGTGCAGAGTCTCATGGAGGCCCTACTTCTACCTGACAAGGTGGAAAGCTCACACCAATTCCTACACCGGAGAAGCGAGAGGCAACGCCATCACAGACCACACAGCAAAGGCAGCGGCCCTCAAGCCGTGAAAGAAAGAAGAAAAGAAGAATTTAACAATAATTTTGGACTTTGACTACACTTGGACTTTGACTACACTTGGACTTTGACTACACTTGGACTTTGACTACACTTGGACTTTGACTACACTTGGACTTTGACTACACTTGGACTTTGACTACACTTGGACTTTGACTACACTTGGACTTTGACTACACTTGGACTTTGACTACACTTGGACTTTGACTACACTTGGACTTTGATAACAACTTGGACTTTGATAACAACTTGGACTTTGATAACAACTTGGACTTTGATAACAACTTGGACTTTGATAACAACTTGGACTTTGATAACAACTTGGACTTTGATAACAACTTGGACTTTGATAACAACTTGGACTTTGATAACAACTTGGACTTTGATAACAACTTGGACTTTGATAACAACTTGGACTTTGATAACGACTTGGACTTTGATAACGACTTGGACTTTGATAACGACTTGGACTTTGATAACGACTTGGACTTTGATAACGACTTGGACTTTGATAACGACTTGGACTTTGATAACGACTTGGACTTTGATAACGACTTGGACTTTGATAACGACTTGGACTTTGATAACGACTTGGACTTTGATAACGACTTGGACTTTGATAACGACTTGGACTTTGATAACAACTTGGACTTTGATAACAACTTGGACTTTGATAACAACTTGGACTTTACAGTTACAAGCCAGCAAGGAAGAAAAAGACAAATGGACTAAAAAGGGACGGCGTATGGTGAACAGTCAACATCACTTGCCCACCATAGTCCCTGTGCCCCATGATGGCCCAGCTGACGCAAGAAAAGACGCACCTCTCAAAGCAGCAATGATGTTGACGCTTGAACGAGGACGGGTGGCTCCTTGGTTTTCTGTAGCTGCTGCATCATTTGTCCAATTTTGCATGATCTTTGCCGTAAAGCAACAGGGCAGAAGTAAATTTGCCACATCACACTTGCCTAGACCACTCTCCCCATTTCAGGGATTGCAAATTGGCTACATTCAGCTCCTACTTGTTGGGAAGCATGAATATGTGCTTGTTGTTAATGCTTTTCAGGTTGGAGACCTACCCTGTTACCAAAGTAAATAAGCAGGTAACCGCACAGAAGCTCATGAATGAGGTAATCCGCAGATATGGGGTACCGGAAGTGATTGAGTCAAACAAAGGTACAAATGTCACAGGTGAAATAATGCAACACATCATGTCTGTTTTTGGGTATATTCCAGGCTTTCCACACACCCTACCATCCGCGGAGTAGGGGGAAAGTAGATACAAAAGGCAATGAAGAAAATGAGTAAATTTTGAATTGAGTGTCTTCTATTAGTTTTTCTTTTTTCCAGGAGGATACATGCCACAGTAGCAGAGTTTGGGGAATGATTTTCTTGTTAATTTTGTCATAGGCCTCTCCAAGGAATTGTCAATAATGCATTCTGCAGTCTCTGCTTTCCTCCCAGGTCCTACAGATGAGTGTCACAATCTGAAACCAGGTGACAGGGTCTATGTAAAAAAGTTTGAGAGAGAAACCCGGTTTGAATGTCCCTACCAGATGTTGTTCACCACCCCAACTGCAGTCAAGCTCGAAGGAAAGCCCACTGGGATCCACACTTCGCACTGAAAGAACTAATGATCCTGTATATCCTTTACATGCTATAATGTGGTAGAATTCCTCTAACACACACCTTTGACTACTGTACACTAGCCCCCTGTTTCAGAACAAATTAATACAATCAAATGTGCAATCAATAAGAGTACACTGAGGGTGAGAATCCAACACCGCATCGTGCTAAGAGAGAAGTTGACGCTCCAGGTGGTAACTTTAATCCACATGTACACGTAGATGCAATAGGAGTGCCAAGGGGGGTGCCAGATGAATTTAATTCTAGAGATCAGGTTAAAGCAGGTTTTGAGTCCTTATTTGCTATTGTCACTGTTAATAATAATGTAGATTGGATGAATTATATCTATTACAATCAGCAGAGGTTTGTGAACTACACCAGAGATGCTTTACAAGGGTTAGCCGACCAGTTAGGGCCCACTGCATCCATGGCGTTCCAAAATAGAGTGGCCGTGGATATGGTTTTAGCAGAAAGAGGTGGGGTATGTAATTTCCTGTTTGTGTATTATCCCTTTGATCAAAGAGTATGAGTAAGGGACTGGATAATATGACACCAATGTTTCCCTTGTTTGAAAAAAGATGAAGAGCCAGTTCCGATAATGGCAACCACGCCTGCCTCAGTCTCATAAGATGGATTGTCAGTGGACTTCCCATTTGCCTAGGGAAAGTGCAGAAGACCTTAGGTTCCGGCGAGGGCACACCCTGCGGGGTGTTAACTTGTACAGATAGAGGGTATGGATGCCCGGAAATAAGCCCAGGGAATCCATGGCCTCCTTCTGAGGTGAGGTAGGGATCCCTCCCTTTTAGGAGTAGGGACTTACGGGCAGTGGAGAAACCCTGACGCAAGGGAGAGACGACCGAGGAAGAGTGCAAGGTCTGATGCTTGATCTCCATATTAAGTTTTTTAGGGGGGTTTGTGAGGGTATATATACATATTGCCATATGTGTTTTTTATGCTTTTATACCTGTATGCAAGTTTTATTCAATTCCAAATGAGAGAAAAAACTTATATGTCGCCTTACATCAGATATTTCCAAGGCTTTAGAAGGCTGAGAGAGATGTTCTAGAAGTTCAAAGAAGAAGAACCAGACATGAAGGACGCATGTACTTGGCTGTTTTCCCAGAAGCCCATATCAAGATGTTCAACCATGTACATAATTTTCACTGTCTTAGGCCCGAAATCCGGACTTCTTAGAATTGAGTGGGTGATTCTTTGCACTGGAGTTAATTGAATACGTGATTTTCTGTACGTAAGCCAGAGGCGCCAGTATCAAGATAATGACTGTTATATGATTTTCACTGTCTCAGTCCGCAAATCCGGACTTCCCATATATGGTTATGAGCCCATCACCCCCTGGTGGGGATGGGAAAAAGGGTATAAGATCTCATGTAATCTGTAATAAAGGAGGACGTGGGCACAGCTGAGAGCCATGTCCCGTGTGAGGAATGATACCAGATCCCTGTGTGGTGTCTCTTCTTACGGCCGGCAACGGGGCAAGTGGGGTGGGCCCGATTTGGTGCTGTATTTAGAATTTTAACCCTCATATCCGGAGGTGAAGGAATAGGCAAGTCCGGTCCATGAGAAACAGGGCGAATAGCCGAACGTATGTTGGTTGGGTATGAAATGTCCTTCCTGTTTAAATTGAAACCTTTCACTGAACAAGAACAAAAAGAACAGTCATCACTGTGATTTTTAGGCTTTCTCCAAACCATGGGTACTCCAAAACAAAAGGATTTCTTCTTACCTTGAAACCATTGTCTCACACAGAACACTATATGGGGAGCCCAAGATTTATCTTGGTCCCCTAATTTCATACCAAAGTATGCAAAATACACCTTCTGAACAAAATTAGAAATGTTCCTTTGTTGCTTCTTGACGGTATAAGACCCACAAATATAACAGAAACAGTTAGGAGAGTTGACACATCTTCTAGTAGCCATTTCTTCTAAATACCGTATCACAAAACTGTTTGATGCGTCAACCACAGTGGCTGGCTCCACACTGAGTCACTGACTGCAGTCAAGGTCTCGCCTAGCAGACAGTTTAGATTCGTTGTCGTACGCGTACCGAACCTGAAAAACCCTGAAAATAAGAAAATTTCAGGTGGAATTTGTGACTTATCTAGGGGTGATGGAATTTTTTTCACTATTTTTACCGTAATCAGCAGAAAAAGATACGGATTACTTACCGGTAGTCCCATTTCCAGGAGTCATCACGACGGCCCCATTTACATATGGAGGTTGCCCTCTGACCCAGGTAGGGACAGGAAGAGTTTAAAAGCACCTCCCTTTCCACCCATGCTTCAGTGGCTTACAAATTATTACGGTGGACAATGTTTACTAAACCAAATTTTACCTTCATTCGGTCATATTTACATTGAAAGAACATAAATTATTCTATAAGGGAGGGAACTATGGGCCGTCGTGATGACTCCTGGAAATGGGACTACTGGTGTGAGGGTATATGTATATATCGCCATATGTTTTTTATGCTTTATACCTATATGCAAGTTCTATTCAATTCCACATGAGAAAAAACTTATATGTCGCCTTACATCAGATATGCCAAAGGCCTTGCCAGGCGAAGACAAAATATATTTTAAAACACAGCAAAGAAGAATCGGACGAAGGACGCGTACTTGGCTGTTTTCCCAGAAGCGCCATATCAAGATGTACATAACTTTCACTGTCTCAGGCCGGAAATCCGGACTTCCCATATATGGAGAATGCATGCTTGGCCGTTTTCTTAGAATTGAGTGGGTGATTCTTTGCACTGGAGTTAATTGAATACGTGATTTTCTGTACATAAGCCAGAGGCGCCATATCAAGATAACGGCTGTTTTCACTCTCAGGCCGGAAATCCGGACTTCCCATATATGGTTATGAGCCCATCACCCCTTGCTGGTGATGAGACAAAGGGTATAAGATCTCATGTAATCTGTAATAAAGGAGAGCCATGTCCCGTGTGAGGAATGATACCAGACCTCTGTGTGGTGTTTTCTTTCTTTCCGCCGGCAGCGGGGCAAGTGGGGTGGGCCTGATTGGTGCTGTACTTAGAATATTTTACCCTGACAAATGGCGCTTGAACGTGGGGCAGTAAAAGCAGGAGCTTACAGCGCAATTCACCCGGATCCACGCCACGGGGAAGCCGTCCTGTTGCAAAGCAAGCCTGATCAACTCACAGAACTCCAGGTAAGGCCAGCATATATTTATGTTGTGTTTTACACTGCGAGTCTTGCAGCGGGACTGACCATCTGTGGTTTGTGACCGGACGGGTTGGGTTAAGAGTTCTACACGGTAACTCGTGTGGGCTCCGGGTTTGCCGTCATGGACCACTGACCGTGATATGCGCACCAATCGGTCACCCGGAAACTAGTCTGTAGTTTATTTGTACTTTGAAGTCCGTAGTGTTTTAACGATAGTGAAGGTTGTTTGTTGTATCTGCAGAATTTTTTTTCTCTTTTCATTTGGTCTCACAGACGAAGGAACCCTCCGTTTGAGTTTATTTAGTTGTTAATGGTTTAGCTGAGAGGGATGCACTCTGTGAGATAGGTCCCATAGACGAAGGAACCCTCCGTTTTAGTTTAGTTTAGTTGTTGATGGTTTAGCTGAGAGGGATGCATTCTTTGGAACTGGTTCCATAGAAGGAGATGCCTTCGGTTGTTTTGCCATATATAAGGGGCTGACAATTCGGGTCAGAAGGATGCACTCTATGGAGCGTGTTATTATTATTGTTGTTGTAATATGCGTAAGATCTTATTAAAGAAGACAGAGCCCCTTATGGGCTGCCGCCGTGCGGATCAATTGGTGGAGGAGAGACAGTAGGGGAGACAAGGGTCATAATCTGTAAAATGTAAGAAAACTTATGAAAATGTGTGACATCGACCCGCACGGTAGATTACAAAAAATGGTGTCTGAGAGGAGGTCTTTAGGACCCAGAGGCGCTTTGAAAGATCAAAGTTTGCTAGAAGCAGAGAGACAGTCAGAGAAAGTTAGGTATGTACACATTATTTGTTTAAGAAAGTATCCGTAAGTGAAATGTTGAAAAGTACAGTAAGTGATCAAGAGGGCGTCAGGAGAGTGTCTATTGAAGGTTATATTGGCAGTTAGGTAGGGAGAAAGTGCTGAAGGAATAAGCAAGTCGAGAAGAAAGTTACAATGCATGTGATTTGTTGGCAAAGAGAGAGGAAAATGTGTATAATACAAGATAGATAATAGATATGGATATATATGTGTGTATATATATATGTATATACTGTATGTGCAAATAGTTAACTGAGCTTGCTTTTAGGGGAGAAGGGTTTGTTGACATGTAGCTGCGAGCTTATGCTCAGTCTTCAAGGTCAAGAGATAGCGAAGCGAGAGAAAATGCAATAATAACCCTGGATAATATCTCTGCTTGCTTAAAATGAATTGAAATGAATTTAATTAATTATACCGTCTTAGTAGGCAGGAAATATAGCAATTTCTAAGGTATATTCTTACTTATACAGGGGTTGAAAATGAATGTTGCAAGGTCCCAGCATATGTGTTAATTAGGAGTTCAAATGCAGGCAATAGTTTAAGCTAAAACAATTCAGTCTGTGTTTCATATTCGTAGAGAGATAACAGTTTGTTTTGAAAAGGTGGGGGCTTTCAGACTTCACGTTTTGTTCAGGGTCAAATACAGAGAAGTACAGAGAAAGAAAGACAAGGGGGGCTGAAAAATACACACGCATTCTAAAACACTTCAGCGTTTAATACAGCATATAATAGCTTCAGTAGATAAGAAAAATAGAATGTCTCAGTCACTCAGCAAACTTTTTTTCACATAATTTGTCAAAGATAGCGCTCATTCACAATCTCATCTCAATAGAATCATGTACTTTATAAGATCATAGCACTCACCTCAATGTTTTTCAACTGATGTATGTATGTTTGTCAAACTTTTTTTGTCTGTGCATCTGCATGTACTGGGACACCCTCAATAGGGGGTGACGGAGCAGACTTGAGAGCATGGATGGATGAGAGTTAGTGACCCGTGTTCGGGCTGTGGGGAATGTGTGATGCAGGTAATGACTGGGGATAAAAGTCCTCCCCATGCATGGGACTTTGCTTGGTTGAGATGTGGACGTGTAGACTGTTAAGCTGAAATGAGCTGTGAAAAAAGACGCACGCAGCCAATATCGAAGGGGAGGAGCTAGATGATGTAATAGTACGTAATGTTTCATCCCTCTTGTCCAAGGGAGGGGGTGAGGATTTTGAGCAGCTAGTAAAAGTTTGTTTTGTTTTTTCTCCTGTGTCAGATTTGATAAGACATTGCAGGCAGGATCAGACTAATAATGAATTCACTTAAAGGGATATCACATTTCCAATATTAATAGGTATTTGTAGATTATTCTGCCCCAATGTAACTCATGTTTCTGTTATTGGTGCTAACATTTTACAGGCCTTATCTGCATCCATCAAATCTTTTTACAATGTTGTACTACCTTAAACCCGGCTACTATTCTTCCAATTGAGTACCCTGGTTTAAAGGGGGGAGGAGAAGGCATAGGTGATCTAGGTATTGCAAGTCAGCCATTTTAGGTATTGCAAGTCAGCCATTTTAGGTATTGCAAATCAGCCATTTTTAAATTTTTTGCAAGCCATTTTTAAATTTTTTGCAACAAGATTCTGATCTTTTTCAAATAGAATACCAGCCTGATTGTCTAGCATTGATGCAACAAGAAAATTTAAGTTTTAAAAAAGTTACTGAAAGCCCTTGTTAATAATGTATATTTTGAGTTGTTTTTTTATAGATGGTACAAGGGTGATTGACAACTCCACACTGGATATGCAGTGGTTACACAACAAGATGTCCTAAAAGCAGAATGCCTCCGCATGTCGCAGAACAAGAAGCGGAACTAAAGGCCCTTGCTGAGGCGTGTAGAGTGGCCAAAGGTAAGACGGCAAACATTTACACTGACTCCCGGTATGCATTTGGCATAGCTCATGATTGCGGCCCAACATGGAAGGCCAGACAGTTTTTTACCACAGCAGGACAGCCAATTAAGAATGATGCAGCGGTCTCATGGAGGCCCTACTTCTACCTGACAAGGTGGAAAGCTCACACCAATACCTACACCAGAGAAGCAAGAGGCAATGCCATCACAGGCCACACAGCAAAGGCAGCGGCCCTCAAGCCGTGGAAGAAAAGAAGAAAAGAAGAATTTGACAATAACTTTGGACTTTGACAATAACTTTGGACTTTGATATGCTAAAGACTTTACAGTTACAAGCCAGCAAGGAAGAAAAAGACAAATGGACTAAAAAGGGACGGCATATGGTGAACAGTCAACAGCACTTGCCTACCACGGTCCCTGTGCCCCATGATGGCCCAGCTGATGCACGGAAAGACACACCTCTCAAAGCAGTAATGATGTCGACGCTTGAACGAGGACAGGTGGCTCCTGGGTTTTCTGTAGCTGCTGCATCATCATTTGTCCAATTTTGCATGATCTTTGCCGTAAAGCAACAGGGCAGAAGTAAATTTGCCACATCACACTTGCCTAGACCACTCTACCCATTTCAGGGATTGCAAATTGGCTACACTCAGCTCCCACGTGTTGGGAAGCATGAATATGTGCTTGTTGTTGTTGATGTTTTTCAGGTTGGAGACCTACCCTGTTACCAAAGTAAATAAGCAGGTAACCGCACAGAAGCTCATGAATGAGGTAATCCGCAGATACGGGGCACCGGAAGTAATTGAGTCAAACAAAGGTACACACTTCACAGGTGAAATAATGCAACACATCATGTCTGTTTTGGGTATATTTCAGGCTTTTCACACACCCTACCATCCGCGGAGTAGTGGGAAAGTAGATACAAAAGGCAATGAAGAAAATGGGTAAATTTTGAATTGAGTGTCTTCCATTAGTTTTTCTTTTTCTCCGGAGGGTACATGCCACAGTAGCTGAGCTTGGGAAATGATTTTCTTGTTAATTTTGTCATAGGTCTCTCCAAGGAATTGTCAATAATCCATTTTGCAGTCTCTGCTTTTCTCCCAGGTCCTACAGATGAGTGTCACAATCTGAAACCAGGTGACAGGGTCTATGTGAAAAAGTTTAAGAGAGAAACCCGGTTTGAATGTCCCTACCAGATGTTGCTCACCACCCCAACTGCAGTCAAGCTCGAAGGAAAGCCCACTTGGATCCACACTTCGCACTGAAAGAACTAATGATCCTGTATATCCTTTACATGCTATAATGTGGTACAATTCCTCTAACACACACCTTTGACTACTGTACACTAGCCCCCTGTTTCAGAACAAATTAATACAATCCAATGTGCAATGTGAAGAGTACACTGAGGGTGAGAATCCAACACCGCATCGTGCTAAGAGAGACGTTGACACTCAAGGTGGTAACTTTGATCCACATGTATACATAGATGCAATAGGAGTGCCAAGGAGGGTGCCAGATGAATGTAATTCTAGAGATCAGGTTAAAGCAGGTTTTAAGTCCTTATTTGCTATTGTCACTGTTAATAATAATGTAGATTGGATGAATTATATCTATTACAATCAGCAGAGGTTTGTAAACTACACCAGAGATGCTTTACAAGGGTTAGCCGACCAGTTAGGGCCCACTGCATCCATGGCGTTCCAAAATAGAGTGGCCCTGGATATGATTTTACCAGAAAGAGTTTGGGTATGTAATTTCCTGTATGTGTATTATCCCTTTGATCAAAAAGAGTATAAGTAAGGGACTGGATAATGTGACACCAACGTTTCCCTTGTTTGAAAAAGATGAAGAGCCAGTTCCGATAATGCCAACCACGTACGTTACCAGAAGAATGGAGAAATGTACTAGTACTGCGCCGCGTCGGTCCCATAAGATGGACTGTCAGTGGAATTCCCATTTGCCTAGGGAGAGTGCAGAAGACCTTAGGTTCCGGCGAGGGCACACCCTGCGGGGTGTTAACTCGTACAGATAGAGCGTATGGATGCCCGGAAATAAGCCCAGGGAATCCATGGCCTCCTTCTGAGGTGAGGTAGGGATCCCTCCCTTTTAGAAGTAGGGACTTACGGGCAGTGGAGAAACCCTGACGCAAGGGAGAGACGACCGAGGAAGAGTGCAAGGTCTGATGCTTGATCTCCATATTAAGTTTTTTAGGGGGGTTTGTGAGGGTATATGTATATATTGCCATATGTTTTTTATGCTTTTATACCTATATGCAAGTTCTATTCAATTCCAAATGAGAAAAAACTTATATGTCGCCTTACATCAGATATGCCAAAGGCCTTGCCAGGCGAAGACAAAATGTATTTTAAAACACAGCAAAGAAGAATCGGACGAAGGACGCGTACTTGGCTGTTTTCCCAGAAGCGCCATATCAAGATGTACATAACTTTCACTGTCTCAGGCCGGAAATCCGGACTTTCCATATATGGAGAATGCATGCTTGGCCGTTTTCTTAGAATTGAGTGGGTGATTCTTTGCACTGGAGTTAATTGAATACGTGATTTTCTGTACATAAGCCAGAGGCGCCATATCAAGATAACGGCTGTTTTCACTGTCTCAGGCCGGAAATCCGGACTTCCCATATATGGTTATGAGCCCATCACCCCTTGCTGGTGATGAGACAAAGGGTATAAGATCTCATGTAATCTGTAATAAAGGAGAGCCATGTCCCGTGTGAGGAATGATACCAGACCTCTGTGTGGTGTTTTTTTTCTTTCCGCCGGCAGCGGGGCAAGTGGGGTGGGCCTGATTGGTGCTGTACTTAGAATATTTTACCCTGACACCGGTAAGTAATCCGTATCTTTCCAGGTTGGCATCCCGACGGCCCCATTTACATATGGAGTATACCAAATTATACGTGGCTTTAGGGCGGGACTACTGCCTGAAAGACTTTTCGTCCGTAGCCCAGGTCTTTGTCCGACTGGACGTTAACCCTAAAATGTCTGATAAACGTATGTTGCTAGACCAGGTGGCTGCTTTGCAATTTGCTCGACAGACGCCTGGCCTTTTTCTGCCCAAGAGGAGGAGAGAGAGCGTGTGGAGTGGGCTCTAATTTTTTCCCCGGGGGATCGAAGCCCCTGGCTTTATATGCCTCTTGGATGGCAGATCCACCTCGCAATGGTGCCCTCAGATGCCGTCTTTCCTTTTCCTGGCCCCTGAAATTGGAAAAAGAGGTTATTTTTGCAAAAGGAGCAGGTAGCCTCTAAATACACTAGAACGGCTCTCCTAACATCTAGGCTATGAAAATCTCGTTCTTTTCCATTGCGGGGATTTTGACAGAAGGAGGGCAGAGTGATTGTCTGCTCCCTATGAATTTTTGACACTACCTTCGGTGGGAAGGCTGGGTCCGGTTTAAAGGTAATTCTGTCATCTTGTATTACCATATATGGTTCAATACAGTATAAGGCTTGTAATTCCCCTATTCTTCGAGCCGAAGTTATAGCGACTAAAAGGGTAACTTTTAGCGTAAGTAGTCTCAGGGAGAGTTGGGAGAGGGGTTCAAAGGGGGGTTGGCAAGACTATTTAGGACTAAGTTTAGGTCTTAGGTAGGGAAGGTTTCTCTAATAAAGGGTCGAAGTCTTTCTGCCCCTTTGAGAAACCTACGCACCCCGCGGTGTTCTGCTAAGGGGAAGTCTAGGTAGGATCCTAGTGCTGCTGTATGAACCTTAAGGGTTCTTGGGCTAAGGCCTTCCTCTAGGCCTGCCTGTAAAATTCCCAGATTGCGGGTATGTCAATCCCTGGGATTTCCCCTGGATCTATTTTGCAGAAGTCTGTGACCTTCCTCCGTATCCTATCATAGATGGCTGTCGTGATAGGTTGACAGCTTTTTGTTGGGGTATTATGGGAGAGTCCCTTCCCACGCAATATCATGCTTTCAGCATGTATGCTGCTAGATTCAATTTTCCGACCCCCGGGTATGTTAGCGGGCCCTGGAGTAGGAGATCATCCACTACTGGTAGTAGAGGTGGACCCCGAATAGTCAAGGCTTTTAGTAGGGGATACCAGGGCCTTTTGTCCCACATAGGGGCAACTAGTATGACTGACACCCGGCTGGTCTGGATTTTCCTGAGGATGTGAGGGATCAGTGGGAAAAGGGGGAAAGGCGAATGCTAGATCCATGTCCCAGCTTTGGGACAGGGCATCTATCTCGCACGGGTTGGCTCTTGGATTCAGAGAGTAAAAGTCCCGGCATTTTGAATTTTCCCTCGAGGCGAACAGGTCTATCTGCGGTTCTCCCCACCGGCAACTTGGTTGGTCGAAGACTCGCTGGTTCAGCCCCCATTCTCCTGAAAGGAAGCTCTTGTCTGCTCAGGAAGTTGGCAACAACGCTTGTGGACCCTTTTAGATGGATTGCTGAGAGAAAAGACAGCACGTTGGACTCCGCCTAGCGGAGTATTTTTATCGCCAGTTGTTGCAGGTGTGGGTCGCGTTCCCCCTTGGTGGCGAACAAACGACAGAGCTGTCCTATTATCAGTCAGAATTTTAATATGCCTTCCTCTTACAGGGGGTTCTGCTGCCTGAAGGGCCTCCCAGATTGCCCTTAATTCTCTGTAACTTGATGAGCGCTTAGCTACTTTGGAGTCCTAGATTCTCTGTAGATTGAGGTTGGCTACTTGCGCTCCCCATCCATTTGTTGTGATGGGTATAGTAGGTTCTTGCGACCAGGAGGTACCTTTGCTTAGGTTCCTCTATGAGGTCCACCAGCGCAGGGACTCTGACTGACAGGCTCACCTTATTATCCAGGGAGGTCTGCCGTTTGTCCCACCTGGCAAAAATGAACCCTTGTAGTTGTCGAGTATGGGCTTGTGCCCATGGTACTATCTGTATGCAGGCTGTTTAGGATGCCGAGCACCTTCATTGTTTCTCTGATAGAAACCGTCGTAGCCTGACAGAGGGAGGTTACTCTTTGGAGGAGGTCTTCCTCCTAGATGATGGAAGCCGAGATTCCTGGATGTGGGAGTCTAATAATACACCCAGGTATACCTTCTGTGTACCAGGGTTCAGGTCGGACTTCTGTTTATTGACTATCCACCCTAAACTGTTTAGGGTAGACAGGACCATAGATAGGTCTATACGTATAGTCCTTCTGTCCTCGACACTGACAAGAAGTCATCCAGATATGGGAATATACGGATTTGGTTCCGTCTGAAATAGGCTACCATCTCTATTATCTTTGTGGACACCCGAGTAGCAGAGGAGATTCCGAATGGAAGGGCCATAAACTGATAATGTTGGATTCTGTCCCCTCCCGCCGAGCGAATCTCAAGTACTTGTGATGGACTGCAGCTATTGGGACGTGACAGTATGCATCTTTGGGATGCATAGTGCACTTTACAGTATCCCGGTCTATTAGTGAGACGATAGACCTCACTGTTTCCATCTTAAAAATTTTTTTTATATGAAATAAATTTATTTAGGGCCGAAACGGGTTTTTTTTTTTTTTTTACCCCCCCCCCCCCCCCCCGTTCGGCGTGAGACAACCCCCATGCAGGGGTTAAAAAAACAAACCGCTCAGCGCTTACCTGAATCCCGGCGGTCCGGCGTCTTCATACTCACCTGCTGAAGATGGCCGCCGGGGTCTGCTCCCTCCGTGGACCGCAGCTCTTCTGTGCGGTCCATTGCCGATTCCAGCCTCCTGATTGGCTGGAATCGGCACGTGACAGGGCGGAGCTACACGGAGCCGGCATTCTGCACGAGCAGCCCCATTGAAGACAGCAGAAGACCCGGACTGCGCAAGCGCGGCTAATTTGGCCATCGGAGGGCGAAAATTAGTCGGCTCCATGGGAACGAGGACGCTAGCAACGGAGCAGGTAAGTAAAAAACTTTTTATAACTTCTGTATGGCTCATAATTAATGCACAATGTACATTACAAAGTGCATTAATATGGCCATACAGAAGTGTATAGACCCACTTGCTGCCGCGGGACAACGCCTTTAAGGTTAAAGATAGTCCTAATGGAACCGTTTGGTTTTGATTAGAAGTAAGGGAGAAAAGAATCCCTCACCCCTTTCATAATCAGGGACTTGTGCAATGACCCCTAAGTCCTTGAGTTCGTGTACACTTTTTATGAGGTTCCCTTGTTCTTGTAGGGACCCAGGGGAGGTTATGAGGAATCTCCTAGAGGGTAGAAAGTGGAACTCAATTCGGTACCCTGCTTCAATTATTCGGAGTACCCAGGGGTTAGATGTTATCCCCTGCCACAGACTTAGATAGCGTGCTAATCTACCCCCTGTTTGTTCAGGAGAGGGTTGAGCTTTCTTAACCCGACCTCCCTTGGGGTACGACCATCTTCCAGTCTTCCCTTTAACTTCGGGAGGTGGCTGGTGCCTCGGAAAGGATGGTTTCCTGTAAGGCTATCTGTCGCTGATTTTCTCCAGGATCTTGTCCAGGACGGGCCCAACATGTATTCCCCTTAGAGGGGGATGGCGCAGGGCTTGTTTTTTGATGTCACATCTGCGGCCCATGTCTTCAGCCATAATGTGCATCATATCTTACTATCTCCGCTGATGCATCGGTCAGAAAGGACTCGTGAGTGTGCGGCCCCGACCTCTACCCCTCCAGGGGGATCGCACAGCGTGCGGGAAGTTTTCTTCTGGTAAGTTTTCTTCCTTCTCCTGCAGCTCTGGAGCTGCTCCTCTGTCCCACCGTAGGGACAGGAAGACACTGAAGCATGGGTGGAAAGGGAGGTGCTTTTAAACTCTTCCTGTCCCTACCTGGGTCAGAGGGCAACCTCCATATGTAAATGGGGCCGTCGGGATGACGACCTGGAAATACTGTTAAACCCACTAATTAAATATGCTACAGTTTTTTAATCGCAGACCTGTGTTATCGTTCAAAAAAAAAGAAAGTGAACGATAACGTTCAGTTTAAATGCAAGCCAACAACTGCACAACGAACGAATATTCTCCTTTGCGTTTCACCGGCATTAAAAACAAAAAAAAAAACATTGCTAGGTCGGTCACTTGTTGGGTCATTTAAGCCCTGATCATCCAAAGTGTCACATGGGAATGCAAAGCACTGAGCAATAGTATAAGTGGGAATTGTGCAGTATAAACAGGCTGCCTGAGCATGAAGGATCTGGTAAGGAGGTCACCGGCACATTCACTCATGCAGATGAGAATCACAGGATTCTTGTGTCTCAAAGGGCTATAATAGAAGGTGCAGGTCTTGGCATTACAATTGCATGTGATAAGGGCACAGAACTACTCTCCAGCCGTAGTTCGTCTTGAGCTGGAACCTCAATCTCCCACATCATGCCCGCATTACAAAGTCAACATGCGGATGCCGTGTACAGCCAACTTTATTTGCAGGATCTAGAGGGTACACACAGGTTCTGCCAGTCATTTGATATATTCCTGAACATATTAACCAACTTAAAAAAACATTACATTAAAATAGTTACAATTAAGATTATAAAAGTGTAAACTATTGGCATAAACCTGGCAATTAAAAGTAGTCTTATCCATCCCATCATGACTTTCTGCAATGAATGATGACCCCATCTTCAGGCTCCGATAATAGCAGGTTGTCTAGTTTCTGAAAAAAGAACAGTTTCCCTAGTCAGAATCTGTAGCCTCGACATCAATTAGTGGAGAAGCAGGGTCTGTGGAGCTTCTCTTATCAGCATTATCCGGGGCGATGGGCATCTGGGATGTACTGGGTGCAGAGGAAGTGCTCGGTCCATCGTCAGACGTCAGGTTAATAGTGACAGGGGGCACAGGGGTCCAGATACTTGTTCCGGGCTTGATGTTCTTTTTTGGTAGACACAGACTAAAGAGATAGGTATTGGAGGGTCTGTGACAGTTCTCTGGAAGCATCTTGTAGACTTGTGTCTCATAGCACCTGTGTGGGGGTCCACCAACATTTTGGCAGTAGACCATACCAGATGAATGCGGTCCCTGGGGTAATGCATAAGAAGCCATAGGTTGTGGTGGAGGAAACATATCTAAAAATGACCGCTTTTGTGCCTGCACCACATTTATAGCGCCATCCATTTTCTGCTTTTGTAGAAAGTCCTGATCCTGAGTGAGGGTCTCTGAATCCCATACAGGTTCAGGCTGTGAAATCAGAGCTTGACGCCTCACCTTCGCTCTTCGGTTTTTAAACCAAATCTAAAAGAACAGAGACACTAAGTTAGCCATACAACAGGATGTTGGTGTGTGCAGAAGGTAGTAGTTACACCCCTGTCTACTACATCCCCATGGTTAAAATCCAATGGATACTGCCCAGTTTCTCTCAACACAGCTTGTTTTTTGTCTCTAGGTATCTGGATGCTGTCAACATCCTGACCCTACTAGTGCCCAATGGTGGAAAAGGCCCAGCAAGTAAATGCAGTACAGCATATCTGGGGCATATATGGTGGCACCAGGGGCGTACCTAAGGGCTCAGGTGCAAAAGTTCAGCTCAGGGCCTCCACACCTAGATCGTGCTGCATACATGATCTGCCCCTTGGTGTAACATACACACACACACACACACACACACACACACACACACACACACACACACTTTTTACCGCTATTAGTGCGGTGTCCTGAGCGCCGTACTAACCGCGGTAGAACACTCCCATAGATTTTAATGAGCTTACTCAAATCTGCACTCAAACATGGTGTTTCTAAGCTGTGATTTTCGAGAGCCGTGTTCTATTTTTGCATTTTTTGTGGTTTTTAAACACACCTCACAGTGATGGGGTGCATTAAAAAGCACTGTCAAATGCTGTAACCTGTGTTTGAAAACACTGCTCGAAATTCCGTTAAAAATGCCACAATTTCCAGCTGAGTTTTCTGACCACGTGTATGAGAGCAGTCTTGGGGTGGTTCATGTTTTTGTTGTACTTTGGAACCACAATAAAGTAAAACACATAAAAAACCTGCATGCAGTATTTAAAGACCACATATGTTATTGAGGAGCTGCAGACACTATTAATAACCACATGTGGTTTTGATGCGCTTTTTAATTGTGTGTAAAATGTGCAAATAAATACAGTAAATCCAGGGAGATGTGTAACTTCTACCAGCGATAGATATGGGAGAGACAGACAGACCGATACATACACAGCAGCAGGAGAGGCACACTCAGAAGCTTCCCATTCAGCAGGGAGCAGCACATGATCACTGTGACCTGCCGTCCCATGTGACCTCCTCCCCTGCCGACCCATGCGAGTTCCTCCCTGCTCTGCCAGGCTTCCTCTCAAGCTGGCTGTTCTGGCTGCTGCATGATGGAAATCTTGCTGCAGACAGAACGGCCAGCCATTAATGCACTGAACGTGCATGTGGGTATTGTGGAGGGTGGCCTCAGGGCCCCATGAGCGCAGGGGCTGGGTCGCCATGGTGACCCCAGCAACCCCTGATGCTACACCTATGGGTAGCACAGTACACTGTAGTGCAAGGACAATCAATCCTCAGGTCATGCCAAAGTTTTGTTTTTCTTCTTCTAAAGGCTGCAACTTAGCCGGTAAGCATGTCATCACCCCAACTACCACATACAGCTGTTAAGTGCTCCGGCCAATCAAACGGTTTGGGGTTATGCACAGTATTTGCTAGATACATCCCTGACAAGGTCACGGCACCAGAGACCAGTTGCAGTCAGCTTGGGCAATAAAGTCACTATGGGTATAGAGTACAAATGCTTTGGCTAAGGATCTCAAAGTTGAGACTATTCTTGAGCTCAATTGCAGCTCTCTTACATGGAGCTCCGCTCTGAAGCCATCCACCCCATTAATGACCTACATTGGGGAAGGAGGGAAACATACCTTGATGCTTTGCTGTGGGACAGACAGAGAATTTCCCAGCTGCTCCTGTTCTGAAAAATTTAGAAACTGCTTCTTTTTGAATAAAGCCTCCAAAATGTTCAACTGTACTTTACTGAAGATTCTTTGCTTGAAAACTTGTTTTTCCAGTGAATATTCTGGGTTTTCCTCATGAGGTGCGGCACTGTGGTCAGCCAAGCTTTCTGGACCTCGGTGGGCTACAAAGAAAGGAAAAATATCTATATGATGCATATGTGGCATACCTCATGTTTGCAAGGCATGGAGGCCAATCAAGAGGATCACAAGGTTTCTTTCACACAAGGGACATGTTGTATAGGATCAGATTTGCTCCAACTACAGATTAGCCCTCATTTTGTATGCAAGCAAGATCCTCCTCAAAATTATACAGGAAAAGAGAAAAAAAAACTGAGATCAGTAGTCGAAATGTCAGTCTCTGATGCACAGGCAGGATTGCAGCGAGGACGCGGCACCTGCGACCATACTGCAAACCTGCGATGGTCCATGGAAAAGTCTTGAGAATACCAAAAAATACCTACATATGCTTCGTGGACTACATAAAGGCCTTTGACTGAGTCAACCATAAACTATAGCACACTCTACAAGAGTTGAGTGTAGCGACACATCTAGGTCAAGCTAATAAAATCACTTTAACCCAATCAAGAAGGTGCTGTGAGAACACAGTATGGGGACACAGACTGGTTTGGGATCGCCAAAGATGCCCGACAGGGCTGCATCCTCTCACCCTAGGAGTTACCACCGTTTTGGGGAAGAAAGTAGCCATATTTTTTTTCCCCAGTACCCAACAAGTATCCTATAGATTTCTATGGGTTAAACATATGAATATTGCTAAGTAGTTTGAAAGAGTCTTTAAGCCTCATTCATCCAGAATAGAGCCCTACAGGGTTATACCAAGTCTGTAGCTATTCATAGTACCACTGTATGAGGCCTCCATGACACATGGTCCCTAGGAGGAGCTTCCAGAACTGAACTAGGTTTGTAGTGGACATACACAATATCTATACTTCAGTCTTCCAATGACTCACCTGTACCTTTACATCCTATACACTTTCCTATATACCTATCGCAGTATATTTCCATTCCTTGTATGCTGCTATACATATATATCTCTTTATATATCCCCTTCCTCATACAAGAATGTACAGTGAAACTCTGTTTCACAATTCTTAGACTTTAGCAGAACAAGCAAGATACACAAACCCACAGCCCAACACCACAGCTTTAGCAACGCACTTGTCAGCATAAGATAGTTTCAGCCAAACACACGCTAATAACCTCTGCGATACAAGTTTTAACCACTGGTCATATTTGATTATCCACACGTGGTACCCAAGCGCCATTTGACACCAACTCTGTCATCCTGCTTTTGCTCCCTCCATCGAGCTCAAAGAGGTCTCCCATTTCCTGACTGATACCATGAGATGGGCAACGCCGAAAACCACTGACAATTGGATACAGGAAGAACCTTAAGAGGCTTATCCAATTATCTATCCGTACGTCTTATCTATGCAATCTTTGGCATGCCCATAAAGGGCATATTGGTTTTATGCTATAAAAGAGGCTACATGCCCACTAAAAGCGGAAAATGGGGACGTTTTCATACGCTCAACCTCTGTGTGGTGTGATATCTTCTCTGTGCGCACAGCCTCATAACATTAATTTGGAAGGGTGCAAACATTCCTATTGATCATGCTATAGACCCCCAAAGGTCATCCACAACAGCTTATCAGTGAATGCTGCCCAGAATCCACAATAGGTAAATCCAAAAAGAGGGGGGGGGGGGGGGAGACTGAGGTTTGAAAGTCTTCTCCTTTATTAGATAAAAGCACCTGTGTCACAGAGCCTGAAGGACACGTTTCAGTCTAGTATGGACCTTGGTCACCTTGGTTTGTATGTCAGACATCACTTCCTTACGTATTCATTAACTATTTTTCTACAGCATTCACATTTGTATTATTATCCACCAGCTCTGAACAATGTATGACATAGGAGTTGCAGGTTAGCGGCACAGCAAGAGGTAATTTTCAGCTGCCTTTGATGTTTTTAATTACTTTTAGCTTTTAAGGAAGTGATGTCTGACATACAAACCAAGGTCCACACCGGACCGAAACGCGTCCTTCAGGCTCTGTAACAGGCGCTTTTATCTAATAAGGGAGAAGACTTTCTATCATAAGCAGTCTTTTTTTCTCTTTTTCGATTTACCTTGCATGGATTGCCAGCCACGGACTGGGTGGTGAAGCTGCTTTCAAGGAGGAAGTCTATCCGGATGGGAAGCAGACCTGTGTTGGAGTGAGGTGGTGAGCCTATATATTTTTCTTTTTAACGGTCTTATGGCAGGATCCCCAATAATTAGCTGTTCGCCAGACTTGCTGTCATTGTGACCAGAGGTGGAAGTAGACAGCTCTATCTGTAGTGCGGTGGTCTGGGTATGCGCTGTAGGCTCAGTTCCCGAGTCTCCATGCTTGAATTGATACTCATTACAGATATTGTTACGGTATACTACCTGTGATACGCCAGCCCAGGTGCCCTAGATCTCACCCACAACCCCTGTCTCTGCCTACTTGCCTCCACTCCTGGCTAACCCCAGGCGGGCAACTGGGCGGTAGTCCCTACTCTCACTATGGACCAAAAAAGGGACACTGGCGTACCAGGATGAAAAGGGTAGAATACCGACAGAAAAGGCAGATGTAAATAACCAACACGAACAATACTAAGCAGACTGAGGCAGATGGAAAAAATTGGAGGATAATAGCAAAGTATAGCAGACAAGATGACAGAAGCAGGAGACCAGAGGCAGACTAGCTAGCACACTGAGGGAAACAAATAACTGGCAGTGATTGCCAGTTTCTGCCCGACCTTTAAACAAAAGCCTCTGCCCAGGGGCGGAGAGAGGGAGACAGCCAACTCCCAACAGAACATAATAAAGAGCTCATGCACCACCAGCACCACACCGGCCAGGCACCCGCGCCCCCGGCAGATGGAGCACAAGCCAGGGGGACACACCCCAACTGCGGGACCCTGCAACCCGCTGCCCCGGGAGGACCAGCAACTGCCACATGGTTACAGATAGACTAGGAGAAAACTGTCTGGTTACTGGATACACCTTCAGTATAAAGTGCTCTGAATTTCTGGGGTACAGTAGATCACCCATATGATAGATTAGCTCTCCACCCTATTTTTATATAGATTGAATTAAATGGTCCAACCCATTTCTCTGGAGGCCACAGATCATTAAACACCCCAATAAACCTCTGAAATCACTTCAATTAATATGATGTGGATAACATTTGTGCGCCCGTTCAGACGGCCCAGGTCTGGCGCGTACATGCCGAGGTCGCAATGCTATTGGGTGGGAAGCTGCCTTCCCCTTCTCACCCCTCTCCTCTGGCTGTCTGCAATGGGAGGGGCAGGATGGATTTAGGCTCCTTAGCAGTTTCAAAGTGAAAGCTGAACACCGATTGGTTGCCATTCTGTGAAGTGGGGCAGATACAGGAACTGTCTAACCAGCTGTTGCCCAGAGCGACCAATCAGTGCTCAGCTGTCATCTGAGGTTAAGTTAAAGCTGCGATTGGATGCTATGGGCAACAGACTGCTTTGCTTTAATCTTCCGTCAGGCACAACGGATCTGTCAAGCAAAGCACGCACATTTTAGTTCCGTCTTCCCACGCTAGGCAGCATTGGTGGGTGTGGCGACTAGTAGCGGTCCTGTTTTATTTGCGGACCATTTTGCTCTCTCTCAGAAGTTATTCAAGTTTTGATCAGACCATTTTCATAACTCTAAACTCATTTTTTACATGACAATGGTGTTTGTTATTGAGCATCAGATTTACTTACAAGTTTCTAATCAAAATTAGTTAATAATTAGTTGTTTTTTATTTGAATTTTTCCTCTTTAGGCTGGATTCCTACGAACGTATATCGGCTCGGTTTTCATGCCAAGCTAATATACGTTGCCTCTCTCTGGCAAGAGAGGCGGGACGGGACTGGGAGAGGCGAGACGGGGCGGGGCTTATTTGTGCCACTTAGCCCCACCCCATCCCGCCTCCTCTCATTGCAAATAGTGCAGAGGGGCGGAGAGGAGGCAGAGGGGGTGGGAGCTCAGTTCCTGCTCCTGGCTCTTCCATCCTCCCCCCCTGCAGAGAGAGACAACGTATATCGGCTCAGCGTGAAAACCGAGCCGATATACGTTTGTGGGAATCCAGCCTTAAACATCCCTCAAAACGCTGCTGATTAGTTGCAGATTGCTTGAACGAACAATTTAGGTCTTAATTACCTTGATTAGAACATGTGCCCATTAGGCCTCATTCACACTTTTCGGACGGCCAGAAAACGCATGAACGAGAGGCAGCCGCAGCCAAACCTCACATTTTCTCATGCATTCACACAGCTGGGTGTGGCGTATAGATGCCACAGCCCAGAATTCTGCTAGCCGCGCAGCAAACCTTCAACTGATTCCATGGAGCCAGCTCATAGTTTAGCAGTAGAGATGAGCGAATCTACTCATTTTCAGTATTTACTCGATCAAGCACCGCGATTTTCGAGTACTTCAGTACTCGGGTGAAAAGATTCGGGGGGGGGGGGGGGGGTGCCTGGGGGAGCCCTCTCTCCCTCTCCCCCCCACTCCCCGCTGCAACCCCCAACTCACCCACGGCGCCCCCCGAATCTTTTCGCCCGAGTACGGAAGTACTCGAAAATCGCGGTGCTCGGGCGAAAAGGGGGCGTGGCCAAGTAGGCTCGCTCATCTCTATTTAGCAGCCTTCGTGCTGCTAAACTCGCTCCCCCTCTTGCCGGCAGCGCCCATAGGCTTCTATGAGAACTTACGGCTGATCGCAGGCAAAAGATAGGGCAAGATCCATCTTTTCCAGCTGCACGTAAAAGCATCCGGCCTCGGCAGCGTATGTGCTATCCTTTCTGGCCAGATGATTTCATGCGCCGGGAAAAAATAAATAAATTTTAAAAAAATCACCCATCTGAACGAATGCATTTGATTTCAAGGATTCAGAAGGCCACGATTTTTGGACGACATTTTATTGCAGCAAAATGACCACAGCAAAAAACATTTGTATGAATAAGGCCTGAGGGACATTAGATCCGAACTGGCAGGCTTTGGCATTGCACCTGACGGAAGGTTAAGACAGCTGAAAAATCTGCCCCATTTACTTTGTTTGGCACCAATTCCAACAAATGAGAGTAGTGTTTGCCATCTTTAATATATTCACCACATGACAGGCATCCATGTAAGCAGATTACCAGCCACCTCCTATCCACCAGACTGCCGCACAGGCGCCATTGCCTGCCGGCACAAGGGGGCATCTCCCCCAGACTGCCGTACAGGCGCCATTGCCTGCCGGCACAAGGGGGCATCTCCCCACACTGCCGTACAAGCACCATTACTTGCCAGCACAGGGGGCATCTCCCCACACTGCCATACAAGCACCATTACCTGCCGGGACAGGGGGGCATCTCCCCAGACTGCCATACAAGCACCATTACCTGCCGGCACAAGAGGCATCTCCTCAGACTACCTACCTGACTCCTTGTCCATGTTGGGCCTCCTACCACCAGCAGGCTGTTCCCCCACAGCCAGCCATGTCTGACCTCCACAGTCCAAGGGTCCTGGGCCCTCCTCCAGCTTTAGGCCTTTTATATGGCTAGAAGGTGTAGGCTAAGTAATGAGGTGTGAGGAGGAGCCGGTCATTGGCCTCAGGTTCATGGCGGCCTGCAGGGTCGGGGTTACAACCTGCAACAAACATTTTGGGGCTGAATGGGTAAAAACATTTTGTCCCATTTCATCCTCCAAGAATCCAAAAATGTGCAAAGATCACAATGATTTCTGCAAATGTCAACTTGGAAGTAAGATTATGCAGCAGCTGCTTGATAGCGGGGGTCTCATTCCCCGTTTAGGCGGAACGATAATCACTCAGCTTAGATGCGGTTAAACAGCTAAAAGACGAGTGAGAATCGTGCAGTTGTTGTTCCATCCTTCAGTTTTAGGGGGCATTCACACGACCGTATATCGGCTGGGTTTTCACGCCCAGCTGATATACGGCGTCTCTCTCTGCAGGGGGAGGCGGGTGGGAGAGCCGGGAGCAGTGCACTGAGCTCCCGCCCCCTCTCCACCCCTGCACTATTTTGAATGAGGAGAGGCGGACGGGGCGGAGCTAATTCCCAGAACTTAGCCTCGCCCTGGTCCCGCCTCTCCTCATTGAAAATAGTGCAGGGGGGTGGAGAGGAGGCAGAGAGGGGGTGGAAGCTCAGAGCCTCCTCCCAGCCTCCTCCCCCTGCAGAGAAAGACGCCGTATATAGGCCGGCGTGAATACCCGGCCGATATACAGTCGTCTGAATGCACCCTAAGGGTGACTACCCACTAGCGTTTTTTTTCACTGCGAAATTCGCAGTGTTTTTTTTTTCTGCAGGGGGTCTATGGGACTTGTAATGTTAAAATCGCGATCGCGCAAAATCACGATTTACCGCGAAATTGCGATTTTAGCTTTACAAGTCCCATAGCCCAAAGACCCATGCAGAAAAAACGCTAGTGGGTAGTCACCCTTAAGCAGCATAAAAAAACGTGTCAGCTTGGGCACTTAGGCCTCTTTCACACGAGCAACAGCAATATCACCACAAGAAAATCACAGCGATATGGCAGCTGTGTTCCTTGTGATATCTCTTCTTTTTTCCCCGCTGATATCACGATTTTGAGGTGCTACAAAGTTGCGCTCTTTTGCCGGGATTTACCCTGAAAAATAAGCCCTGGCTGTATTAACAAAATAATAAAATATTACCTGACCGGCGCTGTCCACTCCGCTGCATTTCTTCTCCGGTAGTTCTGCAACATTTGTTTGTAGTCTTCAGCCAGCACTTCCTGGTCAGGGGGTTCAAAAATCCATTCAATGTGACTGGTTCAATCGAGTGTTGCAGTGATTGGCTGAGCCGCGGCGCTCAAGAACCAATCAGAGCCAGCGCTGCCTGGACGCAGGATTTTTGAACCCCCTGACCAGGAAGCGCTGACTGAAGATTACCAACAAGTGTTGCAGAACTGCCAGAGGAGAAGTGCGGCAGAACGGACAGCGCCTCTTAGGTAATGTATTGTTTGGGGGGGGGGGTTAATGCAGCTGGGGCTTATTTTAGGGACAAACAGTAGGACTTCCTACTGTAAAAGTTGCATCGCACCGCACGAAAAATGCGATTTCATGTGATGTGATGCAACACGAAGGAAAGCTCCATAGGAAAACATGGCCTCCAAACACATCACAAATCACGGCTGTATGGAGCATGGCGCAATTTATTATTATCGTAATGCAGCAGCCTACAAAACATCACTAATATGAAGGAACCCATTGGAAAGCATGGGCTTCACATACATGTGACCTGTAGCACTGTCGCTTTGCGAGAAAATCACGCGATCTTGTCGCCCATATAGTTTAACCCCTTAAGGACGCGTCCTGTTTTGGCCATGAGGACAAAACAATTTTGGGGGGATTTTTATCTCCACTTTTCAAAAGCCATAACTTTTTTTATTTTTCCGTCGACATGGACTCCTATGGAAGTCGTCTGAAAAAGGGGGGGTGAGGAGTTTAGCAGCAACTTGGTCACGGCTATTGTTCGCTTATGTGATTTTATGCTCTGATAGTTGCAATTTTTTTAGCGCGGCTAACTGAACGTCAAAATGACGCTCATGTGACAGAAGCCTTAATCATACAGCACAAATCTCACTTGAGCAATTTTTTCCCGCTTTACATCACACCACGGTGCGATGCAAAGTTTATCCATTGAAAACAATGGGTGACACTCTGTGATCCTGGCAGCCGCGCCGGAGGATCGCTACTTCCCCGATTTGATGCAAGGCAGGTTTGAAAAAAAGACAACTTGCATCTGCTGGGAAATCACACTTTGGCGAGCGTGATATCGCACTGGCCCATGTGAAATTAGCCTAAGGGCTTATTCAGATGACCGTATATCGGCCGCGTATTCACGCCAGCCGATATACGGCGTCCCTCTCTGCAGGGGGAGGAGGCTAGAAGAGTCGGGAGCAGTGCTCTGAGCTCCCGCCCCCTCTCCGCCAACTCTCCAACCCCACTCCGCCCTTCTGCACTATTTGCAATGAGGGGAGGCGGGGTGCTGGGCGAAGCTACTTCTTGGAACTCAGCCCCGCCCCCTTCCCACACCCTCTCATTGCAAATAGTGCACAGGGGCGGAGAGGGGGTGGAGAGGAGGCAGAGAGATGGTGGGAGCTCAGAGCACTGCTCCCGGCTCTTTCATCCCCCCCCCCCCGCAGAGAGGGACACCGTATATCGTCCGGCGTGAAAACCCAGCCGATATACGGTCGTCTGAATAAGCCCTAAATGACACTATATTTTTTTTTCTGTGGGTTAGTGCAATTACGATGATACCAAAAATATTTTTTTTTAGGTGTTTCCACTTTTGCACAATAAAAGCCTTTTTTTCGGAAAATGTCCATTAGGGCGCATCCTCTGCACCCCCTCTCCACTATTTGCAATGGGGGGTGGAGCTACGACCGGAAACTTAGCTCCGCCTCCGTTCCACCCCCTCCCATTGCAAATAGTGGTGAGGGGCAGAGAGGGGGTGGAGAGGAGGCGGGAGCTCAGTGCACTGCTCCCGGATCTTCCAGCTTCCTCCCCCTGCAGAGAGGGACGGCGTATATCGGCTGGGCATGAAAATCCAGCCGATATACGGTCGTCTGAATGCACCCTCAGGTCGGGGCCACATGACTGTACAAAATAATGAGCTCCAAACGCACCCACAGAAAACAATAGTGTTGTACGCACGTAATATGCAGTAAAGTAGAGCATACTGCATTCTTTTTTACGCATGTAATATACCGAATAATATATAAGTGTGAATGGAGCAGTTATAATCAATGTACTTTCTTTGTCGCCATTCACCATGTATTCTGTGCACATAATACGCAATTCAAGTACGTCCGTGTGAGCCCGCGCTCGGCAATCACCATTTTACCCACTCATGCGAGGCAATTTTCGGGCAAAAAGGCAAAAAAAATTTCAGTCCGGACCAGGTTTTAGCAGTATCTCTGCCTTTCCTGGGGTTGAGGGGTGTGGCTTCAGGTGAGTGATGTCAGTTCCCACCTGTCTCAAGTTGCCCTGCCCTATATAGTCTAACTTAGATCTGAACTTCAGTGCTGGTCAATTTTTAGACTCCTCCTTGGACTGCTGAGTTGTACAGCTGGTTGTTAGAGCTTCTGGTCCTTTCTGTGGACTGCTGCGGAGATAAGTACCACTGTTGTGTTTTTTTTTACCTGTTTCTTGGTAGGGACTTTGTAGTGGCCGAGGTTCATGTGTGGATCTTCTCTTTCTCAGGGCGATCGGCCTGTGGACTAGGTAGTGCTTCTTCCTGGGCAAGGGGTTTTGTTTAGCCATAGATTTTCTTTTGGTTTCCTTTTCTGTTTTCTGCTGTGTTGTCTCTGCAATGTTTATATATGTGCTTAATTTGGCTCTGTCTGCTCTGTGCGGTTGAGCTTAGGTTTTGTTAGACGCATGGTCGTACTTTTTTGCATTTATTTACCCAGTCAGGATGTAACACCCTGAGGGCACCAGCAGCGCATTAAAGTAAAATAAAATGTGCCGATTCAGGTGCAGTAGCCGGCGATTGTGCACCCTACATAACACCTATATGTCTTGTTATAGTGAGGATATGCGCTTGCGCCCATGTGGCTGCCCTAAATGTGGAATTTCCGGTGAAATTCATGCATTTTCAATTCTGTACATTACACATGCGTAGTTTGAATGTTTCTAGGGGGGGGGGGGGCTCCTCTCACCAATATCACCATTCTGCGACAGGCTGTTTAGCAAAAGCTTAGCATTTTTTTTGAGCCGTGGATTGGCATGACTTACAATTTCGTGAACAGTATTTCTATTGGGAGAGGTATTTGACAATTGCTGATCACTTTCACCCGCGGTTACAAAGTTTAAAGTTGTTAGCTCTTTTGCGTTCTGTTTAGAATGTACCAAGTATCTTTGTGAAACATCTGTATATTTTTTAACTTGCATCATTAGGTGTGTCACTACGCTGTAAAATTGAGCTAATTTCATCGTCAAGGCGATGAATAGTCGTATGCTTGGTGTCATTGTAACAGATTGCCTTATCTTAAGATCATGTCTAGGCACCAAGTATATTTTCTTCATGCTCCATTATCGATTGGCAAGCATACTCGTAATTATTGGGATTGCAAAACCCAAGAGCGATCCTATAAAACCGCCAGCCTGATTCACTATACGCTTCTTTTTTCTTCCCGGCCAATGTTTTATCACCCAGATGCCTTATAGCACAGCGCCATTTTTTTTTTTTAAGTATCTTTTTCTGACGAGGTTTTAGAGGTATCTTACCTTTTAAAATATTTAAAGCGATGGCTGTAATTGGATCGTTGTGTAAAATAGATTTTCTAATGGCCGGTTTTGCCTTCACCAGGCTTTTTAAGAGCCCAGTTACAACGTATTCTCTCAGACATCCTGTCGGCACAATACGCATGGAATAGAATAAGTCGCAAATAGGACAAACGCATTTTTTAGAAGCATTTTCTTGGGGATATACACAGCGGGTAAAGCGGGGGGAAACAAACCCGTTCCCAAGCGATGCTCCTCAGGTGTATTGCCTCTTAAGTCTACTAGCAGATATCTGTAAGGAGCACTCGTGGCATCCTCAAAAGCTTCTAAGATGCGCGTCTTCCCAGGGTACATCTGTCCAGCTAATGTGACAATTTGGAGCTTATCACGAGGAGATTTAAATAAAACCATGCAATTAGTATTTAAATTTATTGTATACCTTTTTCTAACCTGAAAAAGGTATACACATTCTGCACAAGGTACAAAATGCTCAGATTTCTGTGGTGTACATACTTGGTAAATGCTTTCTCTATTTCGCTGTTCTCGATATCACTCCATGAGATAATCAACAATGGTCAAATTTACCTTATCAGGCGGGAATAAGTCATCTATAAAAGTCCGAGGCAGTCCTTCTATAAAGCTAATGTTAGAAAGAGGCGGAAAGTTTGCCGTAAAGCGGCTGCCAACACATATAAAAATAGACGATGTTGCTGGGAATGAGATGTATGCGTTGCAGAGTTAAATAACAATTGCTTCACAGGCTAACTTTTCCAAGCGCTAGACCGGCCTGCTAAAATACAAGAGAAGGGGTGTTGCAAACATGTGTCCAGCATACCGGCGTTAACACCCGTGAGGTTATATTGTGAATTCGTCTAATAGCCGCCTCATCACATGATCTCGCGGATTGCGTGGCGTTGATGCAGCATCAATCTGATAGTTCGTATTCCCTACAGATCCTGGATAGGAGAAGCAGTTACCCCCGACATATAATTACGCCAACACACCCCAAAATCAAACAATATTACGGGTTTGCATGTTTGGATGTATTTGCACACTAGCTGATCTAATAACTGTAAGGGAGAGTTGTAAAATCGTCTAGTAGATGCCTCTTTGCATAAACGCACCTCTGTCTTTTGTAGCGGCCTTGTTTCGATGTCCCAATACTTATTTTTTACAAAGCCTGGCTGCTCTATGCTGATGGTCTTTTGTGTTTCAGGGTTTGTGTTCCGAGGATAATCCAGAACCAGATCTTTCAGGCTGTCAAAATTTATGACCTGAGTGGCTGCAGTATTTAAAGTTACACCTTTAACTTTTAACACTGTTTAACCCGTGTTCAACTTGTACCCATAGGTTTTGGGACCTGCTGATACAAACTCTTTGTATGTATCACTGGGGATCTCACTGGTCAATTCACCCAGGTAGTCGCCTAATGACGACTTCCACTCACCTTCACGGTGTACAAAAATCACAGTCTGTGTCATGATGAAGACGGCATTCCTGTAATCTATCCAGGAGCGAATAGAGCTCTAGGCGTGCGTAGGCTGTTGTAAAGCAAGCTATAAAGATGTTGGTGTTTGTTGACCATGTGGTGCCCTTCTGCGTATTTCCACGTGACATTGGCTGTTTCATCGGCAATAAAATTTAGGCCTGAAATTTTGTAGTCAGGTAGAAACACCTACTTAGAGTTCATCAGGGTCAGTCACAATGCTGGTACACGGGAGAGTCGATTTCTGCACAAACTTTCCCCACAAAGCGTTTAAGAAAAGCTTGGAGACTTGTCGTTTAGCAAGGTTTATGCCTATTTCACCCTTATGCAATTGAACACCTTCTTGAAGAAAGGAATCAATATATTTTTCTTGTCATTGTCCATGCACCAGCTAGGATACCCTGAAGCCTATTGTTTATCCCTAAGATGCAACTTGATGTAAGATGCACACAGATCATCCAATGTTTTTGGAAAATGCCAAATTTCGTAGGTGTGGGCTATCCTGTAGCCTTTCTCTATAGCCATCTCCAACTCTATTGTACACAATGTAGCGACGATAGACCTCCATCGGTATGACTACACGGCTCAGTGTGTGAATTTAAAACACAGGTGAAACATCAATTTCTGATTCATTTTCACCGTAGCACTGGGAAAAATAAATCGCGCGGTGGGCACACTTTAACTTTTGCGAGACCAAAGTAATTTTTGATGTAGCCAAAATTTTCATAAATAATCGTCGGGTGCCCTGTAGGGTAAGTGTTTGTTTTGTTGACGAAGGGTTACAGACTAGTGAAATCATAATTATTTATCGTCTCACCAGCGTTCAGTCTGTGGTATAGCTTTATTGCGTTAGTTCGGCCCCCATAAAGTGCGGCACGAGGGTCTAGTGGCACCGGGAACTGCATTTTAAGAAGAAATGCCTGAAGATCTGAATTGGTCAACTATTTCATGCCATTCATGCTCCCATAAGACACATAGAGTACCTCAGGTGTTGTAAAAAAACGCTTTTTAGCTTTAAAAAAGCCTGGTATAGCTGACTGTACTTTGTTTTCGTGACATTATTTTGATCGTTTTTGTTGAAACAGACACCGCAACCATGATAAAAACAACATTGGAATTCAAAAGCGATATGCTGTCCATCAACAAATGTGTATCCATCTAAATAATAGCTACTGACCCGTTTTTTGCCACCTCTCAGCTGGAGTTGAATACCTTTTTTGGCCTTGTAAGAATTATCAGAGGGCAAAACGGCTATAGTGTCTTGAGGTAAGAATTTAAACCTGTACATAGCCATGCATACAGATGCGAGAGATGTGCTGGAACGGGTCAACGCAATAAGTCACACTAATGTTTTGGTTTTTTTTCCATGCAATACCTTAACCTTTTTCTTAGCCATTTCCATTACCCGGTGCCTAACGCTCACAGGCTTTCCACAATACTTCAACATTTTGCTTACAATAGGCCTTCAATGCTGTATTAAAATCAAAAGTACATCCCTTCTGCAGTTCATACCACTCCATGAACTTTTTTTTGTGGTCGTGCATCATGTACTCTGGTCCATAATATTTAGAATTAGGTAGGGGGCCAACATAATTCTGTTTTTCTTTAGTATTGAAAAAGTGAGGGAAATGTGTCGTTCCCCCCCCCCCCCCCCCCCCCGAAAAAGCCATAGCCTGGGGTAGCTTGCTAAGCTTCATGGGTATGAAGTTAAGCGAGTCTTTGAACCTCAAGTTCAGCGCAGGTACCATCACACACAGAAGGCGTCTGCCTTGAGTCATCATTTCTATGTTTTTTTTTTTCCAATCAGCTGTTTAACAATGAAATAAGAATCGTATCTACCGGCATTGTGGGCAATAAAGGTGCAGTCTGTAAAATCCCCACTGAGAAAAAACTGAACAAAATCACGAGTGCAAAACTTACCCTCAAACTCCCAAGACATTGCTCCATACAGCACTGTGGCAAAAATAAAATTTGGAATGTGTTTGCCTGTATCCTGCTGACACTCAGTCATAGAAAATATACGACGGCTCTTCGGCAATTGCCTTCAGCTGGTAAGGCTGCATGTAATGCAAGTGTTTGTCAAATTTCACCACACTGGTTTTACAAATATTACAGCACGGACCGCTGCATTTGTGAGGCTTGGCGCGTTTAACTACATACCAATAACAACGCACGCTAAAGAGTTTAGTCTTGCAAAATGCATCATCCGACGCAGCATCGATCTTGTGGCGGGCTAAACAATCAGATGAGCGACAAAACACGGCAAGTGGGGCATCGGTATATCGATCTTGGGGTTTTAACACACAATTCTGTCTGACAAACCTTGCAAAAATACTGACGCGAGTGATTATTTTTGTGGTGAAAAACAGAACTGCAACAATCACAAAAGTAATTGGTCCCTATAAAAGCTTTTATATTCGTAATCCCATAATAATGGAGGATGTATACAACAGGGGTCCCCAACTCCAGTCCTCAGGGACCACCAGCAAGTCATGTTTTCAGGATCTCCTATAGTAAGACCACCTGTGGTAATGTGAGACACCGACAATTACATCACCTGTGCAACCCTGAGGAAATCCTGCAAACATGACATGTTGGTCCCTGAGGACTGGAGTTGGGGAACACTGGTATACAACAACCCTACCAGATGTTTCTCCGGTGTGAAAATAACACCAATCACCGCGATTGTGGTATAGAACACTTATGGTTATGACCAGGTGTTTCTCAAATGCCTCAATATCACTAAAACTCACTAGCTGACTGTCAGGAATGTCCAATTTGCGATGTAATTGTCTAGCTCGTGTCAAAAACACTATCCTCAACAGAGCCCTACTATAACAGCGCAAACAGACTGGCCGCTAAGCACAGGTTAGAGCCTTAATTGCTAAATCAAACAGCCATCGCTTTTTCTGTTTGCTCTCTGTGGAAAGTATTGATTTCAAACGCCTGCGATGTCTTCCACCTCCGCGCCTATTCCTCACTATTAGGACGCTGAGTCAGGCATTCACCAGCTGAACACTCTGCATTACTCTGTAATGCGTTGGCCTCAGCATTTAAGAAACTCAGCATTAAAATCATCCCTGGACTGCTAGGGAATAAATAGGATCCAACCATCGACGCTCAGCTGTATAAAATCACCGGGTTGTAGATCTCATCTGATTCTGTCAAGCACAGACTGAATGACGCCGTGTACCGCATTAACAGCCCCGGCAAATGACTATTCGTGTGAATGTGCAAAGCTGAAATGATCAATGTGTTCCATGGCATTGAAGTGATCAACTTCATGCCGTCTATGGAATAAATGCTGTAAAAACAGACGCGTCAGCAGGTTGTTCAACATGATCAAACGGTAAACACTTGATCCTGTGCAGGCTCTGCAGTGAGGGCTCATTATTTACAGGCTGCTTGGGTGTATTTGGGATCTGTGGTGTATGTGAGGGTGGCCCAGGCCTTTGTGGGGGTGCCTCGTGATTTTTCCAGGCAAGTTCTGGGTTGGCTCTTTCTGCGTCTTCTGGTGGATACCGGCCTAACAGCCATACACAGCATTTTTATAGCTTTTTGTTTTTTTTTGCTTTTTTTTTTTTTTCAAAAGACTTTGCTCTACGCCAAACGCTGCCTCTGTTTAGAGCTCTGTTTTTCAATTCTGATCCAACCATAGATAGTCCTAAGGTGGGGGGTTGGGGGAGCACTGAAATGCCAATGCTCACAAACCTTTTGATAGTCTAGGAGAAGTTTTAAAAGTTCATCGGTTCTATGTTGGACTGCAAATGTGACATCTAGCTCTGCTCGCCTCACCCCCAGTTGGGAAACTTTTAGTGACCTGTTCTGCGATAGCGATAAGGTGATCAACTAGAGACCATAATGTAGTTAACACTGCTATCCCCTGCGTCAGCCAGTGGTGGTAAAAAAGATCAGCATTTGTGTCTACCTTTTTGAAACTTGGCACTCATCAGATTTTTTTCTTTCTATGACGTGGAGGGCTAGCCAGCGACTGCATCAACACATGTTAGTTAGTACTAGCAGTGACTAGCTGGTATTGTGAATCAGAATGTGTTGTATTATGACAAACCCAAATATCACTTGAAATTACAGCATGCGGCTTGCCATTAGTGGTGCTAGTGTTGTCCCTGTGCTTTTCAGCCTCTTCCAAAATAGATGGTAGCGATGTTTTTCTCACACTTTTTTTTTTTCTTGCGGTTTAATGACTTGCGTCTTTGTTGGTACAGTTGGTGTGGCGATGCAGTTCAGAGGAGAGGAGGGTATCCGACGTAGATGCATCCACCGACGCACTCACATGTTCCACAGGGTTTAGCGCCAGGTTTGCCATCCCAAATGTAGTGTTTTCCCTGACGCAACCGCAAGCGTTCTCTGGAAGGAAAAAAATGCATAACGTTGTTAATGAATTACACAGGGCTTACGCATGTAGCACTCATAGTATAATTGAGCATTCGCTCAAAGCGTTGCAAGTAGCTTACCGATGACACTTTGATCATCGTGGGCCAACTGGTTTCCATACACTTCCGAGATAGGTGATAGGTCCAGCATTCTCATGCTTCCGTTTTGCTGTCTTAACGGACTCCATGGATGGTTGGTGAGTTCCGCCGACGGTGATCTTTCATGAATTATGGCTGTTTCTAGAGGATATGACATTTGTAGGTGTCCATTTACATCCACAGCATCTGTAGCAAAACAATACTTATTTAGCATAACGCATAACAAGCATGTAAACAAAACATCGCATAAATCTGTCTAAAACCTACCATTGGCTGTCTGTGAAATAATCGAATCGCGATTCATCCATCTGTGATTTCGCCATCCCATTTCGATTCTTTATACAGCAAATGATAAAAGCGAATAAAATTAACGCATTTAAAAAAAAAATAAAAATAAAAAATTCTTATCTGCAGCTATATGAAATCAGACGGGTAAACGCTGTACACCTACCAGTTTGAGTGTTAGTAATTTCAAAGTGGGAACAATCGACACCCTGGCTTTCTATCTGAAAATACACAAACAACATTACTGTAGCAAAAACGTGTTTCTAGTGCCGGTGCTGATCGCTAGAAAATACATTTTTTTTTTTTAATATTTCTCATGCCGCTATAGTGATACACTAGTATATCATGGGAATATTAACAGTGATGTGTATTAAAAATATACATATTTGTAATACGATAATATAATACGGCAATATTAATAATCAGCTATAACTAAAAATACAGCTATAGTGATACACTAGTATAGCATAGAAACATTAACGGCGACATGTATTAAATATACATATTATAATTTTAATACAGTAATAATAAAATGTCTAATCAGCTATAATTAAAAATACAACTAATGTAATACACTGGTATATCGTAGAAATATTAATGGACATATATTAAATACATAATATAATTTTAATACGCCAATATCCCTGAAAACTCAATTTCTAGTTACACCATGAAACTAGCAAAGCCAATTAAACTCTCGGGCGTTTACGATGCGGTGCTAACAGACATACAGTATCCGCACACATGGTATACAATTGGGCCGAATGACAAACTCATCGCTAAACAGGGCGACATGTATAGAGAATATTACATGAAGGCGGGATTCTATTCCACGGTGTCAGATTTAACACGCAGTATAAATGACAGAATTGAAGTTTTAAGGATAACAAGCGAGGTCTTTAAGCTACGCTATGACGAAGTAAAAAGAATTGTTAGTTACCGACTCGCCAACGCTACAGTTCGCACCAGGTCATGAGTTGTCAGTTCTGCTAGGCCTGCCTGAGTATAACAAAGGTTTTGCTGGTAATATGCCAGACAGACGTAGACAATACGCGGACCTAAAAGCAGGGTTTTACACATTTGTGTACACCGATATTATCCAACACCAGTTTGTTGGCAATAGTTTTATACAGCTTTTAAGAACCATTGAAATCAGTGGTTAAAAACAGCGACCTTGTCACAATTCAGTACAATCACCCTGATTACATGCCGGTGTGCAAACAACATTTTGGCACAACTGCAATCTCCATTTTATCAGACCAGAACATGCCTGTTAAATTCAGGTATGGGAAAAGCATAGTACGATTACACTTTAGGCCGCGCAACAATTCGCAACGTTAAAACATGTCTCAGAGGGTATATGCCGATCCCGCGGTGTGTGCACGTCAATATTTTGGTGCAGTCTGGCAGGAAAAAAGACAGCTTCCATGGTGAAGAGTATATGATTGGGGGCGGAATAGGGGGGGGGGGGGGGGGGTCTCTAAGTCGTTCTTCCGAAGGGACCTTCCTCTTTACAGAAAAGGTCTAGAATTAGTGAAGCCTCATGTAAAGACAGCTGTCAAAAATATCGCTACAGACACGGTCACTTCTATTTCGGCGGCTGTTATGGACAGGCTTAATCCACTGTAGCAAGAACAGCGTGGATCAGGCCTTGTTTCCGTTGTTAAAAAATACCTGTAAAAAGACAAATCGTACCACCATTTCACCCGCTCCTCATGGATAAGACTGCTTCACGCAAAAGACGCCACCATCAGAAACCCGTTAGACGAGCAGCAGACGACATCTTTTAATTCTCTAACATGGCTTCCATACACGACGGGGCTGTAGAGTGCACCAAATCTGAATTTGGATATTTTCACCATACCGCCCACACAAACGAGTATTGAAAAAAATCTTTGAAGTGCAGCCTATCGCTGCTCTCACTGACAACACTCCGTTGGAATTCTTCATATCGCGTAGTGGTGAATATTATTATGACTTAAATAACACCCTCCTGCACTTAACCTGCCATATAGTTAAACAAGATAACACAGCCATCCCGATGGTGCTCGTGTGGGGTTTATTAATAATCCTGTAGCCACGCTTTTCAATCAAGTGGACATCACATTGGGGGATGGGCTAATCTCACAATCCGATAATCTTTATAGCTATAGAGCATTTATTGAAACAATATTAAATTATAGCGCTCAAACACTCACATCCTAATTTGCCGCCGGACTGTTTTACAAGGATTCGTCAAGTCACCATCATGAAAGGACACTTGATGGCCCAAATTCAGGCTTCGCTTAAAGAGCTGCTGCAACACAGCGTTCTAAAACTGTGGAGCTTCTGGGCCCTATTTATGGCGCTATATTTAATCAGCCAAAGCTTATCTTGAATGGTCTGGATTTAAAGATAAAACTGACTAGAAATAAAGACTTTCTGCCTGATGTCCGCCGACCCTGACTGTTTTAAAGTTAACATCCTTCATTCTTCAATTTTCATCGAGTACAAGTATCCCCAGCCGTTCACATAGGGCACAGTCAAGTGCTACTAGTGACCTCCACTAAATATACTTTGGATCGGTCAACCGTAAAAGTCTCTAGTATAACAATAGGAAGTAGGATAGCCAACCATGAAAATTTGTTCCTGGGACAGATTCCTAAAACTGTGATATTAGGCTTCGTGGACAATGAAGCCTTTAGCGGTAGCTTCCAAAAAAATCTGCTGTTTTCACCATTCCATAAACCATGCGCCTTCTATATCTCCACCAGGCGATTGGCTACAAAATCATCATCAACAATCCTCCTGATTCTTCATAGCTGGCTCCACGGAAGTGAAGCTGGCATCCTAGATGGGTGGCAGCTGCTGTAATCTAACAGACCATTACAGTCCTTAGGTTTCATAAAGAGGTCTGTTTTAAGCAAGCCATCTGATATTGAGACCATCACATCCAAAAACTGAATTTGATGTGCAGAACACGTCAGGGTAAAACTCAGGCCTGGGAGTATGATTGATTTAATAATGGAAGGCACGTAGATCTCTCTCGGTACCCCTCCATAAGATGTCGTCTATATACCTCCACCATGCCTGGACCAAAGTCCATGATGGGGAGGCATATATCGACCTCTCCACCTGGTCCATGAAGATATTCACATAGGCAGGGAACACATTGGACCCCATAGCAGTCCTACACTTTTGTCTACAGAATTTGCAATCATAAAGAAAATAGTTGTTATACAAAACACACTCAAGGAGGGTCATTAACTCCATCTTATTCGGCACCTAAGATCTGATCAAATGGTCACTCATCGCCTCTAGGCCCTGTGCATGGTCAATATTTGTGTATATAGCGAAAATGTCAAAGGATCCCAAGATCACCTGCCCCATGATCCTCCCCTCATGGGGCTTCAACAGAAAAGCTGTGGTGGCCTTGATGTATGATTTTGACAAAAAATGCCTTAGTACATTGTCCAGGAACCTAGAAGTATTTGTATAGAGGGAACTTCTCCCTGATATGATGGGATCTCCAGGGGGTTTCTCTAAGTTCTTGTGGATTTTTGGGAGGGTATACAGTATTGAAACAACCGGGTGTTTTGGTAGCAAAAAAATGTTGACAGTCAATTATGCCTTGATGCGTTACATCCTCCAAAATGAGGCCTAGTTCATTCTGAAATGTAGTCTTGGGTCAGATGTTAGTGCCTCATATACCTCCATGTCACTAAGCTCCAGACGTGTCATTTTTGTGACTGTCCTCAAATTCGGCAACAGTCTCTTTATTATCTTGGGCACAGACAGCATCATCTAGTAGGTTATCATTTAAATTCCATACATTGATCCTATGGTCTCTACCAATGCCAGCGAATTCACCCAAAACAGGAGCATGGTCGGATCATATGAATGATCCCATGGAGCATTTTGGATGTAGATTTAGTAGTTTGTGGGAGACTAGGAGGTGGTCTAGTCTACAGTGGCTATTGTGGCCCATTGAATGGAAGTTGTATTCTGACACCTGGGTGACAAATTCTCCAGAGGTCCCCTAACTGTAGGGACTCTAACACCAGGTTTAAGTTGCCTCCCAGGATGATGCTGGAGCCCTCAGCAAACTCTGCTAACTCCCATATGAGTCTGGTTCCAAAGGAGATTTGGTCCTGATTGGGGAAATAGGCATTAATCACTGTTAGTATCACACCTGATGCAGAGTTTTTTTAGAAACAAAAATCAGCCTTCTGGATCTATTTTGGAAGAGAAGTTAATGCTGGAATGAGCTATGTAAGGCTTTTGATACACCCTCAGCCTTCTTGGCTGAGAGTGTAGAACCTGGTAGTGCATCTGAGTATGTGGTCCACCCTAAAGTGGGTCTCCTGGAGAATAGCTACACGACTCCCTTTTATGCATATCGTGGAGAATTTGACTTCTCTTTTCCAGGGCGTTAAGGCCTTTGGCATTATAAGTGCAGAACGTCACTCTAGCCATATCCACATTTGGTGAATCGGGTTGAGCTGAGGCCATATAGCCAAGCCCTGCTATAGGAGGGGAGGGAGAAGGGAGGGGGGCGTGGAAGTAACAAACTTATCCAAAATGTCTGAATCTGGACCATTAAAACTGTTTAAATCTCTCAATACAGCAACCAGTGCTGCAGTACCTATCAGGGGATGCGGGAGATAATGTTAGATCTGTTTCCCTACTTGCCCCAGCTATATGTATAGAAACTGTAAATAATTGTGAAAAATGTAAACCTTTAAATCCCAGAAACCATAGAACTTAAGGGATTATGCATAAATGAGAACCACAGAAATGTTGCAAGAAACCCTGTAAATACTAGTGGGTGAAGTGTCCAAGTGCTAAGTCCTCTTGATCTCAGGTGCCCCCAGATTTGCAGTGGGGTCTTCACCCGCCTGTCTTCCAGGGCTCCCTGGGGGCAGGGGGGTAGAAGCTGGTAGGGATCCAAGTCCATTGGGATATTAAAAGTTCCAAGGAATTCTGGAAGGTCTCCCAAACCCTTGAGTACAGCTGATTGCCCTCTTTATGGGAATCTAGTTGTAAAGGACATTCCCATCTATATGGCACCTCTTTCAAAGCAGATGGGAGGGGTTTCAGGGCCCTGTATAATTGCAGGGTGCAGTGTGATAGATCAGAAAGAATAGGAATATGGGATCCCTGAAAGGACAGACCTGAGTTTCTCGCCTCTTTCATGATCCACTCTTTTGCCTTATAATATGGCAAACGATATTGCGGGATCTTGCTGGGTCTGCTGATTTGGGGTCGAGGGTCCTATGGATTCTGTCAACTTCTATTGACCTTTCAAGGGAACACTGGAGGATGGTGTTGAAAATTTTTGGGGCCCATGTCTCTAGCTGAGAGCACCCAATGTCCTCACTAAGGCCTTAAATCCCCCGAACAATGTTTGGGGGTCCCATACAGCCCTCCCACCATGAGATCAGGAGAGCTGTGCAGGTGTCATGGCAACTGGGGTTCTTTTTGAAAGACCCCAGGGCTGTCATGGTGGAAAACCTATCAATCCCATCCCCATGGCATGATGGGCTGCCTGTCAGAATGCAGTATGATGTAATGCTATGGCATTACATCATAGTGTGTGTGGTGTGTGTGTGTGTGTGTGTGTGTGTGTGTGTTCAAACAACCCTTTTGCCATATTTTACAATAAAAATCTAAATAATAAAACAAATACATATTTGGTATTGCTGTGTCCGTACAAGTCTGATTTATCAAAGTAATCCATTATTTACCGCACATGGTGAATGTTGTCTGAAAAAAATGCCAGAAATGCCCTTTTTGGTCACCCTGTTGCTAAGAAAAAAATCTAATTAAGAGATCAAGAAGTCCGATGTATTCCGAAATTGTACCAACGGAAACTACAGGACAAACGGCAGTGAGCGCTCACACAACTATATCAATGGAAAAGTTATTTTGCACAGAAGATGGAGACAGAAAATTTTAAAATATTTTTTAAAATGATTAGTACAGCAAAAAACACTAAGTTTGGTATTGTAGTAATCATACTGACCCATAGAATAAAGTTATCAAGTAATTTTTCTTGCAGTTTGTGTGCTGTAGAAACAAGATGCACTGAAAGATGGCGGAATATTTTTTTTTTTCCATTTCTCTCTACTTAGAATGTACTGAAACTTTTAAATTCTAAGGTACATGAAATGGAACCGTAAAATACAACTCGTCCAACGAAAAACAAGCCCTCATATGGCTACATCAATGGACAAATAAAGGAGTTACGATTTTTATTTTTTTAAGGGGGGGGAGCAAAAGTGTGGTCACTAAGGGGTTAATATACTAGTTTAAAAAATAAACTAACTTTAAAAAAAAGTGGCTTTTATCCCCCAATAAAACTAAAAAATGGAAAACAGTCAGTGAAAACAAATATAAGATATAAACTATAGAGATGAGCGAACACCAAAATGCTCAGGTGCTCGTTGCTCAAGTCAAACTTTACGCGATGCTCAAGAGCTCGTTTCGAGTAACGAACCCCATTGAAGTAAATGGGCGACTTGAGCATTTTTGTATATCGCCGATGCTCCACATAGGTCTTCACTTGTAAAACTCTGGAAAACATCTGAAAGTCATGGAAACGCCACAGAAACGGATAGGGAAGGGCAGGGGCAGCATGCATGGCTGCATCTCAGGCTCCCAGGTCCCACTATTAAGCCACAATGGGGGCAAGAGTTTGCCCCCCCCCCCCCCAACAATTTTTACTTCAGACAAACCCTCATTAGCAAGGCACACCTTAGCTAAGCACCACACTACCTGCAACCAAGGACAATCATTGCCTGCGGGTCACACCGCTGCCTCTTCTCCTGGGTTACATGCTGCACGACCCTGCGTCCACAGCGCACAGTTTCCCAGCACAGCCTTCAGCTGCCCTCATGCCACACGCTCGCTTCATAGCTACACCACCCTCATGTCTAATTCTAAGTGTGTCTGCAATGAGGAGGAACCGGAGGCACACACTGCAGAGGGTGGGCAGGGCCAGGCAGCGACCCTCTTTGAAAGGGGGGGGGGGCGATGGCCCACAATGCTGTTGAGAATTGATAATAAATTGACGTATAATCATCATTCCAGTCCCGTGCCACCTCCGTCGCAAAATTGTCAGGAGCTGCAAACATGGGCATAAAGGGGACTCGGGTGCCAGTACTTCTACGCATCCACAATGCAGCAATATGCTGTGTGGGAAGTATGTAAGCGGGCCCAGGGTCAGGCTCAGTCCCAGCCTCCATCTTGTGTGACCCAAGGTGCCGTGAGTGACATAGCAATGGGAAATCCATGTATCCACACACTACTCATTCTGTTTGGGTGCTGGATACATCATCAACGCAAGGGGAAAGCCATCTGCACTCTGCACCCTACCCAAGTCAGTCAGTGTCTTTGTGCCAGACAGGTAAAACACCGTTATGGGAAATCTGTGTGCACCCACAGCATAGGTGAGTCCAAGGAACCCCAAGACATGAACCATGAAGAAATCAGAGTGCCCAAACATGGCAGACTTTCACTGCGCCGAGGACATAGGCCTCTGCACAAACCCTCAGCAATCGCGGACTCCGATGCTAGTGTAGCTGTCAACGTCTCATTAGTGCAGTATTGCTCCTCTTGTTTGGCCCAAACCAGTGCCGCGGATAACACTGGCAATGCGAGAGAAAATACATGTTGGCCACGGCGCACAATTCATACCCTAGTCAGTGTTTTTGGGCCAGATAGGTAAAACACCGCAATGGGAAGACATTGTGCACCCATAGTATAGACAGACACACCCCTGTAATGTTTGTGTAGCAGCAGTATAGGCGAAGTCCGGAAAAATTTGTGTACCAAGAGTACAAGTGTACCTCTGAAAGTTATCAACTGAGAGGGCAGGTGAAACCCAGAAATATTTTTTAAAGATACAGCTCGCTGTTGCTTAATTTGCAACAGAGCCTGGAGGCAGCCCAGTGAAAAAATTGGTTTCTAGTAAAGTATCAATACTCTTGAAACTTTAAAAAATTGTAAGCAGAGCCTTTTGGGCTGCAGAAAAATTGGCAGTTCAGCGTGATAACATGTTTCAGTAGGAGGAGGAAGACTAATATCCGAGAGTGATTGACAAAGCTAATTCCCCCTTTTTTTTTTTTCCTGTGATAGAGAATGAATTATTTATCCGGTTGCAGTGAAAAGAATCTTTAGGTACCGCTGCTTTCTGCCCGTGGAGAAAAGTCTGGGGAAATCCAGGCTTTGTTCATCTTTATGAGTGTAAGCATGTCGGCACTGGCAGTTGACAGGCAGGTACGCTTATCCGTGATGATTCCCCCAGCTGCACTAAATGCCCTCTGACAAGATGCTAGCAGCAGGGCAAGCCAGCACCTCCAGGGTGTATAGCGCAAGTTTGTGCCACATGTCCAGCTTTGACACCCAATAGTTATATGGAGCAGAGGCATCACGTAGGACGGTGGTACGATCGGCTATGTACTCCCTCACCATCTTCTTACAGTGCTCCCTCCGACTCAGCCTTGACTGGGGAGTGGTGACACAGGCTTGCTGGGGAGCCATAAAGCTGGCAAAAGCCTTGGAGTGTTCCCCTGTGCTGTACATGCTGCCTGATCTCCACACCTCCCCTGCTACTTGGCCCTCGGAACTGCACCTTCTGCCGCTAGCACTGTCAGATGGGAAGTTTAGCATCACTTTTTCCACCAGGGCCCTGTGGTATTGCATCACTCTCGTACCCCTTTCCTCTTCGGAATGAGTGGAAAGGTTCTCCTTGTACCGTGGGTCGAGAAGGGTGTACACCCAGTAATCCATGTTGGCCAGAATGCATCTAACGTGAGGGTCACGAGAAAGGCAGCCTAACATGAAGTCTGCCATGTGTGCCAGGGTACCAGTACGCAAGACATGGCTGTCCTAAATATGACTTTCAGGATCCTCCTCCTCCTCCACACTCCATACATGCTAAACAGATGAGAGGCAAGCAGCATGGGTACCCTCTGCAGTGTGTCCAGCTGTCTCTTCCCTCTCCTCCTCCTGCTCCTCCTCCAAAACACACTGAGATATAGACATGAGGGTGGTCTGACTATCAAGCGACATACTGTCATCCCCTATCTCCTGTTTCAACCGCAAAGCATCGGTCTTTATGCCTTGTAGCAAATTTCTCAGCAGGCATAGCAGCGGGATGGTAACGCTAATGACTGCAGCACTGCCGCTTACAATCTGGGTAGACTCCTCAAAGTTTCTAAGGACCTGGCAGATGTCTGCCATCCAGGCCCACTCACTAAAGAATTGGGTAGGCAGACTACCACTACGCCGCCCATGTTGGAGTTAGTATTCCACTATTGCTCTACGCTGCTCATAGAGCCTGCCCAACATGTGCAGCGTAGAATTCCACCATGTGGGCATGTCGCACAGCAGTCAGTGCTCTGGCAGATTAAACTGATGTTGCAGGGTCCTCAGCATGGCAGCATCCGTGGTGGTATTGCGGAAACCTGCGCAGACACGGCGTACCTTGCCGAGCAGGTCAGACAAGGGAGGGTAGTTGTTAAGAAACCGCTGAACCACCAGATGGAAGACATAAGCCAGGCATGGCACATGTGTGAAGCTGCAGAGCCACCACCAGGTTACGGCCGTTGTCATACACGACCATGCACGGTTGGAGGCTCAGCGGCAAAAGCCAGAGGTCGGTCTGCTCTCAGACCCTGCAACAGTTCGGGGGCCATGTGCCTCTTGTCACCTAGGCTGAGTAGTTTCAGCACGGCCTGCTGCTTGCCCACCGCTGTGCTGCCGCACCACACTGACTGCTGGTGACTTGCTGCTCACACTTCTTTAATTGAGAGGTAGAGATTGCATAGGAGGAGGAAGGGGAGGGTTTCGAGGAGGTGGCATAAACCGCCGCAGATACCAGCACTGAGGTAGGACCCACTATTCTGGGTGTGGGTAGGACGTGAGCGGTCCCAGGCTCTGACTTGGTCCCAGCCTCCACCAAATTCACCCAATGCGCCATCAGGGAGATATAGTGGCCCTGCCTGCCAGTACTTGTCCACGTGTCCGTGGTTAAGTGGACCTTCCCAGTAACCATGTTGGTGAGGGCACGATTTATGTTGCAGGAGACGTGCTGGTGTAGGGCGGGGATGGCACACTGGGGACCAAGTAGCGTAGGGCCGCCATGTTTTTGAAAGCCTCCGTTTCCACAAGCTTGTACGGCAGCATCTCCAGGCTGAATAATCTGGCAATGTGCACGTTTAAAGCTTGTGCAGGTGCGTGGCGGCGTATTTGCGCTTTCACTCCAATGCTTGTGCTAGCGGCAGCTGAACGCTGCGCTGAGAGACATTGCTGAATGGGGTGGGGGACAGTGGAGGTGAGGGTGTGGGTGCAGGCCAGGAGGCGCTCATGCCTGTGTCCTGAGAGGGGGGTTGGATCTGAGTGGCAGGTTGGGGCACAGGGGGAGAGGCAGTAGTGCGACCCGGAGGTAGTGAACGGCCTTCGTCCCACCTTGTGTGCTTGGCCATCATATGCCTGCGCATGCTGGTGGTGGTGAGGCTGGTAGTGGTGGCTTCCCGGCTGATCTTGGTGCGACACAGGTTGCACACCACTGTTTGTTGGTCGTCCGCGCCCACTGAAAAACATCCACACCTTTGAACACCTAGCCCTCTGCAGGGAGGCTTGGCGTGAGGGGGTGCTTTGGGAAACAGTCTGGGGATTCTTCACTCTGGCCCTGCTTCTACCCCTGGCCACTCCACTGCCTCTTCCAAGATGTCCTGTTGCTGCACTTGCCTCCCCCTCTGAAGCCCTGTCCTCAGTAGGCTTAGCAAACCAGGTGGGGTCAGTCACCTCATCGTCCAGCTGCTCTTCCTCTGAATCCTCCGTGCGCTCCTCCCTCACTTACTGCCCTTACTACTACCTCACTGACAACTGTGTCTCATCATCCTCCTCACCCACTTGAGGCTGGGGACTTCTGGCAACTGTGTCATCACCCGGACCCCGGGAACTTTCCAAAGGTTGGGCATCAGTCACGACACACTCCTCAGGTGAGAGGAACCATTTTTTCCCACTCATGGCAGGGACCCGAGAACAGTTCCTGGGAGTCTGCCTGTTCATCAGAATGTCGTTTTCATCGAGTGAGGAGGAAGGAGGAGCAGTAGCCAGAGGATTCAGAGTTGCAGCAGTCCATCAAGCCGGGAGCAGTGGACTGGGTAGAAGAATGGGTGGTCGATGCATTTTCTGCCATCCATGACAGGACCTGCTCACAATGCTCTGTTTGTAATAAAGGTCTACCACGTGGACCCATAAATTGTGATATGAAGCTGGGGAACCCAGAAACTTGCCTCTCCCCTAATCCCACAGCAGCCGGCTCTGATTCGCCTGGACCAGAAACTCTGCCTGTGCCAACACCCTCACTTGGGCGTCCACGTCCTCGACCCTTACCCCTATTCATCATCATGGCAGATTACGAATAGAGCAAGGGACAAATAAATTACCCCACTGTACAGCACTGACAACTGGCTAATTCACTGCACTCAGACTTGTAGATAGAGGAGGCTGTATGCTGTGACTAGAAAAAAGTAACCCGCTGTCGTGCGCTGATACTTAGGGGTAATTTACCGCTCACAGAGATTTGTAGATAATAGAGGCTGTGTGGAGTGGGAGAAGACTCTAAAGCCAGTGGATAGTGCTGGTAACTGCAGCAATCTCAACCCCACCAACGAAAATGGTATTGAGATGCTCTGCACAGCAGCTGAGCTGAAATGCTTTGCAGTGGCCCCAGTAATATTACAGTACTGTTTATCGGTGAGAGTGGTATTTTACTGCACACTCCAGCCAGAAAAAAATAATACGGAAGGCTGCAAACAGGCCTAGCTGCATAATACAAAAATGGAAGCACTACAACCCCCAGCAGCCACCCAGTAAAATGCACAGTCAGATGTAGCCCAACAAAGGAGCTTTTGGTTTTTTGCACAGAGGATACAGGCTGTATAGTGTATATCACTTTCCCTCTAGAAGAGGCTCTGGCCCTACGCTCTGCGTCTAATTCACTGTAGACATAGAATGGTATAAATAAGTATGGAATTATTTGCGTACACTTTCACGCTGAGAGCGGTATTTTAATGCACTCCAGCCAGAAAAAAATATTACGGAAGGCTACAAACAGGCCTAGCTGCATAATACTAAAATGGAAGCACTACAACTCCCAGCAGCCACCCAGTAAAATGCACACTGTCAGATGTAGCCCTAAGAATGACCGTTGAGGTTCTTGAAGACAGAATCCTACACTACCATTGTCCCTATCTCAGCAGCACTTTCCCTATACTCTGTATAATAGACTGCAGACTGAGAATGCTATAGCTGTAATGGCCTGCACAGCCCGAGATGAAGAAAAAAAAATTGGTGCACTACTGCTCCCAGCCAGCCACAACAGTAATGCACACGGTCAGATGTCCTAAGGACCGTTGGGGTTCTTGTGGACAGGATCCTACACTAACCCTTTCCCTATATCAGCAGTAGCACTTTCCCTATGCTCTCCCAGTGTGTCTGAGGCAAGCCGTGGGCGGGACCGCTTTAAATACGTGGCGGTCACTTGATCTCGCCAGCCACTCACTGCAGGGGGGTGGGATAGGGCTGGCACATCACAGCAGGAAGGGGTAATGCCTTCCCTGCATGTCTATTGGCTAGAAAATGGCGCTAAACATGCGGGGAAGGAAATGCAATTGACTCGAGTACCGCGTGGTGCTCATCTCGATTACCCTAATGCTCGAATGAGTGTGCTCTCATCTCTAATAAACTATTAAAGATATAAGCTAATAAAATTAACACCTGTTAGAGCTGTTCCTATTTTTTTCCTTTAAAAAAGCTATTTAGGATCATCTGTAAATGTTTGAGCTAATAAAATATTGCATTTATAGCAATTGGTAAATACTTTCAGAAAACACAATATACAGAAGTGCATGAATTGTGTTTTTGTTGGTCACATCATCTTGCAAAAGATATTGAATTGTATGTACCACAAAGTAATACTAAGGGTGCCGGTCCACGGCGTGATTTCGCTGGTGACTCTCGCACAGTCTGAAGTTTTCCATAGCATTGCTATAGAAAGCGTCGGCCCTATGTCAACAAGCAGAGAATCACTGCAATTCCCTGCTCGCTGCGGGAATTTGCAGCATGCTGCAAATTGCCCCGATTTCTCCAGTCAGCCTATCTATCAGATTAGACCGACCGGCGAAGATTCGTCTGCAGCTCCTACTCCCAGGCGGCATACCGCAATGCCCATGGACAGGGGGCCAAAGAGAAACTACAGCTAAAAAAATAAGAAACACTCACGCAACCCCACAACCAAATTATATATTAGAAAAACTCAAATGACAAATCTCCAAATGGGAGTTGAGGCACTTGGCGTGACAGGTCTACCCAGGAAAGGACAGGCAGTCACAGGTAAAGACTGTGATTTTCGCCCCCTTCTCAGAAGAGAAGATCCTTGTACAAGTGGTCAAAGTGTGAGCAAAAAAGCAAAACTCCATGACTTTCAATGCCTGTTTTTGCTGTGGATCCTCTGTGCAGATTCCACAATTGGAATCCGCCTGTGTGAGCCAGCCGTATGGGCCTCAGAACGTGGAAACAAAGCTGCTTTTTTTTTTTTTTTTTTAAAGAAAAAGTTACTTTATTTTTTAAAACCACTACAATCTTAAAAAATCTGGTTATGGTATAATCACAGGCCAATAAGGTAATTTGTGAACAAAATGAACTTGTGTTTTGAGTCTGGAGTGACAGCTAACAAAACAACAACATTAAAATTCAAAATTTCACAATTTTTCAGGAAACAATATAAAAATGATGCTGATTTGAAGCTTTATCAATCGACTACAGTTGAGTCTCTTTAGGATACACAAGTAATTCTGGGCATATGCCTTTCATTAGCGATAAGAGATGAGCGAGTATTCTCGCTAAAGGCAATTGCTCGAGCGAGCATTGCTTTTAGCGAGAATCTCCCCACTCGAGACTGAAGGTTCGGGTGCCGGCGCGGGGGAGCGGTGAGTAGCGGCAGGAGGGAGCGGGGAGGGAGGGAGAAGGAGATCGCCCCACTCTCCCCGCAGCTCCCTGCCCCCCGCCAGCACCCAAACCTTCCATCTCGAGCGGGGAGATACTCGCTAAAGGCAATGCTCGCTCGAGCAATTGCCTTTAGCGAGAATACTCGCTCATCTCTATTAGCGATCCTTCAAGCTAAAAATCCACAGCAAATCGCCCTCATTGGCAGGTATGTACTTTCGTTTTTTTCTTAACCCTCACAAACAAATTGCAGTATGCTCTATTTTTCTGCAGACTCTGCACAGACTGCCTCTATCGAAGCCAATGGAGGTCGTCTGACGTGCAGTTCATCCACATTGCGGATGGGCCATGGGTACCTGCATTAAATACAAATATTTCAAAAAAAAAACCTGTACGGTGCATGACCACCTAGGAGCCTCCCTAGTACAGATTTTGCAAGTACACAGGGTTGCCGGCCAGGGTCACAGCCAGATTCTGCTGTGGGATCCAGCTTGCTCGTGTGTAGCCAACCTCCAAACAAGTTTTACTATAATCCAGAAACACACTTTGCTTCTGTGCAGCAAGTCCCCAGAAAACCTTATTGATGTCAGGTTTATAGTTGGTGCTTGACCCAGAGTTTACAAGATGAAGAGATGTCTTTCAGTCTCTTTTGCTCTTCATGAGCTGGAATCCTCTTGATAAATTTCCAAGGCCGTTGACCAATCATATAACCTCCCTTGACTTGTAGTATTATGGATTGGAGACCAATTAAAATCCTTGGTCTGTGGTACAATTTCAAGAAGACCTTAAGCTTCTTCTTGCTCATTACTCATAGCACCTCTATGCTACATCCTTGACATGTTATATGAAAATTCATCTGAATTGACTTATTCCACTGGGACCCCTGAAGTCTGGAAGCATTGGTTTTAGTGGGATTGCTATGTTCATATCTGATGGAATAAGTCTTGAGTGGGATGGTGCCAAACTCCATCATATAATTGACTTGGAGGCATCTGGTTGGGTCTGCAGCTTTGGTTTACCCCCTTCTTGGTGTTCATGGAGGTTAAATTCCTGTGCAGGTGCTGTTGGTTGAGTACATATGGGCTTTTGTAGTAGATGGCCAAGACTTGGTTCATTGTTTGTTGGGGTATGGCATGGGGTTGAGAGGCCAGCGGAACATGGCTTGCTGTAAGCTCATGGAATATTTCCTTTGCTGCTGGGCCAACATGGGTTGGTTCTGTTCAGATTGAGTTGGTGTTGGTCCAATATGCGTGTGGTTGATTGGTGATGTATTTGGTTGACTGGGCCTGACTTGTTCTTTCCATGTCTCTTTTCCTCTTCTATTCTTAAACCAAACCTGACATGAAAGGAAAAAAAATCATGTTGTGAAATCTGCACCGACACCCCCATTATATGTGCCATACTAGTATTATACTATTGGGCCCATCAAGCACCATAGCCAGAGTTTATTAAATCCTCTCCACCTCATATTGCTGCATGCTTGCCCATAAGCAGTACAATAGACTACACAATGATAAACCTCACATACCTGGATCCTGGACTCTGGATGAGTTTGGCCAGTTCCTCTCGGTGATGGATATTTGAGTAATTGTTTTGGAAAAACTGCTCTAATACATTCATCTGGCTCTGATTGTATACAATGCTCTTCCTATACTTCTATGTAGGCACTTCTTTGAAAGAAGATGATTTGACCTCCACTGATAAGTGATTCAACCTATTTATGGATGTGGAAGCTTCTGAGTGTTGCTCATTGTTTGTTCATTACTCTTAGTGTGTTCTCTTCTGCAATTTCTAGATACTACATGTAAAAGTAGGTTAATGTTTAGAAATACTTACTATATTTGTATGTCGAATTGGATTACTAAGATATATTGTATCATATTCTACTATTAAAGCTTGATAGGTAGATATGAACAAGAGAAATTTGATATCTCTTTATGACAAATAAGTTGGCTTGCTAGATCTATTGATCTCATGCATAGGTTTAGCTATCTATGTGTCATATAGATGGATAGATAAATGGAAGGATTAATAGATGCTTATAAGATACTGTATATTGATATAGAAAAGAGATAAGAGATTGACAGACATCTAGATATTACATGGAGATTAGCAGAATTTCTATATAGTTCATTCTTGGCCAGTTCCCCTCGGTGATGGATATTTGAGTAATTGTTGCTTTGGAAAAACTGCTCAAATACATTCATCTGGCTCTGATTGTATACAATCCTCTTATACTTCTATGTAGGCACTTCTTTGAAAGAAGATGATTTGACCTCCACTGATCCTAAGTGATTCAACCAATTTATGGCTGTGGAACCTTTTGAGTTTTGCTCATTGTTTGTTCATTACTCTTCTTTTAGTGTGTTCTCTTCTGCGACTTCTAGATAAATGTAAAAGTAGGTTAAAAAATGTTTAGAAATACTTACTATATTTGCATTGTACAACTTTATATGTCGCATTGGATTACTAAGGTATAGTGTATCATATTATACCATTAAACCTTGATGGGTAGATACGAACAAGAAAAACTTGATCTAGCTTTATGACAAATAAGTTGATTGCTAGATCTATTGATCTCATGCATAGGCTTAGCTATCATCTGTATGTGTCATAGATGGATAGATAAATGGGAGAAGGATTAATAGATGTATAGAAGCTATATTGATATATAATGGAGATAAAAGATTGACATCCACATAGATATTACATGGATATAGATTAGCATTATTTCTATATAATTCCATTCTTGATTCTAACTTCAAATGAAAATAGTTGAAAAAATAAGGACAGTGAAAAATAAAAAATAGAAGTGGAAATTTGAAAGTTAAAGATTTAACTTGAGTTCAAAAAACTTTTATTGAAATTTCATATTCAAATTACAATTACATTTTGAACATGGGACATTAAATGAGAATTAGACTGCTTGTAAATCCGAAGACCATTTCCGCAGACATACTAACATTGCTGTATTTGGTCTCTCCTGTCCCTTCTATACATTGTTCTGTGTCTCGTTCAGTGACTCCTCATCTAGCGAGTCTCCCTCAGTCATCTAGCCCTACCCTAAGGACCCCCTCCTTTCTAGCCTCTCCCGAGAAAGATTCAACTTTTTAGATATTTTAAAAAATGTATACATAGATATATAAAGATAACAGATTGATTGACGGACATAGATCTAGATAGAGATGGCAAACAAGATAGAAGAATGGAAATTGATTAAAAATAGTTTATAGAAAAAAGCACAATACAAAAAAATCTAAACACAAAACGGAAATTTGAAAGAATAAAGTTAAAGATAAAAAACAGAATTCCTGAGTGTAAAATAAAAAATATTTAAAAGATAAATAACACGGGTCTGCAGCAAACTTCTCCTGTCAACAAAAATGTCATTGTCTTATACTTTATGGCTGTAATGCTTTTTTTTCCAGTTGTAAAGTTCTATTTTCAAAAGCAGTGCAATGGGCCATACAATGATAAACCTCACATACGTGGATCCTGGACTCTGGAATATGGATGAGTTTGGCCAATACCCATGTATTTCAGTGACCTTTTGAATTATGTAACACATCTTAATATAAACTTTACTCTTTACTATCAAATATTGGAATAGAGTAACTTCTAAGCTTTAACTCATAGATATAGAAGCAAAAATGTAGATGACAACAGCACACACCGTACCTCAATTGCAAGAGGGAGGAAATTTACGGTTCACCAGTGCACGCTTCCAATCCAATTCTGGATCAGTCCAACATGGTCAATCTAAAAAGATGTGGAGCAGCACTCAGGGGTATTCTTCAAAACCAACAGCTAAACCAATCTCGAAGAGGATAACTTTTCCCTGTACGTGGATGTGTAAAGCTTTCCCCCCCTTCATCATATTGTTGCATGCCACACATCCTAGACAGGGAACATTACCGTTCCTCACAGGGGCCAAAGTTTCTACAGTATGAAATCTTGAAAATCTCCTAGTTTATCGACTGGAACAGGAGATCTGATCCATGATGTTGGAGAATGAGTTAAAGAACTATCTGGAAAGGATCAAGTTGGCAACGCAGAAATACAGAGGTGACGAACACACGAAGCACAATAAATGGATGCGGCATGAACAGGATTATTCCTCTGGTGTTGTGTACAACTGGCAAAAAAGTACAAACACACACCAGGCCTCTGCCTTCCCAAAGAGAAATCCTAGGCAGAGGAGACTGCGGTGGGGCAGGACCCCGTTTTGGATGGTCCTCAGCGGTGTCTGATTCAGCTGAGGGCTGTTCTGTGCCCTCTGGTGGTGAATCTTCTTTTTTAGGACACAGACCACCAAAGAATCCGAGTCTACAACGGTGAATAAGGGAAGGAGACGAGGAGGAAGGTAACACAATCGGTCCCAGAAGAGACACACGGAAAGTCCAGACTCATTTGAACACCAGATAGAGATAATGGAGACTTCGATTGTAAATATCTCATCGAAGGTACTGTCTCCAGCCCAAACAAGGGCCTTGTCTAAAGGATTGTCATTTGTTCCAGTACCTGTTGTGGACTGGTTTAGGCTAGATATCGACAGGCTGTTTTGTGTATGCTCATTAGGACTTGACAAAGACCAGTTATGTAGTGGTCGAAACCTTGTCTGTTTTTACTAGGCTTAATAAACATGTTTTGAAGAATACCCCTGAGTGCTGCTCCACATCTATTTACATTGTCTAAGCTTTAACTCGGTGTATTGGAAATTAAGATTGTGCCAACTAAAGCCAAAACTTTTTACACAAACAGTTTAAAAGATGATTTTTACAGAATAAAATGGTAGGAAAAAATGCACAGACTATTATTGGACTCGTTAGCGAGGGGCTATTGCTGAAGGATAAAAGAAAAATGACCTAAAGTTCATTAACTCCTAAAAAAAAATACATATTTCTTTCTGAAAGAAATAAGTGAATAGCGCGCTAATGCAGCATGTGTCATACTTCAAGAATGGCACTCCATATCTGTAGCGCAGCCAGCTAACTCTGCAGGGCAGCCGCTGCCATTCATTCATCACGCTGCTTGGCTAATAACTAAACATGCATTAGCGCTGCTACATCTATAGATAGTAACTATTTATCAGTCTTATATTTATGTGCCAGAGAGATGAATATAGACATCCCGCATGTCAATCCATCTATGTATCCATAATATATTCTATACAGAGGTGTAACTTGAAGGTGTAACAATGATAAACCTCATATACCTGGATTCTGGATTCTGGAATATGGATGAGTTTGGCCAGTTCCCCTCGATGATGGCTATTTGAGTACTTGTTGCTTTGGAAAAACTGCTCTAATACATTCATCTGGCTCTGATTGTATACAATTCTTATACTTCTATGTAGGCACTACTTTGAAAGAAGATGATTTGACCCCCACTGATAAGTGATTCAACCAATTTATGGCTGTGGAACCTTCTGAGTTTTGCTCATTGTTTGTTCATTACTTAGTGTGTTCTCTTCTGCGATTTCTAGATACTACATGTAAAAGTAGGTTAATGTTTAGAAATACTTACTATATTTGTATGTCGAATTGGATTACTAAGATAGTGTATCATATTCTACTATTAAAGCTTGATGGGTAGATATGAACAAGAGAAATTTGATCTCTTTATGACAAATAAGTTGGATTGCTAGATCTATTGATCTCATGCATAGGTTTACCTATCATCTGTATGTGTCATATAGATGGATAGATAAATGGGAGAAGGATTAATAGATGCTTTATAAGATATATTGGTATAGAAAAGAGATTGACAGACATATAGAGATTACATGGAGATTAGCAGAATTTCTATACAGTTCCATTCTTGGCCAGTTCCCCTCGGTGATGGATATTTGAGTACTTGTTGCTTTGGAAAAACTGCTCTAATACATTCATCTGGCTCTGATTGTATACAATCCTCCTCTTATACTTCTATGTAGGCACTTCTTTGAAAGAAGATGATTTGACCTCCACTGATAAGTGATTCAACCAATTTATGGCTGTGGAACCTTCTACTGAGTTTTGCTCGATTGAGTGTTCATTACTCTTTTAGCATGTTCTCTTCTGCCATTTCTAGATAAAACATGTACAAGTAGGTTAAATGTTTAGACATAGTTGTTGTAAATTGAATAGGATTACTGCAAGCCCTTACATGTTAAGCTCCATTTACACGCAATCATTGCTCAAAATTCATTCAAATTATGGCATATGAGTGATAATCGATGTATAAATGCTACAATCGTTCACTCTTCAGCTGAACAATGATTATAAGGTGAGTTTAAAATCCATTCTTCAGCTGGAGAGAGATAATACAGACCACACCCCATGTTCTCCAGAGGAGCGCTGATTACGTTGTATTCAGCTGACAGTCCCTGTGAGAATGAAGCTGTGTTATGCAAAATGATCGCTAGAACTGCCAATCTTTCAAACTTTGAAAAACTGTAACTGAGCCTTTAGGAGGAAATGCACAGCACAAAAAAGGTCAAAATAAAAACATTATGGATAGTTATGAACCAGGAAAATTTAGATATAGCTTTACCATAGAAATAAGATTGCTGTATAAACCTATGCAAGAGATCAATAGATCTATCGTGTGCCACATGGATGGATAAATGGGAGAAGGATTGATGGATACACATAATCTATATAGATATATATATATATATATATAATAGAAATAGGTATTAGAGTGATGGCAAACAAGATAGAATAAAAATGGAAATAAAGAAACTATAATTTCAATTAAAAATAGTTGATATAAAGGTCCAGAATGCAAAGTGGAAATTTGGAAAATTCAATTAAAAATTTAACTTTGTGAACAGAGTTTTTATTAAACTTTCATATTCAAGTTACAATTAGATTTGGAACATAGGACATTACAAGCAGTCAAATTTTTATTTAAATACAGACCCTTCACTGGATGGATACTTCCTTTCTAAAATGTAACTTTTGATGAATATTAAAAAATAAAACAAGCCTTAGGCCTAAACAGACAAACGCCTATAATAGCGATAAACACCACTGGGTAGGTGCCTAAAGTCATCCCATAATGGTTAAATAACCATCCCTTACCCAAACCAAGGGATATTGAGTGACTAAAGGACAAAAACGTCTTCTAATATCTATTTGATTCCAAGATGACTTTCTATCTCCCTATTGTCCCAATAAATGGATAGAGGTTACAGGTTCAATGCGTTTCAGCCAAAATAACATGCATCAGGAACCACTGACCATATTTTCTCCACCTCTCCTGCCTTGACTAGGATCTAGGTTTCCCCTTACACCTCAGTGCCCCACTTGAGTCCTGGTGACAGGTGTATGTTCATTTCAAGTCATTACCGGGGGGGAAAAAAGGTAATGGGAGGACTTGGGGTAATACTGAGCCTTCCAGTTGGACAGCCAGCAATTTTCAGTAACAATTACAGGATGACGACAACTTTGTGTGCCCCCTAAATGCTTTGGAAATGGGTGGAAGACATTGTCTTCATTAGAATGGGCCTCCATGTGGTGATGAAACAGTTTGGATTCCACTAGTTTGGGCCTAAGGTGGTGACTTCCCTCAATTTTGAACTTTGGGAGTGGACTCTATGGATGAGAATCACATAGGCAAACTGAATTTTAATTAATTGATCATAGTTGCAGCTAGGTCAGGGCCATAGAAATAAAAGTAGCTGTTAGATTCCTCTATTTCTGCGTGGATTCAAAGGGGGGATGAAATGGGAACAGTAACCACTGACCAGCCTGAAAATACTTTAAAATCCCTAGATCCCACAAAAAAAATTGTATGAGGATGTAAAAAAAAATTACTAATGCAAGATTGTTTTTGAACCATTGGGCTAACCAATCCTGGAACACAGAAGCAGTGTTTAGTTGTCTTTATACTACAAGTCCACACAGATCTTCCCTGAGAGCCTTGTGTCGCATAGTGTTCGGGCAGCTGAAATGCAGTTCTTAGCTCTCACTCATGACCTGAATGTTGCAGGTTCATTCCCTGCATGTTTCAGGTAGCCGGCCCAAGGTTGACTCAGCCTTAGGCCGCCTGCAGACGAGCGGGTCGGATCCGGCAGCGAGAAATCTCGCCACGCGATCCGACCCCAGAGCCTGCAGGGACGAGCGCGTACTCACCCGCGCCTGGCGGCCCCGGCTCTTTGATGTGCCGGCTGCCGCGCAGCCGGCGCATGCGCAGACCGGAGCCGGCGGCCAGGTGAGTGCGTACCCCGCACAAAATTAGAACATGCCGCGGTTTGTTTGCCGCGCGAGATTTCGCGCGGCCAAACCGCGGCCGTCTGCATAGGAGTGCGTATTGTAATGCACTCCTATGCAGACTTTCAGCGGCGGAAATCCCGCGGGAAATCCCGCGGCGGGATTTCCGCTCGTCTGCAGGCGGCCTTACATCGGTAAAATGAGTACCCAGCTTGCTGCGGTAGGGAAATGGCAAGCTGCCCACAAACGGTCTGCTTGTATCAGGGGACTTTGCTTTTGCCTACCTTAGATTTCCGCCAGGATCACGCCAAGGATGTAACTCTGGACACTAGACGCAGTAGACTGACTCTCCTTAACTGAGGTACGGCTGCTAACTTGGTTACACCCGGATTGGGTGTGGATATTTTCTGCTACTTATTGCAGGAATGAGTCTCAGAGAAACTATAGCTGGTAGCAGAAAGAATGGACCACACACTGACTGGATCTGGAGGAAGGATAAACTCCTGTGCTTTCCCTGCACGCTCTACACCATGACACACCTGAGTCATGAGCTACCCCATTGCTTTGAGGTACTATGTGGTATAGTGTTTTCTGTTTAATTTGCCCTAGGGTTCAACACTGCTGCGACCTGGTTTGTACTGGGCTGCATGGTATGCGCCTGTTACAATCCAGACCAACTGGTCAATGTACCCATGTTCTCCTCACTGCAAGCCAGACTATCCATTTCAGGGACTGCAGATGACTGCATATAGCTACCAGAGGTAGGTGTCTTGGAGTTTATATTGGTTTGCATAAATCTTAGAGGTGAGGCTTATAGAATAAAATAAATATGCCAGCGCCAAACCTACAGCTAAGAGATTGACAAATGAGGTAACTATATATGTATGTTACTGTGAATGAACCCAGAAGCTTGGAGCTGGTTCCTGTGACTACATGAAACAGTACAGCAGCCTTATTTCTTGTGTTCTGTTATTTCCTTATCCCATAGGGTTAACTCGTGGCTGAGGTACGAGGTCAGGTTCGTCCTTGTCAGGATGGTTAATCTGCTGGCTAGGCAGGTCCCTTCCCTGCTTTAGTTTATTAGGGAATTCCCTTTTTTTTTTTTTTTAATTCTGTATGCAGTAGCGTGGTGTGTTAAGGTTGCGTATCCAGAGCGCCTCGTGCAGACATGGCAATATGTACGTGTATGGTGTACCAGAAGTCATGGTAAATAAGAGGTACACATTTCCTTGGTTCTCTACTCAGACTTGTGCCTGACCATCAGACTGAGTTGAGTTCCTGGGAAGTTGTTTGGTAGGGCCACTGTAATAGGCCTCATTTCTTCAGACCCAATTAGGTAAAACAAGAAGTTTATAGTATTAGCCAGTGGACCAAAATGTCTGTCTGGCCATGAGCCTGAGGAAGAACCCAAAGTAGGTTCAAAAGCACGCTATGACATGTCTTTTTGTTAGCCATTAGAAGGTCTCATATCTACAAGATCACTTTTGTTTCTCTTACTAAGAACAGTCACATTTTACTTTAGTCCTGGCATGAGAAATTACCTTTGCATGTGACTTTGTTTTATGATTTAACTGTCACTCATAAATGGTTTTCCTTGATTCCAGACTTAAAGTTGTGTTTTAAGGTGACTGTCTTCCTCAAAAGAACAGATTGGGAAAAAGTTCAGAACTGAGATTTGATGGACCATGCCAGATCCAGTTGATGACTGCCACTTCAGTCCAATTGAAAATAAAAGATAATTGGGTCCATGCCAACTACTGTATGCAAGTCTCCATCCAAAAGAGAATCCAATACCTGCTAGACTATGCATGTCTTGAGTTATGATGGTAGTACAATGGGTTTGGGCTTGAATAATATGTTAGAAAATAATTGAGACAATGTGTTGAAATCATGAAGTACTTGTTGTAGAAAATCAAAGAACTGTTTTGTGTATGCCCATGCTACTAGAATATCCTCCATTCTTATGTGTATATCCCTTGTTCTCTCATTATGAAGCAGGCCAAATTGTGGTGTGTGTGTGTGATGCTTATACATGGTTCGGTGGCACCTCATTGGTTTTCATGAACTGGGGATCATCATGCCATCTCACTTGTGCAGGAAAAAATGTCACTATAGAATGTGTCCCTCCTGAACAGGATGTGCGTGTGCAGAACTCACGGAGTGCCTGTTTCTAAATCTCATCTCCTATGGAGATTACAATGGGCTAACTAATAAAATAGTATACAATATGTGATAAAATGTCATCTAAAAAGCAGAGCATAGCTCTGGCCCAATTTTCTACCAAGTTGTCTAAAGCCTTAGATCACATGGTGGTAGTCATACTAAATTTTGTGTTGCCACATAATGGTGAGCTCTGAGCGCACACTTTTTCCAGGGGAGCTGCAGATAATTTAAACAATAGTTTAATACTAGGGGTAGGTAACGAATCTACAGTAGTACCGGTATGTTTTCATATTTTGCTAAATTTAGGTATTTTCATGTATCAAACACTTGACTACAATTTAGAGTTACAGGGAATCCTGTGTACTGGTTGAAGCCTGTGAAACTGTCCACACTGCTGAGTAATAGCTCTGGGAGCATCACTAGTGGGGGTCTGAGGACTCACTATAACTAGTGGCAGGGTACTAAATGGTATATCATGTGTGTTTGTGTTTTTGTGTGTTTAAAGCAAGAGCACCTAATGTTGCCTTATAGGCTTTTGACTTATTACTGGTGGATGTAAAAGGTACTTGAGGAGATGCTCCTCTAAAGAACGTAGCTACAACTGATAATATTTGATCATGGATGTAAGAAATTTTGTAGTATTTATTACCTAACTGACTTCCTGATTTAGTGTATTCTTGGTTTTTTGCTTATTTTTCTGCATGCCTTGTAGTATAGTAGTAAATTGTATATTCTTTAGCAGTTACATTCAGTGCATACCTGATCTAGTATTTATACAATAATTGATTTAGTCTGTTAATACACAGATTTTTAATTTGTTAAAGAAAAATATGGTTTTGTTTAGGTGACATAACTCTGATACAACTAAATGGGTGTCATGCTTCATCAGCTATCCCAGTATGTGACCGACATGAATCCTCTGCTCTCAGACCCAGGGTTAGAATAGAGGCCTTAGGGACGAGCTGGGGCCACCCTACGTGGGTGTAATCAGAGGATTATGGATGGTTCCCAGGAACCTCCATCTTCCTGGTTAGGTAAGGCAACACATTCCCTAGTGGTTAGCTCAAGTTTTTGGGATGAGGGAAGAGGTCATGTCGTTGCCGGTATGGGAGAGGTGCTGGGTAGCATGACGAATCTGCTGCAAAAGGGGAACTGTTATTGAATGACTCCATGTTCTATCTTATGTGTAGCCATTTTGTAAGCATGTAGCCATCTTCTGTGTTTTCTTACTGTATTAATGTGTTCTTTCTGGAGGATTTATGGATATTAAATGTTTGTTTTTAACAAACCTTGAGTGAAATACTAAGTCTTTTTTGTTCCTGAATATGGCTATATGGCCTTTAGACTGGCTGGTGGGTCAAACTGACATGCTCCTAGCTGTTCACATATGTCCCTAAACATTCTCTCTAAACTTATTTAGATTTATTGTTCCAAGAAGTTAATCATGTATGGTCAACTCTGGGCTGGCGTGCATTTGGCATTTTAGATGTTAAATTCTTTATCTTGTATATTTTATTTATATTTCTTTGACCAATCTTAACAAATGAATCTAATAGATTTGAATTATTGCAATTGAACATGTAACCCTATAAAACCTGTCACTTAATAAACAGATCACTTTGGATCACATTCCATGATTTAATGTTAGTAAAAGCTCAGCTTACCTCTAACAAACATATGTTTTTGGGGTCCAAAATTCCTAATTATAGCAAATATTGGTTTGCACTAACACTTCCTACATAATGGGTGTCTTGGCAGATGTCTCATCATACATCAAATGGGGGCTTGTCCAGGATATCTGAAGACTGCATTTTTGCATTGGCTCTTGTCTGCCAGTCAGGACAGAGGCTGTGGAGACATGACAAGCGGCCCCAACAAGTAGTTTTCTCTGGGAGCAATGGAAAACTCTCCAAAGCCTAGTATGTCTAAACTTTCAGACCAAGTGAATGGAACCCTAAGAGGGACTATGGAACTGGACAGTATATGGGGAAGTATTGAATTAAGCTGGAAAGGTAAGAACCTGAGTTCTGAAATATATTCTGAAGTTGTGAAACAATTTTTGATTTGTGAGATATGCCCTGTCAAGTAGATGTTAGTGATTTTAGTCTGAGACCATCACAGGGTAACTACCTATCCTATAGGGATGGATGAGGACCCTAATCACGTTCTAGACAAAACTTAGTACCTTCATTGGATTTTGGGAGGGAAGACTTCATCTTTATATACCGTGGTAACTGTCCAGTGGGAAAAAAAACTGTAAACTTCTTCTTAGTGCATAGGGAAAATACTAATAAAGTATAGGCAGTGTGATCTCACAATTGCCACTTGAATGCATGAAAGACTGCAGTAAACTGTATTGGGCAAATTTGACAACAAAAAGTTAAAATAACTATATGAAATAGAATGGCCAAAGCTATTACCAACTTTTCCACCAGAGCGGTTTTGGATTAAGAAATGTTTGAAAAGCTGCAAAGTCATTGGCAATGATGGGAGTTACAAGTATATGCATCTGTATGTACAGTGTTTGATACCTGCTGTTAGAAACCAAAAGCCATGTATTAATCATTATGCAACATTTCTTTGCATATAACATTTTAAGAATATTGGAATTCGGCCACACCCAATGAAAAAGAAAAATCTTCTAGACAAAGGAGGAAAAAAGGGGTCAGGAATTGTGTTGCCACCCATTGGAATTCTGTATAGAAAGGCAGGGCCACCCGCCCTTGTCACTATCCCCTTGATAGATTCTTCACCCACTTCTGAGGTGCTGCCAGAGATGGAACAAAAAGGGGGATGACAAGAAGAAAGGGAGGTATACAGACATAGGTGCAGAGAAGGAAAGGTGTTGGGCTGTAATGCTGGGATTTCTGATTCTATGAAGTCTTAGGAGGGGGAAAAAAGCCACGAGTGGGGGATAATTGAGCTGGTTGGGTATATCAGACCCTCTGACAAGAGGAAGCTTGTTTCCCAACACCCTGGTGTGTGCTCCAGCCCTGGTGTTTGTGTATTTGTGTGAACAGTGATTTTGTTCTAGGTGTCTGTGCAGGTGGACAGACATTTGGTGTATGAACAAGCCCTGTCCTGTGTGTTTATACATTCCCTTGTGTGATGTGCGCTGTGTCTTGTCTGTCCTGCTGGGGACTGCTTACCATCTAGAGCTAGCTAGGTCCTTAGATTCCAGCGTGGGATTATTCCTATTGAGATGATTGTCCCACATGCAGGCAGGTTTCATGTTGAGGTTGTCTTGTGAGTACCTGTGCCTGTCTGTTCCATCTTGTTTTTTGTTCCCCCTATCCCACATAGTGTCAGCTAGTGGCCAAGTTACATGCTACACAATTGCTGGAGACAAAACTCTTTAAAATGAAAGGTGGACTTACTGGCTGCAGCAATCTAGTCAGGACAGCCTGAAACAACCCACCTTCATATGCACAGAAGGGCAGGCTCCAACACTGCCCACTTGATAGAGACCAATGTAGAAGGTGCAGGAAGCATGGTCATTGGAGTAAAGACTGCCCCCTCACTCCCTCTGTTCATTCAGGAAGGGGGCAGGCCCAAATTGGCTGCTACCAGAGACTAGCACATGGCAGAGCCACTCAGGCTCACCCCTATGACCTCAATTTTGTTCTGCCCCTATTCTGCTGTATAATTCCAAATGAGGACGACCAGGTTTCTATCAGCTGGGCCCCAGGAACCTATGGTTGGAGTAAATGTAGGGGGGGGGGGCTCATTCTGTGAACTTTATGGTTGATACGGTGCTGAACACTCAGTTAATCCAACAACTAGCACCTTTCATACAGAACAGCCCAGATTGTGGGAGCTACTGGACAAGGTGGGAAGCATCACTTTATTGTACCTCAGCAATGCACCTTGGAAGACAGATGTTAGTGAAATGAATGGGTCTCCATGTTCTATGCTATATGTAGCCATTTTGTGAGCAAGTAGCCATCTTCAGTGTCAATAATTTTGTACTTTTCCTTTAACAATATTTGCTAAAATGTATGGAAGAATAGGAAGGGACCTTGATGGTTAGAACATTCCAAGGCCCTAGATTGAATATTTTGGGTCATTGCGCCCCTATAAAAGTTTGTCAATCAATAAACATTACTTTGGGTCACATCCCATGCTATATGGTTTAATGTTAATCTCTCGAGCTCAGCTTACCTTTAACTTTGAATTTTGACCCTAAAAAGCGTATTGCATTGCTATTACTGACTTTTGCATTAACCTTTTGGCACCCTACAGTGGCCTGACACTGGATCAACTCCAGACCCCAGCGAAGAATTAGTGACTTTTACTCCCTCGCAAAAAATTGCAGACAGAGCACGCTATACATAGACTAGAATCATTTCTTACCGATACCTTTTTCATGAGTCCATCACAGCACACATGAAGGTTGCCCCACCTGTGTTCCCTGGGACAGGAAAAAGGAGAGCTCGTTAAAAGGCCACCTCCCACTGACTAACTCCAGTGACTTCCAAATCATCACAACTGATATGTGGCCCTACAGCTTTATTAACACTGAAAGGCCTCAAAACATGTAATATATAGATTACAAACCATACAAGGATGGGAAAGTATGTGCTGTCATGATGGACTCATAGACTAGAATTATTTCTTACCGATAATCTTTTCCATTAATCACGTCCATCCTGACAGCACATATGGAGGTATACCAAATCCCCTGATGCCTAGGGGGGGGGGGGGGGGGGGGAATCTGCCTGAAGCACTCTCTGCCTAAAGGCCAGTTCCCTACTAGAATGAAGGTTTAGTCTATAGTGTTTTGCAAAGGTTTGAATATTCGCACAAGTTGCTGCCCTGCAAATTTGTTCTACCGAGGCCCCACTGCGTTCCGTCCAAAAGGCGGCGAGAGCCCTGCTGGAGTGGGTCCTTGTCCCCTCCAGAGCAGACAGACCTCTGGCTCTAAGTTTCCTAGATTGTTAACCTGATCATCTAGCAATTGTAGCCTTAGAAGCCGACTGGCCTTTATTGGCAACCTGAAATTGGAGAAAAAACCTTTCTGATTTTCAAAAAGACCGAGAGGCTTGTAAGTAGGCTTTAACCTCTCTACGGACATCCAAATTATGTAGTCGCTGCTCTTTCTTATTGCTAAAATTTTGACGGAAGGAAGGTAACGCTATCTCTTGAACCATATGGAAGGGGGACGCTACTTTGGTAAAACAGGAGTGGTTCTAAATATAAAGCATCTTCTAAAACCCCTAAATAGGGTTCTATGCAAGATGGTGCCTGTAACTCGCCGATTCTTCTCGCAGATGTAATGGCAATCAAAAAGGTGACCTTAATAGATAGATTTCTTGCAGAAATTTGTTGAGTGGGTTTGTGAGATAGCGGAAGACTTCCAGGTTTGGGGCCCAATTTCCGGAATCCAACCTCTCTGCTCAGGAAATCCGCTACTCGGTTTAGCAACCCTTTTAGCTGGACTGCTGATAGATGCAGTGTGTTCTGCCCATGACCGGATTCTTCTCGCCATGTGTTGTAAGCGGGGTATTGGGTGCCTCCCTGGAGGCGGAGAAAAGATATTGCAGTTGTTATCTGAAAACCTCTTTGTGTGTTCCACATAGCAAGTCTCCTGATCTACACAAATGGGGTTGTGAGCCACTCTCCAATCTTCCAGACATGGATGAAGTGGAATTAGATGCATGCTCCAGTGGGATGAGATCCTAATCCCACAGCAAGTCCTCAGATTCCCGTATAAAGGAACAGCATTAATGATGTATGGTAATTAGTCTCACCACTTCTTGATCACGAGTAACTTTTTTCCTTCCTTGGTCATGATGTACAGCAACAGCTGTTTCGTCCCATAGCATGGGTCTTTTTCAAGCTGATTTACATAAACATGCTGCCACCTCCATTTTATATCAATACATTACTTATTAACCAATCACCAATACACACCTAATTAAAACTTACTCAGTACTTGTGTTATACCTCCTTTTTTCCTTGTCATGGGGTGGCACGTGAGTGACAACAGCTCCATCCACTCCCCTGCTGCTGAGAACATGCTTACCGACATCCGCGTCTGTTCCTCACTTCTGCGCATGCGCAGGGCTCACAATAACCTGCACGGGACTCCCAACCTCCAGTGTCACCCTCTGGCTGTGTAAATACCCAGCGCATGCGCAGGCTAACCAACATCGCGTGGCACTTTCTATTAGGCTCAATGTGGGCTCAGCAGTGTATGTATGCTGGGGTGTTACCATGACAACCAAAAACTTTTTCTGCGGTTCAAGTAGAGTAACCTCATTCTCCTAAGAAATGACTACTTCCTGGCCCAATTTAAAAATAGGGGTTTACTTAATAAAGCAAGGAATAAATGTCACATGCAACGCATTTCGGCATAACATACGCATTCATCAAGCATAAATTCCTATCACAAATATCGCTATAAACATACCATGTGTTTGTATGTGGGAGGATCATCCTCAGAGTCCAGCCTGCATAGAGCGCCACTCAGGCGCTTAATCGTGACTTACACCCTCTGGTGTCATCAAAAGGCATCTGGAGCGCATGTAGCGTTCCACAGCCCATGTCACACGCCGGCGCGATGATGTAATCTGTAGTTCTCCAATTCTCGAATGGAAAGCACGTTGCGTTCCACGGCACAGATCACGTGCCGGCGTGATGACCTAACACACTTTACTTTGAGTCTTATTTTTGGAATGCTGTATGCACTCCATGATCGCGGAACCCTCCGTTCTATATAAATGTCCCTATGCTGCCGGTGATTTACACCCCTTGGCTAATAGTTTTTTATTACATTTGTTATAATTAATGGATTATTAATCTGAGGGCCATTTATAAATTACAAAATGTAAAACTGGATTTATAATTTTACTATACAATACTTTTGCTCTAATGCCAGCTATTAAAATGATATAAATGGATAAATATATGCGTATGCAATCAATATCTCCCAAAACAGTACATCAATACTTTCACTAAAAATCCAACTATTCTTGATGTATAGATGGATGTATATGCAATATATCAAGAAAAATCATCCAGTTAAAATACATTAGACCCCTCCCTTAAATTGTGCTTTTTTTTTTTTTTTTTTTTTTTTTTTTTTTTTCCTAAGGCTTCATTTATACTTTTTGCAGGCTAATGTGTCTATCCAGAACATTTCCCTCACTCGTAGACGGGAAAGCTACTTGGAGGTGATACATTCTAGTGGTGTCGCCCTCCTTTTGGTATAATATGTTCCATAAAATGTCAAGACACTGTTTTAAAAAAAAAAAAAAAACCTGTAGAAATATTGCTTTGCTGGTTTATGTGAGTCCTAAGGGTTTTCGTTGTATGCCCAATATACTGTAGTCCGCAAGGGCATTCTAATGAAGAACAAAGGCAGAGCTACAGTTTAAAAACTGATTTAATTTTCATTATTTTTTTTTTGTTGCCGTTTCTTAAAAACCTCCTTTCTCCCTTGCATAATTGATATGCAGCCCTTACAGCGTCTTTAGTTGCATTTAAAGACCCCCACAATAGATTGTTTTATGGGTCTTTTTTGTGAGTACCTGAACACTTCTTTTCTGGGTTAGAAGGTGCTGGTATATTTGGGAGTCTTCTGTTCTTGTGATATACGGTACTACTATTTTTGGACTTTCTAAAATCTCTTTATAAGATCTCTTTTCAAAATCCCCCAAGTTTTTCTTTAATATAATTCCAATAATTTTATATTGTATAATGCTTTGTTATACATTTTTATTTATTTTTTTTTAATTAAAACTATTGGAATCGTTCATCTTGCCTCTATAGTAGAATCTCTTCCTTAAAGGGGGGGGGGGGGGGGATTCCGAAAATGCTTTATTGTAAGCAGAATCGATGAGGTCCAGCGGATAGTTCTTCTCTTTAAAACAAGTTTTTAAAACCAGTGCTTGCTGTTCAAAAACTTCAATAGATGAAAAGTTCCTTCCAACACGTTTAAATTGTCCATAAGGGATATTTATCTTCCAACTCTTAAGACAACTTGCAAAACTCAGATCGCTATTAGTATGTTTAAAGTGTCTTAGTATTTATCACCCCATCTCTTAAATTACCGAATCCAAAAAAACACTTCAACCGAATTGACATTTCAACTTCAAAAGGAGAACGAGGTTACGCCACTTGAAGCGCAGAAAAAGCCTTCTCCCCATCTGCGCTATCCATGGTGCCTGCCAGGTGAAAATGGAGCCTGAGGATCATGGAGGAGCTCCAGGGATTCAAAATTGGCTCTATGCCGCTGAAGCGGCGCCGCTACAACCCTGGAAGCCAGACGCCGCTAGATACCGGGACTGAAGTGCAGAGCCAATCGCACCTGCCGCTTAGACCCCTCCACTCGCTGGTGCCATTCGTTGGATGGAGCCGCCCAACGACTGCCTCGACCTGGCCGGATTCCCCATGCCCTGGTGAGGAGCGTACTCCGGCCCGCAGCAACCTCCATCCACAGCACAGAGAACTCCCTCCTGTGTCCGATTGGGACAGGAAGAACACTGGCATTAGTCGGTGGGAAATGGCATTTTAAAGAACTCTCCTTTCTGTCCCAGGGATCACAGGTGGGGCGACCTCCATGTGTGCTGTCAGGATGGACATGATGGAAAGTAAGATTTCTAACAAAGTGTCTTTTTCCTAGGCTGCTTTCGCATGAGCGCATATCTGTTCACCGTTTTCACAGCCAACCAATATGTGCTATGATCTGATGCATTAGATTCCAATGCATCAGATCACATGGGCGTATTTCTGCGAGGTAAAAATGCCCAGCTAAGCCAATGTAGCGCAGGACCTTTTTACATCCGGCCCAAAAGATAGTCCTGGAAAGATAGTCCTGGAAACTGGATACTATCCTTATTGATCTCATTTATCCTTACTTATTCTTATGTATCCATGAATCTGAAGTTATAGTCATTGTCATTTAGTTCCTTAATATATACTGTTCATCTTCTTTACTGCCCTTCCAGAGCAGCATATCTATTTATACAGAATCGTACGCAGATCTGAGAATCTATTACTTTCAAAAACTCCCATTACTAAATTTGCCAAACTGGGTGCGTATTTAGTCCCCATGGCTCTCCCAAGTATGTCAGTAAAAATTTGGTTGTATGAAAAATTATCCTGTAATCTAAATAAGTCCGCTTTTAAAATAAAATCTTAGTTGCTGGGACAGAAGGAGGTCTTCTCCTAGGACAATACTTATAGCACTGGTCCCCAATTCATGGGAGATGTTGGAATACAGCGCCTCAACATCCAATGTGCACCATAAAAAAGGCATTCAGATTGACAAGTCAAATTGGACGTTGTGGTTGGACTAAAGGATAAGCCCTCCTTAGTTGATTATTAGATATATTGAAAATGCAACATATTTTGGCTTGATCAAAAGTAGTAATTTCCTCCATCTGTGAGGTGGATTTTTCATGAGTTTGGGGGGGTTTTTTTTGTTTGTTTTTTCTAGATTTCTTTTTTGCACAGCTGTGATTTGTGATACTGTGGGATAGAAATGATGGATTTAGTGTGAATACACTCCAAAATCTCTCAATGATCTCCGCACCAAAGATTTATTGGATCTTCAAATTAAATACATTGGTGAATGGATTAAACAAAATACTTGAACATATAGGAAAAGCTTCCGTTATGTCTGTTGAATAATTGTGTGTATATGAATTTTGGTGTGTAATTTTTTTTAGGATGTATTTTATATTCGTGTGGATCATAGCTGGTGTATTTTTTTCTTGTTTATACACAAGGCTTTACATTATATATTTTTGGCATTACTTAAGTAACTTTTCATTATCATATTGTCAGGGAAATTCTGCGTACAGCACCAATGCCCAGCCCCCCCCCCCCCCCCCCCCCGATGCCCAGCTGTCAGCGGTAAAGAAGAAACGCCACACACGGAGGTCTGGTATAGTTCCTCACATGGGGAAACAACTGCGCACTTTATTACAGATTACATGGAGCTTTATACCCCTTATCACGTCATTAGAAGTGTCTTATTGGCTCAAATCCACCGCATAACCATATATGTGATCTCTGCAGTACCGCCTAAGGCAGTATTAGTCATATACGTAGTTAAACAGTCGTTATCTAGATACTGGGAAAATAACCAATCACGCGGCCTTCATATCCGGTTCTTCTTTGCAGTTTTCAAGATGCATTTGTCTTCGCCTTGCAAAGCCTTGGCATATCTGATATGATTTTTAAGGCTACATATTAAGATTTTTGCATTTTAGCATTGCATAGAACTTGCATACAGGTAGAAAAGCATAAAAAACATATGGCAATATATACAATATATACCTCACATTATATAAATGTTATATTTTTATTATGTGATATTGGATATAAAGTTTTTTACAATAGTGTTTTTTATTAATTATAATTCTGATGTATTTATGGGAACATGAAAAAGGGGGGGGGGGGGAGGTTTAGATTTGGTTAATGACACAGAATTTTCAACACCCTGAATTCAAAAATAGTTTGTGGTTTTAGCGTACCTGCAGAGTAAAGTATGTTCACTCAACATATCTGTGAAGTAATTATGATAAGGGGCAATTAAACTATTGGTGATTTTTGGAAAATATAAATTGTTAACCTCATTGTCCACTTCTCGCCTGGAGGTATTGTAAACTTGATTCCAAGTGTTGCCACGTTTTCAGCAGTGCTAAAACCGCTGCCCATTCATTTCAATGGGCGACGCAGGGCTGAAAACTGCCAAAAATAGAACTTGCATCGCTGTCAAAGCGCAGCGTTGGGAGACGCTGTGTTTTCAGCCCTGTGTGAGCAGCCCCATTGAAATGAATGGGAGTGTTGTACAGCGTTTAGCGCTGGGCTGAAAAGGCAGCGCTAAACGCTGTATAAAACGCCCTGTGTGAGGGAGGCCTAAGGCCTCGGTCAGACGGGCGTTTTCTCATGCGATTTGCGCATGCGCCAGCGATCCACGCATATATAGACCCAATGCTTCGCAATGGGATCGGTCACATGTCCGCTTTTTATGCAGATGTGCGATAAATTATAGGACACAACGATTCACAGAACGTGCCTATCTGCGTTCTGCAATTCCTTGTGTTCTATATATGCAGTCAACGGGGCCGGCGGCAGCAGCGCCGACCCCATTGAGAACATATACTATAAAGATTGTTCCCCTCTGTCACAGCTGTAGCAGCTGTGGCAGAGAAGAACGATGTTCGCCCATTGAATTCAATGGAGCCGGTAATACAGCCGGCTCCATTGAAAGCAATGGGCTGTCGGCGAGCGCGGGATGAATTTTCGGGAAGGGATTAAAAATATAAGCCCTTCCCTGAAAACCATCCTGAACTGCTCTCTGTAGTATTCAGCAGGCGGGGATTTAAAATCCCCGCCTGCTGAATGAGCTGCCTCTGATTGGTCACAGCCCTCACCAATCAGGCAGCTCACTCACCCATTCATGAATGGATGAGTGAGAGCTGCCACTGATTGGCTCAGCGCAGGGACCAATCAGTGGCAGCTCTCAGCTGTCATTCAGCTGAGAGCTGCCCCTGATTCGTCCCTGCGCTGAGCGATCGCCGGCAGCCCATTGCTTTCAATGGAGCCGGCTGTATTGCCGGAGCCATTGAATTCAATGGGCAAACATCGGATTGGTCACAGCCCTCAGCAATCAGAGGCAGCTCTCACTCCCCCATTCATGAATTCATGAATGGGTAAGTGAGTGCCTCTGATTGGCTGAGCGCAGGGACCAATCAGAGGCAGCTCTCAGCTTTCAGCTATTAAATGACAGCTGAGAGCTGCCTCTGATTGGTCTCTGCGCTCAGCTGGCAATTCAATGGGCGAACATCGTTCTCCTCTGCCACAGCTGTGGCACAGCTATTGCAGAGGATAGCGGGCAGTGCAGGGCAGTTTCACTGAAAACGCTGCTAGGTGCAGCTTTTTCAGCAAATCGTCGGCCCCGCTCACGCGATTTACGGATGCGCATCCCTTATGCGATCCGCAAATCGCGGGAAAAAACGTCCGTGTGACCGAGGCCTTAGGCTGTGTTCATGTTTTTTGTTGCAGTTTTGACCCACAATTAAAAATCACATCAGAAAACTGCATACGCTATTAAAAACCACATGTTGACTCAAACAATACATGCATTATTTTTTTATTTATTTTTTTAGCTCCATGCAGGTTTCTGGTGCGTTTTTTTAGTTGTGCGTGAAGTGTGCAATCATACACAGTACATACCCAGGTTATACCAGCTGTACATATATAATCATACACAGTATATACCCAGGTTATACCATCTGTACATATATAATTATACACAGGAGATACCCAGATTACACCAGCATGCTCTATATCACTGTATACAGGCTGTATATATATAATTACATACAGAAGATTTCCTGTTTATAGTAATCTGGAGATCTGTATATAATTATATATGTACAGCTGGTATAGCGGGCAGCCTGTAAATGAAAGTCCTTTGATCACATGACCGGATCTGACTCATGTGATCCGCGTTGCTATGCCAACCAAAGGTCCTCCTGCACTTTCATTTACTGGCTGTGCATCCATCGCTCCGAAGGGGAGTAGAGCCACACTAGCCCCTCCCCCTGGTAATCCTGGCTGGCAGTGACTGGTAGACTGTGGCCACTCACAACTGCAGTCTTTCAGTGGGAGGAGCGTGCTAAGGGAGTCTGCAGCCTGTAATTGGCTGCCGTCTCCCCGGGGAACAGCCCTTCCCTCTGCAAGTGCCCACCTGCAGCGCTGCCTCCCTCCTCCTCCCACAACCACACACTGTCGGACGCGGCAATCACGTGACCGACAGTGCCAGTAATGCACGCAATGTGCATTTTGTATATGGTGGGACCTGTGGGCCCTCAGTGGCCATTACGACCCCTGCGATCCCTCACGGTACGCCACTGGCTGTAGTGCTTTCAAGATTTAATAGGTACTGAGAGAGGAGAAAACTACAGGCTGTGCAAAACCGCTAAGGTTTGAGCTTGCTGTGAACACGGCCGTCATGCGGTGGGCTCCTAATTCACGATGACAGCGTTATATATGGATCATTGGATTTAGATTTCGGAGCAGAAAAGAGAGGATTCCCCTTACAAGAATTAGGATCTTAGGGTCTTTATTCATATTGAATTCTGCATAGCCGTTTAGGAGAGGAGAACATTCTGTGTAATCACGTGTGGCCACCAGGTGGCAGGCAAGGTCAGTATTTTTCACTGTGCTCAGATCTTTACCGCTATCACAAGGAGGCTGTGGGATAATTGTTGCTTTGTGCTAAAGGTGGATTGCTAAAATCGTATTGCGGGACGAGTTGTATTTTTAAATGGTGCCATTTAATGTACCATAAAAATGTGCTGAAAAAGGTAAAAGTAAAATGAAAAACATACGACATTCCGCCATCTTTCAAGTGCATCTTGTTTCTGTGGCGCACAAACTCCAACAAAAATGACCCGATAACTTTATTCTACGGGTCAATACGATTTCTAGGATACCAAATTTGTAGTTTTTTTTTTTTTTTTTGTTTTTTTTTTTTTTAAAGATTCAATTTTTTTAAAACTTTCTGCCACCATCTTCCGCATACAGTAACTTTATTTTTCCGTTGGCATAGTAGTTCGAGGGCTCATTTTTTGCAGGACACCCTGTAGTTTACGTTGGTACCAGTTTGGAATACATACGACTTTGATTTTTAGTTTTTATTGCATTTTTTCTGGAGGACAGTGTGAAGCACTGGGTGCGGCTTGGAGACTTCTCGGCCTCATCACTTCTCTAGTGATTGGCCAGGTTCTATATATCAGCTCTCTTGCTGATTTATGGGCACAGCTCCTCTCTGGCTGTGTAGACCAGGTTAGGCAGCTACAAGCACCAGTGACTCTATCATGGGACCCTGTGCACCACCACCCCACCCCCGCTGCACTGGTTTGAGCTTGTTGATGGATTATCCGCTTAGTGACAGCCTCATTTGCCTTTTTACATCCTGGCCTGCTGGGCTTTAATCCTCAGGGACGTAATAACATGCAGCCCCTGAGGATTAAAGCCCTGCAGGCTCTATGCTGTCAGTTACTGGAGGTAGCCAATGATCTGGAGCTGTCATGGGAGGGTTGCCGCAGCCTCCCATGACAAGATTACGTACCTAAGGCCCCCGGATTTATCCATGGACCTTACTCTGGCTTTTGCGCACGGGCCAGTCGCCAAAGTGGCAGACGCATGTGCAAAAGCCACAGATCACCCAGGCAATTTAAAATCTCCTAGCTACCACACGTAGCCAAATGACTGGAGGTTTCACAGGGAGCCACGGTACAGGTTCCCGGGTCATATGATTGCCACCATCTAATGGATAACGTCGATGACAAATGTAAAAAAGAAAAAAAAAAAGATTAAAATTTCACCTCCCTTGACATATCTGATCAATGAGGGGAGGTGAGAATACTTGCCCAAGGCCTCCAGTAATATCCCCACAGGATCTTTATCCGCTGATCGTTCCCCCAACTTCAGCATATGCACCCATTGGTAAAATGGCGGACGCAAGCACAGAAGCTGGGGAGAGTCTGGAAAATTTAAAATCTCCTGGCTACTAAAGGTAGTAGAGAGCCCCGAGCAGTGACAGAAGGCTGCGGTCTCAGATCACGTCATCATCCAACAGATAATGACAATCACGTAAAAAGTTAAAAGCATTCACGTTCGACTTTTTTCCGATTTTGGGCCATCTTGTGTAGCCTGACAAAAGATTAGGGCCACAATGGGTATATTTCTGAACATGGGACAAACAGGGGGATCCATGTTGGGGTGTAAGTCTTCATTTAGATGGGTAATGTCATTTAAAATTTTTTTTTTGTACAATTCCCAAAAAATGAAAATTGTCATTTTCCCACTTGCTTTGCTTACATTTATTCACAAACTGAGGTCAAAATACACAGTACACCCCTAGATGAATTCATTAAGGGGGTCTAGGTTTCTGTGTGTGTGTGTGTGTGTGTGTGTGTGTGTGTGTGTGTGTGTGTGTGTGTGTGTGTGTGTGTGTGTGTGTGTTTTTCTTCATCGCTTTGGCAGCTCAAGGGCTCTACAAGTGGGCAATGGGGCCTAAATCACCTTCAAACAAAGTCTGTTTTGAAAGCCACTGGCTGCTCCTTTCGGTTTGGGCCCTGGTGTGCATAAAGACATATTAGGGCCACAATGGGTATGTTTCTGAACACAGGACAAAACAAGAGTATCCATTTTGGGGTGTAAATCCTCGTTTTCATGCGCATTATTGGAAAAAAAAACTCATTTTTACAAATGTCACTTTAAATTTTATTTTCTCTCCTCTAAATTGCATTAATTCCTGGAACAAAAACAAAACTGGTCAAAATACTCCTGACTGCCCCCCCCCCCCCCCCCCCTTGGCTTGGTGCAGGAAAACAATGTTTAAAATGTTAAGGAATGTTAAATTTGTACGTCTCCTAAATGGTTAAAAAAAGGTTTGTTAAATGTGCACCATAAAGTAAAACTGATATATCTTGTGCAGTGTTTGCATATATAAGATTAGAATTGAAAATTTTTCCCCAAACTTTCTAAAATCTTGGCATTTTTAATAACTATTCACAAATTCTATTGGTCTATTTTTACCACCTAAATGTGGTGAAAAAACAAGGTCAGAATCACCTGGATATGCAAAACCTTTATGGAGTTATTAGATGTTAAAATGACACGGCAGATTTCCAAAATTTGGCTCTGTCACTAAGGGTTTATACTGAGGTGACAATCTGCCAAGACACCCAGGACGCGGGAAGTGAACAGATTTATTTCTGTTGACACAATTTAGTCAGAGTGAACACTGCTCACAAATATCTGACTGCCTTATTACATCACATACAACAGTTTATACATTGAGTAGGCAAGCTTATTGAAAGCCAACACTGACTGGTTCATCTTTACACAAAGACCCAGAAATATGTTTTCACTTTCACAAGTTTAGGAAAGGGAGCAGTAGAGAGTAAAGGGAGGGGGTTAGTGGGCGAATTCCAGTGATCGGTTCCTGGTAGCTGATTACACAGGGTATACTAGCTGCAGCTAGTATCACACAGGAGAAGATTAGATACATAGCAAAGCAGACTATGTACAAACAACTAGGTTTCAAGAGGAAGGGATTCTAATAAGGCTCAAATTACTATCCAGTAGCACCTTTATTTGTTAGATACATATGTAACAAAGATTATATATAATATGATTCAACCTCCAGGCTGATAATGCAGAAATAGCTTGGGTCCTCATACCACATTTTTCACCCTTTGATAGCCATCACTTGCTAGCATCTTAATTTGGGGGTTTATATGTCCATAGACTGGAGCATAAGATAGATAGGCTATACTCAAGTGTCTAGCCATGCTTTAGAGAAAGGATATACTGGATTATAGCATATGATCTGTGAACCTTGTTCAGACATGTAGTAGGTGGTCTTATTGTATGTGCAACTCCCTACTTGTCTTCCTTACCCGTATAGTAAGCATGGTACACTAATGTCTTGGTGGTGCTTCTACCCATTCTAGCTTTTTGTACACAATTATCACAATTATTGGCATAAATCCAGTCTTCCTGTATGTAGAGTAATCCCCCCCCCCATCCCCAACACAGTCTGTAGTTGGTGCTTTCTTCTTGTTGTCTTGGAGCTGTGGCTACCACCTCCCATAGGTGTTTGAGGGAAGAACAATGTTTAAGTGGTCACTACAGAGACGGTGGTTTTCACAATCTGCATCTGCCTCGCCGCTTTCCAGGCTTCCAGGAGGGGGCAAGGTCTCAGTCTGGTCCAGAACCCTTCTGGAGGTTTTTATGGTGAGCTTCAGGGGATCGGTTGGGTGTGGTAAGCAAGCACGGTCAATGTAGGCCACTGACTCTGGTATGGTGGATTCAGGCTCGCGTCTCAGCAACTTCAACAGTCAGGGTAGACGTGATAACGGTGTATGGACCCTTCCATCTTGGTTTATGAGGCCTCTGATGCCAATCTTTCACCCAGACTTTTACCCCTGGAAGAAAAAGTACACAGCAGTATCCAGACATATTAGGTAACGTTTGCACAGCAAATATTCAAACAAGTAGGTAACCGTTCTCCTGCTCTTTTGGCAATAGTTGCCATGGTTTTGCCCAGGGCAAGCATCTGCTGGTGACTTCTCTCCCACTATTTTGTGGTTTGCTCTAATCCCCAACACTACTTGGGTAGGCCTTCCCTACATCTTAAGAGGAATAAGCAGTTATTTTAGCAGGGGCGGATCGGATTCGTAGCAGAGCAATGAGCAGGACTTGTGGCCATTTTAGAAGAGTCTCCTGACAGAGCTTCCCTAAAGCAAGTTTTAAGGTCTGATTCATGTGTTCAACCTTTTCTGAGGTCTGTAGGCGAAGAACAATTTCCATCTGATCTTGACAGCTGGCTAGCTTTTGTATAATCTCTGCAGCAAAGGCTGCTCCGTTGTCTGACCCAATCCACATCGGTAGACCGCGTCTTGGAATTATGTATCAGTAGTGCTCTGGCCACGTCGGTTGATTTTTCAGTCCTAGTGGGGTAGGCCTCCAACCACCTTGTGTAAGTACGGACAAAGACCAGGAGATACGTCTATCCATCAGCTGCAGGCATTTGAGTAAAGTCCACAAATACATCTTGGAAGGAAGCAGCTCCATAAGGGCTTATTCAGATGACCGTATATCGGCTGTGTTTTCACGCTGAGCCGATATACGGTGTCCTTGTCTGCAGGAAGGGGAAGGGGGGGAAATGGAAGAGGCAGGAGCAGGAACTGAGCTCCCGCCCCTTGCCACCATTTGCAATGGGAGAGGCGGGGCAGGGGTGGAGCTAAGCACTGTCACTTAGCTCCGCCCTATCCCCTCCTATTGCAAATAGTGGCAAGGAGTGGGGAGGGGGCAGGAGCTCAGTTCCTGCTCCTGGCTCTTCCATCCTCCCCGCCTGCAGACGGGGACACAGTGTATCGGCTCGGTGTGAAAACCCAGCCGATATACGGTCGTCTGAATAAGCCCTAAGATTGCATCCCTGGAGTCTTCAGAGGACCTTATCTGGGATTATTTTTAGCGCAAATGACACATTTTCTGGTACTCGCTTGGTAAGTCTTGGGATGTACAGCATATCTTTGATTAAATCTTCCATAGTGGTGGACCCATAGTGTGTCCCCGCATGCACTTTCTTGATGATCTCCGTTGCTAGCGCTGTTGAGACCACACTTCCATCTGAGAGGATGAACCAGCCTTCAGGTGTGTATTTTCCATCTTCCGTCTTTAGCCATTTGTTTATCTTGATTGTAGCAGGGGTTCCAGTCACTGAGGGAAGCTGGGAAGAGGGCTTGTAGCTCTTTTAGCAGTTAGGAGAGTGGCAGCTTGCTTGGCATCAGCTTTTCGGTTTCCCTGTGCAATGTGTGAGTCTCCCTTCTGATTTCCTTTAGGCCTTAGTCAGACGGGCGTTTTTTCGCGTGATTTGCGGATTGCATGACGGATGCGCATTCGCAAATCGCGTGACCGGTGCGCGCAAGTCGCCCGCAAATCGCCCGAAAATCTGCTCCTAGCCGCGTTTCATTAGAAACGGGCCGGAGCTGTCCAGCGCATTGCATTCAATGGAGACGGCAATACAGCCGTCTCCATTGAAAGCAATGCGCTGCGGGCGAGCCCGGGATGAATTGTCGGTAAGGGCTTAAATATATAAGCCCTTACCTGCAATTCATCCTAAAATGTGTAAAAATAAAAAAAAAATTGTATACTCACCTTCTGCCGGCAGCCGGAGCTCCGCGCGGCCGTCCTGCAGTGGGTGTGAAGGGGGTGTGAGTCAGACCTGCCCCCTGATTGGCTCAGCGCTGAGCCAATCAGAGGCATGCCTCACTCACACCCATTCATGAATTCATGAATGGATGAGTCAGACCTGCCCCTGATTGGCTCAGCGCTGAGAGGCAGCAGTCACTCACCCATTCATGAATTCATGAATGGGTGTGTGAGTGTTTTCAGCCTCTGATTGGTCAGGGCTGTGACCAATCAGAGCAGATCATTCAGCAGGCGGGGATTTTAAAGCCCCGCCGGCTGAATAGTGCCAAGAAGCAGTTCAGGAGAACTGACAGCAGCCGCGGCTGGACTCCAGCTGCAGCGGAAAGGTGAGTATACAATTTTTTTTTTTAGTTTAACACATTTTAGGATGAATTGCCGGGAAGGGCTTATATATTTAACCCCTTCCTGACAATTCACCCCGCGCACGCCGGCAGCCCATTGCTTTCAATGGAGCGGCTGTATTGCCGGCTCCATTGAATTCAATGGGCAAACATCGTTCTCTGCCACAGCTGTTACAGCTGTGGCAGAGACGAATGATTTGTCTTCTATATGTTCTCAATGGGGTCGGCGCTGCTGCCGCTGGCCCCATTGAGCGCATATACAGAAGAGAACAGGAATCGCAGATCGCAGATAGGTGCGATCTGCTTATTATTATTTTTTTTTTTTTGGTTCTATAATTTATTGGACGAGCGCATAAAAAGCGCTCGTGTCCGATACCATTGCAAAGCAATGGTTTTAAAAAATCGCCGGACGCATGCGCAAATCGCGGCTAAAAATGCCCGTCTGACTAAGGCCTTACAGTGAATGACTGCCACTTGGGTAGGGGCCCACACAGCTTCTAATAGTTACAGAATGAGAGGAGCATGCTTTAATTCTTGACCTGCAGAAGTGATCAGGCAGTTTACTTTGTACGGGGCCCCAGGAACATGGAGGGTGGAGAAGACCTACTTTGAGTCAGTGAAGATATTGACTTTCACCCCAGCTGCCAGCTCTAGGGCTCTGATAAGTGCAATAAGTTCTGCCTTTTGAGCTGAAGTTCCTTTGGGCAGTGGTTCCGCTTCTATAGAAGTCTGTAGGGTGATCACTACATATCCAGAATAGCGTATGCCTTCATCCACGAAGCTGCTACCATCAGTGTAATATTCATGAGGAGCTTGAAGAGGTGTATACTGTAGATCAGGACAGCTGCTAAAGACTTCATCCATCACGCCACAGCAGCACAGCAGTTCTGGTCGGTGGGTCCAGTTCTAGTGGGCAACGTGGTTTAGTGGGTGCACACTTCCAATTTCAGTCTTGGGTTTTCACATAGGAGGCCTTGGTACTTAGTCATGCAAGCATTTGTCAGCCAGTGGTGAACTTTGGCTTCCAGAGTTAGGATAGAATGAGGCACCCATGCTGTGAAATCTTGACCCATGGTAAGCTGGTTAGCCTCTGTAACCAAGGCCACTGTTGCTTCCAGTCCTCTCAGGCAGGGAGGCCATCCCATGGGAACCTTGTCAAGTTATTTGGAGAGATGGGCAACAGGTTGATGCCATGATCCCATCATTCGGGTGAAAAATAGAGATGAGCGAGCACCAAAATGCTCGGGTGCTCGTTACTCAGGACGAAATTATCGCGATGCTCAAGGGTTTATTTTGAGTAACGAACCCCATTGAAGTCAATGGGCGACCCAAGCATTTTTGTATATCGCCGATGCTCGCTAAGGTTTTCATTTGTGAAAATCTGGGCAATTCAAGAAAGTGATGGGAACGACACAGCAACGGATAGGGCAGGCGAGGGGCTACATGTTGGGCTGCATCTCAAGTTCCCAGGTCCCACTATTAAGCCACAATAGCGGCAAGAGTGGCCCCCCCCCCTCCCAACAACTTTTACTTTTACTTCTGAAAAGCCCTCATTAGCAATGCATACCTTAGCTAAGCACCACACTACCTCCAACAAAGCACAATCACTGCCTGCATGACACTCCGCTGCCACTTCTCCTGGGTTACATGCTGCCCAAACCCCCCCCCCCCCCCCGCATGACCCAGTGTCCACAGCGCACACCAAAGTGTCCCTGCGCAGCCTTCAGCTGCCCTCATGCCACACCACCCTCATGTCTATTTATAAGTGCGTCTGCCATGAGGAGGAACCGCAGGCACACACTGCAGAGGGTTGGCACGGCTAGGCAGTGACCCTCTTTAAAAGGGGCGGGGCGATAGCCCACAAAGCTGTACAGAAGCAATGAGAAATATAATCCTGTGCCACCGCCATCAGGAGCTGCACACATGGGCATAGCAATGGGAAACCTATGTGCCACACACTATTCATTCTGTCAAGGTGTCTGCATGCCCCAGTCAGACTGCGGTTTTTTTATAAATAGTCACAGGCAGGTACAACTCCGCAATGGGAATTCCGTGTGCACCCACAGCATGGGTGGCTCCCTGGAACCCACCGGCTGTACATAAATGTCTCCCATTGCAGTGCCCATCACAGCTGAGGTAACGTCCGATTAAATGCAGGTGGGCTTCGGCCCACACTGCATGCCCCAGTCAGACTGGGGTTCTTTAGAAGTAGACACATGCAGTTACAACTCCCTGTGGACCCACAGCATGGGTGGCTCCCTGGAAGCCACCGGCGGTACATAAATATATCCCATTGCATTGCCCAGCACAGCTGATGTAATGTCAGCTTTAATGCAGGTGGGCAAAAAATTAATTGGATTACACTGTAGGCGAGGGCCCCAAAAAATTGGTGTACCAACAGTACTAATGTACCTCAGAAAAATTGCCCATGCCCAACCAAGAGGGCAGGTGAAACCCATTAATCGCTTTGGTTAATGTGGCTTAATTGGTAACTAGGCCAGGAGGCAGCCCAGTTAAAATAAAAAATTGGTTCAGGTGCAAGTATCAACGCTTTAACCCCTTAATGACACGGCCTATTTTGGCGTTGAGGACCAAGCGATTTTTTTTTTTTTTTTTTTTTTTTTTTTTTTTTTTTTTTTTTTTTTGGTATGTTTCCATCTCCATTTTTCAAAAGCCATATCTTTTTATTTTTCCGTGGACGCGGCCGTATAAGGGCTTGTTTTTTGCGTGGCGATCTGTAGTTTTTATCGGTGCCACTTTTGGGTATATAGACAATATCGTAAATTTTTTTTTTTTTTGATAACAGGGAGAGAAAACGCATCAATTCTGCCATAGATTTAAAAATTTTTTTTTACAGCGTTAATCATGCAGCATAAATGACACACTAAATTTTTTCTGCGGGTCGGTACGGTAACAACGATACCAAAATTGTTATTTTTTTTTTTAGGTTTTTACACTTTTTTGCAATAAAACCCCCTTTTTTTTGGAAATTTTTTTTTTTTCTCTATAGCTGCATTCAAAGTCCTGTAACTTTTTTATTTTTCTATGTACAGAGCTGTTTAAGGGCTTATTTTTTGCGAGACGAGCTGTAGTTTTTATTGGTACCATTTTGGGAAATGTACGGCTTTTTTTATCACTTTTATTGCATTTTTTGTGAGGCAAAATGCTAAAAATTAGCATTTTGCCTCTGTTTTTTTAGCGGGTTTTTTTACGCTTTTTGTCATAGCATGTTCAACTTTTTGTACACGTCGTTACGGACGCGTCAATATCCAATATGTGGGGTTTTAGTTTTTTTTCCCTTTTTTTATGCTAATATTAGAAAAAGCATAAAGGGGTCTTTTTACATTTTTTCTTTTTTTTACACTTTTCTTTTCTTTTTTTTTTTTTATACTATTTGAGTCCCTCTGAGGGACTTACATCACTGTGCCTATGATCGCTGTCATAAGGCATGGCAGAGCTACTGCTCTGCCATGCCTTATCGCTTGTACAGCGATTATAGGCGCAGGCAATACAGGACGCCAGTGTCTGGTGTCCTGTTGCCATGGTGACAGGCCGGGCTCTCGCGATGACATCGCGAGAGCCGGCCGGAGACACACAGGGATCGCGATCCCTCTGTGAACTCCCCCGGCGCGAGACAACCCCGATGCAGGGGTTAAAGAACACCGGAGAGTGCTTACCTGAATCCCCGCGCTCCGGTGACTTCTTACTTACCTGCTGAAGATAGCCGCCGGGATCTTCACCCTCGGTGGACCGCAGGGCTTCTGTGCGGTCCATTGCCGATTCCAGCCTCCTGATTGGCTGGAATCGGCACGTGACGGGGCGGAGCTACAAGGAGCCGGCATCCAGCACGAGCGGCCCCATTGAGGAAAGAAGAAGAACCGGACTGCGCAAGCGCGGCTAATTTGGCCATTAGACGGCGAAAATTAGTCGGCTCCATGGAAACAAGGACGCCAGCAACGGAACAGGTAAGTGTATAACTTCTTATAACTTCTGTATGGCTCATAATTAATGCACAATGTACATTACAAAGTGCATTAATATGGCCATACAGAAGTGTATAGACCCACTTGCTGCCGCGGGACAACCCCTTTAAGCATACATATGTGACAAAACATAATTAATAATCTAAACATATCTTGAATAATTCTTATAAAAATCACCCTTCAGTTACTTTTAACCCATTCGCAGAATTAAAACACAGAAACAAATGTTCTATTTCTATCTGAGTGCTGCCAAGGACAGTGATCATTTACCTGTGTTTAATCGGTCTGCAGCTTCCACTCATTTATCATACATTCACATAAGCATGGAATAAATGATACTGAAAAACATTTCCCGGCCCCCGTGTTGACCACATGGGCAGCTATTTTTTTCTATTATCCACTACCCTCTTAAAGGGCGAGTGCTTAAGAGACTCCTGTATAAGAAATCATATGAAGCATGAACATGACAGGTGAATATATAGCCTTGTTGTATTTAATGTAAGCCATTTGCCCCATCTCTGCGCACAATATAGATATTTAGATATCTGGAGGCATTACTACTAGGGTTTTATTCAAGATGCACATCACCACATTACTTTCTGGGCTGCTACACTTCTGGAATGATCTCTACTCTTATAAACCTATAAAATGAGTTTTATATGACATTCTAGAAATACCCAATAATTCAGAATTTATAGGCCACACCCACAGACCTCCCAATGGTCTGTGTAAGTGGGTCACAACCTCCATAGACATGGCAATAGCTTCCATTAAACTTGACATACTTGTATTACCCCTGAGATCAAGACCACCTGGGAAATAGAAAAGTATCTGCTGATATTCTATTCTATTTTCCTTATTTTAAAATTCCCTTGACGCACCTCATATCAGCCCGCACCATCATCCTATATGGGCCGTACCAACTTCTAAAAAGCAAGTTAACTATTCACTCACCTTTACAAGAGCTTGCCGGCGCTGATTGGCTGAGACAGTCAATGAAGGGCTGTGATTGGGCATCGAGCAAGCGCCGACAACCAATCACAGCACTCTATTGCCGGAGCCGGGGCTCTCAATCCTGGCCTCCGGCAATAGACTTGGGAGTGCTGAGGAAACCCGGATCAGCTGCAGAGACCAGCGGCCACGACCCGGACTGCAGCGGCCACGACCCGGACTGCAGCGGCTAGGTGAGTATTGCTTTTTTTTCTTTTCTTTTCAGCATTCTTGGCTGCGTTTTCAGCCGAGCTGAAAACGCAGCCAAAACGCTGGCATAAAGTATGCCAGCGCTGCTGAAACGGGGCGGAATCTGCAGCAAACGCTGTGTGAGGGAGGCCTTAGGCCGGCTGCACACAGCTGGGTTGGATTCCACATGCGGGAGCCCGCAGCGGAATCTGACCCTGTGCCCGGTCAGCACCTGCATGTACCTGTCTTTTCTTCTTTTCTGTACTGCGGATAGTCCGCAGGGCGAGCCATCGTACCTCAGTTTTTTGGTTTTTTTTTTAATCTCTTCTTTACCCGCTCCGTCGCTAGGCAATAACGCGGGTATCTGTGACCTTTCCGCAATATCAAGGGATGTGGGTCGGACGGCTTCCATTGAGTTCAGTGGAAGGCATTTGGGTAGAATCCACACTAAAATAGAGCATGCTGTGATTTTTTTTTTTTTCCTCTGCGAGCAGAAAATTGCAATTGATTTCCATTGTGTAAACGCCTTTCCACTGCATGCTATGGGCGGTATTTTCTGTGGAGTCCGGGGGTGGACAGCTGCCCCTTATTCTACAATGCAAATCCGATCTGCAGCCAGCCTTGGATTAATTACAAGCGGGTGAGTCTGATCTTGGACCGTGAAACTCAGCCCAACATCACACTCACCAATATGTGACGTCCCCACGGATGCTAGTTGTTTTTGTGTTAAAACCAGCTGGCATCACATCGGGGAAGTAGCGATGCTTTTAGTTAGCCGTGGCAGAGGATTACAGAATGTTTCCCATTGTTTTCAATAGGTAAACCTTGCATCACATCACACTCGTGTGCACCTTGTACACCATGCAATGCTGCGCCGGCCCCATTAAAAACAATGGGCAATGAGGGGCGGTCCAAGGGTCAAAGATAGGACATGCCACAATACTTTCGTGGAATGCGGGGAAAAAGTTGCTCATGTGTATGACCCCATTCAAAAGAATAGAGTTCATATTCGTGCGCGATTTTTGCATCTCGCAACGCAGAAATCTTGGGCGATTTTCGCGACCGTGTCAAAGCGGCTACAAACAGATTTTCACGTAGTCCAAGAAATGAGTCCTGTTTAATAAGCTTATGTAAAGGGGTTAGATCGTGTATGTAAATTAGCATTGTTTAGGTTTTGGGTATAGATCGAGGGGGAGGCCCAGCTGAACTTTTGCACCCGGGCCCCTGAGCTTTTAGCTATGCCCCTATAACAAGAGGCAAAAGAAAAGAAGCCAGCCCACCAAAACTGACAGCCTTCTTTCCAGCTACTACTCCACCACTTCGGGACGGATCAGATATGCGCAAACCTGACTCCCCAACAAATTCACTGAAGATAGCTTCTCATGTTGCACTGTCTATTTCAGCTATAGTAATGTATTCCTCCCTCCAACATAAACAATCTGCCCAAAATGACCATCAGAAGTCTTCATCAAGTGAATTCTTTGCACCTATACCAACTGGTATGCTGAAATCCATGTTTCAAGATCTAAAACAATCCATACAAGAAGATATAAGAGATGCCATTTCAGCCATGCCCACAGATATCAGCGATTGGAGAACGCACGATATACCTTGAGGAGAAGATGGAGGAGTTGGTAGTAGCCCACAATTCCTTTGTGGACACACAGCACAATGGAAGACAATATCACATTCATGAAACTCAAACTAGCTGATTTGGAGGATAGTTCAAAAAGAAATAACATCAGATTCTGAAATATTCCAGAAGATGTCCACGACTCTAAGATGGTAGAATTTCTAACCGATCTGTTTGTGCCCGTCCTCCCCGGATCAACTGAACAGGATCTCTTAATAGACAGAGCTCATAGAATCCCCAAGACCCAAAAATGTGTCTCCAGGAACACCGAGGGATGTATTAGCCAAACTCCATTTTTACCAATATAAAGCAGCATTCCTTAAGTCATCCGTTAAAGCTGCAAACCTTCCAGATCGCTTTCAACAGATTTCTTTGTTTTCTGACCTGTCTTCAGCATCCCTAGCAAGAAGAAAGGAGTTTGCAATATACACTAAGATACTGAAGGAGGAAAAAGTCCCCTACAAATGGGGCTTCCCAGTAAAGTTGCTCATTTTCAAAAATGGAATCACTCACAGCCTTTCTTCACCAAAAGAGATGGATGATATTTTTGCCAAATGGTCTCTCAGGCTTCCACAAGAGGATTCACCTCACTCGCCAATGAAAAGACCTTCAATCAACCATTCATGGAACAAAAGAATCCAGGAGCAAACCTACATTCTCACTTACCAAAAACCAAAGAGGTCTGAAATAGCTGCTCACAGAATGAGCTTTCAGGTTTACAAAACATTACAAGTTCCTCCATGGCGACCTAATATTTTCCTATTTTTAGAATATTTTCACAATTTTTCAATAATTTTTGACATACTTTTTTGTTTTGCGAGATAGGAGGAAGTGTTCCACTTTGTTTGCTGTCCGCCTTTGTAGCTCACCCCCACCTCATGTGAGTGGCAAAAACTTGGCCAAAATGCCCTTTTGGGTTTATTTAGAACCTGGACTAACACCAAGAAACATGTTAACCTATACAAAAACTGGATTACTGGATCAAGTCGTGACTCTTAGCATATCAATGTCAGTCCTCATGCTTATAACTGCATAATCAGCAGCTTGCATGCAGTCATACAGGAAATGACAACACCAGAGCACTGTGATCGCTCAAAAATCGCAGAAAAGCGATCGTTTGAGCAATAATCATTGCATCAAAACGCGCGGCCATCGTGCACTTTTTGAGCACTGCTAGCTAGACGTTAAGTTGAGGCCAAACTAAAAATCGTTGTTCAGCCTTATCAGCAGTTCTCAACAAGTAGTGCTGATTAGCATTGTTCCCCGTGGGAGAACAAAGGAACTGAAAGCAGATAAGAGCCCTTGGGCTATTAACTGCATTCAGCCAAAGGCTTCATTTGCACAATTAATTGCCATTAAGTAGCTGAGTAGCTACTTAAGGCCCATTTACCCGGGTCGAGGATCGCTCAAACGATAGTTTGAGTGATAGCTTTAAGCGATCATTTTGCATAAACTTTTAAGCAGCTACTCAGCTACTTAAGAGCAGTTAAGTGTGCAAATGAAGCCTTAGCTGAATGCAGTTAATAACCCGAGGGCTCTTATCTCCATTCAGCTCCTTTGTTCTCCAGTGGGAAACAATGCACTACCCGTGAAGAACTTATGATTAGGCTGAAGGATGATGAATTTAATGATCAGCCAACAGCGCCCGAAAAGTGCATGATGGGAGCATATTTAGATGCGACGATTATGGCTAAAACGATCGCCTTTTAGCAATTTTTTTAGCGATCATCGGCTCGTTAAATGGGCCTTAAGTAGTTTATGTTACAATTAGATTTGGAACATAGGACATTAAATAAAAATTAGACTGATTGTAAATACAGAGACCATTTCTGCAGACTAACATTGCTGTATTTGGTCTCTTCTTCTGTCCCTTCTATGCATGTATATAGAGTAAAAAATAAACATTGTTCTGTTTCTCGCCCAGTGACTCCTCGTCTAGCGAGTCTCCCTCAGTCGTCTGGCCCTAAGGACAACCCCCTCCCTCTTTCTACCCCCTCCCCGGAGTAAAATGTAATGTTTTAGACCTATAATAAATATGTACATAGATATATAAAGATTGACAGACACAGATATTACATAGATATAGATACAGAGATAGCAAACAAGATAGCAGAATGGGAATAAAGAAATTATTTCATTTAAAATAGTTGCACAGAATGCAAAAAAAATCTCAAAACAAAAAAGTGAAAATTTGAAAAATAAAGTTAAATGAAAAGATACAAAATTTCATGATAATTCTGAAGTGCAAAATAATAAATGAGTAAAAAAAAATATATATATATTTCCAAAGCAATTAATAACACGGGTCTGCAGCAAACGTCTCCAGTCAACACAAGTGACATTTCCTTATACTTTATGGCGGTGATACTTTTTTTACCAATTGTAAAATTATTATGTTTTCAAAAGCTATGAAGCGCAAAACCCATAGATTTCAGGGACGTTTTGAATTATAGAACACATCTTAATATAAACTTTCCATTTACTAACTTTCCTTTTACTTTCCAAAAAACTGTTCAGAAGCTTTTCATTTGCGGACTTTTTAAGACCATCATTGTATCTTTCCAAAATGTATTATTTTCTTAAGATTAATTTTTTTCTCTTTTTTTAAAATTGTAATGAAAAACATTTGCAAAAGTTTAAAATAAAAAAGGTGTTTGGAAAAAAACTGTTAAAAAAAGCCAATTTTTACAGAATAAACTGGTAGCAGATAATGCACGCAGACTATTATTGGACTCGTTAGCGAGAGGCTATTGCTGAAGGATAAAAGAAAAATAAGGACTAAACAAGTTGTTCGTGATCTCCTAAAAAATACATATTTCTTTCTGAAAGAAATAACTAAATGGCGCGCTAACGCAGCATATGTCATACTTCAAGAATGGCACTCCATAGCTGTAGCGCAGACTGCTAACTCTGCAGTGCAGCCGCTGTCATTCACTCATCACGCTGCTTAGCTAATAACTCAACATGCATTAGCGCTGCTACATCTATAGTAATCTTTATTTGTATAGCGCCAACATATTCCGCAGCGCTTACATAGACAGGGGGAATCCAGAAAGACAAAAAATACAAAAATTACAGAACCACGGTTACATAGTAATCAGTTGATGGAAACAATAGGGGTGCGGGTCCTGCTCCAACGAGCTTACATACTACAGATAATGGGGTGATACAGAAGGTAAAGGGGCTGGAGAGTGAGGGATGATATACACAGACAATGGTCAGACATTTAGCCGTGTGACGGCAGAATCGGTATGACTGCAGGAGCGGTATATGGTGGCTAGCAGGGATTGCAGTCAGTAGGTCAGGGAGCATGTTATCAGGCGGAGTACAGAGGGGTTTGTTTAGGGCATGCGGTATGCCTCCCTGAAGAGGTGCGTTTTTAGAGCACGCCTGAAGTTCTGCGAGTCCTGGATTGCTCGGGTAGCCTTTGGTAGTGCGTTCCAGAGGATTGGTGCTGCTCTAGAGAAGTCTTGGAGGCGGGAATGAGAAGTTCGAATTAAAGGGGTGCTCAATCTGGTTTCGTTAGCAGAGCGGAGGGTGCGGGCTGGGTGATGGATTGAGATGAGGGAGGCGATATAGGGGGGGCGCTGCACTGTGGAGGGCTTTGTGGATGAAGGTAGTGAGTTTAAATTGAATTCTGTATTCAACGGGCAGCCAGTGCAGTGACCGTCACAGGGCAGAGGCGTCCAAGTAGCGGCTGGACAGGAAGGTGAGCCTGGTATTATTGAATGGCTGTGATTGGCTGACGCCGCATGAGTTAGCCAATCACAGCATTAGCTTTCTGGAGGCGGGGATTTCAAGCCCTGCATCCAGAAAGCAATGCTTTGCCGAGGACGAGGAGGGAGCGACAGCCTGCAGCAGCACCGCAGAACGCCGGGGGAGGTGAGTACTGCTTTTTTTTATTACACCTTTTTGTTTGTATACCCGGCATATAAGACAACCCCCGACTGCAGAGCAGATTTTTGGGGGTTAAAAGTTAGTCTTATATGCCAGAATATACGGTAACTATTCTATTAAATTAGGTGGGATGATGCCAAACTCCATCATATAGTTGACTTGGAGGCTCTGGTTGGGTCTGCAGCTCTGGTATACCCCCTTCTTGCTGTTCATAGAGGTTAAATTCCTGTACAGGTGCTGTTCATTGTTTGCATATGCTCTGTTGCAGTGGGAGATGGTCAAGACTTGGTTCATCATCATTGTCTCTTGGGTTATGACACAAGAAGGTGAGGGGTATGGTATGGGGTTGAGAGATTGACAGAACATGGCTTGCTGTAAGTTCATGGGAAGATTGTCTTTACTACTGGGTCAACATGGGTTGATTCTGTTCAAATGGAGTCGGTGTTGGTCCAATACGCGTGCGGTTGATTGGTGATGTATTTGGTTGACTGGGCCGGATTTGTTCTTTTCATGTTTATCTTTTCCTCTTCTATTTTGAAACCAAACCTGACAGGAGAGAAAAAAAAAAAAAAAAAATCACATTGTGAAATCTGCATTGGAGCCCCATTATGTGTGCCATACTGGTGTTCTACTATTGGGCCCATCAAGCATCAGAGCCAGGTACAAATAAATCCTCCCCACATCCTCTTTTTAAGGACTGTGGATGTGGAACCACTGTGTCAACCTACCGTGTAGGTGAAGATCTGATCCAGCATGGCTGACAGCGAAACCCAGCATGGGAGATAAGATACCAGATGAACAGCCCCATATACAGATGGAAACTAGGGGGGGGGGGGTGTATTGCCTGAACTGATAACCAGGAGAGGGAAACCCCTGCCTTTAGGTCGAACACTCGTCCCGATGAGGACGACCCCACAGTCTTTCTCTAGGCGCTGACTTACCCGGGCCAGAACACTTATAGGACAAAGATACAACGGGGAGTACAGAAAGAAACAGCGTACAAGGATAATCAGAGAAGCGGATAATGGGAATAACAGACAACAGAGTACACAAATGAAGGACACAGAACATAAGCAGACAGCAAGGTAACTGCTGAAGCAGTGGCTGGACATGAAGTGAAGGGAACAAACTCAACAACACTGCAGCAAGGTCTGAAAGGCCTAGGGTCAGCTATATAGGATGGGGATTAGAAAAGGAGCAACAGCTGAACAGGAGGCCAGAAGCTATTAACCCTAGGAGTGCTGAAAGAAAGTGAATATAAGATCAGGTAACAGAATAGGACGACGCCCATATTTGCCAGACACAGAAGATTGTGTCTGAACAGGGCACCTACCACTATTGCTGCATCCTTTCCCATAAGCAGTACAATAGGCCATACATTTTATTAATAAACCTCGCATACCTGGACTCTGGAATATGGATACGTTTGGCCAGTTCCCCTCGGTGATGGATATCTAGGTACTTGTTGGTTTGGAAAAACTGCTCTAATACATTAATCTGTCTCTGATTGTATACAGTCCACGTCCTACGCTTGGATATAGGCACTTCTTTCAAAGAAGATGATCTGACCTCCAGCAATCTTAAGTGCTCCAACTTAGTTTTGGATGCTGAACTTTCTATGAGTGTTCCTCATTGATTGAGTGTTCCTTACACTCTTCTTTGCACATGTTCTCTTCTGCTATTATTTCTAAAGAAAACATGTAAAAGTAGGTTGAAAATTGTTTAGAAATACTTAAAGTTGTACAATGCAATATTGTATATCGAATTGGATTACTGCAAGCCCTCACATGTTAAGCCCCATTTACACGCAATGATCGCTCAAAATTCGTTCAAATAATGGCATATGAGCGATAATCCTGTGTAAATGCTACCATCGTTCACTCGTCAGCTGAACGATGAATTTAAGGTGAGCTTAAAATCCATCCTTCAGCTGGAGCGAGATAACACAGACCACACCCTGTGTTCTGCACAGGAGTGCTGATTACATTGTATTCAGCTGACAGCTCCAGTGAAAACAAATGAAGCTGTGTGCAGAGCTAGACCACCTGCCGTGTTCTGCAAGCAATTCTGGAAGCTCATTTACATGCAAATAAAACAAATAAAAAGTGTTCATTAGCACTTCATGCAAAATGATCACTAGAACTATCAATCTTTAAAAACTTTGAAAGATTGTCTGTGTGTAAATGAGCCTTTAGGAAGAAATGCACAGGGCAAAATTATGTCAAAATAAAGAAAATAATGAGGGCACTGTAACAAAGTGGGGTACACTTGCCTGCGGATCACCCCCCCCCCTTTCAATCCAGAATAGCCACCACATGCACAGAAACTGCTCAGGAGACGTGGATTTCTTTATCTGGCGCCCGCCAGAGTTTATTCATCATCACAGCAATCTCTAAACACAGTCCATATGCACCTCACCTGGGTGTGAGTCCAGGGTTGTCGACCCTGTCTGACTCAAGGCCTGTGTGCCCCAACTTGGGTGTGAGTCCAGGATTGTCGTCCCTGTCGGACTCGGGTCTTTGCTAGACCACCAGCCTGCAGCACCTCAGCTCTGCTGCTCTGTCCCTCCCCCCTCTGATTCTGTCAGGAACTCACTTTTATACATCTCAGTTGTAACCAATTCCTGCTACACCTAGGGTGTTAACCCTTTCTATCTTTTCCAGGTATCAGAATGCCTGTTAAGCACCCTCTGTAGGCCATTCTGATACTGCCCAGCTACAGCACATAAGTGTTAACCCTTTCCAATCCACTGTCTGACGTCTGAAGACATTCTGATTGAAGGCTGTATAGCTCCGATGTCGGAGGACGTCTGGCAGGGTATTCTTACTGTAGATTACTGGCCGCTCTGTTGTCGGGGGCCTCTCCAGCATGTCCCATACTGCAGTACTGGCTCTAGTCAGCAGATGGCGCCATTGTATAATGGCAGAAAAAGGAAGCCCCTTAGGAAACCCTGAATACAAAATTGAATTGCAAAGGGTTAAATTCAGTCCTAGACAGCAATATATATCATATTATACTATTACAACTTTGATAGATATGAACCAGGAAAATTAGATCTAGCTTTATGATAGAGATAAAAGATGGATTTATAAACCTATACAAGAGATCAATAGATCTATCTATCATGTGTGTCATATAGCTGGATAGATACATGGGAGAAGGATTAATGGATAGATATAAGCTATATAATAGAGATAAAAGATGGATTGGCAGATGCATAGATATTACAGAGATAGATAGAATAAAAAATGGAAATAAAGAAATTATAATTTCAATTAAAATAGTTGATGGGAAAAAAAAGTACAGAGTGCAAAATAAAAATCTGAAAAACAAGTACAAATTTGAAAAATAAAAGTTAAAGATTTACCTTTTTAGGCATTAGTCAGACGGGCGTTTTTAGCCGCGATTTGCGCATGCGTCCGGCAATTTTATAAAACCATTGCTTTGCAATGGTATCGGACACATGAGCGCTTTTTATGCGCTCGTCCGATAAATTATAGAACAGAAATCGCAGATCGCACCTATCTGTGATCTGCGATCTCTGTTCTCTTCTGTATATGCGCTCAATGGGGCCGGCGGCAGCAGCGCCGACCCCATTGAGAACATATAGAAGACAAATCATTCTTCTCTGCCACAGCTGTAACAGCTGTGGCAGAGAAGAACGATGTTTGCCCATTGAATTCAATGGAGCCGGCAATACAGCCGCTCCATTGAAAGCAATGGGCTGCCGGCGATCGCGGGATGAATTGTCGGGAAGGGCTTAAATATATAAGCCCTTCCCTGCAATTCATCCTAAAATGTGTTAAAATAAAAAAAAATAAAAAAATTTGTATACTCACCTTTCCGCTGCAGCCGGAGTCCAACCGCAGCCGCTGTCAGTTCTCCTGAACTGCTTCTCGGCACTATTCAGCCGGCGGGGCTTTAAAATCCCCGCCTGCTGAATGATCTGCCTCTGATTGGTCACAGCCCTGACCAATCAGAGGCAGGTTTCACTCACACACCCATTCATGAATTCATGAATGGGTGAGTGACCGCTGCCTCTCAGCGCTGAGCCAATCAGGGGCAGGTCTGACTCACATCCATTCATGAATTCATGAATGGGTGTGAGTGAGACATGCCTCTGATTGGCTCAGCGCTGAGCCAATCAGGGGGCAGGTCTGACTCACACCCCCTTCACACCCACTGCAGGACGGGCGCGCGGAGCTCCGGCTGCCGGGAGAAGGTGAGTATACATATATTTTTTTTATTTTTACACATTTTAGGATGAATTGCAGGGAAGGGCTTATATATTTAAGCCCTTCCCGACAATTCATCCCGGGCTCGCCCGCAGCGCATTGCTTTAAATGGAGCCGGCTCTATTGCCGTCTCCATTGAATGCAATGCGCTGGACAGCTCCGGCCCGTTTCTAATGAAACGCGGCTAGGAGCAGATTTTCGGGTGATTTGCGGGCGACTTGCGCGCACCGGTCATGCGATTTGCGGATGCGCATCAGTCATGCGATCCGCAAATCGCGTGAAAAAACACCCGTGTGACTAAGGCCTTAGACATAGATTTATAATAAAGATAAAAGATGGATTGGCACGCACATAGCTATCACAGAGCTATAGATAGACAGAATAAGGAATGGGAATAAATGATTTAATTAAAATTAATTACAAAAATAAGTAGAGTACAGAATAAAAAAAATGGTATTGAAAAATAAAGTTAATAAAAAGACTTAATTTTTATGTTCAAAAAGATTTTATTGAACTCTCATACAAGTTACTCAGAATTGGAACATAGGGCTAAATAAGAATTAGACAGAATATAAATACAAAGCCAATTTCCGCAGATATACTAACATTGCTGTATTTAGTCTCTTCTGTTCCTTCTATGCATGTATATAGAGTAAAAAATAAGCATTTAAACATTGTTCTGTTTCTCGCCCAGTGACTCCTCATCTAGCGAGTCTCCCCTGGTTGTCTGGCCTTAAGTCCCCCAGCCCATGCTCATAGAGGTTATTCTCCATCCTTGACATGTTATATGGAAATTCACCTGTGAATTGATTTATTCCACTGGGACCCCTGAAATCTGTAGGCACTGGTGCGTGTGGGATTGCTATGTTCATATCTGATATAATAGTCTTATTGGGTGGGATGGTGCCAAAGTCCACCATATAATTGACTTGGAGGCATCTGGTTGGATCTGCAGTTCTGGATTACCCCCTCCTTGGTGTTCATGGAGGTACAATTCCTGTACAGGTGCTGTTCATTGTTTGCATATGGTCTGTTGCAGTGGGAGATGGTCAAGACTTGGTTCATCATCATTGTCTCTTGGGTTATGACGCAAGAAGGTGAGGGGTATGGCATGGGGTTGAGACTCCGGCAGAACATGGCTTGCTGAAAGCTCGTGGAAGATTGCCTTTGCTGCTGGACCAACATGGGTTGGTTCTGTTCAAATGGAGTCAGTGTTGGTCCAATATGCTTGTGGTTAATTGGTGGATGTATTTGGTTGACTGGGCCGGATTTGTTCTTTTCATGTCTATCCTTCTCTCTTCTATTTTTAAACCAAACCTGACAGGAGGGGGAAAAAAAATCATGTTGTGAAATCTTCACCGGAGCCCCCATTATATGTGCCATACTGGTGTTCTACTATCGGGCCCATCAAGCACCAGAGCCCGAGCACAAATAAATCCTCCCAACTTCCTATTGCTGCATCCTTGCCCATAAGCAGTACAATAGACTACACAATGATAAACCTCACATACCTCAATCCTGGACTCTGGAATATGGATGAGTTCGGCCAGTTCCGCTCGGTGATGGATGTTTGAGTACTTGTTGGTTTGGAAAAATTGCTCTAATACATTCATCTGGCTCTGATTGTATACGGTCCTCTTCCTACGCTTGGATATAGGCACTTCTTTCAAAGAAGATGATCTGACCTCCAGCAAGCTTAGCTGCTCCAACTTATTTTTGAATGCAGAACTTTCTACAGTGTTGCTCATCGATGGAGTGTTCATTACCCTCTTTTTAGCGTGTTCTCCTCTTCTGTTATTTCTAAATAAAAACATGTAAAAGTAGGTTAAAAAATGTTTAGAAATGCTTACAAAGCTGTACAATGCAATATTGTATATCAAATTGGATTACTGCAAGCCCTTACATGTTAAGCTCCATTTACACGCAATCATTATCCCTTAAAATGCGTTCAAACGATGACAAACCAAACCATCGATAATCATTGTGTGTAATTTTAACCACAGACCACACCCTGTGTTCTCCACAGGAGCGCTGATTACATTGTATTCAGCTGACAGCCCCTGTGAGGACAATAAAGCTATGTGCAGAGCTCAGACCACCTGTTGTGTTCTGCAAGCAACTCTGGAGGCTCATTTACATGCAAATGAAACTAATAAAGTGTTAATTAGCACTTTATGCAAAATGATCCCTAGAACTGTTAATCTTTGAAAGATTGTCTTTGTTTAAATGAGCCTTTAGGAGGAAGTGCACAGGGCAAAAAAAAGTCAAAAGAAAATAATGAGGCCACATAAAACCGTTTAGGCCCATTTACACTGGACGATTATCACTAAAAACTCGCTAATCGGTGATCGTTTTAGCGATAATCGGCACGTGTAAATGGGCGTGGGGCACCCATAGCTACTTAAATACCAATTATCGTTTATGCAAAAATTGCTCAGAGCTGTCGCTCAAACTCTTGTTTGAGCGATCTTTGAGCGATTATCTGCTTGTGTAAATGGGCCTTTAAATTCAGCCCTAGACAGCAAGATATCATATATTCTGCTATTACAACCAGGATAGATATGGACCAGGAAGATTAGATATAGCTTTATGATAGATAAAAGATGGATTTATAAACCAATACAAGAGCTCAATAGATCTATCTATCATCTGTATATATCTATCTAGCATATGTATGTGTCACACGGATAGATAAACGGGAGAAGGATAATTAGATACATATAGGCTATATAGATATGTAGTAGAAATAAAAGATGGATTGACAAACAGATAATACAGAGATCTAGATAGATAGACAAGATATAATTTCTTTGTTTCCATTTTTATTCTAACAACTTCAATTGAAAATAGTTGATAGAAAAAAAAAATAAGTGCAAAATAAAAATCTAAAAACAAAAAAGTGGAAATTTGAAAATAAAAGAAAGATTTAACTTTAGATATTTAGAGATATATATATATATATATATATATATATATATATATATACACACATATACACATATATACACACAGACAGACAAAGATTAAAGATGGATTTGCAGGCAGATGGGTAGATAGCAAACAAGACAGAATAAAGAATGGAAATAAATAAGTTTAATTAAAAATAATTACACATAGGTGCAAAGGAAAAAAAGTCAAAAAAGAAAGTGGAAATTTGAAAAATAAAGTTAAATAAAAAGACTTAACTTTTAAGTTCAAAAAGATTTTATTGAACTTTCATATTAAAGTTAAAATTAGATTTGGAACATAAGGTTAAATAAGAATTAGACTGAATATAAATACAGAGACAATGTCCGCAGACATACTAACATTGCTGTATTTAGTCTCTTCTATGCATGTATATAGAGTAAAAAAAATTTCAACATTGCTGTGTCTCGCCCAGTGACTCCTCGTCTAGCGAGTCTCCCTTGTGCCCCAAAGCCCCCCCCCCCCTCCCTTTTCTACCCACGCCCGGAGAAAGATTTAACTTTTTAGATATATACATAGGTATAGATATATAAAGATAGAAGATGGATTGACAAACACAGATATAGATACAGAGATAGCAAACAAGATAGAAGAATGGAAATAAAGAAATTTAATTAAAAATGGTTGATAGAATGCAAAAAAAAAGTCAACACAAAAAAGTGGAAATTTGAAAAATAAAGTTAAATAAAAAGATAAAAAAATAAAATGATAATTCTGGAGTGCAAAATAATAAAGGAGTAAAAAAAAAAAGTATATTTCAAAAGCAAATCACACTGGTCGGCTGCAAACTTCTCCAGTCGACACAAATGTCATTTCCTTATACTTTGTGCCGGTGATAATTTTACAATTGGAAGAAAAAAAAAAAGATTATATTTTATAAAAGCCATGAAGCGCAATCCCCATATATTTACGGGACGCTTTGAATTACATAACACATCTTAATACAAACTTGCCTTTTTACTATCAAATATTGGAAAATAGAAACTTCTGAGCTTTAGCTCAGTGTATTGGAAGTTAAGATTGTGCCAACCAGTCAAAAAAAAACAAAAAACTGTTAAAGCCAATTTTTACAGAATAAACTGGTAGCAGATAATGCACACAGACCATTATTGGACCGGTTCGCAATATGAGGAAGAGAAATTTTACGGGCCCCATAGGGCTACTGGGCCCAGGTGCGATCACAGCCTCTGCAACCCCCCTACGTACGCCTATGGTTCTATACGTTAGAGGGATGGTAGATGGACATATAAATGTGAAATCAACAGACAAATGAGCTAAAAGACAGCCAGACATAGGAAGCAGCTAGCTATTCTACTAAATACCATAATGATAAAATCCTCCCTTACCTAAAACACTGTCCTGCTGGAATTCCCTCTGCTGGATTGGGGTCAGGTTCACCCCTGTGTTTTGCACCTAGTAGTCCGAAAACGTCATATGGTCAATGTTAGGCTGAAGAAAGGCCTGACCGTAATCCTCAGGGCCTTGACTGTAATCTGCCATCCTGAACCAGGTGGAACTTCACTTGGAGCTTCTGCACCTACTGCTAACTATATGATTTATGGGCTCTTCTGTAGGGATTTGGTGGAATGATCAAGTGATAACGAGGTGATGTCATTATGGGTTGGTCCAGGTGAGGAGCAGTAGACAGTATTGTTATGGCCCCTAGTTAATTACAATATACATCTCTGGAGAGCTGGCACAGGTCTTGTCATTGTCCAGACAGGAGAGCTGGAAGAAGGAACTTTCTAATCCCTATTAATTATCTTTATGCAAATCTAAGTGTAGTTGTGCATTGCTAAATAAATAACAGAGGCAAATCATGGATTAAGACGGGTACAACAGAGGCATAGATACAATATACAAGAGATGCAATGTAGGTTAAAGGGGTTTCCAGGACCTTGATATGGATGGCCTATCCATAGAGTAGGTCATCCGTATCACAACACGTTGCCATTTGTTGTATTTAGTTTGGTTCATTGCTAAGAGATGTAACCAATATTATTCAAAAATCATTCAAATGAGCGAAAGTGAACGATGATAGTTTTGTCTAAACTTGAGCAAATTGAGAACGAGAATCATTCGTTTTTCGTTTGTGGTTCATTTTAAGCCGGCTTAAAAATCATTGTTGACTTTTTCCTCTTATCATTCGGTTTAATCAGCAAACATTCGGTCCCTGTATTTGCTTATACAAGGAATGAACAATTCTGAAGATTCCCATTGAAACAAGCCAATAATTCATTTGCCTGTCTAGACAGGACCCTAAGGCCAGGCTTACACGAGTGGGTTGGATTCTGCATGCGGATATCCACGGCAGAAGACCTGTGATTAATTGTGGAAACAAGTTGCATATGGTCACGTATGTGTGCGGTTCTCCGTGCAGATGTACATGCATGGACAGCGTATTGTCCACATGGAAATACGAACGCAAGTAGGGAATGATATCAGAAAGTAGCCCAACTCCATGACAACACCCTTCTATCGCTCAGGCGCCATTCTCTTGTGCTGTCAGTGTGAGAGCTGTTCTGAGAGTCTTCTGAATGGCCTGGATGTTACTACTCGGACATGTTGGTTTTATCTACCCATGGTAATGAGCTCCAACAGAGAATGGCTATGTTGTTGGCTCTCATTAAAAAGGTTAACCATGAGAGGTGATCGGTAGTTAATAGCATTGTTCATCCCTAAACAGAATAGCGGTTCATCGCCACATTCACAAGGAGAAATGTGCTGCTGATCAGTGAGCATTTTATGGTGGCATTACCAACCCCATCAGACAACGAATGGGCGCCATGAATAAGCTGCATATCCGTATGGCCCAATGATTGTGCCAATGAAAGTCCTGATCATTGGGCCGTGTAGAAGGGGCTTAAATGGTGTTGCTTTCCCCTTTCACTCTTGAGGGCCGTGGTCCCTTTTGTAACTGAAGGTACCTTTACATGGGGCAATTGCCACCCAAATACTTGCGGGACACAGCAAATTCAGCTGATAATCGTCCCATGTATACACGGCCGCTAACAGAGCGCTGAGTGAGAAATCGCTCACTTGTTGTCATGTAAACAGGAGTCACTCAATGCTTGAGCAACCACTGTTTACTGTGAATGTTGGTTGGTTGGCGGCCGGAACAATCCCAGCCCGCTGTGCCTCCATTCATTGAACGTCTATTACTTCTGTGTAAAGTACAGGAATGATGGTCAGGCGGTAGCTCACCGGATGGCTCTTGGGCACTTCTCAATGTTACATTTACACAAGACGACTGTCGGGTGCAGATGTGACACGTGGGAAAACCATCTGTACACCATGCTGCTGAGGGCTACCAACAGAGTCGCCTGCTAGGGAGAGGCCGGTGGATGTATGCAAAAGGCATTTTACACAACTCCATGATTGGGCAAGAATGTTTGTAGGAATGCTGGTTTGCCAAATCATTGGACTGTATGAAGGTGTTGCTGATCACCCAAATGCTCATTTGTTGAGTGACCGTATCCTTCACCAAAAATTGTTGTTGGTTATACATCCTCCCTTGTGAACAGGGAATGTGCTGTCAATACTGATGACGTATGGGGGAAATAATGGTGGCGTCGAAGAGAAGGGAGGAAGTGGAGCTACTCCGATGAAGATCCAGTGAGGAGATTGGTGGAGTAATTGTGTGCGTTTCATCTGTTTTTTGCTCATTTTTCTAAAAAATTAAAAAAAAACACCAAAAAAACAAAAAACACACAGTTGCTGACAGGGCATTGCGCGAGAAGTCACTAGTTGTTCTATGAAACAGAATGACTATTGGGTGGCTTTTCGCTCAAGGGAAAAAATAGTCGTTCAATCTATGAACAACTTTTGTTTACTGGAGGTGGGCAACCGGAAGAGATCTCCAGTGTGCTTCATCCCCATTCTTATAGAATGGTAGAGTTGGAAGTGACCTCCAGGGTCATTGGGTCCAAACCCCAACTCAATGCAGGGTCACTAAATACGCTTGACAGACTATCGCTCATGTATGAAAGAAGGCAAAAGCACCCAACAGTCATACTGTGTAAAGGGACCTTTAGCCTGGGCTATTTAGAACCTAAATGAGAAAAAAATAGTAGGCTACAAGAAGAATGAAGATGGTAACGAGGGGCATTTATAATTATTTTAAGAGATTACTTTATCTGCTCTCATTGAATCTGAATGCCCAGTTGGTTGAGATTAAACAAAGGCAAGAGTACTTTGGTCAAGTAACAAGGAAAGATCGTGGAAAACAGTCACATGGGTCTACATGCTGTGCTCTCAAGACAAGGAGAAGTAGTGCATGATGGGTGGATACTTTGGAAAGCAAACATCGGTTTTCATGAAAACTTTTGCACTTTTCTCTTTCAAGTCGCTATGCGAAACATTATAGGAGAGACAAGCAGACCAGAATTTGTCTCCTCTCTCTGATGTTTGCTCTGAGCACCAGGGGGGCACATGAGTCATTCAAGTACACCATAGGGGGCTGCTGGACACAGAGCAGGGAATGTGATCTATAGAAGTCAAATAAATAACAAATAAAAATGAATGATAAATAATGAAATAAAAAAAAAACTATAAAATGATAATTCTGGAATTCAAAATCATAAACTAAATAAGTAAAAAAAACAAAAGTAATTAATAAGTATTAGAGATGAGCGAGTATACTTGCTAAGGCACATTCCTCGAGTGAGTAGTGCCTTAGCCGAGTATCTCCCCGCTCGTCTCTAAAGATTCAGGGGCCGGCGGGGGGCAGCGGGGGAGAGCGGGGAGATCTCTCCCCCCTGCAACTCACCTGTCACCCCCGCCGGCCACCGAATCTTTAGAGACAAGCGGGGAGATACTCGGCTAAGGCACTACTCGCTCGAGTAATGTGCCTTAGCCAGTATACTCGCTCATCTCTAATAAGTATCTAATAAATTCATTAATGAATGAATTACCCTCTCCATGGTACAGAAGTAACAATCATCATTAACAAACTGAATGATTTTACAAATGTTAATGGAAATCCAACAGTCTGATGGAAAATATCAATTGTTTAGGTTATATATATTTAGTTGTCAGCATTGTGTTGGACGCCGATTGCTAAAGCAAAAAAAAAAAAAAAAGGTTTGGAATCACTTCATAATGGTGGGACATTCTCACATCTTCCTCCTGCCTTAAAGGGGTTGTATAACCCCACTTGCTTTCGTGAGACACTTCTGTATGGCCATATTAATGCACTTTGTAATATACATCGTGCATTAAATATGAGCCATACAGAAGTTACTCACTTACCTGCTCCGTTGCTGGCGTCCCCGTCTCCCTGGCTCCGTCTAATTTCGGGGTCTTCTTGCTTTTTTAGACGCGCTTGCGCAGAAGGGTCTTCTCCTTCTGGTCAGCCCGGGGCACGAGCGGCATTCTGGCTCCGCCCCCTTCTACGCATCATCGCGTAGCTCCGCGCCGTCACGTGTGCCGATTCCAGCCAATCAGGAGGCTGGAATCGGCAATGGAACGCACAGAGCCCATGGTGCACCATGGGAGAAGACCCGCGGTGCACCATGGGAGAAAACTGCAGTGCATCCCTGGGAAAGGACCGGCGGCCATCTTGGGAGAAGATTTTTATAAGTTCATCTTTCATCACATCGGTGAGTAGCAAGCGGTTTAAAAACCACTTTAAAATGCTATTTTATGCCAGGGGGGGGGGTGACAGGGGGAATGGGCTAATGTAAAATTTTGAGGTTTGCCGCGAGTCAACCCCTTTAAGGCCCATTTAGACAACGATTATCGCTCAAAATATGTCTTTAAAGCGACTTGAGCGATAATTGTTGTGTGATTTAAAACCGCACAAGGTGATCACTCAAACGTTGAGCGATCACCTTGCGCGCCGAGCAGAGGATGCAGAAGACAAGAGGGATGTCCCTGCTTGTCTTCTGCATCCAGCTGTTCCCCGCTCTGAGCGCCCGGCTGTTACACAGCCGAGCGGAGGATGCAGAAGACAAGAGGGGAGGCCCTGCTTGTCTTCTGCATCCAGCTGTTCTCTGCTCGGAGTGCCTGGCTGTTATACAGCCGAGCGCTCCGAGTGGGGTATGCAGAACACAGCTGGACCACTTTGTTCTTCATACCCAGCCTGTCATCAGGGAGTGAGATATAGCTGATACTAGTTTCAGCTGTATCCCCGATGAGGCTCATCAGCACGCTGAAAAACAACGATGAGCGACGGCTTAACGAAAACTGCACAATGTCAGTGCAGTTACACACAACGATTATCGCTCAAAAGACGACTTTTAAGCGAATTTTGAGCAATAAGTGTGTCTAAATTCGGCAGGGCTTAAACAAGCATATGATTACTCTATTACACGTGCGCTGTATACCTGTGTAATATGCTGTAATTCGCAGGCAAATCAATTACACTACCTAACGCAGGTTCGATCCTACTTGTGTGCCGGAGTTGCATAATACGCAAGCACAAATAGGTACGCAGCATTTTCTATTCTGTCACATATACACGTGCGTGATAGCCAATTGTTCTCTATATTGCCCATATGCAATTTAATCGTGTATAGAAAGAGTGTATATGTGACACTGCGAGGCGACGTCGCAGGAAATATAAAACAAACAAACAAAAAAAACTGCCCCTGAGGCGGTCTTTCTCCACGGACGGTTTCCTGGCTTCTGTGTATGGGCCCCTTCAGCAAAATGGTGGATGCAAGCTCGGCAGCTGGGAAGGGCCTAGGAAATGTAAAATCTCCTTACTCCTGGCTATCAAGGTAGCCAAGAGCCTGGATCAGTGACCGGAGGCCTCGTTGAGCAGTCCCCCGGTCATGTGATCACCACTATCCGTATAAAGGAAAAAAAGTAGCGATCTAGCTTAGGCCGGTCCCACACGACCGGATAGGAATTGCGGATATGTGAAATCAATCATATGCATTGGATTACACAATGCCGCTCACTTTAGCAGGTCGGAATTACATAATCCATCTGCAAAATAAACAAAACGCAGCATCGCTAGGCGACGGCGTGGAAAACCTAAAAAAGCAAAAAAAAAAGTGTACTGCGCATGACCACCTGTGTGAGTATGCAGTTATGAGAAGTACATTGCCCGGCCGTACGCAAGCGGATCCCATATACGTCCGTCTGAGCCCGGCGTTATTCAGATCGCTACCTGTAATACGGAATTTACAAGAAGCCCCGGGAATGTATTCAGTCGTGTCCCAAAATACCAGTGGGTGTTCCCTCCATTACAGGCCCAGCCGTGTGTCCTGTAAGCAGATTGGGGCTACAATGGGGGTGCTGCTGGACACAGAACTAGTGCTATAAAATTTGGGCTGAATCTCCCCAGTTTTTCCTGCTTGAAACAAAAGGAAACTTATGAAAATAATTAAATGTTATTTATTTTTCACATGCTTTATAATAATTTTTGGGGTCAGAATGCTCAGTAAACCCCTAGATGGATTCGTTAAGGGCTCTAGTTTTCAAAGTGAGGTCACTTCTGGGGGTGGTCTATCGTTTTGGCAACTTGATGGCTCTACAAGTGGGCAATGGGGCCTGGAATTTATTCAGTTGTGCCCTGCAATCCAGCGGGTGTTCCCTCCATTACAGGCCTAGCCATGTGTCCTGTAAGTAGATTTGGGCCACAATGGGCATGTTTCTGAACACGGGACAAACGGGGGGATCCATTTTGGGGTGAAAAGTTTTCATTCCTATTTGTGTTGTACAAAAAAAACCCCTGTTTTTAAAATGACACGGTTGCCAAAGAAAAAGAAAATTGTAATTTTCTCCTTCTGCTTTGCTTAGATTCATTCAAAAACTGTTGGGTCAAAATACGCAGCATCCCCCTAGATGAAGTCAGTAGGGGTCTGATTTTCAAAATGGCATTATTTGTGGGGGTTCTCTATAGTTTTGGACGCTCAAGGGCTCTACAAGTGGGCAGCGGGGCCTAAATCACCTTCAAGAAAAAATCTCTGCTCTGAAAGCCGCCAGCTGCTCCTTTAGTTTTGGTCCCCTTTGTGCATCCAGAAATAAGATTAGGGCCACAATGGGTTTATTTCTGAACACAGGACAAACAGGGGATCCATTTTGGGGTGCAAGTCTTCATTTTCATGTGCCCTGTAGACAAAAAAAAAAAAAAATATATATATATATATATATATATATATATATATATATATATGTCCTTAAAATGACACTGTTACGTTCGTCCTGGACTGCCAACAGGAACCTGGTATGAGGGCAGCCAGAACCGACGCGAAAACTAGAAATATGGGTGGCGACACACAGGTAGAACAGAAGAGTGAGGTATTCAGAACCCCTCAGACTGAACCCACCTCACAGCGGAGCACTCGTCCCGAAAAGGAAGACCCTACTTTATGGGAACCTGAATACTGGCAACAAAGAGAGAGACAATAACAAAAAGACAGAAACACTATAAAACCATACAAACCAGGGAACAAACCTGAACACAGGCGCTCTGAGCAGGCTGACTGCTCAGGGAACACTGAAAATCATCAGCCACTCACAGCCAGGAAGAGCTGGATCGTATAGGGAAGAGGAGGAAGCTAATAGGCTGACAGAAATGTCAATCACCAGCCACACCTCACTGACACTTGCAGGACTAATTAACCTCAACTAGTAAGCATAGGAGATGTTAACCCTGGCTAGTCAGGATAGAATCCACAGAAACAAGGTGTGCTGGCAAATACTTCACCGTGTGCCGACTGAGCGTGACGGACACATTTGCAAAAATATGAAATTTTTTCTCCTCTAAGTTGCATCAACTCCTGAAAAAAACTGCGGTCAAAATACTCCTGACCCCCTCAGTGAGTACATTAAGATGTGTATTCTCTAAATGGGGTCATTTGTGGGGGTGTCTATCATTCTAAGGGCTTATTTAGATGACTGTATGTCAGATCGGTTTTCACGCCGAGCCGATATACGGTGTCCTTGTCTGCAGGAAGGGGGGGGGGGATGGAAGAGCCAGGAGCAGGAACTGAGCTCCCGCCCCCTCTCCGCCCCTTGCCACTATTTGCAATAGGAGGGGGCAAGACAGGGGCGGAGCTAAGTCCTGGCACTTGGCTCCGCCCCATTTGTTTGTTTTGCCTACCAAAAAATGCAATAAAAGTAATCAAAAAAGTCGTATGTTCCCCAAAATGGTACTAATGCAAACTACAGCTCATCGTGTAAAAATCAAGCCCTCACAGAAGTCATTGCGGAGGCATCAGTGTAGTCACTGGCACAGGGTGGAGGGATCGGTGTAGTGCCTGGCACAGGGTGGAGGGATCGGTGTAGTGACTGGTATAGGGTGGAGGGATCAGTGTAGTGACTGGTACAGGGTGGAGGGATCGGTGTAGTGACTGGTACAGGGTGGAGGGATCGGTGTAGTGACTGGTACAGGGTGGAGGGATGGGTGCTGTAACTGGCACAGGATAGAGGCATTGGTGCAGTAACTGGCACAGGCTGGAGGCATCGGTGTAGTCACTGGCACAGGTTGGAGGCATCGATGTGGTGACTGGCACAGGGTAGAGGCATCGGTATAGTGTCTGGTACAGGGTGGAGGCATCGGTGTAGTAACTGGCACAGGGTGGAGGGATCGGTGTAGTGACTGGTACAGGGTGGAGGCAGCGGTGTAGTGACTGGTACAGGTTGGAGGCATCGATGTGGTGACTGGCACAGGATGAAGGCATTGGTGTAGTGACTGGTACAGTGTGGGGGCATCGGTATAGTGACTGGCACAGGGTGGAGGCATCTGTGCTGTAACTGGCACAGGATAGGGGCATTGGTGCAGTAACTGGAACAGGCTTGAGGCATTGGTGTAGTCACTGGCACACGGTGGAGGTATCAGTGTAGTGACTGGCACAGAGTGGAGGTATCAGTGTAGTGACTGGCACAGGGTCGAGGCATCGGTGTAGTGACTGGTACAGGTTGGAGGCATCGATGTGGTGATTGGCATAGGATGAAGGCATCGGTGTAGTGACTGGTACAGGGTGGAGGCATTCGTATAGTAACTGGTACAGGGTGGAGGCATTCGTATAGTGACTGGTACAGGGTGAAGGCATCGGTGTAATGACTGGTACAGGGTGGAGGCATTCGTATCGTAACTGGTACAGGGTGGAGGCATCAGTATAGTGACTGGTACAGGGTGGAGGCATCAGTATAGTGACTGGCACAGGGTGGAGGCATCGGTGTAGTGACTGGTACAGGGTGGAGGCATTCGTATAGTGACTGGTACAGGGTGGAGGCATCAGTATAGTGACTGGCACAGGGTGGAGGCATCGGTGTAGTGACTGGTACAGGGTGGAGGCATTCGTATAGTGACTGGTACAGGGTGGAGGCATCAGTATAGTGACTGGTACAGGGTGGAGGCATCAGTATAGTGACTGGCACAGGGTGGAGGCATCGGTGTAGTGACTGGTACAGGGTGGAGGCATTCGTATAGTGACTGCCACAGGGTGGAGGCATTCGTATAATGACTGGTACAGGGTGGAGGCATCAGTATAGTGACTGGTACAGGGTGGAGGCATTCGTATAGTGACTGGTACAGGGTGGAGGCATAATGCGGACCAAAATAGGACATGCTGTGTTTTTTTTTTCATGTGCCTGACTACCCTGATGCAAACCAATGTGGATACAGCGCGCACAAATGGATGTGTGAACAAACAGACGCGTCAGAGAAAACGGACATTAGAAATCGCTGCATTAGACATAAAGCTCCCGCTATTATTGATATTATGAGGACAGTCTCCAGCTGGCCAGCAGGGGCGCTCTCTCCCTCACTGTTACTAGTAGGAACGGAACTGCGCGGCCACGTCAGGCTGTGTTGCGCGCATGCGCCCTGTGCCCGGCGGAGATGACGTGCGCGCTCCCGCGTCACAGGCAGTGAGGAGCCGGAAGTCGGGACGTGGCCGGCGCTGTGAGGGGAGGATGGCTGTGGTGAGCGGCGCAGAGCGGCTGGAAGTCTCCATTGACGGCCTGACCCTGACCCCGGACCCAGAGGAGCCCGCGGCCGGGGAGAGGAGGCCGGAGGAGGGGGAAGCGAGCCGGGAGCCGCCCGCACAGGATGACACGGAGGCCCCGAACATGGAGCAGCGCTGGGGCTTCACTCTGGAGGAGCTCTACGGTCTGGCCCTCAAGTTCTTCAAAGGTAACTGACCCCTGAGCCCGTGGGGGGCGCTGCTACCCTGCAGCGAGCCTGGAGACCTGCCAGGCCGGAGTGTGCTGGAAGCCGTGAAAGGGGCGGATAGTGATGCCCGCTGGGAGGGTGGCAGGAGCTACAGGGTGGCGGGGCAGGAGTCGTGGCGGTGGGGCGCCCGTGGCAGGACGGCGGGGCAAGAGCGGCGGCGGTGGGGCGCCCGTGGCAGGAGCGGTGGGGCAGGAGCGGCAGCGGTGGGGTGCCCGTGGCAGGACGGCGGGGCAGGAGCGGCAGCGGTGGGGTGCCCGTGGCAGGACGGCGGGGCAGGAGCGGCAGCGGTGGGGTGCCCGTGGCAGGACGGCGGGGCAGGAGCGGCAGCGGTGGGGCGCCCGTGGCAGGACGGCGGGGCAGGAGCGGCAGCGGTGGGGCGCCCGTGGCAGGACGGCGGGGCAGGAGTCGCGGCGGTGGGGCGCCCGTGGCAGGACGGTGGGGCAGGAGCGGCAGCGGTGGGGCGCCCGGGGCAGGAGTCGCGGCGGTGGGGCGCCCGGGGCAGGACGGCGGGGCAGGAGCGGCGGCGGTGGGGCGCCCGGGGCAGGACGGCGGGGCAGGAGCGGCGGCGGTGGGGCGCCCGGGGCAGGACGGCGGGGCAGGAGCGGCGGCGGTGGGGCGCCCGTGGCAGGACGGCGGGGCAGGAGCGGCGGCGGTGGGGCGCCCGTGGCAGGACGGCGGGGCAGGAGCGGCAGCGGTGGGGCGCCCGTGGCAGGACGGCGGGCCAGGAGCGGCAGCGGTGGGGCGCCCGTGGCAGGAGTGGTGGGGTGTCCGTGGCAGGAGGGGCACCTAGTGCAGGACGGTGGGCAGGAGTGGCGGTGGGGCGCCCGGGGCAGGACGGTGGGCAGGAGCTGTGGTGACCCTGATTGCCCGCAGCCCCCATGGAGTTGCCCCTGGCAGCCCTGTTGTCCTGTAGACCCCACAGAGCAGCCTCTAGTGTACTGTGGCCCCCGTGGTGCTGTGTATTTCTAGCCGGTGGCCCCCAGTCGCCCCGTATCTCGGTCCTCCTCTGGTGCCTGATTTTCCCCAATTCCACCTCAATAACTTGCAATCTATAGTTCAACTGTTGTGAAACTACAACTCCCAGCATCCTCGGCTGTCGGAACAGAGCAGTAGTCTGCGGTTAGAGCGCTGCTGTGGGGGATGCTGGGAGTTGTAGTCTGTGGCTGTAGGGGGATGCTGGGAGTTGTAGTCTCGGGGTTCTGCATTACTTAGTTTTCTCCGTCACCACTGAGAATCGAGACTGAATCCAGGACCGGTGCATCATGCAGGTGACGGGCTCCGCGCTGCTCGGCTCTGCTGTGCCGCTGTAGTGTTGGCATCGTTCATAGTTCCGCATTCTTCGTTGGCGCCTCATCCGATATGCAGAACCCCAGTATTGTGCGGAGCGCGTTTTGCTGTAGTTGGACCCCGATGCCACCTGACGGGGCCCGATGCCACCTGACGGGGCCCGCTGTTCTCTGGAGTTTTGCATTTCAGTTGTTGCAGGTGCACAAATCTTAAATTCACATTCTCCCACGATTTCAGGAATGGCGGCGCAGTTCGTCTAATACTCTTGTTTCATGAATGGAATGCTAGAAATGTGGTGTAGACTGACAAAAGTGCCGAGCACTATGAGAGCGACAGAGAGCTGGCATAATACGGACTGATAGAGAGCTCTGATGGTGCCCGCTCCACCCATGGACTGCACACAGCAGCGGGTACTATGTAATGACCAATAGTGAGTGCTGCTCTGGAGTATAATACAGGATGTAACTCAGGAGCAGTACAGGATAAGTAATGTATGTACACAGTGACTCCACCAGCAGAATAGTGAGTGCAGCTCTGGAGTATAATACAGGATGTAACTCAGGATCAGTACAGGATAAGTAATGTATGTACACAGTGACTCTACCAGCAGAATAGTGAGTGCAGCTCTGGAGTATAATACAGGATGTAACTAACGGTCAGTACAGGATAAGTAATGTATGTACACAGTGACTCCACCAGCAGAATAGTGAGTGCAGCTCTGGGGTATAATACAGCATGTAACTCAGGAGCAGTACAGGATAAGTAATGTATGTACACAGTGACTCCAGCAGCAGAATAGTGAGTGCAGCTCTGGAGTATAATACAGGATGTAACTCAGGATCAGTACAGGATAAGTAATGTATGTACACAGTGACTCTACCAGCAGAATAGTGAGTGCAGCTCTGGAGTATAATACAGGATGTAACTCAGGGTCAGTACAGGATAGGTAATGTATGTACACAGTGACTCCACCAGCAGAATAGTGAGTGCAGCTCTGGGGTATAATATAGGCTGTAACTCAGGAGCAGTACAGGATAAGTAATGTATGTACACAGTGACTCCAGCAGCAGAATAGTGAGTGCAGCTCTGGAGTATAATACAGGATGTAACTCAGGATCAGTACAGGATAAGTAATGTATGTACACAGTGACTCCACCAGCAGAATAGTGAGTGCAGCTCTGGAGTATAATACAGGATGTAACTCAGGATCAGTACAGGATAAGTAATGTATGTACACAGTGACTCCACCAGCAGACTAGTGAGTGCAGCTCTGGAGTATAATACAGGATGTAACTCAGGATCAGTACAGGATAAGTAATGTATGTACACAGTGACTCCATCAGCAGAATAGTGAGTACAGCTCTGGGATATTATACAGGATGTAACTCAGGAGCAGTACAGGATAAGTAATGTATGTACACAGTGACTCCACCAGCAGAATAGTGAGTGCAGCTCTGGAGTATAATACAGGCTGTATTGTGGGATCAGTAACACAGTGATTGAACCTCTATGTAATTAATGTGGAGTGATAGGATTTAGTGACAACCACTGCTGGGCATTTAACAGTCTTCTCAGTTGTCATCCCGCTTTCCCTCTCTCGCCTCTGACGGACGTCGCTGTTCTCAGTGGACGCTGCTGGGCGATTAGTATTTCCCCTCGGATACTTGCTGCTCCCATATACTTCCCCTCCCATGTGATAACCGGCCGGATCCTTATGTGGCAGCATTTATTCTACATCTCATTAACCTAGATGCGGAGCGGCCGGCGTGCAGAAGTAGCGTCTTCACAAGTGACTGCAGCGAGTGCGAGGCGGACGTACGGCGGCTGCTGCACAGAGACGTCCCGGGGGGATTTATCCTCTTCTCTGCTTTCATTCAATTGTCTGGTAACCTACTAAAATCTACATTGCTGCAGAAAGCAGGACAAGTGCCTGTATACAGTGGGGGGGGGGGGGGGGGGGGCGTATATATCTCCCTATAATGAAAACGGGGGCTGGACAAGCCAGGTCATCATTGCCATTAGAAAATCGGCCCTAGTATTTACACTTTGCTCTCTACTATCCGTACCTTCAGTTGCAGGCGTGCTCCACCAGGATTGTGGCAGTCGGGAAGAGTATGTGTAGGGAGTAACGGGGTCACCCTGCAATGACTATTTTGGGAAGGGTTTACTGTGCTGTGACTGATGTCGGGGCGGGGGGTAGAGTTGCCCTGTGCCATGGCTGGGAAAGTGGGTTGGAGCGATCACCCTGCCGTGACACCTGACAAGGGGTCCTTGCCCTGTCATGACCTTCGGGGTCTACAGTGACCTCTGGGGTCTTAGGAGAGGGTTTGTTTGTACGGAGTACAATTGTGGGGGTCCTGTATCTATATGGAGGGGGATCGGTCGCTCTTCAGCTGTAATTTCCCTGGCGCTGCTGCTAGTGGTCCGCTCCCAGAACGGGTGAAGACCTTCCCGGTCTGATAAGTCTTAGTCTGTGCGTCGGCTTCCTCTGACAAGTTGGAAAATGTTATTTTGTGGGTTGTCAGTTGACAACTGATATGGCGGCTATTCTAGTTGCCCCCAGGGTGTCCCCTGTCCGACCTGAATGGTAAATCCGCCTGGTTATATAATATAATTCATCGGTAATATTACGTCTTTCGTGTTCGTATTCTTCGTTTGTCACCTGAGTCGGCGCTGCGTCCGTTATTACAGCAGATGGACGTCCTCGGCAACCGTAAAAAGATGCCGCAATTCTAGCGATACGGCGAGGGGACAAGACGTGACTGTCGCAGGGCAGAGGAGCTCATCTATATTTCAGTGTGCCGCCCGTACAGGGAAGGCGGGAGAGCGTTTATGTGGCGTGGAGAGCAGTAGGTCATCATTGGCGCGGAGGTATTGGATGACACAAGTGTTTTCAGCTCGATGTCCCCCTGGTATTAACACCGAGATGTCTGGAGTAGAATGAGAGCTCCGTGCTGGGGACGGCAGTTGTTGGTAGCATCGATCCTCACTGACTTAGGACTGTAATCCGTGGAACGGGGAAATTACTAACAATGTAACTTTTCACCTCTAATCGTTATTGTTGATCATAGAATCCTAGAATGGTGGCGTTGGAAGGGACCTCCGGGGTCATCGGGTCCTCCGGGGTCATCGGGTCCTCTGGGGTCATCGGGTCCGACCCCCTGCTCAGTGCAGGATCACTAAATCATCCCAGACAGATATTTGAGGGCTACTTCTATATCTCGTAGGTTCTTAATAATGAAGCTTGTGATGGGACAGGCCAGGCTAATGTACAGTGAATGGTCCCTTTATTACAACCCCCGCCTCTCACATTTGGCGCTTCCCTGTACGGTAATTCTCCCCGTGACCCCGGAGCATAAAACCACGTGACACGTTTTCCGTGGATCAGTTTCAGTGTGAATCCACATTAGATGGGAAAATCCAGCGATCGGAGGGACTTCCAATGAGGCCGGTCATCAGTGCTGAACCAGCCGGGGTTGGGATTTCACTGCCAACCATGTGGGGTTTTCTCATGTAACGGTGTGGAGAGTATACAGAGAATGGCGCGATCGAAGAAAAATGTCCAGCGGAAGGGGTGCTGTGGATTGAAACAAGTTGTCAGAGGAGGATGCCAGGAATCGTTCTAACAGGCCCTGTAAAGTCAAATACAATGCTGGTGCTCCAACTAAGAGCTAATGCCCACGGACAGATTAACGCCGCGTTTAATGCTGCGGCAATCCACGGTGTTATCCCGCGGCTATTAGATTCTATGGAACCGAATAGCTCAATGTTCGCACTGCGGAATTCCACAGCGTGAAAGAAATCGCGGCGTGTTCTGTTTGCTGCAGGAAACTGCGTGGCCGGCTTCCATTGTAGTCAATGGAAGCCGTCCGTCACGCGATACTTCCACTGTGAGCACAGCGGAAGTATCGCGTGATTATGAGGCACCACCCACCGCTGGCCGAGTTATCGCCCACTGCTGGCGCGTTATGCACTGTACTGCGCGTGCGTTCTGGTTCACTAGACAGGACTCGCACGGCGGATCCAGAGAAGTGAGTATGGGGTCTTTGGGGGGGTGCCCTGTCGGCCTCCGCTGCAATATTCTGCTGGCAGAGTCCGACACGGCTGTGGGCATGAGGCCTAATGTGCCCAAACGCACATCTTGCTGTTTCTTAGCACCGATGGGCTGTAACAGCAGGCGACCAGTTCCAGCAACATTGTGTGTAAGAGAAACAGAAAGGCGAGACTCCAGCGGGGAAAAAGAGCGCAAAATGTGTATCACTGAGCAGCGGAGAAACCTCTCCTGGTCAGATCTAGCTGCAGTTTTGGCTCTGTGTGATCCGGCGGCGTCTCCTTAGTCGATTTACCATTAAAAACAAAACTTTTTTGATTATAACTTGTATTTTACAACTTTTCATTTTGAGAGTCTTGCTTTGTGTTGTGACGACATCTTAGGAACTTCATCCGTCGGCTTGTGCTCAATAGCAAATACAGATGGCTCTTGTCTTATCGGCCGGCTCTGCACCAGGACTACCATACATGGAGGCCTACACTATTACTGCATCCGCCTGAGAGCTAGCACTCTGCAGGAGAGCGGCTGAGGACAAAATCGGTATATACCTGTCATAGCTGAGGGTTTGCTGCAGCATAAATCTGTTCACACGGGCAATTTTTTTTTTTTTGCATTGCGAGACGTACAAAACGTGCCCAGAAATAGACCCCATTATTTGTAATGGATGTGCTTACATCGGCAATTTTCTCTCGCAGCGTATTCTATTTTTTGGGGTGATGTCTCCCATTATTTTCTATGAGGAAAAAAATTGCATTGCACTTGTATGCCGATCCGAGCTTCATACGAGAGCAACGCGACCTTTAACTTTTGCTATTGAAACAATATGCGTTTTTTAAATTTTGTTTTTGTTTTTTTTTTCTTTGCATGTGATATATTTTTCATGCAAAACCCATCACAATCACAGGGAAAATCACAGGTTTAGGCCGCCTGCAGATGAGCGGGTCGGATCTGGCGGCGAGGATTCTCGCCGCGGGACCCGACCCGAGCGCCTGCAGGGACGAGCGCATACTCACTCGCGCCCGGCGGCCCCGGCTCTTTCATGTGCCGGTTGCCGGGCAGCCGGCGCATGCGCAGACCAGAGCCGGCGGCGGGTGAGTGACGTTTCTGTGCGAGGCTCTGCGAGCCCCGCACAGAAATAGGACATGCCGCGGTTTGTTTGCCACGCAATATTTCGCGCGGCCAAACCGCGCCCGTCTGCATAGGATTTCGTTTAACGCAATCCTATGCAGGCTTTGAGCGGCGGGATTTCCGCCCGTGTGAAGGCGGCCTTAAAGTGCGATATCAATCAGTTTCTTGGACAGATACTGCGCTGAACCACGGGGATAAAACTTCTAGTCTCTCTGGATAGTTTCTTCCATTTGACCTGCTTTGATACAATGTATCCGTTTGGTGTGAGATGTTCAGACTGGATACAATTGTACTAAACACTCAGCCGTGAGAAATTATTTCGGTTTTCTGTCTGTCTGCCAGCAAGCGGAGAACTTGAAAATGGTGAGGGATTTAAATAACAGGTTAGGTGGTAAATGTATGATTGATTGGGGGTCCGAATGCTGCAGCAATCCAGAGATCTCTGGACGCTTCTCCATTCACCTCTATGGAGTCACAGAAGTGAATGGCGCAGAAGTCAAGCATCCACACCGGCACGCCATTCACATGGGACATTATAGATGCGCAACTCTTGGAATTGCTTAGGGGTCTCAGTGATCGGACCCCCAGCGATCACAGATTTATGCCTTATCTTCTGCATAGAACATAGATGTTATTAGTGGGGAAATGTCTTTAAAGGGCTTCTTCCAAAATTTAAAGTTATACCCTATCTACAGGAGGTATTAGTGTATCTTGACGCCACCAGGAACTCCTGGTGGAGTCAAGATTGACAGGGGGTCGACGCCTCTCGTACCTGATTGGCTGCACATCTGTTAGCCTTGTAGGTCCTGCAAGGCCACTACAGAATCCCAGCTGACAGCAGCGTTGAGTGGAGGAGCGCCGATGAGGGAGCAGAGACATCTGCGGCGGCTGTGGGGTTGGCCGGCACAGACCTGCCAGGTGGCTGCTGAGAGACAAAGCAGCGTCCGGAGCAGACTGGCAGCGGTGAGCGAGGGAGCAGAGAGACGTCGCTGTAGTGGTCAGCCGGCATGGAGGTGATAGACAGGTGCTGGGAGACAGGACTCAAGCGGATGATTGCGGCAAGCTCTCCGAGCCTCCACAGCAGAAGCGCGGCCCGCATTCATGTGTGGCAGCAGCGGTACAGCCTTAGGCTGACGGTTTGTGGTCGTCTTAAGAGTACATTATAAGATGTTAATGATGCCATGTTACAGTGGTACACCTAAGAAGACTGCAAACCATCAGCCTAAGGCTGTACCGCTGCTGCCACAGATCAATGCACACACTGTGCTGCTAGGACCTTCCAGACTTGACCCTATCGGGAGCTGGGGGTGTGAGAGAGGCGTTCCTCCTGTCAAACCCCTAGCTTCCGGTGGCGTCAAGATACACTAATACCACAACAGGATAGGGAATAACTTTATGATCAGTGGGGGTCTCGCGATCTTGAGAAAGGGGGGTTTGTTTCCCCATCTTCTCATCACTGTGGAGTCACTTCTCTAACCCGCACTGACATCGGACTGAATGGAGAGCTAGCCACGCACTTGTGTTTGTCGCTTCCTTAATTCCATTTGGGCTAATGGAAATCGCTAAACTTTGGCAGCCCCTTTGCGAGGTGTATGGCTAGCACTCCATTCAATCTCCTCCTCGCAGAAAGTCTGCAATGAGGAGGCAAAGAGTACTCGGGATTGGTGAGGGTCTCAGTGAGACCTCCAATCATACAGTTATAACCTCAGATCTTGGGATAACCCCTTTGAGATTTAATTAATACAAAGCCGAAAACCCTCTTTAATAAGTGACCCCCCACACCCACCCTACGCATTCACGCACACAACCAGGACAGGAACAGATGTGCTGCAGCAGCTGTAACCTGTCCTTGTGGTGTCACATTCTGTTCCCAGCTGTTCATTTGCGCTGACCGCTCTTCGGGGCGATGAACTTCCAAGTGGTCACAATTTAATTAAAACTTCAATGTCAAGATCAGGAACTTGGCAGCAGTGCTGTTCCGTGACTGTCGGATGGCAGCGCTGACTACAGGACATGTGACTGCTGCAGCCAATCACCGCTCACAGCAGTGATCTCCTATAGCTTGTGTATTGGCGTGTTTTCCTTCTTGTGTGCATACGTGTTGTGTGTTTACACGCTCCAAGAAAAGCAAGAAATCCCAATCCCTTCTTGCGTCAATACGCAGCCAATATCCGTGAATCATGTGTATTCGCTGCATATTCGCGCAGTCCCATTCCCTTCAGCGTCCTATGTTGGTGTGTAATACGCAACGGTGTCCTGTTTTGGGGTGTACCTTTTCGTGTGACTGATGAATACACCCGTGAGCAGGCCCATTGGAATAAGCAGGTTTTATTCACTAAGTTAAAGAATCCACGCCTAATCCGTGACGTATTTTCGCTCGTGTGAATGAGCCCTTAAGGTCATGTGACGCGTCTTGGACACCATCTTTCTGCGAGAACCGTTTCTCTGATTTCTGTTAGATGGAAATGATACAGCGTAGCGGATGCAATCTTATCGCTGATGCTCCGGCCGATAACTTGTACAGCCGCTGATAGATGTAGCAGAGCTCACGATGGCACCGTATGTCTTGTGGCTTTACATAGGACTGCAGGGGAACTTGCTAGTAAATGTTGGGTTATGGAGTTTGCAGCGAAACTAGAGGGAAATCGAAAAAAACAGTCCGATCGACCCGCTCAGACCGCGCTTGTGTATAACCCTTGCCGAAACGGCAATGTCTGCGGCAGCTGAAACACACACTATATATAATATATATATACTTTGAAGAGTATTGCACCCGTTGTGAGTGTTTCTTCCTCCGGGTTCTGTTCATCGCTATATATGTGATTGGCGCATCTCGCTGTACCTGTTAGGCCGGAGCGCGGACCAATATGAAGGAGGCTCCGGCCGTTCTCATTCCTCCACATAGAATACTTGGCCGGATTTTCTTGTATTATGTGTTGCTGACCTTCATAGGTGACAAGATGTGACTCATTGATGTAGGGGAAGCTCATCTTATACCAGCAGCTGGTTTCTAGATACGGGTGTGAGGTGCATGATATTTAGGCTGTGTCTGCGCTGCGTTTTAGGTGCTGTAATTTTTCACAATATAGCATGCTTTGGAGCATTATGAGGCATATGAAATCAAAGCTACTCACAGATAGCCTAGGCCATCAATAGTAGACTGGTGGGAATCTGATGCTTGGGATCCCTGCTGATCATCTGTTTGCTTCCTTGATGCACTCCTGCACTTAGATGATTTCTGAAGGAAGCAGACAGCTCTGTTCCCACTACGGTGGTCAGGTTTGGTATTGCAGGCTATTCTCTTCAATTGGAACTTTGCCTGCAATACCAAACCTGACCACTGCAGTGAGAACGGAGCTGTCTGATTCCTGCAGAAATTAGGTCCGTGCATGGGGAAAGCAAATAGCTGATTGGTGGTGGTCCTGGGCATCAGACTCCTGTTAATCTGCTGTTTATAGTCTATCCTAAGGTATGAGAAGGAGGCCTAATAACTCTTCAGCTGGCAGCTAAAATACTTCTCCTGCATTAGGAGTGCTTTTACATGCAACGACCATTCAGGCACAGATACTCGCTAGCCCCTCCAGCAGTGATCATTATCAGTCCATGTAAAAGCCCTCACTGTACTCGGCTGCGTGTTTATGATACAGGAAGGATCCCTGCGCCTTCTAGTACAGGAGGAGGATCAGCCATTGTAAGCCTCGTACACGGGTCAGACTTCCTGCTGCGATCACACAATGCTCCTAATGCCTTTCTGTTTGTGCTTGTCTAACAGAGAAGGACGGGAAGGCTTTCCATCCAACCTATGAAGAGAAGCTGAAGCTTGTGGCGCTACATAAACAAGTGCTGCTGGGACCCTACAACCCAGACACCTGCCCCGAGGTGGGCTTCTTCGATGTGCTGGGTAATGATAGAAGGTACGGGGCTGACTTCAGTCTGACTCTACTATGTAGTGCAATAATTGTTCCTTAATACACTGTCAAAAAGCATCCCGCCCCCAGAAGAAGTTGTCATTTTGCTGCAGCACTTGTCCTGCAGCTCCATCTCAGGCAGATCTGTAAATGATGAGAGTTGTGGTGATTAGATGGACAGTCTTGTCACCGGAGGCCCTAAAAGTGGTTCCCCCCTTGGCCTATAAGAGGCTCTCGGAGGCTCCTTGTGTGTAGTGACCTCTTCTTCCGCTTGTAGAGCTTGTTGACCACTAGACGCCTCTACGACGCAGAGAAGAGATTTCACCCCATTACCAGAGAAGGAGAGGGGCGCATTATTGGGATGTGAGGAGCTGGATGGTCGTATCCATGAATTGTCCCCCACCGGCCATTCTGACCAGACTGTTAGGAGGTGTTGGGACCAGTAGATGTGTGAGGGCACACAAGGTGACCGGGCTCAGGACCCCCGACAGACCACCAGTAGAGAGGAGCGTCTGACCAAACTGTTAGGAGGTGTTGGCACCTGTGGATGTGTGAGGGCACACAAGGTGACCGGGCTCAGGACGCCCCCTACAGACCACCAGTAGAGAGGAGCATCTGACCAGACTGTTAGGAGGTGTTGGGACCATTTGATGATGGCACACAAGGTGACCGGGCTCAGGACGCCCCCTACAGACCACAAGTAGAGAGGAGTGTCTGACCAGACTGTTAGGGGGTGTTGGGACCAGTGGATGGGGGCACACAAGGTGACCAGGCTCAGGACGCCCCCTACAGACCACCAGTAGAGAGGAGCATCTGACCAGACTGTTAGGAGGTGTTGGGACCAGTGATGGGGCACACAAGGTGACCGGGCTCAGGACGCCCCCTACAGACCACAAGTAGAGAGGAGTGTCTGACCAGACTGTTAGGTGGTGTTGGGACCAGTTGATCATGGCACACAAGGTGACTGGGCTCAGGACGCCCCCTACAGACCACAAGTAGAGAGGAGTGTCTGACCAGACTGTTAGGGGGTGTTGGGACCAGTGGATGGGGGCACACAAGGTGACCAGGCTCAGGACGCCCCCTACAGACCACCAGTAGAGAGGAGTGTCTGACCAGACTGTTAGGAGGTGTTGGGACCAGTGGATGGGGGCACACAAGGTGACCGGGCTCAGGACGCCCCCTACAGACCACCAGTAGAGGGGAGCATCTGACCAGACTGTTAGGAGGTGTTGGGACCAGTTGATGATGGCACACAAGGTGACCAGGCTCAGGACGCCCCCTACAGACCACCAGTAGAGAGGAGTGTCTGACCAGACTGTTAGGAGGTGGACTAGTGGGTGGGGGAACACAAGGTGACTGCGCTCAGGATGTCCCCTACAGACCACCAGTAGAGAGGAGCGTCTGATCGTCTGACAAGCACCAGCAGTTCCAACTGTTTTGTTGTCCGCTATCCAGAGACGGGAGGCGCCATCGCTACACCCCTGTGTCTGTTGGAATTCTTTCCAGGTGCTTGAAGGACATTTGGTCTCACTTCGCCCATTACATGTACGGCCTCCGTATGCTGAATGGTCATAAATGACACAACTGGATGCTACAGAGTACAATCCAGTTGTGCGGATGGATCCAGGTTTAGTTTGGGCGCTGACAACGGCCGTGTTCATGTTTGGAGACCTCGGGGTGAGCGCCTCAATCCTGCCTTTGCTGTGGAGCGGCACACTGCCCCCTGCTGGTGTGATGGCCTGGGTGGGCTTTGCGTAAGACAGTCGATCCCCCCTAGTAGTGGTATGAGGGACAATGACAGCTCAGCGATATGTTCAGGACATCCTGCAGCCACATGTGTTCCTCTCATGGCGGCTTCCAGCAGGATAATGCTCGGCCGCACACACAAGGGGGTCCCAGGAGCCCCCCAACATTGTCACACTGCCGTGGCTGCCCGGTCACCAGATTTATCGCCAATAGAACATTTATGGGATCATCTGGGACGCCACCTGCGACAGCCAATGAGTTTGCACGGTCTAGAGGCTCAGTTAAAGCAAATGTGGAGCGATATACCATATGGGACCTATATACCTTCATGCCTGCCCGTATCACATCATGTATCCAAGCTAGAGGCAGCCCAATATTGTATTAGAGCCTCCACACCGCTGGTTGAGGCTGTACAGGAAGCGATCAATCCTAGTTATGATCGTTGGTCCCCCTACTATTTCAGCGCTGTCAGCGGCACATCCCCTCTTCGTGAAGTTCTGCTGCCGACAATTATGATTTATAGAGCTGCATGAAAGATGCGATTGCCGGATGATCATTGGATGATGAGCTGCGCCGCACACAGCCCAATGGTCAGGCAAATTAAGGCTCTTAGAAATAATCTCCTCCGATCAGCGGGCCTTAATGCAGGACTACACGATCAGACTAGACAGGGCTTGTTTGCCGGTGACAATGGAGACCTGCTAAAGGCAGCTTTACACAGTGTGACGGCTGTCCCAGCAATAGTCGTTCAAGTGAATGGAGGCAGAGCGGGACGGGGATCGTTTCAGCCCGCCAGCATCCATTCACTGTAAACGGGCAGTTGCTCCTAGATTGAGCGAGAAGCCGCTCAATAGTTGTTCTTGAGCTGAAATGGAATGACTAACGCCAACTAAGCGACTTCTCGCTCGGTGAGCGGTCGGGGGCCATGTGCACACAGGCTGACGGTCGCCTAAAATCGCTGATTTGAAGGATTATTCAGGTAAATATCAACCCGTGTAAAGGTACCTTTTACTTGACAAAGGATTGGCCAGACTGGATGCAATGGTAACAAACCCTCAGCTGTGAGCAGTCATAGGTCTGTACTTGTCTTCCGTGTCTAGAATGGGCCATTCACTGACAGCAGATATCTTGAAATTGAAGAATTGAAATGCAATGTACACTAGAAAGTTGCCGAACTTCTCATCATGCGGTGATTGAGCTTTATGACGCTGTTGTCTTTTGTCCTCGTAGGAAAGAATGGGCCGCACTGGGCAACATGAGCAAACAAGAAGCTATGACGGAGTTTGTCACCCTGCTGAACACATGCTGCCACCTGTTTTCTACATACGTCACCTCCCACAAGATAGAGAAGGAAGAGCAAGAGAGAAAGAGGTAACAACCACACGCCCCCGACGCATCACCTCTATTACAGGAAGTCCTTTAATTCGGCATCAGTTGCACGATAGCTGCTGGATTATCAGATTTTCTACATTATCAGGTGGTCTTACAAAGTTTAGTAACTGGATGAGAACTTTTTAGGAGGACCCGGAACCCAGATTAAGGATTTAGTCACACATTGCAATTTTTGCTACAGTTTTTGTAAACTGAAACGTGAACAAGACTTAAAATGTCAGCGTGAAATCTGCAGCGATCACTTTGGTCTGGTTTGTTCTGTTCTCAGTCTGCTGCTTCTGCACTTGTAAATTCTGCATAGTGCTGCATTTCTCGACGGATTATCGGTTGCCAGATTTAAGGCCCATTTACACAGGACAGGAGCGAGTATCGCTGGCTCGCTCACAGAGCGGCCAGCAGGGGGCCGGGGTGGCTGGAGGAGATTTCTCTCCCCGTTCTCCCCCGGACCTCTCCATTCGCTTTAGCAGCGGCCGCTCAGTACTGAACAGCTGCTGTTTACACTGAGCAATCATCGTTCAGGATTTTATGCAGCTTAAGTCATCGTTCAGTGTAAACGCGACCAACGACTGACCGAACAATAATTAGTTCACTTATCGTTCATCTCATGCAAGCATAAAAATCATCGCTGGCTTGTTTGCTAATCGTTCAGTCGTTCTCATTCACCAATTCAGCGAACTGGACCACTGAACGTTCCTGTTAAAAAAAAAAAAATATATATATATTCTGGGTGTTTCAAACTGACCGCCCCAGCGAACTACAGCGTTGTCCGCTAGTCGGCCCGTTCGCTCAGGTGAACGATTTTTCGCTGCCTGTGAAAGCAACCTAAAGGAATTTCACTGTAATACTGATATATAATCCTCCCAACATCGTCTGCTGAAACCTGGGAACCGTTCCTTCGTTAGCATTACTGTGATGATCTTCTGTAACAGAATCCCCTCGGTGGCAGCGTAACCTCTCACAGCGATGTCCCGGCGGGGAGACGAAAGAATACAGCAACTGAAATAGTCCAATTCCCAGTTGCTGTTGCTGAGTGCCTGGTGATTGTTGCTCCTGCTGTCCTAGATTTGATGTCACCAATTTGTTACTATACAACTTTGTTCCTTTAATTTAGCATCTACCATGTTTCCCTGAAAATTTTTAATTTTTTTAATTTTTGGGGAGACTTGAAATATAAGCCCTACCCGAAAATAAGCCCTAGCCGAGTTACTAAAAAAAAAACAATACATTGCCTAGCAGGCTCGGTCCACATTCCTCCCGCTGCCCTTCAGAGCTCCCGCAGGCCTCGAGCAGTCCTCGGCTGCCCACTAAAGATCGCTTCCTGGTAACGGGTTTCATAAATGCCGCCTCTACAACACGATGGCTGCAGCATGTAGTTCAAGGAATTCTTGAACTGTATGAGAAAGTTCAGTATGTAGAATCCAACCTGCAATGTAAAGCATAGTGGACAGAACAGCAGGCTGAGACTCTGGTTAGAATAAAGGTGGATTGCAGACGGCTTCAAACTCTAATGCAGCAGAGCTACAGAGCGGCCAATATGTAATAATGAAGGCTGAGAGTATCTTGTACCCCGGAGTTCAGCATAAAACAGCATCTGCTTGTTTGACAGGAGAGAAGAGGAGGAACGAAGAAAACGGGAAGAGGAGGAGCGACAGCGCCTGTTACGGGAGGAGGAGAAGCGGCGGAAAGAGGAGGAGGAGCGGCTGAGGAGGGAGGAGGAGGAGAGGATGCGTGCGGAGGATGAGCGGTTTCGAATGGAGCAACAGAAGTAAGTACTCCCATGGGGTCATCTATTATAGTGCAGGCATGAAAAAGCCAAAATGGGGAGAACCCTGGCCCTCTGTTTATGACCAGGTGTTGGAAACAGCCGAGCGCTTCAGTCCAGCACAGTAGATTGAATGAGAGAACTAGGGAAACAGTGTGGCATGCTGTGCTGTGCCATTTACATACCTCCCCTCGATACGGAAACCGCAAAGCACTCTGCGCTACACTGTTTCTGTAAATCCTTTTCATTTCAACGAGAGCTTTGCAGACAGTGCTGGACTGAAGCGCTCGGCTGTTTTAGTGATTACCGGAAGAAGGGCAAGTTTTCTCACTGGTTTCTGTTGATGAAGATGGTCAGTGGGGGTCCGCCGCACAGGATCCCACTGATCAGCTGATTCCAAGAGCAGCTGTCATTATGGACAGTGCAGGAAGCAGAAACCGCTGACCACAGTGCAGTGGCCCGGGTTGGTGGTGCAGGAGCAGCTCCCACTGAATCCAATGTAATACCAGCCTGGGCCACTGTGCTGTGGTCAGCGCTTTCTGCTTCCTGCGATCTCTGTAGTGACAGCGGCATCAGAAATCCTGAGCGGCAGATCCATGCCAATCATCTATTGATGACCTGTCCTGGGGATAGGTCATCAGTAGAAAGGGGTTGTGCCAGCAAGCACAGCCCCTCCCAGAATGTGAGGTTTGGGACAATTAGGTCATTATGCTGCGTCCCACTTTCTGATTTTGTTGGGGAAAGCTACAGCCATCCAAGTATTTATTACAGGACAGTCATTGGTCTGCTAGAACATCTGCCACGGTTATAGCAGGATGTCCACCAGAACTGGAGCCACTCTTGTAGCGTGGCTCTCCTTTCTGGATCGTAGCGGGGGTCCCAATGTTCATGTGCCCTGATAGAGCATATAAACAGGGGCTGTGCTCTTGGTACAACCCCTTTTCAAAGGGCTTATGGACATCATTGGTGACCCACTCCTATGAGCAATAATGGAAAGCCTCCAAGGTGCTGCGGCTCCCATAATATATTACATGACTGCTATGTGAGAGGACGCAATACTTCCCCAGCAAACTCTTCTGTGCGATGGAGGTGTCGGGGGCCGGGATAATGGGGTTGGCTGTTCTTTGTGTAAGAGCCAAGTGAAACTTGTTGGATGATGTCATTAGTGGGGTTCATGAGATGGGATAAAGAGCCCCCTGTAGTGCATCATCCACATTTAGCATTGCAGTCACAGCCGGTTTGATGGAAAATTCCATGAGACCACTGAAGCTCTGCCAGGGGCGCACAGCAGGCGGCATTTTATCAGGACCAGGCACTGTCTCATTTGTTAAAAACAATCGTCTTTCCATCTGCTCTTTCCTTACAGACAGCAGATCATGGCTGCCCTGAACTCGCAGACCGCAGTGCAGTTTCAGCAGTACGCAGCACAACAGTACCCAGGGAACTTTGAGCAACAGCAGCTCCTGATCCGGCAACTGCAGGAGCAGCACTACCAGCAGTACATGCAGCAGCTGTACCAAGTGCAGCTCGCCCAGCAACAGGTAGAGACGGCACCACGCAGATCTGCAAGGCTGCACTTAGGGGCCCCTTACACAGATTCGCATTGGATTGCAGGAATTGTTCAGTGTAAACTCTTCCAGCAACTGAACAATGAATGATAATTCGTTCACTTATCATTCATCATTCAGTCTGTGCAGGCATAAAAATCAAATAACAATCAGTCATGAACGGCGGCCTGTTTACTGTGGATGGGGGAGAGCGGTCAGAAGCAATCTCCGTCCAGTTCGGCCTCCACTCACTGAGCGATTTTAATTTATTAATTCCCCCCCCCCCCCCTTATGCGAAGGCACAGCACCGATTATCGCTGGGTCGACTGTCAGGCGCTTGAGTTTGTAAAAGGACCCTTACTATTGATAGCCTTCACTATACTGCAGCCACAAATCAAGGCTTATAAATCTCTTGAACAATAAGGCCCTTTTACACGGGCCGCCAGTCTTTTAAATGACAGCACAAGTGCTGATGTCGCCGCTAAGGTCGTCAGCAAACGTATGGAGCATTTATACAGAAAGACTTGCTGCTGGATCGCGGGCTTCGCCTCCTATGGGAAGTGCTGAGCATTTACACAGTTGGAGAAGCCTGCGAGCTAACGAGGTTTTTTTAAGCTGACTAAAAAGTCATCTTAAACAACCGTGAACAACAAGTGAGCGTTTTGGGGTTTTTTTTCACATTCACACTGAAGGATTATCGTTCATTCATTCTTTTGAACAAATCGAGCGATAATCGTTAAGTGTAAATGGGCATTAAGGCCCTTTTACACGGAGCGATGATTGCTCAAAAATCGCTAAAAAGTGATCGTTTGAGCGATCATCGTTGTGCAGCCATTGTGCACTTTTCGGGGACTACTAGCTGATCGTTAAATTCAGTCCAACCTAAGAATCATCATTTGGCCTTATCAGCAGTTCTCCATGGGTAGTACTGATAGCATTGTTTCCTGTTAGAGAACAAAGGAACTGAATGCAGATAAGAGCCCTTGGCCTATCAACTGCTTTCAGCTAAGGCTTCATTTGCACGCTAAACTGCTCTTAGGTAGCTGAGTAGCTACTTAATAGTTTATGCAAAATGATCGCTCAAAGCTGTCACTGTCGTTTGAGCGATCATCCGGTTGTGTAAATGGGCCTTTAGTCTACAGTGCAGTTTTTTTTTTTTTTTTTTTGTTTCCTTCCCTTTTGACCTGTTGTTTTTTTGTTTTTTTTTTCCGCATTCCTCTCCCCAGCAGGGGGCATGTCTGCCAGTATTATACTCCCTATGACTTGTTCCCAGACTGCCCCATACAATTCATTGGCATGAGAAAAGCTGTCTGGCTGATAAGATAAATGAGTCAACAACACAACTAAACAGGAGCCGCCTGCATAGTGATCTCCTCTGTGGAGGTGCAGCAGAGTACAAATGCAGAAGCAGCCCGGAGACTGATAACATCCATGGAGCTAGTATGAATTATAATACTATAGCATGGCTGACAAGATAAGGCTTAATGCTACATTTACATGGGACTACTGTCTTCTAAAGGACTGCATGAGCCGGTGGGTTACGTCACCGCTAGTTGTTGGTACTCGACAGGCGGATCACTGCTGACTTCTCGGATCACTGCTGACTTCTCGGATCACTGCTGACTTCTCGGATCACTGCTGACTTCTCGCTCAGTGCTTCACATCCGTTTGAACAAATTTTGTGCAATACTCGGCCCATGTAAATGTCCCTTAAGGCTTCAAATGACAAAATAGGGCTTCATTAACATCAGTGTTTGGGGCCTTAATTGCTGATTTCCATTAACCCGTTAAGGACCAGGCACTGTAAATATACGGCGCTTGGTCCCGGGCTTAAAGCCCAGCCGTATGTAAAATTACGGCGGGGATTAAAGCCTCCTGCTTCTGTAATTGATGAGAAGCAGGATGGGTTGTCGGCTGTTCGTCACAGCTGATAACCTGGAGGATGAGGGAGAAGTGGGTTTTAACCCTTTCTGCCGAATCCTTTCTTTAGTACACATTGTTCAATGAGCTATATGTACTAAAGTGAAAGTGTTTCTTCCACTACGCGAGCCCAGGGGTCATGTGACCGGGATTCCCTGCTATAGCATAGCTGCACGGTCGTAGTAGACCCTGACCGTCTCTGCCAGTGACTAATGTCACTACAGGGGATGGTTTCTTCTGTAACTGCGGCTTCTATGGTTGCCCCAGCTATACAGTGGAAAAGTATCAAATAAAAAAAAAATGTGAATGTCCCCCAGAGGTCTTACATGACGTCACGTGGGACATAGATGGTAAAAAACATCATTATATAAATAAGTAAAAGAAAATTACAGAATAAAACTAATATATACATAAGAGAAAACAATCCAAAGTCGACGCCAACCAAAACCGTCGCCGTCTGCGCCCTGTAATCCAACACCATACATACTATAGATCGAAACGGTCGAAACAAAATGAGGCACCCGGTCCCGTACTTTACTTTAGTGTAAATATCCTAATAAAAAAACTAGAAATGTTTGAGAAAAAAATCATGTTTTTAGGGCAGTAAAATCCCTAAAGTGTCCGGTCCTTAAGGTACAAAACAGCCTGGTCCTGGAAGGGTAAAATCCCAGATGAAATAATGCAGCATGAGCAAACTCGGTTATAGTCAGCGGGCGCTGTTCAGGTCTGTCGAAAGACTCATCTGGTTGGACAGTGGATTCTGTTTTCGGGGAGGGCCCCCCTGCAAGCAGAGTCAGGCTCTTTCTGAATACACAGGAGGAAGCCTGTAATGTTGGTCCTGCTCCCCCCCCCCCCCCATTTTCTGCAGTCCATCTAATCCTCTCTATTGCTAAAGATGGACTATGCAGAATAGGCATTGGACATCAAATGGGCTGGAAGGGAGCCCCCTAGTGGCTGGCACTACAGATTCTTTAATGTTAGAATATTGCATGTTTGATTCTTCTCACATAAACTGCTGAATAAGCACCAGTTGTTTGAAAAGTCAGCGACTATTTACACTGGGGTGAAGGCTGAAGAGCGCATCACTTGGATGCAGCACACGAGACGGCAGCTCAGCAGATCATTAGACTTCACTGCATTGTCTGTTGGAGCGTGTAGTAGTCTGAAATGCAGCTCTTGCTGTTTTTGTCGTTCCCCCAACTCCAGTCCTCAGGGACCCCCAACAGGTCATATTTGCAGGCTTTCCTCAGACTTGCACAGGTGATGTACTTATTGTCGGTCCTCAGACATTGCCACAGGGGTTCTTAACCATAGGAGATCCTGAAAACATGACCTGTTGGTGGTCCCTGAGGACAGGAGTTGGGGCCCCCTGCTTTACATGGTAGATCCGCGTCTTCAGTGTTTAAGCAGAAATGTAGCAGGAAATCCATGTGTAGAGAATCGTTCTCTTCTGCAAGGACTGAATGATGATAAAATACGGTCAGCTTCCGGACACTTCTGCAGAATTGGCTGCTCATTACACAATCTCATGCATTAGACCTGCAGCGTAATATTGCACTGTTAACCCTCACACTTATTATATCCTGCCTTGTAGGCTGCCTTACAGAAGCAACAAGAGGCGCTGTCAGCGGGAACCAACTCCCCAGTAAGTTCTCCGACCAAGATGAACATGGGAAGCATCACCGCCCCCGGAGAAGCCCCCTCGGTCAATGGACAAACTCATCCTCACATAGACAGCACAGAGACAGAACTGGAGCCCGACCCGTTGGACGACCTGCTTGAGAACGGACCTAAAGGTATGTCCCCTATGGAGACCAGCATCTAAACTACTATATAGACGTGATACACTGGTGGAATTGTCATTGGTCATCATGGTTAACTGGACATTGGATGCTTATCCTGATATGATGGCCAAGTCAGCTGCTGCTCCTTACTCCTACATGGCTATAGGTCTATGTTTGGTCTGCACATAGCTTGTCATTAACGTTCTCTTCTGTCTCTGCAGAGTCCACGCCGGTCATAGCTGCACCTTCCATGTGGACAAGACCCCAAATAAAAGACTTCAAGGAGAAGATCCGACAGGATGCAGACTCCGTCATCACTGTTGGCAGAGGAGAGGTGGTCACAGTCCGGGTTCCCACGCACGAGGAGGGCTCCTACCTCTTCTGGGAGTTTGCCACAGATAACTTTGACATTGGTTTTGGGGTTTACTTTGAATGGACAGACTCCCCAAACACGGCTGTGAGCGTGCACGTCAGTGAGTCCAGCGAGGATGAGGAGGAGGATGAAGGTTCGTTACTATGTACCTCATTTGTGGTGTTAAAAGGAAACCTGTCATCACTTATGTGCCCCGTAAACTAAGTTATGGTGCATTATAGAACCCCAGGGATGTGCTTTGCCTTTCAGTGCTCACATACCATGTGCCTACTTACATGGGTGACCGTGTGTGAACAGGGAGCTGGGTCAGTATGCAACGTACTTCCCTGGAATCCTCTGGCCTGTCCTATGAGCACCAGAACTTGGTTTATGGTGCTTGTAAGCTCTACTACTCCACAAGTTGCCGTGTGGCTGGTGGTCTCCAGACCCTTCTGCCTTATCCTGAATGTTCATCTAAGCTGAATTTGGATCAAAGCCGAGTTGATCAACTTGGACTTGCTGAGAATTCAGTATAGATGATCCTTCAGGAGGAGCCATCAAAGAGCCAGTCTGATTAAACTGACTGAGCGGCATTCCTAAAGCCTGTTCTCCATTGGACTACGTATAAGTTGCAGAAGTCAAATGGAGCAAAAGCTGTTTTATGAAGAAAATAATTTAAACGTTACCCTAAAGGTGGCCATAGCCTACAAAGAGGAGCTGTTATGTCATCTCATCAGCAGGCCGGCTGCAAAGCGCTGCTCACTGTGACTTTAGGAGACCTGATGTCACCTATTGACAGTGGAAACCACCCACTTGATAGCTGAATGTGATGGAGATCATGCGGGGGAACAAGGGATTTACATAACAAAGGGGTACGATAGGGCTGGTGAGGTCTCAGCTGCAGAGCTCTACAACCGGCCATGCTGATCAGTCGTTGACAAGTCTTTGGGTTGTCAGGGAATTTACCATTAATGACTTACCCTCAGTATTAGGTCACCAGTAGTTGATCAGCTGGGTGGGGCTCCCTGCTGTTCAGCTGACATCGGGCTGCTGTCACTGTGGACAGACAGACAGCTCTGTTCATAGTCTTGTGGCCTGGGTTGGCATTGCAGGTGGAGTTCCCATTGAATTTGCTGCAATACCAACCCGGGCTGCTGCACTGTTGTCAGAGCTGTCTGCTTGCATCTCTGTCCGCACACGGATCTTCTGATCCGCTGGGAACCCTAGCGGCCTACCCCTCTGATCGACTATCGATGCGCTATCCTGGCCATCTGTAGCAATGTCCCAACAGCCCTCGGTTTTCGCTTGTTGACTACGAGATCCATTCCGTCTTGTAGCCTGAACTCATTTCTGACTCTCGTCTCATTACAGAAAACCCCAACAATGAAGAGAAAGCCAAAAAGAACGCCAACAAGCCTCAGCTGGATGAGATTGTGCCGGTCTACAGGCGGGATTGTCATGAAGAGGTGTACGCCGGCAGCCACCAGTACCCCGGCCGGGGGGTCTACCTGCTCAAATTTGACAACTCTTACTCCTTGTGGCGTTCCAAATCCGTGTACTACAGAGTGTACTATACTAGATAAAGGAATGGGGGGGAGGGGAGGGTGAGAGGTCAGTGAGGGGGAGGGGCCAGGGCAGCGAGTAGATCACATGTGCTGGATCTTTTTTCAATCAGTGTTGTCTCCTTTTATCGCTCCTCTTCCCATTATGAGGCAACCAACTGACGGCTCTCGGCGCAACACTAATTCAGCGTGCTGTGATTTAACCCTTTCAGTGTCGCAACCGTCCGTGACAGTGAAAGGGGTTAGAGATAATTTGGCTGTGCCCGCACTTTTTTTTTTTTTGCACCTGTATGGAAGTTTTCTTTTCTTTAAGTCGCCTCTTGGGCGTCTCATGATCTATTTTGAAGAATGTACATGGAAAGTCACAAAAGAGCATCCTCTGTTTGAATTGTCCCCCTTTTTTGTTGGGTACCAGGTGCCCCTCAAGACTGGTAGAGGTTGATGTGTTGCCAACCTGGAGCCTACATGTCAGTGGGAGCGACTGGAAGGTACGGAGTGCGCACAGGTCAATGCTATTCTGTACCAGACGCAGGTAGCCACGCATCATCACAAAGCTCCATTTGTTAACGGTTTCTTCTCCACTATAAGAGCGAATCAGCAAAGTGCTTTTACCTCTCTGGTATCAGCCGGCAGCGGTGGGTTATAGGAGGGTTGTGGTGTAAGTGTCTCCTCTCATCCGTTTCCGGTTTGTCTCGATGATCTTGTACTATGTAAAATATGTAACGATATGAGAAATGGTTTATAATAATAATGATGGTGGTATGGAGTAATCTGTCCGGTCCGGTGTAAACGCTGCCCCTCTCACCATGCCACCCGGGGTGGGCTGAAGATGAAAGCTGCAGAATTGTCAGTGCAGCTCTGCATGGGACTGGGGTGTAAGGCGATTTACAACTTTTATATAGAGTTCGGCTCGGCGGGGGAGCTGCAGTACGCCTTGTCACCTACCTGGGAGGAGGCACGGTGCAATAATCTCCAACCCGGTTCTCCTTTTGTTGCAGACCTATAACTCCCAGCGTACCTTGACAACTGCATGCTGGGGATTGTAGTTTTGTGATGGTTGGATATTCTAAATTGCTTTTCGACTTGCACTAATATGTTTATCTAATTGCCGTTGTTTTCTATGAAGGCATTCTGTTGCTTCTTGTCTGAGGAACCCGATGACGACAATATGGCCTCCAGTGCATTAACGGTTTGGGTGTCACTGGAGGCGGGCTGGACGTCCAAGGATCTGGGACAGCTAGGTGACGGCCTGTGTGCGAGCAGTAATGGCGGCCTTATAGGTCATCGCACAGCTTTCCCAAATGGAAGACTGAACAATGTCTTTACAGCGCCACCTATTGGAAGGCAAGTCAATGTTGGACCTTTTAACAGGTCTTGTAACGACTGGGCCAATAACTAAGCAAAAGAAGATAACCACGTACAGACTGTTTTGCGGTGATTGACCCTCATCATTGTGTAGTAGGTTTCTGGCTTGGCTAGGGAGATGTCTATAGACGTGGGTCAGGAAGGGTGTCGGTTCTCCTTATGGAGCTAATCCAGAAACCTACTGGATACTGATGAGGGGCAATCCCCAGGAAGCGGTCTGTAGACGGTTAGCTTTTCCTTTTGGAGAAGACTCTGGCTTATATTCCCAGTCATGGTTATAAGGCTTGTTAAAAGGTCTGAAATTGACTTGCAGGAATGCTGCCTTCCAATAGGTGGTGCTGTAGAGGCATTGTTCCATCCTCCAATCTGCATATTTCCCAGAGGAGCATGCATGGCCTTATGAGTCTCCTCACATCTTCTACATGATCTCCTTAAGGAGAAATGATACCTTTCCCAGAAACAGATGTAAGTAAAGAATAGCTAAATGCAGATTTTAAATAGATGAGGACTTCAGGACCTGCATATTTACGGGGGATTTTCTTGTCCGACAAAGGGTTAATGCGGACAGCCAGGTTAGATCCTGCTACGAGAACGCGACTCTTGACTCACCTCCTCCAGCATCTTCTGGCACACAACCGCACATGCGCAGAGCCGAGCCAGCGGTGGCGTTTCTGTGTGAGCCTCGCACACAAATAGGACATAACGCGATTTGTTAATGCGCAAGTTTTCACGCGGTCAAAGTGCGTCTGTCTGCATAGGATTGCATAAACCAATGTAATCCTATGCCAGCGTGCGCGGGCGGAGAGTCTGCGGGGAATTACCGCCCGTGTGCATTCACCCTAAAGCGCTTACACCTGTTAATGTGCTGAATCCCTGGACTCGTACTTTAGCTGTGCAGTGATATCCCTGGGAGGAGGTGCAGCGGGTGTAATATCTGGCTCGGTGATCTATGGGGTGACCCTGTGGACTTATTGGGGAACTAAACTTTTTAAAAAAACTTGTGAGGTGTCAGAAATTTAGATTGGTAGTCGGGATGTTGAAATCTCCATTGAACTAAAACGAATGGCCAGAAGTGCTCCTCCGAGTGATTTCGCCATTCAGCTGGTTCTCTGTGCTCAGAGCAGTGTATGGACTCCAAAGATCCCCTAACAGCCCAAAGGGCTCTGCGCTTCAACCAATCACTAAAACAAGTGGGCGTGTCAAGTTTTAAAAAAGTTTAGTTATACTTTAATACATATTGCAGGGATCCGCAATGGAGCGAAGTACAATAAGCTGCCTGGATGGATGCGGCTGAGATAGTAACAACCAGTCCCATTAATGGCGTATTGATGATCTGTGAGATGAGTGGCTGCCATTGTTGTGGGATGGGTTGAGCGGTGCTGTATGCTGCCCACCTGCTCCCAGTGATAGATCTATATACACACATTGTATGTAATTCTGCTTAATGATGAACACCCATCAAAATGCAAAATTCTGCACCGATTTAATTTCTTGAATCTCTGAACTAAACTGTCTTGTGAAAGAATGACATTCTGGCTGCCACCTTCCACCACTAGAGGGAGCTCAAGGCATGCAGCAGGACAGATTCTGGTGATGCAGCGTTGCTTTCATCCTGGTTTCTGTCTTGTATGCAAAAAAAAAAAATGTATTCAGATGGGAACTAGAAGGCGAGACTGAGGCCTCCATGGTGTCCATTTCATTAGGTTTCCGTTCCGACCATGGCACTTTTCTCTCCATCTAAAAGACCGCCAGGGATGGAAAGGGAGACCAGAGAGGATGCCGGCTTGCCTATTGCAGACTATAGTTCCCATCCCCTGCAGTATGCAATCGGTGCTGCATTGCAAAAACGAATATAAAAAGAGCCTTGGCTCCCCCTAGTGGTGGCTGTGAGCACTCCATGTTGTTTGTCTATAAAGACATAGTAAAATATTCATCAGCAGGGAATTTTGAACTTAATGGGTCATTCCCATCTTGGCAAAGTATTCCCTATGCTGTGAATAGGCGATAACTTGCACATCATGAGGGACTCACCCTTGGGACCCCAATAATCCAAAGAAATTGCCTCTAGTGAATTTTTGGCATCAGTGGTCTCAGGCATCCCTGTGACGTTGACATCAATGGAGCCGCTGGAGATAGCCGGGTTCAAGTGTTTAGTTATCATCAATCGCTTCCATTGAAGTGAGTGCTACAAATGTATGGACAACGGCTGCCAAAATTTAGGAACAAAGCACAGGCGATCTCTGGACCGGTGGGGGTCCCAGCAGTTGAACTCTCGCCAATAAGCCAGTTATTTCCTATCCTGTAGATAGAGGGATAACTTGCTGAGATAGGAATACCCTCTTAAATCCTGGGAATAGGCCATTCTTCAATTTGCTGTTTGTATAAGGTGCCCTAATATTGAAATTAGCACTTGCCCCTTAAATTAATCCCATGCAATTACTCCTTTATAACCTGGCCACAGGAGACGGGGTAACTTCTGCTCCGTGGGGGTCTGATAGCCGGGATTCTCAATCATCCTGAAGCAGCCTGCCATGAAGGCAGCGGCGGTCGCACACACAAGCCCTTGGCTATCTCTGTCATTCCTAATGAAGGGAGTGGCAAGGTGCGTGTGCAGAAGGCTCCAACCCCCTAGGTCTCAGGATTGGTGAAGATCCCAGCAGTGGGACCCCCACTCATCAGCAAGCCATCTCTGACCTGTGTGTACCCCCCTTTTAATGAAAAGCTTGAGGTTGGACCGGAATTATAGGCAGCGTCACTTGTAATAGAACCTCCAAACTAATTACCCCCCTATTAGTCAGAGGCTGCTCTGGAGGCTGAAGTGGAGCCATGTAGGATCTCTGCGGGTACCAGCACCCTCCTGCTGGCGCTGCCCACTGGTCCAAGACATATTAAGGGAGTGGTTGCACTTGGCACACTATTCAGGATCTCTTTGAAGGGCTTCTGTATACTGACAGGCTCCCTTCAAGACTTCCATTGACTTCCTGTACAATGATGTTTCCCCAAACTGGAGGATTATACTGGATATAGCATACAACGATCCGCAAAGCACGTTCTCGGCGCCGGCTGTCGGTGACATTAACCCTTTCCCGGTTTGGTTCTCCGCCCTCCTTTCACCTTCTCGTCTCTTTGCCTTCCAGCTGTTCAGTAATAACAAGTGCAATTGAAAGGAATAGACTATTTCTCGGTCCTCCCGGTCGGAGTCTCTGTCCAGTCGCTATTCTTTGTGTCTGTTGGAAGGATGTCATACACTGTACATTTAGTTCTTATATAAAATAATTCCCTTTATCCTCATTAAAGACAGAATTCTTTCCTTTTTGATTTCTTATGATGTAACCGGTGTCTGAGATTCTTCATTGTGGGGTAACCGTGATCTGCGAGCACCGCCGGCACAGGGATCAATATATTCTATCAATAGTTGATCGGCTGCGATCTGCCACTCGGGATCCTAGTTGATGAGGCGCCCATTGTCAGCGCCACAATACACGGGAGTCAGTCCACGAATGTGGTCTGTGAGGGTGCCGCTTTCTACATTCTTGTTTCATACACAGGAGGCGGGGTGGAAATGGATTACGCGGACTGGTGTTGGTAATTGCGGGCAGAGCTGCGAACCGGGATCTTCGATCGCTTCCATTCACCGTGACCATGTGTTGGATTTCGGTGGCGCAGTTTCTACTTCTGGTGCCCGCGCTCCTCTGATCGCCTCCTCTTCTGCCACTCACAAATCACGGGGGGGAAAAGTTGTGATTTTCTTGCATCGATATCGCAATCACCGGTGTGAAGGAGCCCTAATCTGTGAGAGGCGGCCCCCAGCTGATCAACTGTTGATGACCAATCCCGAGGAAAGGGTCAGCAGTAGTATCTTGCACAGAAACCCTCTCTCATGGGGTATTCCCATCTTTACTAGTCATTCCCTATTGGGGGTAACTTGCTGCTCTGTGAGGGTCTGACCATAGTCCTTTGCCCCATACCAAAACTGACAGCAGTTGTTGTGCGTGTGCGCCACTCGTTTCAATGGGACGGTCGAAGATAGAGTTCAAGCGCTTGGCACTCATTGCAGGGAGTAGTGCTCATGCATGACCACCGCAGTCATGGTTTAGGGACACGCCAGGAGCGGTATCTCTACAGCCATCGAACTCACAGCGGTTGAATCCCCATCGAATGGAGAGTTATCCCCTATCCACGCAATAGGGGATGACCTGCCAAGATTAAAATACCCCTTAAAAGGGTTGTCCACTTTTTTTTTTTAACAGCCTGGTGTGGTGCCTTTATTAAATGGTTCACAGAGGGTTGCTGTAGTAGAAAAGACCATCTTGTGTGCCAGAATGTATGTTCTTCATGGGTGGAGCTTAACAGGAGGGGGTGGGGCAAAAAGTATAAAAAAAATAGCAGCACTCATCAGTAAAAGATGAGTGCAAAGTGTCCAATGGGGGCAGTACAGAGAGAAGCGCAGCAGATGGCAGCAGCTGCCTACTTAATGCTGCTTTATGGGTGATGATATAATTTGCGCCAGCATGAATTATAGCTGAATAATGGCAGCCACGAGCCGGCGCACCGACAGCCCAAAGATGTGGCAACTGGATTTGAGGTTTTTGTACAGGGGTTAATCAAAATAATGGAACGTTATGGTAGCTGCAACCTGAATTTGGCTTGGAATGAGCTCAGACCCATGTCATGCGATAATTGACCCGGAGAGCTGAAGGTGGGGATAAAGTCTTCACACTCCTCGATGACGGTCAGGGCTGGTGACTGCTGCTCAAGAAGGAACTTCATCGGCCCTTGCCTGGCCTTAGCGAGCTGCACAGTGAGGGCAGGCATCCAGAGGAAACCTCTGTACATAGGGTGACCTGCTATCAGTCTAGTCCTTGGCAGTCACAAGGTGATGATGATGATGGGTCTTAGAGAAAACCAAGAGTTGACTGCCCAAACTAGGCCGGCTCCACCACTGTGCTGGACTGGCTGAAGCTCGTCCCCCTTTAACGTTCTGTGCTGGGAAGTAACAAAAGAGGATTGGTTGGAGTAAACCTCACGTTTCTGGTTAGCAGCAGTCCAGGATTTGTGCTCGTGACACCATTTATAGTTGTCTTTGTGCATTCGTTTGTATAACCAGCGGTTGTAAATTGCTGCTTGGCAGTGAAGTTTGCGTCGGTCTCTCCTCTCTAGCGGTGGAGACAAGATGCTGGAAACAATTGGGCGCCACAATCACTGCAGCTGCCTTATTTGGTCACAATCTGCTTCAACACCCTTTTGTTTCAGAGTTCACATCTTCAGCCTCTATAGCGTGTAGCGGATGATTACTTCCTCCTCCAGGGTGGCGGCACTCCTGCCTTGTGCCACCTCTTGTGCGAGTCTGACTAGAGGGCACCAACCATCTATCCTCTGAGCAAGTCTAACGTCAGACATCTCTGATCCACAAACCATCGGCTGTAGAGAAACTGTTATTCTTCTGTTGATTCCCGAAGATGCTACATATTAACCCCTTCCCTCCATATGATGTAAGAGTACGTCATGGCGCTGGGGTACATCCGTCAGCTGGACATACTCTTACATTGTGGGGATAGCGCGAAATCGGAAGAAATCTCACACGGTGCGGGAGGCGGTTGTCACCGATAGCCAGCCAGCCTCCCGCTGCAACATACTAAACACAAAAAGTGGGAAAAAAACAGAATAGAAAGTAATCAAAACATCACATGGATACAAATGGCGCTATTAAAAAGTACAACTCATCTTGTGAAAAAAGCGAACAACCAGCCACCGTACACAGAGAGCACCATGGACAAAAAAAGAAAGTTAAGAATCTTAGAATCAAGCTGCACAACCAAAACATTTGTGAAAAGGTTACAAGTAAAAAGAATGGCATCCTCTCGGTATTAATCTGATCCCAGCGGCCCGCAGAATTCATAGAGAGTTATTTCTGCCACGCGGTTTAGAAAATAAAATGCATGCTTTTTCATTTCTGAGGTAAGAGCAACAAAATCTGCAATTCTGGCAATAAAAAAAGCATCAAAATGTTATATATTTCCCAAAATTGGATAAATGACTACTAGAGTTTATCCCGCAGAAAAACTGCAAGCCCCTCGGCGAAGGAAGAAGAAAAGTTCTGTGGCTTCAGGAAAGTCAAGACAAAAGCTGATCTTTAAAAAAAATGTATACATTTTGTGTACAAAAATAGCAAAACCTAAAAATGAAAAAAAAAAAAAAAAAAAATTTATATATATATAGTTGGCATCGTGCCGCCGGGGAGGATGATGTCATCACAGTATTTATTTTCCACACTAAATGCCATGAAAATGAGATCCGAAAAACTGAATGGCAGAATTTTTCCCCCCAAAAAACAATAAAAAAGTTACAGATTTGCACCCAAAACTGATGCCATTAAAGACACAACTTGTCCCGCCAATAACGAGGCCGCGAGCGTCTTATGTCGACGGGACAATTAAAAAACTATGGCTCCTCGCATGCGATGGCAAAAGAAAAAAAATAAAAAGCCTAAAAAATTGGTTGTCCATTAAGGCACAAACCGACTGCATCACTGAGGGGTTACCAGCTAGCGGGGGTGTTGAGATCCCCACGTGTGCATTACCAATCATAGTGGGGTTTCCACCCTTTAAATAAACCCCTGTACTGCATTAGTCACACTTGGCTGCGGGGTAGACTTTATCCAGAACGGCGTGTAAACCGTGTCTGACTCCGCCCCCTTATAGCAAATATGGCAGTTATAAAATGGATACGGGTTGTTCACACCCAATCTGACTCCACGTCTCTGCATGCAGCCCCCTTAGCCCGTTCTACACGTCTCTGCATGCAGCCCCCTTAGCCCGTTCTACACATCTCTGCATGCAGCCCCCTTAGCTCCTTCTACATATCTTCCTCTAACAGCTTGGCCCCATGCGGTGACGGGTGTAGGGGGTGAGTGGGGAAGCCGAGTCCACTCCATACTGGGCAGTTAGCAGCTGTTTTTGACAGCCGATAGCAACTGCCGCTATGGAACTTCGCCCTAATCGCAGCATTAACTATTTAGATGCCACTGTCAAAACGGACCACATCTAAAACAGCCAGCCAACCAGAGAAGGCTCCCCTCTGCTGTCTCATCAGCCGCCCCCAGGAGGCCATTGTGTGGACCAGTTAGCGTGGGAGCCTGGATTTTCGTAAATGTGACAAGACTTAAAAAGGGGTTGTCCAGTTGCAAATTGATGGCCTTTCTATAGGGGTTTGCCGGCCAGCATCCTTGCTGACCAACCTTTTGCTGGCGCAGTGCGTTTGTGCATGCAGCTGATTTCTGCATGAAGCAAACAGCTCCATTTCTACGGCAGTGGCCAAACATAGTATTGCAGATAAAAGTTTCCATTCACTTCAATGGGATCTTTGCCTGTAATGCCAAGTCCAACCACTTCGGGAGAAACAGAGCTGTCCGCTTCCTGCAGAAATCGGCACATCAGTCTGACGAACAGCTAATCAATGGGACCCACTAAAATCTATTGATATAAACTATCTTCAGGATAGGCTAAGTGGACAATCGCTTTAAATATATTGCAATACTGAGGTACTACAGTATATAAGTGATTGCACGTTTAAGTCCACTGTGGGACAATCCACAATTTTTGATAAATCATTTTCTACATTTTTAGCCCCGAATCTTAAGGCCCTTTTACACGGAGCAAGCGTCCACATGTATACACGCTGCGATGCTGTTACACAGGAGCGAGTATCGCTGGATCGCGCACAGCGTGGCCAGCAGGGAGGCGGGATGGCTGGAGGAGAGTTCTCTCCCCTCTACATTCACTGTAAGCAGCGGCCATTGCAACCTGATCACTAAAATGGATATCTTGCGATCGCCAAGTTGTGAAAGCTAGCGAGCCGCAGCGCAATGTATTCACTTGTTAGTTTGCAGTATTGCTGGGCGATATCGTGACCGCTACCACAGCTGAAGTCACTGTGTAGCCCTCGCCTTGCGTGTTCATTCTGCCGCACAGGTTATGGACGTGGCGACACCAAGTGAACTTGAACATGTGATCCGCAGAACGCTTCTAGAGCAGCGTGCAATATGCATGTATTACAGTGTATCAAGCCTATAGTCTATTAGGACCCAGATTCAAACCCTGAAGACCGTATCCTTACGTCATGCTCCATCCCCTCTAGTCCTGCATTAGAGATCTAAGTGTGAATGCCCGTGGACGGATTTCTACCACGTTTCCCGCGTCGGAAATCCACGTGTGAATTTTGCGGCTATTAGGTTCAATAGAACCTAATGTCTTTCTGCCTGCCAATGCTCACATGCGGAATTCTACTGTGGGAAATAAATTGCGGCATGTTCTATTTGCCGTGGAGTTACGCCGTGGGAGGCCTCCATTAATATAGCATTATTGGGGACCGTGGAATTCAGCGATCACCAGCAGGCACGTCTTTGTTTTTAATGGCGGCACTGATGTGAGTCCCGGCCTGACCGCAGGTCATCCCAGAGCATCGTAGGAATGTAGAGGTGTATTCATCATGGCACTCGGAGCATGCTTGGGGCATAGCAGTCGTATTCTCCCAGTTCAACATCTCTGGAGCACATACTCAGGCCAATCATCACTACGGATCATACTCAACTGAGGGCACTCGGAGTGGAGTTTGTCACACTGCAAAAGTTTGTAGAGTTGAAGGAAGATCAGGTCTAGGGCAATGCTCCGGGTCTGAGTTATCGCTGGCATACAACGCTGAAATGGAGCTTGAGTCTACCCTCGATGCGTTGGTCATCCCTCTGCTGGAGCATGACTGCACTTCACTCATCTATCATCACAGACTTCGCTTCTCGCGATACTTGCCGTATCCATGAGTGCACTCTCATATTACTCCCCTTTTCCTCCGAGTTTGGGTCAGACCGGGACACATGTCCGTATTACGGATGCAAAAATACGCCTGTAATAGGCTCATGTGACCCAACACTACAATCTCCGCCGTTCTGGCAGGTTCACTTTGGTTGCACGAGTCCCGTGATCTCCTGGACCCGGCGGCATCGAGGGACACAATCGGACGTAGTAACAGAACGTTTCCTTTAATGGACGTTCGATAATACAAAAGTGAAGTTCAAACTGAAACCGTAAAACCTTGCAACACATAAAACGGGACGAACGCCATAGAAAACGCACAACCTTCTCACACAGGAACAGAACAAAACCGTGCAAAATTCTCTGCAGATCATCAGGCACCATTCCATCGCGGGGCCGTGTTTTACCACCCGGGCCCCACGCTGAACATGTGAACCCGACCCTCTGAAGATCAGTAAACTAGAACTGCGGGGGTGGGGTTTGGTCTTGTGGGCCGTAACACAGATGCTAAACCGCGCCCCATTCTGGTTGTTTAATGGGACCTTAACAAGATAACGTAAGAAACGAACACAAGGAGGAGAACGCCAAGGTCCAAGAACAGGCGGTTAAACTAAATTAGGAATCTCCTATGTAAACAGAACTCTGGTCGCTGGGAGCGTCGCATTCGCACACTCTTATCCGGTCATGTCCCCCGCCGCCGCCTCCTCCACTTCGAAGGCCTCCCGGGGAATAACGCCGCCGTTCTGTAAAGGAAGGAAAAAAAGATTACAACAGGGAAGACAAGTGATACACCACTTAACCCCCTGAGGACGCGATCCATTTTGGAGCCAGGGACTCGAAATTTTTTGGGATTTACATCTCCACTTTTCAAAAGCCATGACCAATTTTTTTGTTGACACGGCCGCCTGAGGGTTCCTTCATAACACGACAAGCTGTAGTTTTTATTGGTACGTAAAAACCCATCAATTCTGCCTTTTTTTTTTTTTTTTTTTAAAAGGTGTACACTATATGGTGTAAAGGATTTTTTTTTCCCACGGGTTGGTACACATACCAAATTTTATTTTTTTTTATTTTTTTTATTGTGCAAAAGTGGAAAAACCTACAAAAAGTTTTTTGGGGGGGGTATATTTTTTTTGCATCACTGCATCAAGGAATGGAAACTCAAGCCCATGTGAAGACCTTCCCGGAAAAAAGACAATACCTGTGAAAGAACAGTGCTTGGGGTAAAAACCACGCTGTTCACACCAGAGGAAGAAAACTTTCCACACACTGTGGAACCACCACACTCAAACATTGCGGCAGCATTTGAGTAGAAGAGGGGTTCCTGCAAGAGACTATCATCTCGAACTGGAAGGCATCACAAAGAGTTGAGGAGCAGATCCACTAGATCGGCACACAATGCGCATCAAGGTCAGTTCGGAGCCATGACTTTCAAGACCTTCCAGTTTGATCCTCTTGAGGATTCAAGAAATGAGCGAGAATGGGGAAAATATGTGGGGGAACTTGAAGTCTGTCCCATGGTAATATAAGAGCATCCACCACCCGAGCCTGTGTAGCCTTAGACCTAGACATGAAGGTTTGAAATAATGTAGTCAATTCTGGACGCCATTATGTCAACGTCCGGGCAACCCTATTTGCGGCAAGGGCCTTGAAAGATGTCTGAATGGAGTTCCCATTCTCCCGGGTCAACTTTCTGTCTACTCAGGAAGTCTGCTTTCCAGTTGTCCATGCCCGGTATGTGGATTGCCAAGAATTTTTCCGCATTCTCCATGACTGCTGAGCTGCGGGTTCTGCCTTGATGATTTATGTACGCGACTGTCGTGTTGTCCATTTGGCGGAAGGGACTCCTTCTGTACTTGTCCATGTTCCTTGTGCTGTGAGGTTGTGTAATGTCCCTCCCCATCCAAGGATCGCCCCCAGTGAACTAGAGAGGAGTCCAGCCACCAGTTGAGGGAGCGATGAACTGTCAAGGGTAGCCTGCTTTTATGATCTAGAGTTTGCATGGATTTGTCCCACTGAGAGGATTGTCCACTGGAGAGGTCGGGTGTGAAATTGACTGAAGAGGATTGCCTCGAATGAAGAGCGCATCAATCCCAGGACTCTCATGCAATGTTGAGTGAGGATAGGACTCAGAATTTGCAGGGAGCCTGGAGTAGCTGAAGTTTCTGCGCCAGTAGCAGAACATGGGCACTTATCGTGTCGAAGACCAGGCCCAGAAATTCCAGATGCTGAGATGGAAAAAAAAAAAAGAGGACTTAGGGTGGTTGATAATCTATAAACTGAGAGTGTGTCCAGATTGATGTGGAGACTCTCCAAAGTGGCCGAGTGAAAAGGCCTCTTTACGAGGGATGCTGTTAAGATAGGGAATAGTGACAACTCCTCTGGAGTGTAGAAGGGCCATCACTGGAGCTAGGACTTTCGTGAACACCCAAGGAGCTGTGGCCAACCCGAATGGGAGAGCCACAAACTGATAACGTTCCAATCCAACTGTGAAGTGCAGAAAACACTGATGTGCTCTACAAATGGGCACATAGAAGTTTGCATCCTTGATGTCGATGGACGACAGGAATTCACCTTGTTCCATGAATGCAATGACAGACTTTAGTGACTCCATGCAGAAATGCCAGACTTTTACATATTGATTCAGTTCTTCGAATCCAGAATGGGGCAGATGGACCCGTCCTTCTTGAGTACCACGTAAAGGTTGGAATAAAACCTTGTGAACCGGAACAATGACACCCTGAGTGACAAGCTGGCATATTGCCTGATCCAAATCGCTGACGCTTGAAAGACATGGAGGAAGTCTGGATCTGAAGAAATGGTCCTGAGGAAATGACTTCCGGGACCCAGGCATCTGAGACATGGGATACCCAGGTGTCTCGGAATTGGGAAAAACACCCCCTTCCTGAGTGACTGGGGTGGGGGGGGGCACCCTTCATGTGGAGATTTTGTGAAGGAGGACTTAGAAGCCTGAGGACAGGGACCCCAAAAGGGTTTAAAAGAAGGTTTCTTCCTGTAATCCTGTGCGGGGTTTTTTTTTTTAGCATCCGCGATACCCGGACTGGAGTACTGAGAGCTGAGCTACTAGTCTGGCAGCATCCAGGGAGCCTCACAGAGATCGGTCTGCCTGGCCAACTTGCTGTGCAATATCTGCAACTGATTTTGGTTAAAAAAAAAAACAGAGAGAATGCTGCGGCGTAATTGCTTAGCCCACTCACTAGTAGCCCTGCTGACCCAGGTACGAGTAAAGCGAGATCGTAGGTCCGAACCCACTGCCTCAAAGGATGTTTAGCTCAGCGATCCCAGTTCTTTGTAGCAGGTGTCCACCATAGGTACAGTGGTGTATTTTGCAAAGCAAGACATTGAAGAAGCTGCTTATTTCACTGTGGACTCTTCTGGATTCAGAATTTTGAAGCATAGTAACATAGTATGTTAGGCTGAACTGGATGGACATGCTCTTCTTTCAGCCTGTTTCTCCCCCCCCCCCCCCCCCCCCCCCCCCGTTGATCGAGAGCAAGGCAATAAAGACCCATAAGGCAAAAGCCAATTTAGCCCATTTTGGAGAAAAAAATACTTCCCGACACCATAATGGCAGTCATAATAATCCCTGGATCAACGTTTTGAAAGTTCCTACCTGATTCCAAGACCCTGAACAACCACCCCGCTGGTTATTTACGGTCGATATCCTGTAATATCCTTACGCTCTAGAAAGACATCAAGTCCCTCTTAAACTCCTCTATGGATTTTGCCATCACCACCTCCTCAGGCAGAGAGTTCCACAGTCTCACTGCTCTTACAGTAAAGAACCCCCCTTCTGTGTTGGTGATGAAACCTGCTTTCCTCTAGACGTAGCAGATGCCCTCTTGTTACAGTCGCAGTCCTGGGTATAAACAGATCCTGGGAGAGATCCTTGTATCGTCCCCTCATGTATTTATATATAGTTATTTGGTCGCCCCTTAACAGTCTTTTTTCCAGGGTGAATAATCCTAATTTTAGTAGCCTCTCTGGGTATTCCAGTCCCGTCATTCCCTGTATTAGTTTAGTTGCCCTTCTTTGAACCCCCTCCAGCACTGTAACATCTTTCCTGAGCACTGGTGACCAGAACTGTACGCAGTATTCCATGTGAGGCCTGACAAGTGCCTTATATAGTGGGAGGATAATGTTCTCATCCTTCACCCCTATACCTCTTTTAATGCACCGCAAGACTTTGCTTTTGTAGCAGCTGACTGGCATTGATTGCTCCAGTTTAGTCTACAGTCCACTAGTACCCCCAGGTCTTTTTCCATCTCACTTTTCCCTAGTGGTACCCCATTTAGTGTATATTGGTGACATCCGTTTCTCTCGCCCATGTGCAGAACCTTACATTTATCAACATTGAACTTCATTTGCCATTTTTCTCCCCAAGCCCCCGACTTATCTCGGTCCGGTTGTAGCCGCACATTGTCCTCCGGTACATTAATTATATTGTATAATTTTCTATCATCTGCAAATATTGATATTTTGCTGTGCAGCCCCTCTATCAGGTCATTGATAAACATATTGAACAGAATGGGGCCTAATACTGAGCCCTGTGGCCCCCCACTAGCGATGGTGGCCCAATCAGAGTACGAACCATTTATTACCCCCCTCTGCTTTTTATCTCTGAGCCAGTTCTTTACTCAGATACACACGTTTTCGCCCAGTCCGAGCTGTCTCATTTTATATATCAGCCTATTATGCGGCACGGTGTCAAATGCTTTAGAGAAATCCAGATATACGAGATCAATAGACTCTCCCAGGTCCAGCCTAGAGCTTACTTCATCGTAGAAGCTGATCAAATTGGTCTGACATGATCGTCCCATCATGAACCTTTGCTGCTGATGAGTTCTACTGTTGCTCTCCTTGAGGTATTCCAGGATGGCTTTTCTCAGAAACCCTTTAAATAATTTTTCCAATTATTGAAGTGAGACTTACCGGCCTGTAGTTACCAGGCTCTCCCTTTTTGACCCCTTTTTGGATTTTGGAACCACATTGGCAATGCGCCAATCCACTGTTACAACCTTAGTCTCAATAGTGTTTCTAAATACAAGAAATAGCGGTCTATCACATCACTTCATTTGCTTAGAACTCTTGGGTGTAATCCATCTGAGCCCGGTGATTTGACAATTTTAATCTTCTTTTACCGGCTCTGCACCTCTGCATTAGGCAGGTGATATTTAGCGGGGGTTCATTTTATTCCCTTGCAACTCGTGACTTTTTTTTCCGTCGTGAATACACTTGAGAAAAGCATTTTAATAGATTCGCCTTACAGTCTTGTCGAGCCACATTGGTTTCCTTCAACTTGTAGTTCTTCTGTTTTTAAAAAGAGTATGAACTGCTCGCATGAGGTAATTAGGATGGTATTAAACTTCTCCCATTTGTCACCTGTGCTGTTATATATATGAGGATATTGTCCCAATTAATGTTGCCAAGTGTTATTCTGAGCTGATCAAGTTTTGCTTTACTAAGGTTTATTTTTTTTGTCGCTCCCTGATTAGGCTTCCTATTGAATGACAGCTGGAAATGAAATATAGTGTGGTCATTATCTCCCAAGTGTCCTTCAACCTGCACCCCCGTGATTCTGTCCAGTTTGTTGTGAATAATAAGCGCTTCGGTTTAGTGAAAAGCTTCTATGGGAAATTCTATTCCCTAGACAAGATGTCTTCAAATTCCTCATGGGAAGAAAAGACCTTAAAGGGGTTGTCTCGCGAAAGCAAGTGGGGTTCAGCACTTCTGTATGGCCATATTAATGCACTTTGTAATATACATCGTGCATTAAATATGAGCCATACAGAAGTTATTCACTTACCTTCCCTGCGCTGGCGTCCCCGTCTCCATGGCTCCGTCTAACTTCCTCGTCTAATCGCCCGATTAGACGCGCTTGCGCAGAAGGGTCTTCTGCTTTCGGCTCAGTTCGGCATCAGCGGCGTTTTGGCTCCGCCCCCTTCTACGCGTCATTGCGTAGCTCCGCCCCGTCACGTGTGCCGATTCCAGCCAATCAGGAGGCTGGAATCGGCACACGTGACGGGGCGGAGCTACGCGATGACGCGTAGATGGGGGCGGAGCCAAAACGCCGCTGATGCCGAACCGAGCCGAAAGCAGAAGACCCTTCTGCGCAAGCGCGTCTAATCGGGCGATTAGACGAGGAAGTTAGACGGAGCCATGGAGACGGGGACGCCAGCGCAGGGAAGGTAAGTGAATAACTTCTGTATGGCTCATATTTAATGCACGATGTATATTACAAAGTGCATTAATATGGCCATACAGAAGTGCTGAACCCCACTTGCTTTCGCGAGACAACCCCTTTAAGGCAACGCTGTGGAAATCTGAAAGAAACTGCCCCTGCGGACGCTTCTGGATCCGGATCTCTCACCTAAAGAGGTTAGCTCGCAGACTGTTCTTTGTCCAGATCCAAATGAGAGGGACACTCAAGACGCATCGCCTTCCAAGAAAGGGCCATCCCAGAAGGAAAGCTAAGAACGCGTCCCAGTAGGAGGTGGAGAGCACGATGAGGCTGGCAACTCAGAGGATTGTAGAAGACGAAATGGCCTTGACCGCTTCCTGCATTTTCCATGGTGCCATGGTGCCAAGGTCCAGGACTGCACGAGACAAAGCGTGGGCCCATTCCAATTCAGCCGCCAACTGAGCTGTAGCGGGGAGGGTACAAGTAGGCAGATCGCTGGTGGCCTGTCTAGATGGCAGTCAGTCAGCGTAGAATGGTTCAGACTGTCCACATGAAAATTTAGAGCGACAGCTCACAAAGTGCATGATTCTGGCTGTGGCTTGTCTGGAGCTTTCTGCCCTGGGGTTAGACATGGTAATAGCATGTAATTCACTTGCCGCTATGGTTGCTGCAGAGGCACCACAGATACTTACTGTCCCAATAGTAAAAAAGGAAGAGGCATAACACATCCCAGACGCAGGGGGCCAAGAGACAAGCCTTATCATGAGGATATCCCCCCACACCCCCCAAGTAAGGATGTGGTGGAAGTTGTAGTAGGGACTGAGGTGGGTGCCCTAAAAGAAGAGGTGGGCAGACTCCCATCCCATGGATGAGGAGGGAGAGAATAATTTCCCCATGGTGAAGTATACCAACCCATCCATAGAAAATGATTCCTGTACTCCAGCAGGGTGCTCCCCAATGCTCATCTACCCTTTATGAAGAGAGACTGTTTTCGTTGGTGGGGGGACACTATGGCTGGCTGGCTGGCCAGCCATACTTGTGTTTAACCATACTTTCTTTTCTTCTGAGGGTCGGGCATACAACAGAGTGGTTGGCCGCACACTGTTAGCCCTCCTCGCTGGGGTAACAGGGAGAGTCTAGTGCTTATCCTGTATTTTCAAAGGTAGTTATAGAAAAAGGCCAGAAGGCCGGCAACGGAGAGGTCTGCCTCCTACGGACACTTAGCTAAAGCTGATTAGCTTGGTGCCTTTAGGAGAGGTATAGTTTTTTTGCTTAGTGTACGCCTCCTAGTGGCAGTAGCTATACCCACAGTCTGAGCTGTGTCCCACAATGATATGGATGAAAAATTGTTTTTACAGTATTGTCATTACAAACGCGGTGATACTGAATATGTGCTGATATTTTACATTTTCTTTGGTATTTTATCCATTTAAAAAATTTTTTCCTCTAAACTGGCTTTTTGGAACCTTAAATTAAACTTTATTGAACTTTTAAACACAATTTTTTAGTCCCTCTAGAAGACTTGAGGATGTGATAATTGGTACTATCCCAGCGATCCAAATATGTAGAGAGGGTTTTTTGTCCTTTAAATTTTTTCCATATTTAAAGCCTTGATTATGGGCAAAAAAAGTTTTTTTCTGTAAAAACATTTAGATAGTACAGTTAGCAATGACTGCAGAATCTGCAGGGTTAAATGGTGTAGAGGAGTAATTCAATGGGCAAGTCCTCACTATTTCACTCGTTTTCTGGAGAAAAAAAACCCAATATGTGACAATCAGTGAAAAAAATATACTGACTGATAGAGGGGTGGTAACTAACAAAAAATCATGTCACTCCCTCCTCTGATGGGGGGGGGATATACTGAAGAATCGCAGATCTTCTCTGCTGCGGTCTCACCTCCCCCCTTGCTCCTCTGCGCGCACACTTAAAAAAAAAAAAGTCACAGCTGTAAATTTGGTATGCCGACTCTACTTCAAACAGCTGTAACTCCAATTCCATAAGGGCTACTGACATGCTTTTGACGTCATTTTCAAGCCTAGCAGCCCTGGACAGGAGCGACAGTCATTTAAAGTAGAACTAGCTCTGTTTGTCCTAAACTGTAATGTCTTTTTCCTAGCAAAAAAAAAAAAAAAAAAACAGCTCACTGACCAAGTTCACCAAAGAAGCAGAGACTAAATTGCGGCGACGACTAACGGGGCTGGAAACGCATCAGCGAGATTAAATGTTTTTTCTTTTACAATATGGTCTAGTGGGTTCTATGAAGGAATTCCATGGAAGTTTCTATGAGGGACTTGAGGACTCCCCTTTGTAATAGATGCGACTATCTAGGGACAACTCAACTTGTATCTTCCATCCCCATTTCTGCAGAAACCTCAACTTGCCCCTTGGAGATGGACAATTCAATATACTATATATCCAGGGAACCTCTTTAATAGGACAAGGGGATCTTCAAGTTTCTGTGCAGTGGAGACAATCAGCAAGTAGGTCGAAAAATGAAGCCAATTACCTTTAGGTGAATAAAGACTTCCTTTGCTTGCTGCAGGTTCCAGTTGTTGTCCTGAAGACACCTGAACAGAGAAACCAGCGACAATACCGTATAAACTACAGCTTCACTATTGGCAGTGTTGTCACCGGACCCTCAATGCAGGATTACGTCAACATCATCTAATGTTACAATATATAAAGCAGACATTCCCAGGACAAGTAAGGACACAGAACCCCAGCCTTCGTATAGCTACCCAACTATATGATACATTTCTGCCTGTCTACAGCCTCCACTGAAGGGGAAGGGCTCCCTGCATACATATTTATACACCTTCCATTGCTCACAGTAAAACATCTGCGGTGAGCTCCCCCTAGTGGTGGATGCAGACAGTCAGAATTTTATCACTTTTATAGTTGTGCTCGTTCTTTTTTGAGGGAACCTACGGATGTTTCCATTCACTGAAAGCAGGCAGAGGTGTTCGAAAAGGTGAGTTATTGAAACACAAAGCATATTAGAAAGCAAAGAATCTTTCATTATACAAGGATTAAAGGGGCTTCCAGGAAATAGAGTAACAGAATCCTCCTCACTCACTTGTCAGCCCAGTCGAGCTTCATCCCTGTGTATTTCGAGAACAGCCTGACGAGGTCATTGGCGGTAGTGGGAGGAGCCTGACAGATCGCTGACGAAGACTCGTTGGATACACAGGAAGAGGTTTCATGCGGCCCCACGTAGGAGTTGAGTATCACCATCTGATCGTTTAATATCTGAGCGCTGAAAAGGCGAGGAGGAGAAAAGAAAGGCAGAAGCAAGAATGACCAAAAAACGTCACAATTCAATGTGTTCGGGATTGTAGTGAGCATTTACAAAATCATGCCATATGATCAGTCAACAGAGCGGACTTGTTTCTACGGACCGCATACCGGCTGCAGCTGTCGATTTGTAACTAGTGGAGAATCGAGGAAAAGTTGGAGCTTATGTTTCGTACCTGTTCTCTGAGACCGGGACGACGATGAAGGTTCTTCTGAATGGAATGAACGGCTTCTTGCTGCAGCTCGCGTCCACTGCCGGGAGAAAGTCCGTTAACTAGAGATGAACGAGCACGCTCGGTAAGGTCAGTTACTTGAGTGAGCATCACTCTTCTCGAGCGACTGCCTTCTCGTCCGAGCGTGCTCGTGGGGGTGAGCGGGGGGAGTGAGCAGGAGGTAGACAAACATCTGGGGAAAATGTGACATTTTAAAACTGGATTTTTTTCTTTAAATTAAGCTTTATTGAACTTTTTTTAAACACTATTTTTTTAATCCCTAAAAGGGGGCTTGAAGATGTAATGATTGATCACCAGTACACTGCATTATTTATGTAGTGCATGCTACTAAGCTCATGAGAGTTGCCTATTGGACTCTGCAGGAGGCGGGGCCTACTAGTTACATGGCAAACATGAGGTCTTTATCTAGCTGCCATTGGAACCCATTGGTACCTTGCAGTTGCACTGTGTGGTGCCGATGGGTGACAGAGTCCACTCCTGCCTTTCATCTGCTTACATGCTGCCAGTGCTATTGATTGTGGCATGTAAGAGGTTAAACTGTCAGGATCCGAGGTTTCACTACCATTAGTGGTGAGAGCAGGAACCTGGCTGTCCGCAGTCAGCCAAGCCACCGCCCTAAAAAAATATATATATGTGCAGGTTTAAAGCCCATTGAGTGTGGTCAGCAAAGGGGCATATTGATGGTCACTAAGGGGTTAAGTTGGTCATACACATTATACGTATATTGGCGAAACCTTAACTGGGGAACCGTCCATCTAATGTGTATAAGGGCCTCCCGAATATTCAGCTCGATCCTTTAGGTAATCAGGAAGGTAAGCTGCTGCCAGAGGCATCTGGCAGTGGCTTTCTCCCTTCTCTGCATTCGGCACACACCACAACCCTTTGGCCAATCCCAGTGTAAGTATATGGTTGGGTGAGAGGGCTGTCGGGTAAGTGATAGTTAGCAGAGCTAAAGGCTTTTTACACGAAGAGGATAAAATTGGTCAGGATGTTTGCAGGAAGGTTCGTTTGTCCAATCATCAGGCTGTGTGAAGATGCCTCCGACCACCTGACAAACGAGTAAACTCTCATCCATCGGCTGATTGCATCTGCTGCACAGCCAAAAATGAAATCCTCTTTGCCGGCAGCACCCCTCCCAGCGGATGTGCTACAGACAATGATGAGATTGTATGGCGGATGAACGATTGCATGAACTAAAGTTCGTCCCCCATACATTCTCTGTCGGCCTGTGTGAAGGCCATGTAAACGAGGACCAATCTCCTTGATTGGCGGCCATCATCAGGCAGAGATCTGTTAGTGTAAAAGGATGCTTAGTGTCACCCTAACAGCAGCCCGTGTCATAATGAATATTTGGCGCAAGTAAAGAAGTAACTCACCTTCCCTGAATTTCCCTTCAACGGTGAAGCACATCATCGACGCCTGCGGGGAGAACAGTATATTATATGGAGACCGGTCGGAAAACCTAGAGACACTAGAATCAATCACGCTTTGCTCAGGCCCTCCATACACAGTTTACTGGAAGCCCCCTTTAATTCCATGCTCTCACGCAGCGGATTCCGGCTTTGCGGCAGATTTCACACTTTGTATTGAGATGGGCTACAGCTGCAGCCTGGTTCACCGCAATAAAGGGGCACGTGTATAATATGCAGATGCCAGCTTTCTAGCATATGAAGTTGCAGATTTTGGTGCATGCCATTCTGTGCACCAAAATGTGTGATTCTCTGCTAATTTACATTGGCTATGCAAATTTTTGGAACGTGGGTGGGGCTTAGCATTAGGGGGTGTGGTTGCTCACGGCTCATCAGATTTACTGTAAATTTATGCAAAAAGCTAGGGTAAATTGTGCCCGAAATCTACACCGGCTTGTAGAGGGCACAGATTTCATATTTGGCACACGGCCAGTCTGGCAGATGTGCCAAATGCATTAAAAGGCTGGCACCTCTTAAAGCGACAGATCAGCAGCGCAAATGTTATTTAGACCAACATATAAAACGGCAAAGTAAATTCGCCCCTTAGTGTTTGAAGGGTCTTTATAGACAAACCAATCATCAGCCCCGTTGCAACGAGCGGCGGTTGACAGTATATCATCTGGTGCTTGTTCGCACACAACGGATAATCACCGGCATGGGGACGAATGATCAGTCATAGGAGCGTTCATCCCCATAAGGCCGTCGTTGGTCGGCTGCATGTCTCCCGGCTTACACACGGCCCGACGATCAGGGAAACTAATGGGCAGGTGAATATTCGCGCTCCATCGTCAGGCTGAGTAAAGGCTCTATGGATATGTTCTCATACGGTGGATTGCATGTTGGAAAAATCCGCATAATCTGCCTCAAAATTGGCAGCAGTAAACCATGGCCGAGCCGCAGATCTCCACATGCATCTGCATGGGATCTCAGCGCAGTTTAAAGGGACTAATCTGTGTGCAGATATCCGGAGCGGTCAAGAAGTGAGGTCGCCTTTTTTTCTGCAACATGGATTAAACGCAACGGGACACTTTTGGACGTAGATTTTGGCACAGACCATGTAGAATCTGCGTCAAAAGGCCTTAAAAGGGGATTCCAATCATGTAAGGTTTCAATTTTTTATTTTCTTTAAGCTTGCACCTATTCACTGGATAGGTAATTAATTAAGAGATCGGTTGGGGTTCGACCACTGGGACGCTCGTATTGTCGATCAGGCCGAGTGGTTGGATCAGCTAGGACCCTCACCGACTGCCAGAACGGAGGTCCCGATTGAATGAATGGAGCAGTGGTTGTGCATGAACACTGCCTCTCCATTCATTTAAATGGGACTGTCAAAGATAAGAGTTCCAGCATTCGAATATCTCCGGCAGTCCCAATCAAAAGAAAATTAAGTTCTGTACGAATTTGTGACCTCTGCCAAATTCATTCAGGAATTTTTCGGACCCCTGTTATCACAACCAATGGAGGTCCCAGCAGTCGGACCTCCACCCATCTAGCAGTTCTCCACCAAGTAGAGGATGGGTGAAAGCTTGAAAAAAAAATACTCCTTTAAAGGGAACATAAACTATGTGGAATGGGAAGCCCAGGGACGCTGTGTTTGATGCTCACTGGGTCCGCTGCTCCGGCGCTGCGTCCCTGCGCACACAGCGTGCAGCTGGCACTGTGCATGTGCTCTGCCATAAGAGAGGAATGGAGGAGCCGGCTGAAAGGAGTCACGCTGGGTGCACTGCCAACTTCAGTGCTGGAATAGAGGAGCCGGCAACTATAAAACACAACTGCCCGTTCCCTTACGTTGGAGCCCCATAAACTACTTTACGGGGCTCCAACGCGATGACGGGTTCCCTTTAAGGCTGATAACAGATGCCGGACCGTCCTCCCCTCAGACCACAAGGCCCTCTAACATCACAGCTCACTAGGATTCTGGTTTCTCTTAGTAAATGACTTTGCAGTTCGGTCAGCAGACACATTAAGCTCCCGCAGCAGAGGTGAGGGTTGTGCACCGTCATGAAACTTACAGTCTGGCAGCTGACATCCAGGGTCATGGACGGCAGGTCATGCTCCGTTTTCGGGAGGTTGCAAAGAAAGCCGACCACTTGCAGCCTGTTGTATTTTATCAGCTGATGTCTCACGTCTAGAAGGTAACACAACTACATGAGAGCAATCCTTTCCAATCATTGTTTCAAAAACCTGTATAAAAGGGTCTGACATTGATTTGCAAGAATGCTGCTATCCAATAGGTGGCGCTGCAGAGGTATGGTTCCATCTTCCTTATTTGCATATATTCCCCAGAGGAGCATGCATGGCCTTGTAAGTCTGCTCATTCACCTTCTAGGTGTCTCCTTAAGGAGGGATGCTACCCCTCCCGACCCATGTCATAGGCCTCTCACTAGCCAAGCCAGGATCCTACTGCACACTGATGAGGGGCAAACGCCCCAAAACAGCTCTCTGTGCATGGGCTCTGGCTTGGTTTGTAAATCCCAATTATTGTTATAAAAACCTGTATAAAAGGGTCGGACATAGATTTGCAGAAATGCTCCCATCCAATAGGTGGCGCTGCAGAGGTATTGCTCCATCTAAACCTTCCCAGTAATGGACTCCAAGCGTTCTGCCCCCTCAAGATCGAGATTGGTTTGGTTTTTATTTTTGTTTTTTCCGTCTCTGTCTTCTAAGAATCATAGTCTTTTATTTTTCCATTGACCTGGCTGTATGGGGGGGGGGGGGGGGGTTTGCGTGACAAGTTGTATTTCTCAAAGTGACCCTCCGGTTTCAGAAATAAATTCTGTCCCCATGACAGGAAGAGGGGGGAGACCTGCAGTCGTCGTTCTCGAACGTCCCCCCTCCCCCCTTCCACCTGTTCCAGTCCTCATTTTTCTCTGTCCAAATAGTCTGCATCAATTTTTTTTATCTACCTAATGCAAACTGTGCCCTGCCCTCCGATTGGTCGGAAAAGATCACATGAGCAGTTCTGGCCAATCAGAGAGCAGGTATAGCGCATTAGTAGTCTGACATTACCAACATACTGTTCGGATTAGGTAGTCTCAAGATTGCATCGGTCATCTTGGACAGCCGAAAACAAGACCTGGAACTGGCGGATCAGAAGGAACGGCAGAGAAGAACAAGTGCAGGTGACATGGCGCCCACCCCCTCCCGGGACAGGAAACCAGAGGATCGCTGTAAAGTTACCATTTAATGCGCCAAATAATGTATTGACGAACATTTAAAAATGTGAAAGTGCGGCGAAATGGGAAAAAATACCAATTGCGCCCCCATAAGGGTCTTGTTTTTATGTGGTTTACGGTGTAATTCTAGCATTGGGTATTTTCTGATGGATTTCCCTGTGCAGAATGAATAGTGCGTTATTATATGTATTATTATATATCTGACGGACGCTGCAATACCAATTCAATTTATTTATTTTTAATTTCTTTGATATTTTCTGCAAATATTGGGAAAAGGCATTTAACTTAATATTTCAAAAAACACTTAAAAGGGTTGTCCCGCGGCAGCAAGTGGGTCTATACACTTCTGCATGGCCATAATAATGCACTTTGTAATGTACATTGTGCATTAATTATGAGCCATACAGAAGTTATAAAAAGTTTTATACTTACCTGCTCCGTTGCTGGCGTCCTCGTCTCCATGGTGCCGACTAATTTTCGCCCTCCGATGGCCAAATTAGCCGCGCTTGCGCAGTCCGGGTCTTCTTCTTTTCTGAATGGGGCTCCGTGTAGCTCCGTGTAGCTCCGCCCCGTCACGTGCCGATTCCAGCCAATCAGGAGGCTGGAATCGGCAATGGACCGCACAGAAGCCCTGCGGTCCATGGAGACAGAGGATCCCGGCGGCCATCTTCAGCAGGTGAGTATGAAGACGCCGGACCGCCGGGATTCAGGTAAGCGCTGTGCGGGTTGTTTTTTTAACCCCTGCATCGGGGTTGTCTCGCGCCGAACGGGGGGGGGGGGGGGGGGGGGGGGGTTAAAAAAAAAAAAAAACCCGTTTCGGCGCGGGACAACCCCTTTAAACTATATTAAAACTTATTTTTTTGGGTCCCTTTTGGACTCATTAAAGTGGACTTGGCCGTGCGATTGTTTGATGGCTTGTACTAGATACGTATTGCAGTACTTCAGTATTATAATATATTGCCTATGGAACAGCAGCCGCAGGCTGGGCCTAAATGGGTTGTCCAGGACTTTGGGCATTTTCTTCTATGGATGATCTCTCCTGAGTATAGGTGATCAGTAGTTGATCAGCGGGGGACACTCATTGGGATACATGCCAATCAACTAATTCCTGACACCACTATCAGTACAGACAGTGCTGGGTTGGTGTTACATTGAATTCAATGGGAGCCAGCAATACCAACCTGGGCTCCGTCTGTAGTGTAGTGGCCCAGGTTGGTATTGCTGCTGCAGCTCCCATTGAATTCAATGCAACACCAACCCGGCCTGCTGTATTGTGGACAGCTAACGGCTTCCTACTCTGTTCATACTGACAGCAATGCTGGGAATCAGCTGATAGTCGGGCTTCCAAAGTGTAGGACCCTACCAATCAAGTGATGATGGCCTATTCTGAGGATAGGCAGTTAATAGAAAAAAATGCCTAAAGCTCTGGACAACGCCTTAACAATCCAATTTTGGATTCAGGGTTTCCTAGGTGTGTTTCTCTTTCTGTCATTATACAATGGCGCCACCTGCTGGATAGAGCCAGTACTGCGGTATTGGACATACTGGAGAGGCCCCTGACAACAGAACGGCCAGTAATATACAGTAAGAATACCCTGCTGGACCTCTTCCGACATCGGAAACTGTACAGCCTTCAGGTCGAAATCCACGGTGGGCCTAGGGGCCATCACAAGGCCCCAGGCTACAATGGTAACCGAATTGCACCTCATAATCTCATGGTGAAGGGAGGCGCTGATAGCGGGACAGAGGGAACCTCCTCCTTCTGTCCAGCCATTTACATAACAACTTGTCCGCAGCATCCAAATAGCTAAAAGTGCAATATCAGAGATAACGCTGATCCGGGCCTTTAACCATTTAGATGCTGTAGTCAGGTGCCAGCTGTATTCTACGTATGGAGCGGACTCCGTTTCCAAGCCCGCCTCATACTGGCTCTCACATACTTGATGGGAATTAATATCGGATTGCGCCAAAGAGTTACATAAACAGAATATACAAGATAGGTCACCGGCTTGATCCCGTAGTGACAGGAGTTGGAAGCTCCTGGGGGTCATCCACTAGCCGCAGCAGCTAACACTATGCAAGGGCCACTTAACAGCAAACAGATGATGCGTTCGTCCTATGTACAGATCCGTACCTGGTCTTTTTAGGCGGAGGAGGTTCCGGTTTTCCTTCCAGTACTCTGTAATCTGATTGAAGCTAAAGATGGATGGAAAGAGCTCCGTTATAAGGCTGATCCAGCTGGAACCAGACACAGACCGCAAAACCACAGCAGGGGAACCTGGCCATGGCGCGCCCAAAACCGTGGCTGTACCCGGCACCGCAGCTCATACTGAACCTGGCCGCATTCGCTGAACTACTGTACCAGGTAAAGCCTCGTGAACACACCTATCTGCTACAAGAGGCGCTGCAGCCCCTTCACCCCGGGGATCGGGACACCCACGAGTCACACAGCGCCATGAGCATCAGTTCCCAGAAAACCTTTTGAATAGTTGTATAACATACTCTGCGCTTTTCTAAGAGACTTTGATTTTTGCGGTTTTTATTTTTCAAGAGCTCCGTTTGCCGTCAGTGAATGTGAACATACCGATTTATGTCCAGATGATGAAAACCTTTCCTGACACTGATACACTGTAACAAAACACCCGAGCAGTTCATCAGGAGGCTTTTTTTTCCCATAGTAAAATGCTCCCATTCACTAACAGCAAGCAGAGATCTTAAAAAAGCGTAATACAATGTAATTGAGAAAATTGCAGGATTTAGGGTTATAATAATTGTCATTTGCATTAAACAGAAAGAGCCATTTAGCTAACAGGACCGATGCGAGCGGCGGCGGCGTCACAATGTAGATGCTGCCCAGGATACCCACCGGACTCTCGGATAGAAGACGCTGGGTAAACTAAAAGAGCAGCAGGAGTTCTCGTGATACAAAGGCAGCAGGGCCTGGCGGTCCTCAGAATCGTACAGCATGAAGTACCTGGAAGGAGAAATAACAGCAGTAATGTCAGTAAGCTGCAGCATAAGGACAGGGAAACACGTAGAGACTTGATATAGATACAAGCGATCAGAGCGCACCAATATCCGTCACATTGTGGTGGAAGTGACGTAGTAGTAGTACAGCACAGCGATGGTGCAGGCCCAGGAGCTGCGCCCACACCATTACTTGCAGCCCCCCTCCAGGAACGGCTGGGATTGGATGCAACTCTGATCCCGGTCTTTAAAACTTTAGATGCCACGGTCAATGATGACCATGTTATATAAGTGGTTAACGGAAGGGGGGGCGGGGGGCACACATGAGAACATAATGGAATAATGCATGTGTACAAAAGACGACTCGAGAACAGTGTGCCCCCCACATAAAAAAACACATAAGACAACAGTACGCACGCACAAACAAGCATGCAAGAGAACAACGCACGCACACACAGGACAGCAGCGCACACAGTGATAGCTTATGGGGATTGTAGGACCTGACAGGTTCCCTTTAAGTACAAGGCTGGGCAGCATCCTCAAAGGGCAACTAAACCTAAAGCGCAATGTTTAACCAAAGAAACCCCCAAAAACCTGGAGACGCGCAATAGTAGCGACTACGGGGCCGGGAACTGTTCTGGAGGCGCCACCTACTGAAGGCATCTAGTACTGCAGCATTCAGCCTCACACAAGGCCTCCAATAGTCGCAGGAAACATTTCACTTACTGGTGCAGAAACTTGGTTAAGAATGTTTTGATCCCACTGTTAACGAAAAAGCTGCCCTAGGATACAAAACACATCGTGTTACTATCATTCATAGCGACATCTAGAATGGAAGGGGGGGGGGGGGGGGGGGAGACACGTCTCATAGGGTTTAAACAGGAACAGAAAGGCATCAGAATGCTGGAATCATAGCAGCTAACACTCAGCGTTACTCACTTGGTACTACTTTGTGTTCTCTAATCACATCCAGAGCAGCATCCGATTCCTGACAGCTTTCATACCCCCTGCTGGTTCAGTGTCTGTACTAGGGGTGTTCACAATCAGGTCTCAACACATCTGGCACAAACTTTCGGTCAAAACGACGCAGTATGCTGTACTAGTTAGTTAGTTCAGGAATATGCCAGGAGTGTGATGGACCTCATTGTAGTCAGTGGGGACCGGCGGCCGCTGGTGGGTTCTGTCAGTTTTCCTGTTCCCATGATGGCACGGGAGCACGGAAACCCAAAAACATGTGAACAGAGCCTGTAAAGACAGAGCTGACGGATTCTAAATGGCAGCCGGCATAATTCTGAATGCAGCTCTTGATGTGACTGGAGTACAAGACTGCATGATACTTTAAATTGTGATGAAAGCACCGCTCCATTCGCTTCTACGGGCCGGGTAGAGATTGATGCGCCCAGCAATCCATCTCCATCCCATAGAACAGCTCTGTTCACGTGGGGCATTTAGGGGTGCCCCGTTCTTGCATTGCTGGAGGTCCCAGCAGTCTGATCCCCAACATTACAGAAGGAAATGAAGAATAGAATTACCTTTGTTGGTGGGAGAGGTTTAGGTCTTTCAGGCTCGAAGAACAAATTCTCGGAAAAAAACAGCCCATCCTACAACAGAGTAGAAGAACTGCGATACGTGATGTAACCGGTCAGACGTTAGCGAGGAGGGGGGGGGGGGGTGAATACTCTGGGCAACCCCCCCATCCAACACATGTGAATGGAGAGGTGGTCACATGTACACAGTCGCTGCATTCACACGGGACTGCCAGGGATTCCAGCGGTCAGACCCCCTGCGATCAGACGGACAGGGCAAACCACTTTAACCCCTTCCTGCAAGCGGACCTACCAATATGTACAATTGCAGTGATCTAACGACACATGGATGTAACATACCATATTGGATGGTTCAGGGTGCTGTGCCAGCAATTTCCACAGCAGGAGACTGCTGTTTAACCCCTTCACTCCCCAGAAAATATTTACAAAATATATATACGTATAAACGTAATACCCCTCACAACTCAATTGTGGTACGATAGTAACCAAACATCAGCAGCACAAAGTATCAGTGCAGGGAACGAGTATCGGTCTGGAGTCACCGAGGATTGTGTGAACTGGATACATTGTAGCAACTCCTCAGCTGTGAGAAATGTGTGGACAGATTTTTAGCCTTGAAATGTAAAGAAGTTTCTGTTCGCAGACTGACAGCAAATATATGCATTGTCGGTGCAGCGGGTAGGACGGGCGTCGTAGGGGGCGGGGGTGGCCAGGCTGGCTTCACTCATTAAAGTCAATGGGAGTTGCAGGTGGCAGGACTGCCCTTCATGCTTTGATTGCTTAAGGACTAGGGCACCAGAAAGGGTGCAATTTGAAGGATTTGCGCTTTTTGAGGTCCTGAGGGAACTGGCGTGATCCTGAAGGCCGTGGGCTGGACCAACAAAGGAACAATGGGCAGGCTTTTTCTTCTTGGCAGCGAACTGACGGGGGGATCTGTATCGCAGAAGATGAGAACTTTTTCCGCCTGTTGCCTCGAAATTAGTTTGTCTAGACGGATACTGAGGAGGCGAGCTCCTGTAAAGGGAAGCCCTGTAAGACTTAAAGTGAGGTCAGTGGACCAAAACTTTAGCCACAAAGTGTGGCGGATTGACAGGTACGTAGGCGCGGGCTGGTAGCCTGGCGGAATCCAGGGAGGCCTCGCAGATGAATCTGCCAGCATAGCAGAACTGAAGAGCCAATTGAGCCAACTGCTCCTGGATGGCACCGGAGAGGACTCATCAGCGTGGTTGTGTTGCCCATTCGGGTGTGGGGCTACTGACGAATGATAAGGGGAAGAGCGGACAAATGGCCGACCCGGTCGCCTCAAAAGACTACTTAGCAAAGGATTCTGTCCGTCTATCACGCTGGTCCATGACGCATCTGCCAAGGGCAGAGTAGTGCGTTTGGACAGGCGGGACACTGGAGCATGCACTGATGGTGATGAGGACACCTTTTAAGAGATTCCCCAGGGAACGAATACATAATGTTCAAGCACTCAGGCTTTAGGAAACGTTCATCTGAGGGTAAATCCTTCTTTGGGGATGACCTGCTCAAATTCCGCATGAGTGGGGAGTGTCTTATGCAAACATCGAGGACGTTGGTAGGAGAAGGAGCCTTAGGCGGTAGAGGAATCCCGGTCTTCCACATGGAGCATCTTTCTTGACGCCCGTATGACATTGTCTACCATAGCGGAGACTTTGGAAGACTGTTCCTCATGAACGAGAGCAGTCCCTAGTGGGCATCGAGTGGAATGCTACAGGTGGAGGTGAGGCGCAGGAAGAAGTGTGCGACCTTAAAGACCATTGCCATTTAGAGGTCCTGCTATGCGTTCTGTTAGGAACAACTGTGAGGTCTGCAACCGCCACCAAGAGGAAGCGCACCCATTCTACATCAGGTACCTGTGAGGGTGCGGTGGATGCCCCTGGGATGAGTTCACTGGCTGGTATAGGAGGCAGGCAGTTCGTGCAAAGGGGCTCCAGTTGCCCGCATATAAACCTAGTAAAACAGTGGGAGCATGAAATATGGCCCAATGGGCATGCTCCGATGACTGGGTGCCAACCTAGAATCAGATATTACAGCTGTATGTGCAGGGGCAAATTTGCCTAGCTGCATGTATGTACAATGTAGGGGTAAAGAGCTACAGTAGAACAGGGTGGCGAAGAGCAGCGTAGGGCAGGGCTTACCTGTGTCCGGGAGGTCCTCCCCCAACACGTGGAGCAGAGGAGCTACAGAAAATGGTGCTCAGCATGAGGCGCACGAAAAATTGGAGGTAGGATCGCTTGCTCGCAGAGGAAATTACAGCCCCGGAAATGTGTTGCAAACAGTTGTAGACAGGCGGAACGCGAGCGTCTATCAGAAGCGAGAACAGTCCCTGCGCAAAAGCGAAGGAAAACTCCTCTTCCTCGCGAGCAAGGGCAGGCCGTAAGAGGAGACGCCAGAAGTGGCATGGAGACCAAAGGAGCATTCGACCAAATAGATGCACACAGACCGGACGCAGAGGCATCCAAAAAAGCGCAGATAAGCCAGAAGGGGAAAAGACCAATAGAGCGTGGGCAGGCCAGGAGGAGAGGCAATCAGAGTAGCGCGGGCACCAGAAGTAGAAACTGAAACTGCGCCACCGAAATCCAAAACATTGTCACGGTGAATGGAAGCGATCGAAGGTCCCGGTCCCCATAGCGGGGTGCAGCCCAAGGAAAAACACCCTGAGAGAAATGCCTCCTCATCCCAGAAGAGAAACCGCACACACGAGCCACCTACCCCTGGGTCCGCTTGGAATCCCGTTGAACAGAGATGAGAAGGGATGAGAACAGGTGGGGCCCCATACTTACATTCCCTGGAGGGTAAGGGCCACATGCCAAAGAATCTATTCAAGCCTGATCCTCCGCTACATCTCGTCTACCTATGGTGGGGAAGACCAGGGGTCCCAGCAAGAGGATCTCTGCTGGCGGTCATAGAAGAGTTAGTGCTTTACGGTGCCACCTTGCCTTCGGGAAGCAGCAGGGAAGTTAGTATCCCTCTGGTGTCCCTCCTTAGTAGGGTAGTGGGGGCATTCTGACGGATTTAGTGGCTTTAGCTTAGTATCCGCCTCCTCGTGGCAGGAGCTATACCCGGGGAATTTGTTAAGTTCCCCAAAGTGACTTAACAAAAGTAAAAAAAAAAAAAAATCTTCGTTTCAAATTAGAAAAAAATATAAAATAAATATTAGGAGTTATAAAAACCTTCCTCGGCATCAAGAATAAACATTGACATAGCTGGATCTGTAAAAGTCCAATAGATTAAAATATCACAATATTAATCCCGTATGGTGAACGCCGGCAGGAAAAAAAAATAAATACACCAGAATTGGGAACCAAAAAAATGAGTAAAAAGGTGATCAAAAGTCATATTTACCCCAAAATGCTGTAGATGAAAATTAAGGGTCACCCTGTAAAAACAAGCTCTCACAAAGCGTCATCAAGGGAAAACCAAAAAAGTTATGGGGGTCAACAGATGGTGAGCGAAAGGCAGTTCTTTAAGGCTTTTTAGTTTTTTCTTTCCTACCCAAAAAAAAATTGCAGCAGGAAGGGGTTAAAGGGGTTGAGCACAGCCCTTCTCAGAATGTGGGGTCCAAGGTGAATACCTGATCGCCCGGGTCTCGCTGTTAGCACTCCTGGCAAACAGATGACCTTATGAGGGAAGACGCGACCGATGAGACATTCGATGCCGGGGAAGAGGAGGATTACAGGAAGGTCATTCACACCAATAGCCACACAGTCACCAGGAGAGGGGTCCGAGCCGTGGACCCCCCTCTATGGTGCTCATATGCTTTAATACAGCATATGAACAGGGAATACCATCTCGCCAGCCCAGCAGTCTTCCTAGGTCTATAGACAACTAACTTCTTTTTATACTGACCAGTTTTTCAATGGCGGGAAAATGATGGGTCACCAATCTGTGAAGAAGAAAAAAAGGTTTTTTTTGTTAACAAAATTATTTTCTTGGATTTTCATTGGGAAACACAACTAAGACGTCGGGTATATCTGCTGCCACTAGGGGGCGGACACTAAGCAAAATAAGAGCTCCTCCTACCAGCTGTACCCCTCTTGTAGCCACTAAGCTAAACAGGTTAGTACACAAGCAGTAGGAAAGTAATAGGCGGGGCTAACTGATCAGGTGACCCAAAATACACTGCCAAAAACTATCCAGCCCTCTAGAAGAAGTTGTCATTTTGCTGTAAACCCGTCCTGCGGTTCCATCTCAGACAGATCTGTAGATGATGGGAGTTGTGGTGATTAGATGGACGGTCTTGTCACCGGAGGCCCTAAAAGTGCTTCCCCCCTTGGCCTATAAGAGGCTCTCGGAGGCTCCTTGTGTGTAGTAACCTCTTCTTTCGCTTGTAGAGCTTGTTGGCCACTAGACGTCTCTACGACGCAGAGAAGAGCTTTCACCCCATTACCAGAGTCTGAGAGGGGCGCATTATTGGGGTGTGAGAGGCTGGATGGTCGTATCGATGAATTGTCCCCCACCGGGCCGTTCTGACCAGACTGTTAGGGGGTGTTGGGACCAGTGGATGGGGACACACAAGGTGACCGGGCTAAGGACGCCCCCTACAGACCACCAGTAGAGAAGAGCGTCTGATCATCCGACAAGCACCAGCAGGTCCAACTATTTCGCTGTCCACCATCCAGAGACAGCGGGCGCCATCACTCCACCCCTGTGGTCTGTTGGAACCATTTCCGGGTGCTCGGCTGAAGGACAATTGGTCTCATGGCCCCCATTACATCTACGACCTCTGACCCCCACCGTCGCCTCTGTTTGCAGTGATGTCATGAATGATGAAACTGGATGCTATGGAGGGGAACTGGGTTGTCTTCAGCGAGAAATCCAGGTTTAGTTTGGGAACTGACGACGGCCGTGTTCGTGTCTGGAGACCTCGGGGTGAGCGCCTCAACCCTGCCTTTGTTGTGGAGCGGCACACTGCCCCCTGCTGGTGTGATGGTCTGGGGGGCCATCGCATACAACAGTCGGTCCCCCCTAGTAGTGGTACGGGGGACAATGACAGCTCAGCGATATGTTCAGGACATCCTGCAGCCACATGTGTTCCTGTCATGGCGGCTTCCAAGAGGCAGCAGGATATGATACACGGCCGCACACACGAGGGGGTCCCAGGAGCCCCCACAACATTGTCACACTTCCATGGCCGCCCGGTCACAAGATTTATCACCAATAGAACATCTATGGGACCGTCTGAGGATCCAACTGCGACAGCCTATGAGTTTGGAGGATCTAGAGGCTCAGTTACAGCAAATGTGGAGCGATATACCGCAGGATACCATAGAGAACCTGTATGCCTCCATGCCAACCAGTATCACATCTTGTATCCAAACCAGAGGCGGTACAACAGGGTACTAGAGCCTCCATGCCAACCAGTATCACATCTTGTATCCAAAGCAGAGGCGGTACAACAGGGTACTAGAGCCTCCATGCCCGCTGGTATCACATCTTGTATCCAAGCTACAGACGGTACAACAGGGTACTAGAGCCTCCATGCCCCCCGTATCACATCTTGTACCCAAGCTAGAGGTGGTACAACAGGGTACTAGAGCCTCCATGCCTCCCGTATCACATCTTGTACCCAAGCTAGAGGTGGTACAACAGGGTACTAGAGCCTCCATGCCTCCCGTATCACATCTTGTACCCAAGCTAGAGGTGGTACAGCAGGGTACTAGAGCCTCCATGCCCGTCCGTATCACATGTTGTACCCAAGCTAGAGGCGGTACAACAGGGTACTAGAGCCTCCCTACAAGGTGTCAGTTCTCCACAATAAATTCTCCTTTTGCTCTGATATTGTAACCCCTTATATCAGCGTTACAATCACAGAGAAAGTTTCATTCCACAACTTCTTGGTGCTGGATTATTTATTTTACAATGAGTTTATAACAAACAACCAAAGTAGTAAAGAGGGAAGCCCAGAACAGAGAAATGGACGGTTCCCCCAATACACTGGGTGGGTGCTGTGTTCCCCAATGAACATTCGAGAAAAGGAATTTATAGTAGCAAAAAAAAAGTTTTCTCGGCTTAGCCATTGGGGAACACAGCTAAGACCTCCGGACATACAAAGGCAGTCGCTGGGGTTGGGCCAAACACACTTGTGATTTGATCAGGGTACTGCCGCCAGCACAATTCCGTGACCAAGGGCAGCACCAGAATATGCAAAAGTATGCACCCTGTTAAATGTAAAGAACGAATGAAGCGAAGATCAGGTCGCAGCCTTGCAAACCGGAAGAACAGTAGCGTTATGGGACACCGGACTGGATGCAACCACTGTTCAAGTATGAAGAATGGGCCTTGAACTAAAGGGGGAGCTCCTGCTCTTGGTGCAGTAGGCCTCCACGATTGCCGACCTGATCCAGCGGGCGGCTGTGGACTTGGAGGCCACCAGACCACATCCAAGACTGTCTGTAATAAGAAATAGTGAATCGGATGGTGGGAGATTTCTGTGCAAGAGAGGTATGTCCACGCTCTGTGGATCTAGGGTGTGCTGGCTCCGGACAGAAGGAGGGCAGAACGATGTCCTATTTGAGGTGGAACGGTGTAACCACCATGGGAAGAAAAGATCGAACCGGGCGAAGCACCCCCTTATCCTGATACAGCACCAGGAAGGGAGAACGACATGCCAACGTGGACAGCTCATAGATGCGGTGGATGGAAGTGATGGCTACCAAGAAGGTGAGCAGATGGAGGGAGATCTCACTCATGGGTTCCTAGGGAGGTACAAAGTGTAGGTCCCACGGTGCTGATGGAATGCGGGCAAGAGGGGCAGAATGTGGCACTTCCAGAAGAAAGGTACGCACCGCAAGCTTTGGAAGAGCATTTACAATGCGGAAACTTGACCCTTTAAGGAGCTGAGGATCAACCCCATATCCACACCTTCTTGGAGAAAGGAAAGGCTATGGGGAACGGGAAGTGCCTAAGAGCTGAAGAGCCAGTTCAGACAACTCATCCTGGGAGCACCGGATAAGACGTCTCGGCGCAGTTGTTTCACCCATTGAGAAGAAGTCTTGCTAACCGAGGAAGAGGCAAAGAGGGCAGAGGACTTACCCTGTCACATTAGCAGAGGATTTGGTGAAGGATTCTGGTTGTGTATCATGATGGTCCTAGAAAGAGGACGCATCTGCTAGAGGCAGAGTAGTGCACTTGGAAAGGCGAGATACGGGAGGATCCACCGATGGGGAGGAGCACCAATTTGTATCCAATTTCTCAGGGAATGTATACATCAAGATGTTTAGGGGTGAGAACACTGAGGGACAGACCACTCCTTGGACACAACATCCTCAAACTGCATGAGTGAGGAATGTCTTATGCGGACACTTTGGGCGTCGGAAGGAGAGCGAGTCCGCAGATGTGAAAAGTCTCTTTACCCGCCTCTATGAGATTGTCCAACATGGCAGAAACTTTGGAGGACTATTCCTCTTCTACGGAAGAGTCAAAAATTTTCACACTCGGAGCAGAGACTGTCCCTAGAAGGAAAAGTGGAGGGGACACTGTGGGCGGAGGCTGGGCAGAGGAAAGAGACGATAGGACATGACTGTGCGACCTTGTAGACCGTAGTCATTCCTGGTTCTGCCATGCGCACATTCTGGTAGCAACAATTCCTCAGCATCAGATCCTTCAATTGGGTTCTGGCCGACTGTCCTGCCCAGCATCTCCACAATGGGCCTGGAGGCTTTAGTAAGGCTTGAAACCACCACTGAAAGGCAGCGTGCCCATTTGGGTTCAGGACCTGTAGGGGCATGGTGGTGGATGTCCATTGGACAGGGTCACTGGCTGGTCCGCGAAGCAGGCAGTTTCCGTAAAGCTATGGAAAGCGCCAGCCCCGTGTCCACGAGCGAAAAATCATTTCGGAGATTCGTCGTGGGACTTCGCAACGCTTGTGGACAGGGGGCCTCAGTGAATAGGAATCTTTTCACCCAGGCTAGAGGCTCCTACCTACACCAACTACTCCTCTAGAGAACTGAATAAGCGGCAAGGGGAAAAGGGAGGGGTAGGAATATAAAGCCCTCCACACCTGCTGATAGGTACAGCAGCTAGAGAACCACAACCCAACCCTCTCTCAAGGTATGACACTTAGGTAGCATACAAATATGCAGTATACTGGGAGATGGCAGGCACCAACCTCTGCACAATGTGCATTAATTCGTGTCCTGCATAGTAGCAGGATGACAGGTCTGTCCCTGTATCGTGGCCACCAAGCCACAATGCCGTCGCGACCGACAAGCTGTGACAGAACCTCCTCATTAGCACATTAAAGTTTGGTGCGATAATGGGGGCATGCAAAATGAATCACAATGGCCGTATTCTGCTTACTGGATTCTCCCCTAGAATCCGCCATTGTAGTTGTATGAGCAGAACGGGAAATGCCTAACTGCAACATGTGCGTACAATGAGAGGCAGGCTGAAAAGCAATGGGTGATCTAGGCAACCTCTCGCCACCATGGGGCAGGTCTTATATGGATGTTGGCAAAGCACAGGAAAGCCGAGGCGTGACTGGTCATTAGTAACAGGATTCTGACCCCCAGGACTAGAGTCGTGGTCACGGTTGCTGACGATTGTCTACCATCGGAGAACACCTTTCCCACACATATGTGAAGGGAACACCTCACTTCCACTGATGCAACGAGGGCAGGCCAGAAGGGGAAGTGCAGAAAAGAGCATGGGCTCTGGAAGCAAAAACACATGCTGCACAACCCAAATCACCGTCACATTGTTAGTCACCTGGAAAAGATTGGAAAGGTCGCAGGGACCAAGCGGTTTAAGCTTCCTAGGAACACAACGCGGCCCAGATAAGGCTGCCCATCCACGGGAGGAAACTCCCTATTGAAGAGGCAGCAGCAGACAGTTCCAATGGTCGTGCTTGGACCGGGAGAGGGCCGGATCTGACCATGGGGTAGTACAAATGTAGGTTGAGGAAGGGGCACAAGGGAAAAATAAGGAAGGGAACTACGAAGGAAGCGGTTGTTGCCCATGCCTTCTTACCTTCCCTGGAAGGGAAGAGCCACTTGCTGTAGTCTCGATGTCCAGCATGATCCCTCGTCATTTCTCACCTGCCTTTGGTACAGGAAGGGAGCAGTGGGAATTTGAACAAGAGAATCTTCGCTGGCAGATCACAGAAATGTAATCGCTTGTCTGTGCCACCTTGCCTTCGAGAGGTAGGGGATCAGCAAGGGAGTAAGAGCAACCTTAAAGGGGTTGTCCTGCGCCGAAACAGGTTTTTTTTTTTTTTTTTAACCCCCACCCCCCTCCACCCCCCCGTTCGGCGCGAGACAACCCCGATGCAGGGGTTAAAAAAACACACCGGGTAGTACTTACCCGAATCCCGGCGGTCCGGCGTCTTCATACTCACCTGCTGAAGATGGCCGCCGGGATCCTGTCTCTCTGTGGACCGCAGGGCTTCTGTGCGGTCCATTGCCGATTCCAGCCTCCTGATTGGCTGGAATCGGCACGTGACGGGGCGGAGCTACACAGAGCCGGCATTCTGCACGAGCGGCCCCATTGAAGACAGCAGAAGACCCGGACTGCGCAAGCGCGGCTAATTTGGCCATTAGAGGCCGAAAATTTGTCGGCACCATGGAGACGAGGACGCTAGCAACGGAGCAGGTAAGTAAAAAACTTTTGATAACTTCTGTATGGCTCATAATTAATGCACAATGTACATTACAAAGTGCATTAATATGGCCATACAGAAGTGTATAGACCCACTTGCTGCCGCGGGACAACCCCTTTAATGTCCCTCCTAAGTAGGTTAGAAGGTGGATTCGATCATCGTGTGAACCCTTAAAAGTCCAAGGAGTTCCAGGATCTTGAAGACCTGCAGCAGGAAGTACTGCCTCCTATGGACACTAAGCTAAAACTGATTCAGCTTTGTGGCTGCAGGAGGGGCAATAGCTGGTGGGAAGAATTAAAGACAGGTTCACATCTGCGCTGGAACCCCCGGCTGGAGATCGTCCCAGATCTGTCTGAAAAAAACAGAAGAGAAGGCATTGCATGCGGCACTTTTTCTTCCGTCCAAAAGCCGGGCAGCTGGGCGAAAGGCAGGCAGACTCTATTATAGTCAATGTTCAATTCAGTCCAGAGACGGATCTATTTGGCTGGGGGATTCCCATTTCCTGCTCTCTAAAAGGTGCAGGAAGGTGACATCCCCAATGTAGGTGTGAAACCACCCTTACCTCTTCTTTTGTTTAGTGTCCACCTTCTAGTCGCAGGAGCTATACCCGAAGTCTTAGTGGTGTCCTCCAATGTTACAACCGACGAATAAAACTCAACAGGACTAATTCACAAAGAAAACCGTAAAGTCATACACAGCCCCCCCCCCCTCCGAGTACCTGAAATAGGCAGAACTGCTCTCTACAGCCCCGTGCAGAGGATTTCCTTCCAACCACAGCTCCCTGAGATCCAGATCGTGGATGAGATCCAACTCTTTAATATTGCAGATCTAAATACAAAATATACACATCATTTACAACTACGGCACCGATGTAGTAAAAATACGTCATTCCATCCTATAATGAAACGCTGCCATGAGCGGCCCTGGGAATGTGAAAGCTGCGCAGGCAAATAACTGGGACGGGATGTAAATTAATGCTGGTTTAGACATAACGATTATGGCTCAAAAAACCTTTTGAGAGATAATCGTTGTGTTCTTTTTACAGCGCAGGGTGATCGCCTAAACGTTAAAGGGGTTGTCCCGCGCCGAAACGGGTTGTTTTTTTTTTTTCAACCCCCCCCCCCCCCCCCCGTTCGGCGCAAGACAACCCCGATGCAGGGGTTAAAAAAGAACACCGCACAGCGCTTACCTGAATCCCCGCGCTCCGGTGACTTCTTACTTACCTGCTGAGGATGGCCGACGGGATCTTCTCCCTCGGTGGACCGCAGGTCTTCTGTGCGGTCCATTGCCGATTCCAGCCTCCTGATTGGCTGGAATCGGCACGTGACGGGGCGGAGCTACACGGAGCCGGCATCCTGCACAAGCGGCCCCATTGAGAAAAGAAGAAGACTCGGACTGCGCAAGCACGTCTAATTTGGCCATTAGACGCCGAAAATTAGGCGGGCTCCATGGAAACGAGGACGCCAGCAACGGAGCAGGTAAGTGAAAAACTTCTTATAACTTCTGTATGGCTCATAATTAATGCACAATGTACATTACAAAGTGCAATACTATGGCCATACAGAAGTGTATAGACCCACTTGCTGCCGCGGGACAACCCCTTTAAGTGATCACCTTGCGCTCCGAGTAGGGTGTCCCCGCTTGTCTTCTGTATCCAGCTGTTCCCCGCTCAGAGCGCCCGGCTGTTAAACAGCCGAGCGCTCCGAGCGAGGTATGGAGAACACAGCTCTGTTCTTCATACCCTGCCTGTCTTCAGGGAGCGGGATACAGCTGAAACAACAGTATCAGCTGTATACCGCTGTGAATTCCTGAAAACTGATCGCTGATCTTTCAGCATGCTGAAAGATCAGCGACGGCTTAACGAAATCTGCACGATGTCAGTGCTGTTAGATACGACGATTATCGCTCAAAAGGTGACTGAGCGATTTTAGAGCGAAAATCATTGTGTCTGAAGGGCCTTTAGAAAGTTGCAGTCTCTGAGGCACCATTTCACGTCACTCTAAGCCTGTCCGAATTAGATAAAATAAGCCCAATCCCTCATCCTCCATGCTTGGTGAGTGGGTGGGCTCTACCTGATGTTATATCAGAGCTAAACTGTGTCCGCTAAGCAATCATGTGTCTTCCACTTGCTGCTCGCTCCCCCCTCTCACAGCATGCAGTCACAGCACAACAGGAGAGTGATACTGCAGCTGCACCCCCCCTCCTGCTTGTCTTCTATCTACTGCAGTTTTTGGTGACAGAGGTGGTTTCCTGCAGGGGAAAGTGGAACAAAAAGTCACTGACAGGTGAGGAAGAGGTCACTTCCCCTAAGAACATATATTAAAGAGTTTCCTATCTTTGTTCCCATTTCATTTTATTTCTCCTCTATGCATCCTAAGAGATCAGACATGTTCCCCACTTCATCCTCATGGTCCGGCATATGGAGGCAAGGCCTAATGTCCACAGGCACGTACGGTTTCCCAGTGCAGAATGCCGCAGCGGATCTTCTTTCTTCTGCATGGCGGATGCGCTCGGCACGCCGGCCAGTGTGCTGCGCTTTATCTCTTTTTTTAAATTTCCTGCTTTCCCGCCGATCCACGGCACGGACAGCTTCCATTGACTTCAATGGATGCCGTCTGTGAGGGAAACCGCAGAAAATGGAGCATGCTGCGGGCGTTTTCCTGCAAGTCGGGGGGAAAAAAAACCCAAAACATTTGCAGGTATTTAATTACCTGCGGGCGCTGAATGACTGTCTGCGGGCATATTGAACTGCGGATCATCCGTGAGGATTTCACAATTCAATGTTGGCCGTGGACATGAGGCCTAAGACAACTGGTTGCAGCAGGAGCCCCCTCCTGCCTGGAATAGGACACAAAAAATGGTTCGGCCACATCCTTTTCCTAAACTCCCCCCCCCAAGTTTACCAGCCCAAAATGGAACACGACAGCGAGAGAATCGGCCATCTTGCGGGTCTCTGCAGCAAATTTGTGACATTTAGAAAATTTGCAGCATGTTTATTGTTATGCTACATATTGATTTTTCCAAACCCCGACCACACGGATTGTACGGATTTGCTTTGAATTGCGGGCACAGAATCAGTCCCACAAATCCGCAGCGTCTGAATTCAAAACCAGTCTCTAGGACCGATGACTATTCAAGTTGTGGCCCCTGGCCTGGTTGTATGAGGTGGCTGGTCGTGGTCAGGATTTACGACAAAAGCTGTGCGGCTTCACTGCGCTGTTTCCATAACTCCTATAGAAGTCAATGGGAGTTATGTAAACAGCCTTGCAGTGAGCTACATGGTTTCCATAACTTAGGAGATGGGGAAACAGCGCAGCTAACTTCTACGGGAGTTACAGAAATAGTGTAGCCCTACCACGCTCGGCTAGTCTACAATATATGGTCTGTACACTAGGCCAGTAGCACGCTACCGGATTTTGGCAGCCGTTTTGCGTCCATAATACAGAAGTGCGTCACACCCCGACCTGAACTATGAGCACCATACCAATGCATGACGCTTTGCGTTCACGTCCGGAGACCCGGGACGCACTTCCATATTACAAATACAAAACGGTGCCTGAAATATGGTGGTTTGCTCTCGTCCATAGGCCGCTGCGGCGCATTAGTTCGGGCTCACACAAGTGGGTCAGATTCCGCAGGCAGACATCCGCAACAGAAGACCTGTGAATAATCACAGAAGCAAATTGCGTATGGTTGCGTTTGCATGCGGTTTTCCGCACACTGATGTACTTGGAATGACAGCTTATGATCCACGCGGAACGAACAAATGGAAGCAGGGATTGGCATTAGAAAGTAGCCCAACCACTTGGAAACACTCAGGCGACATTCTCTTGTGCTGTCATGGCGAGATGTTCTGAGAGCCTTCAGGATGGGATACGGCTCTCTGGGCTCGGCTGGCTTATACTACTTTTTTAGGAAGTAGTCTAAACCACTCTGGAAAAAAAAAAAACTTTCTTGGGTAGGAAGAGCCGGAACAAGCGGAGGTTGCAGACCGTATGGATGTCGTGTTGCTTCCCAGATTCCGTCATGCATTGTCTGCCCACGAATTCCTGCTTTCTTTATTCCATTTGCATCTGGCCTCCTAGCAACTTGTGTATGAAGCTGCGTCCGTACGTAATGTTAATTGCGCATGCACTGCATTGACCGCATCCAAAGAGATCAATGGAGCCCATACGTGCGGAATCCACGGTAAAACAGAGCATGCTGCGATTTTTCTTCCGCTCATGGAATCCGCAATTCCTACCCGAATTGTGAGCGAATTGGCGAAAGTCAATGCCGGCGTATTCGCCCGTGTCATACATGCGGATGGCGATCGCGGAATCTGCAATTCAAATCCGCTTGATTGAGACCGGCCTTAGCCTGTAGAATCTTTTCACTCTGTACCGAGTGCCATAAACCGCCACCCTGTGCACACAGTAATGCACCCACCCACAGTTATGTCTAAGCTGCAGCACATGTGGAGCACAGAGCAGATGTTTACAACCCCTGTACAAGAAAACGCCCCAATCGATGCTCTATAAACCCCGGGCGAGGAGGCAACGTACCTTATTATAGGAGAGGTTCAGACTCTGCAGCCGAGGGGTCAGGTGGAAGAGGTGCACAAAGCCCGTCAGTCTGGACAGCTCGTTATAACTCAGGTTCAAAGACAGAAGCTGCAAAGAAGAGAACCGAATGTCATTGTCATCGAGGATCCTCAAGTAGGAAGCAGAAAAGGGGGGGGGGGGGCGGTCATCAGATGTCCGGTGAACAACCATCATTCAGATTCACGCCGGATCCCGGTCATCTGAAGAGGACCGCTCCGTGCAGCGAATGAAAGACGTACGATAATTCGTTTGACATTGTTCATTGCTCAGCTTCTGTAGGCATAAAAACTGAGCGACCATCAGCCGCGTGAACAGGCAGCATCATCTATGAACGATGGCCTGTTTACTGAGAATGGAGGAGGGTGAACCAGAACGATCGCCGACCCCTCTGCCTCCATTCACTGAGCGACCATCAGCCGTGTGAACAGGCAGTATCATCTATGAACGCCGGCCTGTTTACTGAGAATGGAGGAGGGTGAACCAGAACGATCGCCGACCCCTCTGCCTCCATTCACTGAGCGACCATCAGCCGTGTGAACAGGCAGCATCATCTATGAACGATGGCCTGTTTACTGAGAATGGAGGAGGGTGAACCAGAACGATCGCCGACCCCTCTGCCTCCATTCACTGAGCGACCATCAGCCGTGTGAACAGGCAGTATCATCTATGAACGCCGGCCTGTTTACTGAGAATGGAGGAGGGTGAACCAGAACGATCGCCGACCCCTCTGCCTCCATTCACTGAGCGACCATCAGCCGTGTGAACAGGCAGTATCATCTATGAACGATGGCCTGTTTACTGAGAATGGAGGAGGGTGAACCAGAACGATCGACGACCCCTCCGCCTCCATTCACTGAGCGACGATGCCTTCTGCGTGATCATCGCTGGGACGACTGGCAGGCGCTTCTACGTTCGACTATCATCTTATGTAAAGGGTCCTAAGCCTGGCATTACACGGGCAGATGATCAGAGTGCGCCAAGTGCTGGCCAACAATCAGCGTGGCGATCAGCACTTGGTCTTCCTGTCTAGGAAAGATAATCCTGCACTATGGGGATGAACGATCCTTAATACAATTGCTCGTTCCAGTGAAGCTACATTGGTCGGCTACAGAGCTCAGGAAACCGCGCAACCGACCTGGTTTACATTCACATCAACGAGCCAATTAGCCGATGTTGACTTGATCGTCCACCGATTGCGGTTTTACGCGGCCTATCAGGAGACGTCCCACAATAACCCACATTAAAAAGGAGGTTTAGCTAAAAAGAAAGGCGGCCACCAAAAATTTGCGCTTTTTTTACGTCACTTTTGCAATGATAAAACCCTCCCCTACTGTATAAACGGGTGGTACGGCAGTAGGACAGCCATGGCCATGGCTTTGTTCCAAAAACAGCACCACACCTGTCAATGGTCTGCTACTGCAGCTCACCTACATTAACCCCTTAAGTGCCAAGTGTGGACAATATACGGTGCTTGGTCCAGGGCTTTAATCCTGGCTGATTGCCTAAGTACAGCGCGGGATTAAAGCCTCTGCTGCTGCAATCAAGCAGCAGGTTGGGTCCTCAGCTGTCACAGCTTCTGCTTTCCCAGCTATGTACTAAAGTAGAAGTATAACTTCCAGTATGTGACCCAGCGATCACATGACCGCCAGATGCCCCCTGTCACAGAAGAGCAGCAGGATCCTAGCAGACCTTGATCAGCTCTGTCAGTGACTACTGTCACTACTGGGGATGTTCTCCCCTGTAACTAAGGGGTTCGTATGAATGCGGCTCCTATGGATGACCCCCAGCTACAGTGGGAGGAAGTGTGAAAGAACTACAAAAAAAAAGAAAATAAAGCCGCTGACACCAAGCAAAACCGTCGCCGTATGAGCCCTGTGATCAAAAACTACACACGTTATAGATCAAAACATCCAAAACAAAATAAAGGGACCCGTTCTGGTAGTTTAGGGCTCATGTCCACGGGCAAAATGAGATTTAAAATCCGCAGCGGATCTCCCGCGCGCGGATCCGCACCCCATAGGGATGCATTGACCACCCGCGGGTAGATAAATACCCGCGGATCGTCAATAAAAGGCATTTAAAAAAAAATGGAGCATGAAAAAATCTGGACCATGCTCCATTTTCGTGCGGGTCTCCCGCGGGGACGGCTCCCGCGGGCTTCTATTGAAGCCTATGGAAGCCGTCCGGATCCGCGGGAGACCTAAAATAGGAATTTAAAGAATTTACTCACCCGCAGCGGACCGGGAAGCTCTTCTCTTCCTCACGGCCGCATCTCCCTTGCTTCGGCTCGGCGGATGTGCCCGGCGCATGCGCGCGGCACGTCGACGACGTGCCGGCGACGTGCCGCCGGCGTAAGGAATTCATCCGCCGGCCGAAAGAGAAGATCCGGCCGTGAGGAAGAGCAGCGCTTCGCCGCCCGCTACGGATAGGTAAATTCTTTTAAATTCTTATTTTCAGCGCTCACGTCCGCGGGGCAGGAGGGACCCGCTGCAGATTCTACATGTAGAATCCGTAGCGGGCCCGATTTTCCCCGTGGACATGAGGCCTTAGTGTAAATATACTAATTCTAAAAACAAAGTATAAATAAATAAATACAAAAATACTTTAAAGCTTTTTACCCCAAATAAAACTAATAAATATGGAAAAAAAGTCAGTGAAAAAAAGATATTAAAAAATACAAAGGGCGGTAAAACCACCACATGGGTAAAATCCCTAAAGAGCGTCTGGTCCTTCAGGACCAAATCACCCAGGTCCTGCACTACCAGAAACAACCTACAGATAGGTGAGGCGCTGTTTTATTCCACCATTTTAATAAACATGGATGATTGACTGGGGTGCCCATTCATTGGGTGCCGGGAGAGACCAACTGTGGGAGGCTGGACACCCTAAGGGGGCAGCAGCGGTGCTATAAGCTAGATTACTTACATTACAGACCGGCTCAGTGCAGGAAGCAGCGGGGTGCCGAAGCTGAGCGTGGCGTCACACAGACATGGCACTGTCACACGTGGTTACACCTTGTGCTATTTTACCGTTACTGATGCCCCGGGATCGCTGTTACCTGTGGGTAAGACTCCGAAATGATTTGTAGGACCACTTCTATCGCTGAAGAGGCGTTCACAGAAAAGAAAATGTTGGCGGAAAGTAAATCTGTGGGAAAAACAGTGAATTACTGAGAAACAGTCACAGCGCATGCAGAGGCGGGTCGGCGAACAGGCAGAGGCGGGTCGGCGAACAGGCAGAGGCGGGTCGGCGAACAGGCAGAGGCGGGTCGGCGAACAGGCAGAGGCGGGTCGGCGAACAGGCAGAGGCGGGTCGGCGAACAGGCAGAGGCGGGTCGGCGAACAGGCAGAGGCGGGTCGGCGAACAGGCAGAGGCGGGTCGGCGAACAGGCAGAGGCGGGTCGGCGAACAGGCAGAGGCGGGTCGGCGAACAGGCAGAGGCGGGTCGGCGAACAGGCAGAGGCGGGTCGGCGAACAGGCAGAGGCGGGTCGGCGAACAGGCAGAGGCGGGTCGGCGAACAGGCAGAGGCGGGTCGGCGAACAGGCAGAGGCGGGTCGGCGAACAGGCAGAGGCGGGTCGGCGAACAGGCAGAGGCGGGTCGGCGAACAGGCAGAGGCGGGTCGGCGAACAGGCAGAGGCGGGTCGGCGAACAGGCAGAGGCGGGTCGGCGAACAGGCAGAGGCGGGTCGGCGAACAGGCAGAGGCGGGTCGGCGAACAGGCAGAGGCGGGTCGGCGAACAGGCAGAGGCGGGTCGGCGAACAGGCAGAGGCGGGTCGGCGAACAGGCAGAGGCGGGTCGGCGAACAGGCAGAGGCGGGTCGGCGAACAGGCAGAGGCGGGTCGGCGAACAGGCAGAGGCGGGTCGGCGAACAGGCAGAGGCGGGTCGGCGAACAGGCAGAGGCGGGTCGGCGAACAGGCAGAGGCGGGTCGGCGAACAGGCAGAGGCGGGTCGGCGAACAGGCAGAGGCGGGTCGGCGAACAGGCAGAGGCGGGTCGGCGAACAGGCAGAGGCGGGTCGGCGAACAGGCAGAGGCGGGTCGGCGAACAGGCAGAGGCGGGTCGGCGAACAGGCAGAGGCGGGTCGGCGAACAGGCAGAGGCGGGTCGGCGAACAGTCAGAGGCCGGTCGGCGAACAGTCAGAGGCCGGTCGGCGAACAGTCAGAGGCCGGTCGGCGAACAGTCAGAGGCGGGTCGGCGAACAGTCAGAGGCGGGTCGGCGAACAGTCAGAGGCGGGTCGGCGAACAGTCAGAGGCGGGTCGGCGAACAGTCAGAGGCGGGTCGGCGAACAGTCAGAGGCGGGTCGGCGAACAGTCAGAGGCGGGTCGGCGAACAGTCAGAGGCGGGTCGGCGAACAGTCAGAGGCGGGTCGGCGAACAGTCAGAGGCGGGTCGGCGAACAGTCAGAGGCGGGTCGGCGAACAGTCAGAGGCGGGTCGGCGAACAGTCAGAGGCGGGTCGGCGAACAGTCAGAGGCGGGTCGGCGAACAGTCAGAGGCGGGTCGGCGAACAGTCAGAGGCGGGTCGGCGAACAGTCAGAGGCGGGTCGGCGAACAGTCAGAGGCGGGTCGGCGAACAGTCAGAGGCGGGTCGGCGAACAGTCAGAGGCGGGTCGGCGAACAGTCAGAGGCGGGTCGGCGAACAGTCAGAGGCGGGTCGGCGAACAGTCAGAGGCGGGTCGGCGAACAGTCAGAGGCGGGTCGGCGAACAGTCAGAGGCGGGTCGGCGAACAGTCAGAGGCGGGTCGGCGAACAGTCAGAGGCGGGTCGGCGAACAGTCAGAGGCGGGTCGGCGAACAGTCAGAGGCGGGTCGGCGAACAGTCAGAGGCGGGTCGGCGAACAGTCAGAGGCCGGTCGGCGAACAGTCAGAGGCCGGTCGGCGAACACTCAGAGGCCGGTCGGCGAACACTCAGAGGCCGGTCGGCGAACACTCAGAGGCCGGTCGGCGAACACTCAGAGGCCGGTCGGCGAACACTCAGAGGCCGGTCGGCGAACAGTCAGAGGCCGGTCGGCGAACACTCAGAGGCCGGTCGGCGAACACTCAGAGGCCGGTCGGCGAACACTCAGAGGCCGGTCGGCGAACACTCAGAGGCCGGTCGGCGAACACTCAGAGGCCGGTCGGCGAACACTCAGAGGCCGGTCGGCGAACACTCAGAGGCCGGTCGGCGAACACTCAGAGGCCGGTCGGCGAACACTCAGAGGCCGGTCGGCGAACACTCAGAGGCCGGTCGGCGAACACTCAGAGGCCGGTCGGCGAACAGTCAGAGGCCGGTCGGCGAACAGTCAGAGGCCGGTCGGCGAACAGTCAGAGGCCGGTCGGCGAACAGTCAGAGGCCGGTCGGCGAACAGTCAGAGGCCGGTCGGCGAACAGTCAGAGGCCGGTCGGCGAACACTCAGAGGCCGGTCGGCGAACAGTCAGAGGCCGGTCGGCGAACAGTCAGAGGCCGGTCGGCGAACAGTCAGAGGCCGGTCGGCGAACAGTCAGAGGCCGGTCGGCGAACAGTCAGAGGCCGGTCGGCGAACAGTCAGAGGCCGGTCGGCGAACAGTCAGAGGCCGGTCGGCGAACAGTCAGAGGCCGGTCGGCGAACAGTCAGAGGCCGGTCGGCGAACAGTCAGAGGCCGGTCGGCGAACAGTCAGAGGCCGGTCGGCGAACAGTCAGAGGCCGGTCGGCGAACAGTCAGAGGCCGGTCGGCGAACAGTCAGAGGCCGGTCGGCGAACAGTCAGAGGCCGGTCGGCGAACAGTCAGAGGCCGGTCGGCGAACAGTCAGAGGCCGGTCGGCGAACAGTCAGAGGCCGGTCGGCGAACAGTCAGAGGCCGGTCGGCGAACAGTCAGAGGCCGGTCGGCGAACAGTCAGAGGCCGGTCGGCGAACAGTCAGAGGCCGGTCGGCGAACAGTCAGAGGCCGGTCGGCGAACAGTCAGAGGCCGGTCGGCGAACAGTCAGAGGCCGGTCGGCGAACAGTCAGAGGCCGGTCGGCGAACAGTCAGAGGCCGGTCGGCGAACAGTCAGAGGCCGGTCGGCGAACAGTCAGAGGCCGGTCGGCGAACAGTCAGAGGCCGGTCGGCGAACAGTCAGAGGCCGGTCGGCGAACAGTCAGAGGCCGGTCAGCGAACAGTCAGTAATGTATGTACACAGTGACTCCACCAGCAGAATAGTGAGTGCAGCTCTGCAGTATAATACAGGATGTAACTCAGGATCAGTACAGGATAAGTAATGTATGCACACAGTGACTCCAGCAGCAGAATAGTGAGTGCAGCTCTGGAGTATAATACAGGATGTAACTCAGGATCAGTACAGGATAAGTAATGTATGTACACAGTGAGTCTACCAGCAGAATAGTGAGTGCAGCTCTGGAGTATAATACAGGATGTAACTCAGGATCAGTACAGGATAAGTAATGTATGTACACAGTGACTCCACCAGCAGAATACTGAGTGCAGCTCTGGAGTATAATACAGGATGTAACTCAGGATCAGTACAGGATAAGTAATGTATGTACACAGTGAGTCTACCAGCAGAATAGTGAGTGCAGCTCTGGAGTATAATACAAAATGTAACCCAGGAGCAGTACAGGATAAGTAATGTATGTATACAGTGACTCCACCAGCAGAATAGTGAGTGCAGCTCTGGAGTATAATACAGGATAAGTAATGTATGTACACAGTGACTCCACCAGCAGAATAAGTGAGTGCAGCTCTGGAGTATAATACAGGATGTAACTCAGGATCAGTACAGGATAAGTAATGTATGTACACAGTGACTCCAGCAGAAGAACAGTGAGTGCAGCTCTGGAGTATAATACAGGATGTAACTCAGGATCAGTACAGGATAAGTAATGTATGTACACAGTGAGTCTACCAGCAGAATAGTGAGTGCAGCTCTGGAGTATAATACAGGATGTAACTCAGGATCAGTACAGGATAAGTAATGTATGTACACAGTGACTCCACCAGCAGAATACTGAGTGCAGCTCTGGAGTATAATACAGGATGTAACTCAGGATCAGTACAGGATAAGTAATGTATGTACACTGTGACTCCACCAGCAGAATAGTGAGTGCAGCTCTGGAGTATAATACAGGATGTAACTCAGGATCAGTACAGGATAAGTAATGTATGTACACAGTGACTCCACCAGCAGAATAGTGAGTGCAGCTTTCAATGTTGCGACCTCCCTTTGCCATACAGCAACCAGATAAGAGAAACAAGCCTGTCCAATAGACAATATGATTCATTTGTCATACTCTCCACTTTCCACAAGAGGGCGACATCACCCACCTTTCCGCGGTGACGTCTGTACAGATAACCTGATTTCATGCGAGACGGTCACATCATAAAACCGTAACCACATTTTCGTGGTTCACAAACCATTTTATTTTCCACGCACGGTGAACACCCCTGAATGCGTGCAGCAGTTACTCACAGAGATGCTCGCCGCGCACGTACAATGTAAATAAACGGCGGCCGCTCGGTCACACATGACACTGACTGCTGCATGCTAAAAGCAATTACAAGCAGGGAAGGCTGCCAGAAAACAATGGAGCAAACTGGAACGTCACAATGAGCATCTTTGTGCGCCTGTCACTGAGCCGCTGCCGCACGGGTCTGCTGGTTAATTGCATCACCCTCTCTGCACCATCGTTTAACACCAAGTCTACTTTTAACCCCTTCCTGCTCTCACCCATCATACAGCACTTCTGTCATACACAATTAGGCTGCATGCACATTATAGTAGCTGCCCCATAATTGCCCCCCACCATCTGGTCAGACGTCCCACTCACAAAGCCAATGTGTAAAGGACAAATTAAATGGGCTGCTCCAGCGTGCAGAGCGCTGCTTTGTGAAGAGGAGCCTCCGACAATAAGTGGATAGCAGGGGTGCAACAGTCTTCTCTCTGGAATCACCCCAAATCAGCTTCTTTTGTCATGGGGGAACGGCCTGGAGAGCGCACTGGAGGGGAAACCGGGCAGGATAAAAGCTCCTCCTGTAGAGCCAACCATTGTATATACCCGATAGAAACCAAAATACCCTTAAGCGTGCGTGCACTACATGTAGCACCAAAATCCAGAGCGTATCTTGTGCTGTGGCTTTTGGTGTCGATCTGCACTACAATCTACACCGTTCGTGTGCCATTTGATGCGGATCTGCAGCGGACCTGACACCTTCAAATGAAAGGATGAAATCTGCTGCAGATCAGTGCCGAAATCCACGTCTAAATCCGCACCAAAATCTGCTGTCTGCAAGCGCACCCTAACGAGGATTCTCACTAATGAATTGTTATCCCGATCCACAAGATAGGGGACAAATGATCGCTTGGGGTCCGAGCACTGGGACCCCCCCGTAATCCCCAAACCAGTGCACCTCCACGTCCCACGGGAATAGAGCAGTGAACATGAATGACCATCTGCTCCATTCACTTCTATGGAAGATTGCAGAGCGCATCCACAGACATGAAGGGAGCACACTGCCATTCCTTCACATGGGGCATTGCTGTGCTCCTGCCTTGGGATTACTGGGGGGTCCCAGCAGTCAGACCCCCAGGAATCAAACAATTATCCTCTGATCTTGTGGGCAAGATATAAACGTCTTTTAAAGAGGTCGGTTAACCAGATCTTAAAAATGGATGGGCTATCCTAAGGATCTGATCAGTGGGGGGTCAGCCTTCTGGGACGCCCCCAGCAATCAGCTGATTGTGATTGAAGGGGCCACAACACTCGTCCGAGCACCTTGGCCGCTTCAATGTTTACATCCAAGCACGATCCTGCTTGCACTCAGAACGCTGTATTTTGCCTAGTGGCTGTTCCGAGTATCACATGCTTGTCCGATTACTTCTATGGGGGTTGTGGAAAGAGCTGTGCTCATCTGTTCTCATCCTCGTAGCGTGCAGCATTCTCATGGCAATCATGCTTAGCTGAGATAGGAACACCCCTTTAAACGGACTTTCCAAAACTGTGATACAATGAGCCATCCTTTAGGATAGGCCATCAATATCGGATCGGTGGAGGTCTGCACCAATCAGCTATTTGAATAGACTAAGTGAGCACTGGGGTCATGGCAGTGACATGAGGTTCATTCATTATGTAGGGTGGGAACAGCTCAATCCCATTTAAGTGAATTGGACTGAGCCGCTATACCGGGTACCTCCACTACACAACGTACAGCAATGTGCCTGGTGTAGAGCGGAGCAGTGGCGACGCTGGTCCGAGTGCCACAACCTCAAACAGCTGTGCGGCGGGGTCCTAAGAGGCAGATCCCCACCTATCAGATATTGAAGACATTTCCTAATGAGAGATCATCAATATTGGAGTCCCAGAAAAGCACTTTGATGTCCAGTAATACCATAACCTCATGTAACATCAATGTATAACGTACAGATATAACACGACTCCACCCTCATTTACCGAGACGCTTCTTACCTGGATCATTGGCAAGATTGCAGAGGTCGAGGCTTTCCAGGGACGGGTTGTATCTTTTCCGCAGACACGACTATAAGAATGTGACAGATGAAACATATTAACCGCTGGAGTATTTACCTCACTTTGATCGACGCTTCATGCCGTCTATCTAGGGAGGACGAGGTTAGTTATGACCGTTCAGCCAACAGCGACGTTAGGGGAGATACAAATAGGAGGAGCTTGTAAACTGTAACCGCTGCGGACAGCTGACGGCAAGTACAACCATTGCGTGAAACCGCCGTCTAGTTTCACGAGGAGTCGCTGAATATGATCTGTGTTGGGGGACATTAGTGCCTACTTCCATGGAAGGTGTTATCCCACGGAACAGGTTCGGAAAGGCTGGTAATAGCTACTAGCTTACAGCATTTTCTAGTATTTTCCATGTATTCCCTGGTACTTGCTGGTACTCTGTGTTGCTGGGGGCAGGCTCTGAATAGAATTAGTCCCCTTCCCCCTCTGGCAGCTGAGAATATAGTCCCTTCTTATTGGGGGCGGGCTCAGGACAGAATCAGTCTTCTTTCCCCTATGGCAGCTTACACTATTAGTCCACTCTTACTGGGGGCAGGCTCAGGACAGAATTGGTTTCCGCGCTCTGACAGCTGATAATATAGACCCTCCTTAGACCCCCTGCAGAAGGAGCCTTCTCAGCTATACCGCCATATACTGCAGATGCTGCGGCTTCTGACAAGTAGGCAGAAAGCTATTCCTATTCACTACCCTGCAGGAAATGGGGGATCACTATGCTAGGACCTGGTTGGGGAAAAAGGGGCCGAGCAAATGTGTCAAGTTCTCATCGCATCAGGTGGATGTACACATTGCAATATACATGCTACCCGTAGGATATGATGCCGCTCTTACACCTATATCCAACTTCTGGCCCCCACTATACTTTCTAAAATGCAATGGTTGGGACTTACCGCAGCTGCAAAAAAAAGCGTAGCTCGCTGTGCTGTTTGCTTAAAGGGGTGTTCCCATCTGGGTTTTTCATAGCCGAGATGGGAAACGCTACCATGGTTACCGGCCACTCGGCCGGAGCCCACGAAAAGAGCTGAGCACTTAGAGTGCCGTTTCCAAAGCGCTGACTGAAGTGGATGGAAGCTACGGAAACAGCGCACTAAAGCCAGCTCGCCTGTATAAGTCCCGGTTACCGCTTTCAGCCATGCTGGGGGCCCGTGGGAACCAGAACTAGACAGATATGGGTACTGCAATCCGTGAAGCTGCACCTATCAGACTTTCATGGCACAGACTCTCTCATAACGCAGCTATTTGTGACTGATGTAAACGGTACATGCAGTTGGCACCTCACCCCCGGGCACAGTGGTCTCCGTCACCTGCTGATCTGTTGGGCATAGGTAGCAGATGGCACCTCCGGGTGCGGGCAGACGGCAGCTAGTTTTTACTATAAAGATCATCTGCTTCCTGCACCCTCTCGGAAATCAAGAAATGGACGGAAGGATATATATATATATATGAGATATATCATATCAGAATATTAGTCTCATCACTTCAAAGTATTTCACTTTTTATAGTCTTAAAGGGACGGTCAGAGAATTTAAGTTTTTTTTTTTAAGGTAGATGATCAGTGGGGGTCCGCCGCTGAGGATCCTCGATCAGGTGAATACCAACACCGTTGTCGCTATAGATTGCACTTGCCGTAGAGCAACAGCCCAGATTGGTATTGCAAGTGCGGCTGCCATTGAATGCAATAGGAGGCCCCCTAGTGATCAGACATTGATCCTGTATTCCTGTGCACAGGGGATAAATGTCTTTAATGGGAGAACCTGTTTAAAGGGGTTTCCAGGACTTTACTATTAAAGGGGTTGTCCCGCGCCGAAACGGGTTTTTTTTTTTTTCAACCCCCCCCCCCGTTCGGCGCGAGACAACCCCGATGCAGGGACGTACAGACAGCTTACCGGAGCGCTTACCTTGATCCCCGCGCTCCGGTGACTTCTATACTTACCTGTGAAGATGGCCGCCGGGAACCTCTTGCTTCGTGGACCGCAGCTCTTCTGTGCGGTCCACTGCCGATTCCAGCCTCCTGATTGGCTGGAATCGGCACGTGACGGGGCGGAGCTACACGGAGCCGCTCTCTGGCACGAGCGGCTCCATAGAAGAACACAGAAGACCCGGACTGCGCAAGCGCGGCTAATTTGGCCATCGGAGGCCAAAAATTAGTCGGCTCTATGGAGACGAGGACGCTAACAACGGAGCAGGTAAGTAAAAAACTTTTTATAACTTCTGTATGGCTCATAATTAATGCACAATGTATATTACAAAGTGCATTATTATGGCCATACAGAAGTGTATAGACCCACTTGCTGCCTCGGGACAACCCCTTTAATGACCTATCCTTGTGACAGTTGATCGTGGGGGTCCGCTGCTTGGGATTCCCGCTGATCAGCTGATTGAAGCGAGAGTGGCTTTAATCCATACCAGGCTCGGCGCGGTACATTGTATGCCTGGTATAGCAGCTCAATCCATTCACTTGAAGGCCATGTGACTGATGAACCTGACGTTGCATACCTGAGAAGAGGCCGCAGCGCTACCATGTGAGTTCAGTCTACAAGATGGCATGAATATCTCAACAAGCTAAAACAGAGGTTTAAAGGGCTTGTCCGGGCTATTACTATTGATAACCTATCCTCAGGACAAGTCATCAATAGTTGATTGGCAGGGGTCTACCGCTCGGAAGTCCCACTGATCAGTTGTTCGCTAAGCCCGCTGTCATTTTGGACAGTGCAGGAAGCGCACAGCTCTGTCCGTACTGCAGCGGCTGCGGTTGGTACTGCAGGCGCCGCTCCCATTAAAGGTAAAGCAAGCATTACCAAACCGGGCTGCTGCACAACAGACATTGGTCTACTTCTGCCTCTGTCTATAGTATCAGCTGGCTTGATAGCAGCGGATCGGTGGGGATCCAGAGTGGCAGACCCCCACTGATCAACTACTGATGACCTATCTAGAAGACAGGTCATCAATAGTTCAGTCCTGGAGAATCTCTCTAAGCCGATCCTGTTAAGCTCCATGTGAAATTCTTGACAATGTTACCTGGATGCATTCGGTCCGGTGATCCAAGGCATTTACTGTATCCAAAGGGCTGATAATACTCATATCCATCTGCTCTTGTGATGTATACACCGGCGCTGCGTTTATAGCTATCTGCAAAATACAAGATTACACCACAGGTCTCAGTGTACAGACACGTTATCACCAATGGGGCCATTAGTAGCCGCAGCTATAGAGCCACCTAGAACTCCACCTATGGGGCAAGCAGCGCCCCTAGGAATATTTTCAAGTACAGCCTAGCTAACAAAAGTAGAAACTTTTTTTTTTTTTTGTAATTAATCCCTTCATGAACAGATTTTTTTTGCTTTCCAAGAGCCGTACCTTTTTTAGTTTCTGTCATCAGAGTAGTATGAGGGTTTGCTGGGTTTTTTGCAGGACGAGTTGTATTTTTTAATGGTACCGTTTCATTTACCGTATAATGTATGCGAAAACCTTTAAAAGTTTAAGTGGAGTTAAACGGAAAAAAAATGCAATTACACAATTATTGGGGAATTTTGTTTTTACGGTGTTCATGGTGCAGAAAAAAGATGTGCATTTTAGGCAGCTTAGATGAACGTGCCATCAGCTTTGACTGCGTAGAAGTAGTTAAAGGGGTTATAAGAGTTGTATTTTCTCTGTAAAACCCAGTTCCCCATAAACGCACCTCTCTCCGCCCCCCGCTGTGTCCGGCAGCACAGCTCAGTTCCTGCTCCTGTTTGCTTACAGGCTGCAGCCCCACCTGTTTACGGGACGCCACAGGTTGCTGCAGCCAATGACAGAGCTCAGCAATCCAGTGCCAAGCTCTGTCATTGGCTGCAGCACCTCTGACATTGTGCAGTTAAGCTGGAGCAACCTGTACAAGTGATGTCAGGGGAGCAGAGCGGAAAGAGGGGAGTACTCGCCTATTTGTTATATTACTGCATGGAGAACAAGTTTTTAGAGAGAACATACAACTCTGACAACCCCTTAAATGGCCGTGACTAGAGCCAATTCCATTCAGCGCCACTGCAGGCGGCTGTCAAGTATGGAGTGGACTCTTCTTCCGAGCCTGCTCCATACGCCCTTCACAATCGCATGACGTTTATTTACATTATGCTGTCGGGAAGAGATTAACAGGAGGTTTCCTTAAAATTTTGCATATATTGGTTTTGTCCAGTCGGATACAACTGATGCCATTATAACGCATCTTCTGCTCTGGTCACCCATAATCAGACAAAAACCACTGCACGCAGCAGGATGGCATCCAGCATCAAAACGGATGAGCCGGATGCCTCGAACCGTCTAATATACAACTGTGGGGTCAATTCTGGCCGCAGTTCCCATATATCCAGCAATCGGCCCGTTTCTCCCCATCCGGCATCGTAGTGAACGGCGGAAGAGAAAGAAAATGATAGCGGGGTATATGCAAAGCAGCAGAGTCTGCCAAAAAGAAAAGTAACAGGTACCTTGCGATAGTTTGTGCCTTGGATCTTCTTTGACACTTGAACCAGACATTTGGCGATGGAGAAATTATCCACGAAGAAAGCAGCCATGTTGCGTACATAGTGGAACTGGGGAAGAAGAATCGCTGTTAAACATTATACACATACTGGGCAGGACTAAGCAAAAAGCAGCATGGACACTAGACACAGTATACAAGACAGACACTTTGTCATATGGAATTGGCTTGAGAACGGACCCAAGATGCCCATGATCACTGGGGATCCGTCACTCAGGACCCCCGATCAGCCGTTAGAAGAGGCCATGGTGCTTGGGTGAGTGACAAGGCCTCTTCTCAAGCCACTGACATGCATTCATCATGTGGCCCAAGATCAGCTCAGTCCCATTCAAGTGAATGAGACCAAGCTGCTTTGTATAGTAAGCAGTGAAGATGCTATGGCGCTCACCTAAGTGGCATGCATGTGACGAGGGCTTTACGACAGGTGTATGATAAATCCATGGCAAGGTCTATGCCCTGTGGCAGAAGGAAGAGTGGCTCAGTCATACCTGGAAAGCTCGGAAGTTAAAACCGCACTCGTTCTTGATGGAATCCAATAACCACATCTTATTGTACCTGCGACCTTGAGGGATCTATGGACAAAGACAGAAGTTACAGAGTCTTCACAGGAGACAATGTAAAAAAAAACCTGCTTTGAATGAGACGCACGGTGGACAGAGACCGTAGACAGCCGACTAAAGATGTAATACACTGCAGGGCTCCGGGCAAGTAAAACAACATCACCTGGATGCCTTTGCCCTTGAAAGGGTTCTTAATTAAAGACAAGTACCCCTAATTCTCAGAACAGTGGATACCTGATCGATGGGGTCCAACTGTTGGGAATACCAGCAATCCCGCGCCCGATGCACCTAAGTGCCCCAATCCATTCACCTGCATGCAACTGAGCGGGTCTCTGGAAACGTACACCACTGGCCTGAGAAAAGGCCGTAGCCGATCAGCAGGGGTCCCCAACCACTCAGATGCTAATAACGTATCCTAAGGGCTCACAGACATACGTGTCCCGCATAACATATGTATATTGCTGCGTATGTTAGAACCCATATCCTAGATTGGCACATAACACACCAAAATAGGACAGGGTTTTTTTTATTTCATGCATGTGAAAAAAATACGCAGGTGTGAGTCGCCCAACAACATACGCCCATGTAAGTGAGCCCTAAGGATAGGTCATCAATAGTAGTCACAGAAACTTCCATTAACCCCTTAACAACAGTGGACATACAGTTATGTCCTGTGCGTTCAGGGTTTGTACGAAAAGGGACTGAGTGCTGGCTGTTTCCTACAGATGGCACCCGCCGCTATCAATCCATGTCGTGGCTTAATAGGTTATCAGTCAAATCACAATAAAAATGTAATACTATGGTATTGCATCATAATGCAGGAGAATTTTTTGGAAATTATTGATTTGCCTGCATTGTACTTTCATCTGATGCTGTTTAGCTGAATTCCTCCCATTCTGTATGTGCTTTTTTATTCTCCCACTTGGATGTGCAGCCATTTATGACCACTCTTTGAGTACGATCACTCAGCCAGTTGTGAATCCCATATTTGGTCATTTTTTCAATAGGTATGGTATGAGATACTTTGTCAAATGCTTTACTAAGGTCAAGATATACTATATCCACCACTTTTTCCTGATCAACCCAGTCGGTGATTCTGTCATAGAAGGAAATTAGATTGGTCTGGCAGGACTTGTTTGTTACAAACCCATGCTGGCTCTGGTTAATTACTCCATTCTCATCCAAGTACTTGCATACATGTTGTTTAACAAATTATAATTTGTTCAAAGATCTGTCCCGGTATAGAAGTCAGGCTCACAGGCCTGTCGTTTCCTGGATCCACCTTCTTCCCTTTTTGAAGATACGGACACTTGCCCTTTTTCAATCTTCTGGGACTTCTCCTGTTCTCCAGGTATTTTTAAAGATTATAGCGAGTGGTTCAGCAATTACCTCTGCTGCTTCCTTTAGTATCCTAGGTAATTAATCTGGACCTGGAGACTTGAATTAATTTAGGTTAGCCATGTGTTCCCTCACCATTTCTCTGCTTACAGATAGGCTGCATTCTTTTTATACCCCCAATAGCACAGGAAAGGTCAGTTGATGTTCCATCTACTTTCTGAGAGAAAACAGATACAAAATAGGAATTCAAAAGTTCTGCCTTCTCAACATCATTCTTAACCAATTCAGCATTTTCATCCTGTAAGCATCTAATAGCATCTTGGACTTTTCTTTTGCTTTTGACATAACTGAATCCTTTTCTATTCTTTGGCCTCTGTTGCAAGCCTCAATTCATTATTAGCTTTAGCTTTTCTGACACTTGCCCTACAGTTCCTGCAGACCGCATTATATTTTTCTTTTGATATTCCCCTTTCTTTCCATTTGAGACACACATGCTGAAAAGGAAGAAAAATATATTTAAGTTCTGTGCTCATCCACCCGGGTCTCTTTAAATGCTTCCCATTCTTCCTTCTTTTAGGGATTGTTAAAAATTGTGTTTTGAGAATCTCATTTCGCAATATTTCCCAACCTTCTTGGACATTTCTGTCCTTAAGAACATCCAGCCATTGGATTCTTCCTATCCTCTTTCTGAGTTAACTGAAATTTGCCTTTCTGAAATCCAACCTTGAGGTCTGAGTTTTATCCAACATCCAAGGATAGCATGATCACTGCCCCCTAAGGTCCCAGCCACCCTTACTTCCTCAACCATTCCCTCCCTGTTGATAAGAATTAGGTCCAAGAGCGCAGATCCCCTTGTTTTCTCTTCGACCTTTTGGAAGATAAAGTTGTCAGTAAGAGCGGATAAGAATTTGTTGGATCCATTACTTTTACCTGAGAGATTCCTAACAAATGTCTGGATCGGTAAAATCTCCCATGATCACTATGTTGGGCTTTTTTTTTAGAATTTGGCTATCTGATGATGGCCATCCAGATGACAGCGATATGTTCCATCACGAGTGACTGGTCCATTGTAGGAAGTGACTGGAACTGAACCGCATGGAACTGCCTCGAAAGAGGAGACCATGCGGCCCAGGACTTTCATGCAGCGGACGTGAAGTTGAAGGGTCTGAAGTTTGTCTGCTGGATGCCTCGCCAGTGCCCAAGAGGTACTAAAAGGACAGGCTCAGAAAGGTCAGCAGGTGAAAGGGGACGAGCATGGCCTTGGGATGATTGATGACCCAACCAAAGTCCGTGAGGATGTCCAGAGTGATGGAAAGGCTCTTGAGGCTGGCCTTCATCAGGATAAGTGCAGGTATGGGATGGCCATAACTTCCATGGCATGAAGGAGCACCACCAAGGATGCCAATATAAAGATCAGCGGACTAGCGCTCCAATCTAAAGGATTCTATAGAGAAGGTGGCTATGGAGTCATGTATAAAATATACAGGAATGTAAATGGTGGGACTCACCTGGTGTGGAGCACCCGTCCGATTACAGGCGTCCACTCCGTCAGTCCAGGAAGGCTTTAAGAATGTATCCAAAGAAGCAGGACCCCTAATCCATAGGAAGAGCACATGGGGGGATGCCCGCAGGTAGAGAGGACCTCGGTCGTAAACGCAATATAGAATAAGGTAGAAGAAAACCTGCGCGCTCCTTAGCAGTTTGGATAACACCGAAAATATAGATGTATTGATGGTAGGGATGAGGAGACCTACTTCATAGAGGAGCCCTATAGGAACGCAGGACTCCTCTAAATCCAGGTTCGTTCTCAGTAAACCAGAAAGAGTCCTGGAGGTTTTCAGTTTCAACTGGTTTATTAGCAGACAAACGTATGTAGATACAGACAGGGTTAGAGGCTGAGCCAATGGAGTGCAACGTGTTGGGGAACTAATCGTGCTCCTTTGTCAAAAGCACAAATCTGTCAAATTCATATATGAAGGGGTAAAAGGAATAGATAAGAGAAAAAAGGAAGACAGAGAAAAATATACAAGTTATATGGGATCCGTATAATCAAGCTAATATGTATAGTAATAGTAAAACATAATGAAAAAAGTACAGTTGCCCAGAGAACACCCAAATACGGTATGTATAAAAGACCAAAAATGATACACATTGTAACATAGCATAATAATTTATACATGATGAAATAGCAGCATATATACCGAAAAGCTTCCAAATGGGATGTTTATATTCAATTTAGTGATAGTTCATGCGGGAAGCAGTTGAAATTGCCCAGGGTCCGTTCAAGGATGCCAAGACCTTTGTAAAAGCCCAGGGAGCCACGGCCAAGCCGAAAGGGAGGGCCACAAGTGGGAAATGATCTGAGTGGATCGCAAACTGTGAGAAACACTAATGGAAGCGAAGAATCGGGATGTGAAGCTACGTATCTTGAATGTCTATGGACGAGAGGGATTTGACCTGTTCCATCAAGGCAATGACAACCCAGAGAGACTCCAATTAGAAGTAACGTACCCTGACAAAGCGACTCAGGAGCTTGAGGTCCAGAACTGGATGGACCAACACATCCTTTTTCGGGATGACAAACAGATTGAAGTAGAAGCCTGTGAACCACTGGGCTGGGGGTACTGGGACAATGACTCGTGGGTCGAAGAATGACTGAAGGATAAAAAGCAAAAGCCCTGGGAAAGTCTCCCCCCACACGCCTCCATTCATTATAAGCAGCAGCCGTTCAGTACTGAATGGCTGCCGTTTACACCGAACGATGCGTCACTCAGTTTTCAAGCATGTCAAAGCTAAACGAATGAACGAATCTCGTCCAGTCCTTTAGCCTGAAGGGGCCACACCTCATGCACCCAGGAGTCCCAGACCTGTGAGAGCCAAGCATCCTGAGAAAGCAACAAACGTCTCTCCCACCTTGGAAGCAATGGGTCGGGGCTTCCTTTCATGCTGAAGATTTCATTGAGGAGGGCTTGGAGGTCTGAGGATGGGAGCTCCAAGATGGACAAGGATTAAATAAAGTCTTCTTCCTCTAGTCCTGTGACCACTGGTGTTTCTCTGGAGAGTGCAGTCAGGAGAGACCAAAAGGACTGAAAACCAGTCCTCTTCTTGAAGGTGGACTGACTAGACTCCTTGTTCTGAGGAAGAGGATAACTCTTTCCACCCGTTATCTCATCGAGGCTACCGAAGAGGTGGGAGCCTACGAAAGGAAGGCTCGTCCAAGATTTCTTAGAGGTGGCATTGGCCGACCAGGCCTTGAGCCATAGCATGCTGTGAATAGCTACAGAGAGGGTCAAAGTACGAGCTGGTAGTCCGACAGCATCGAGTGAAGCTTCACAAACATATTTCCAGGCTCGAGGGGATACCACAGCGCAGCTGTCTCACCCATTCTGAAGAGGCCCTACTAACCAAGAAGGATGTAAAGATGGGTCTGAGAGCAAACCTAGCCTCTTCAAAAGAGGATTTAGCAAAGGACTCCAAGCTTATCACGCTGGTCCTGAAAAGGGTAAAGGAGTACCAGTGTAGCGCACTTTGGCAGCTGAGAAACTGGGGGAAACCACCAAGGGCGTAAACGACCACTTCTTAACCAAATCCCCTGGCAATGGGTACATAAGATCCAGATGCTCAGGCTTAGTAAAGTCTTTGTCCAGGGAATTCTACTTTTTTTTGCAAGTACCTCCTTAAATTCTACGCGGGCGGGAAAGGTTTTGTGTGGCTGTTTGGGACATCAGAACTAAAACAGCTCCTCGGACAGGGAAGGATGTGGGTCCTTGACCTGAAGAGTCTCCATGACGACTGTCCACCAGAGAGTAGACCTCAGAGGATTGCTCCCAATCTAAGGAAAAATCTTAACATTTCACCCTCTGAATGCAATTCTTTGGAAGGGACTTCAAACCGCGACTATGGGGGAGGCGTAGAAGCAGATGAGGGAGGAGAGCATGAATGCCTGTGCTCAGTAGAAGGTCTGCCTCATATCCAGTCAGTGGAGGAGGAGGCCTAGCCCTCAGGGACGGTAAGCGGATGTTGGAGTAGCCGACCTCTCCAACCTCTCCACAATGCTCCCTGACACTTTGGTGCGGTGCAACACTGCCAGGGACAGAGAACATGCCCATTCCGGTTCCAGAGTAGGTGTAAACGGAGCAGTGGAGGTCCTGGGTAAGGTCTCTGTGACAGACAGGTATTGTCCACACTGAAATTTCGTACTGCAGCGGGAGCAAGTGAAGAGTGTGGTCACACCTTAAGGGTATTCCCTCTAGTGTTCAACATGATAGGTGCACCGAGTTGAGTGTGACTAATATTAGCTTAGAAGGGCTGCCACAATGAGCTACTCCTCGACTGGAAAGATGCTAGTGACTGCAGGGAGAATCATGCTGAAGGGGATAGCCGCTAAAGGCAGAAAGTACCCGATCCTGAAGACTGCACACGTATGATTCCGAAGCCAGAGGAGAAACGGAAGATGGAGGAGGAGCTGACAGTAGATGCCTGGGAAAAATCACGCACTCTAGTGAAAGGAGGGGCCAAGGATTAGTCAACAGTACCCCAATAGCCGTGTGCGGATTTGGAAGTTTCAGTCTAAACGTGAAGTCCGCAATGGAGAATGCTGAAGCCCAAGGTTCCGGAGTGTTGATCGGAAGTCTAGCCCCTACCAGAAGTAGGCCGCAACTTGCCAGTAAGTGGAACAGATAACCATTCCAAGCACGGGACCCGGAAGCTCAGGTACCTCCATGTGAAGAAACACATGGCAGAAGCGGTTGCTGGGTAGGGGAAGCATGCTCAGGATCGGCAGGTGAGAAAAGCATGCAGCACATGGCTGAAGGGCTGCGCGACAGAAAGGTAAAATGGTATAGGGACAACGAGACTCTGTGATGTTAGTGGATGCTGGTGGTTGTGGGGTAAGTGAAGACTGTCAGGGAGAATACTCATCTTGAGATGTGACGCATCCACTTGCCAGACTCCAGCAGATTGCCCCTTCCAACATCTCCCTTCCTTTCGTGGAGGATATAGGCACTGTGCCCGGATGGAGAGGGATGTAACCAGCAATTCACCAGGGAGTTTAAGAACCCTCTGGGCCACCTTGTCTTCGGGAGGCAGGGAGACCAGCAGTGAGGGTAAGGACTTTCCGGCGTCCCTCAGTAGGGCAACAGGGGGGTCAGGCCACCCTGTATTTGCCGTCTGATGCTGGAAGCAGCAAAAAACAGGAATATTTGCAGCGCAGGAAAGGTCTGCCTTCTACGGACACTGATTGAATTTAGTGGCTACAGGAGGGGTATATTTGGTAGGAGGAGCTAAAACTTTTTGCTTAGTGTCCACCTCCTAGGGCAGCAGATATTCCCAAGGTCTTTACTGGGTCCCCCAACGGCACGGATGAGAAATATATCTTTAAAAAAATGTATCAAGGCATTTTCTATATATTTTCTGCCCATCTTCTGACTGCCATAACATTTCTATCCTTCCGTTGATACAGTTGTGTGAGGGCTTGTTGTTTGCAGGACGTCCTGTAGTTTCCATTGGGACCATTTTGGAGTTCATACACTTTTTTTTTTTAAGGCTTTATTTTTCACTCATCCGCCACAGTGATATTCCATATACATAGCTATACCAGAGGTCTAAAGCATGCAGTTGATTGAACGGTGCAAACCGGACCAGCAGTGACGACATCATGTAAAGACGTGTGTAACAATAACTGAAACCTAGTCACAGGTTATGTCAAAGGACACTGTTCCAAGAAGTTGGTCATAGTCCCAGAAAACCCCTTTAACCTGTTCCAATTCAGATTTCCCTGAAGGATACATCCCTAGGCCTTTTAAAAAGGTTGGATATTGACTCCTAGGGAAGCTAGCTTCCAATAGGTGGCGCTGTGGAGGATTATTCACTCACTCATTTGCATATTTTTTTCCCAGAGCGCACTGCGTGGCCTATACTACATCATTGTGGTGCACTCCCCAAGGAGAAACAATACGTCCCGGACCGATGACAACACAGAAAGCACAAAGTGACACGTTACGAATCAATGTATTACACAGACTGCGCCAGACAGGGACACACCGTTATCTTAAACCAAATGTCTTTCTGTTTTTGAGCCTTCTGGTTCCTGCAATTCTCCAACTTTTCCCCGGATTTATGTCCGGTAGTTCCATGGGGATTTCTATGAGAAAAAAGAAAATGTAAAAGGACACATCGCACAACTATGGCGACTCGCGCCGGCGGAAATTACGTGCCAAGGACATACCGGATGAAGTCGGCGGAACGCCTCTTCACTGTTCGCTTCCCTTTATCGGATAGCTGCACTCTGTTGGAATGGAAATGGACACAATGTGAAAACGATAAGCGTCATATTAACCCCTTCCACCGCAGCTCTTTTTCCTTCCTTTTTACATTCTATGCACCCCATAACGGCACCAATAAAACTACTGGCTATGAGCGAGCCATCATACAGCTCCGTCCATGAAAAATAAAGTTAGAACTTTGAAAAAGAGATGAAAAGTTCCAAAATACCATTGCGTCCTTTGGCCGTGTCATGAAGAAGTTACGGAGGTCCAACTGCAGCGATCCCCAATCTCCGGAATGGGGTCCTGTTACCCCGTATCCCATAAATGAAAGAACAGCGGTCGAGCGTGCATATCTATCCCTCTATTTACATCTATGGGACTGACAAACAGAAGCCGAGCTCTGCGCTATACAATCTCCGGCGGCACACAGGCTCAGCTGATACCCAGGATGGCGGCTCAGGACCCCATACTTGAGATTGTGGGGGTCCCAACATTCAGACTCCCACTGATCAGATACTCATCCCCTATCCTATGGGTAGAGTGCAATTTTAATATTTAAATCGCGGAGGTCCAAAGGATTGCAATGCCAACTGCACCAGACAATGGTGCCCAGGTCTGCCATTGCTTATGATTGCTACTATTACCCTAAAATAAGACACTGTCTTATATTAACTTTGGTCACAGTGTCTTATAACACTCACCTAGCAGCCGGCGTTCCGGTCCTCACACTGGTGTCAGTTGCTGCTGCAGGCTTCCATGTCCTCCGACACGCCGACAGAGCAGTTCTTCCTGGTAGTGGGGCTTAAATACGCTGCTTCCAGCAAGCTAATGCTCTGATTGGTTAATCGAGCGCCACGTCAGCCAATGAGAACCAGCGCTCCATTAACCGATCACAGCCATTCATTGAATGACATCATTGAATGGCTGCGATTGGTTAATCGAGTGTCGGCTTTCATTGGCTAATGCGGCACTTGATTACCCAATCAGAGCATTCGCTTGCTGGAGACAGGGTATTCAAGCCCCGCTACCAGGAAGAACTGCTCTGTTGGTGTGCAGCAGGACATGGCAGCCTGCAACAGCGCTGCAGCCCAAAGCGAAGACACGAGTGCTGGCAGTAGGTATTGTTTTTTTGTTACATGTAGTGTAGCTAGGGCTTATTATCGGAGAAACACGGTGGCAAGCTGCCCAAAGAGACATAAAAAAATGACAAAATAAATGCAAAAAAAGTTTTGTATTGTTACATCTTTAACAATCTGTACAATAAACTGAATATTAGAGATGAGCGAGCATCGCTCTTCTCGAGTAACTACATTCTCGTCCGAGTAGGCTCGGGGGCGGGGGAAAAGAGAAATCCCCCCCGCTCACCTCCCAAGCCTGCTCGGACGAGAATGCAGTTACTCGAGAAGAGCGATGCTCGCTCATCTCTACTGAATGGACTTTTTATTCCGCATGACAAATGCTGTGAAAAAAACAGAGCCAATGGTTGATTTTTTTAAATTCATTTTGCCTCTCAAAAAGACACATTAAAAAGCATTAAAAAAAAGCATATATACCCCAAAATAGTACCACTAAAAGCTACATATTGTCACACAAAGATAAGCCCCTCGCAGAGCTCCATCAATGGAACTTTGAATGCAGCGATGCAAAAAAAAAAGTATATTTTGCCCCCCAAAAAAGGGATTTTATTGTGCAAAAGTGGAAAACTCTAAAAAAATATATATATAATTTTCGTATTGTTGTAATTGTGCGGACCCGCAGGAAAAAAAAATGTATCGTGTGATTTACGGTGCATGATTAACGCTTTAAAAAAACAACCCAAAAAACAATGGCAGAATTTTTTTGCTCTCTGCCCTCCAAAAAGACTTCACAAACGTTCTACAATATACGATACGTATCCGATAAACGGCACCACGAAAACTACAATTCAACATACAGAAAATTATACGGCCTTGACGGAAAAATAAAAAAAACTATGGCTTTTGAAGAGTGGTGATGAAAATCCCCAAAGGTGCGTCCTGAGGTCCAAAGCCGTCCGTATCACTTGGGCTGCCTGTCCATGGGCGGGTGTGCGTTGCATTCCTCGCTGCGATAATCCGGCAATGGGGAATGCAATGCACGCTTTCCATAGCAACATGGAAAGCGCAGCCCCCCCTTTCCACGAGCGGAGAATCATTACTATTCTCCGCTCACGGCCAGCAAATCACAGCATGCTGCGAATTACCGCGATTCTCCGCGGTCATCTCTCAGGCTGACCGCGGAGATCCGTCGGCAGGCTTCTCCTCCCGGGCGGCGAAGATCCACCGCGGGATACCACAACGCTGGACAGGCAGCCTCAGGGGTAAAAGGGGTTGTCTAGTTACCAAACAACATCCCTTTAATAGGGTTGACTAGTAAAATAACGAATGGGGCTGTACTTACCCCTCTGCTGCTGCAGGAACTTAGTGCTGCGGCCCTGATATTTGTTATGACAGCTACCATCAACAGAAATCAGATGATCGCCAAAGCCAATCAGAGGCCGCAGTGTTGACGGTCGTTCTTCTGGCATCAGCGGGCCTGCAGCTCTGGATCCTGGCAGCGGAGGGGTAAGTACAGCCCTGTTTATTATTTTACTACAGTCAGCCCTATTTAAAGGGATGTTGCCCGGTAACTGGACACCCCTTTAAAGGGGTTGTCCCGAGGCAGCAAGTGGGTCTATACACTTCTGCATGGCCATAATAATGCACTTTGTAATATACATCGTGCATTAAATATGAGCCATACAGAAGTTATAAAAAGTTTTATACTTACCTGCTCCGTTGCTGGCGTCCTCGTCTCCATGGTGCCGACTAATTTTCGCCCTCCGATGGCCAAATTAGCCGCGCTTGCGCAGTCCGGGTCTTCTCCTCTTCTCTATGGGGCTCCGTGTAGCTCCGTGTAGCTCCGCCCCGTCACGTGCCGATTCCAGCCAATCAGGAGGCTGGAATCGGCAATGGACCGCACAGAAGCCCTGCGGTCCATGAAGACAGAGGATCCCGGCGGCCATCTTCAGCAGGTGAGTATGAAGACGCCGGACCGCCGGGATTCAGGTAAGCGCTGTGCGGGTGGGTTTTTTAACCCCTGCATCGGGGTTGTCTCGCGCCGAACGGGGGGGGGGGTTTAAAAAAAAAAAACCCCGTTTCGGCGCGGGACATCTCCTTTAAGTCCTGTAGAGCTGTTATTCTGTACACAGAGTATCCCGCCGCAGCGTGCCGTAGGACCTTACCGCAACTCGTTGCAGCGTTCTTGCATGGTCGCCATTTATGCCCTTCTAGTAAAACGATCTCCTCCACCTACAAGTAAAACATACATGACATTACACACCCAAACAGAGCCGCTAAGTGAACGACACGTATGTGCGTGTCACGGGAACAAACCTTATCGCGACCTTCTCCATCCATGAGGCGGTCAACAAGGAAATGTCGCTGGAGGAGGTCGACTGAACGTCAGCTGTTCCGTATGTTAGGTATGTGTGAACGGGCCGCAGGGGCTCATTCAAAAAGACAGACGCGGATTCGGTCTGTGAAGTTCGCAATGAGACCCAAACTGTGAATATTCGCTGGGTATTGCGGGTTTTTGCTGTTAGTGTAATTACTGCATTTTTCCCAAGGGGGGGTGGGGGGAAAATCGCAGTTAAAGCGCTACTGATTCCGCGCACAAATACACAATTTTCACGGACCAAATAAGGACATACGTAAAAAAAATATGCGTGCGTGCCCGAACTGAATCAAAGGGGTTTTAGCGCTCTGTATCAGGCCGCCTGCCGACGGGCGAGTCGGATTCCTGCAACAGAATCTGGCCCTGGCAGCAGCTGCGCCCATGCGTATTCGCTTTCTTTTCTCCTCATGGTCCGGCCGGCTCGCCGTCGACATGCGCAGTACTTTTTAAACTCCTGCTTTTCCCGCATCATCGCCTAGCAATGATGTGGAATCCGCGACTGTTGCGCAATGCCAACTCCAGAAGGGCCGCAGATCGGATGACTTCCATTGACTTCAAAGGAAGCCGTCTGTGCGGAACCCGCGCAAAAATGGAGCATGCTGCAATTTTTCCTCCGCAAGTGGAAACCACAATTGGTGGCGCAGGAATAGAATTCTATAGGCGTTATTTGCTGCGGAACCTATAAGCAGACGCCAATCGGCTGCGGATTCCGGGATGCAAATATGCCCGTGTGTAGGCAGCCTTACATCTGTAATACGGATTCATCCATGTGAATGAGCCCCAAGACTGCAATCGACCTCCAGCATGATTGCGAACCTTTGCAATTGTCGCTTAGCACGTTCCATATGCCGCTGGGATCTGAGCGAACCCTGATCCCCGCCATTTAGATGCTGCTGTCAAGTGGGAGGGGCTGCTTCTGTCTCCTGATTGACCACCCTCAATGTGAGGAGCCGTTTGGTTACCACGGTGACCCTGTGAAGACCCTCTATGGAATCCTCCTATTCAGCTCCGCCTCTGGTAGGGCTTTATTAGAATGCTTACAAATGTACGAAATACAATAAGGCGGCTCAAGCCGTGCGAATGCGTGAAATGGCGCATGTATACCGCCGGCGGTGAGCAGGCTTAGGGCGGCCATTTTTTACTGCGCATAACATATCTTAGTCTTCCTAGTTTCTTATTCTCCCTTCCCATTCCCAACGTAGTGTCGTTGTGTATGCGCAGCATTTATTGCGCGCCCGCAGAGAACAATCGGGTAAATAAGGGGTCAGATAGAACACGCTGCCTTCTTTTTTTAAGCGTGTATCATACGCATTAAAAACCGCTAGTGGCGGGGGGGTCTGTGAGAACCACTTACCTTTAGTGACCGCTATCACTGCGTATTATGTGTGCGTAATACACGATGCGCTTACGCTCCCGCGAGCCGGCCGTCGGGGTCTGTTCACACCGCGCATTTTAGCGTCGCTTTGTAACGGGACATCACGTTCCTGTCTTGACAACTTTTTTTCCTGGCGCCTTTTTAAAATATGTGTTGTGGGGAAAAAAAGCGTGACCCGTGACCGCCACTTCCGTTTCACATGTCGGTTTGGGACGACAAATACATGTCAGATGCAAAACAAAACGGGATGCAAAACCAAAAGCGGTCTATTTAGGCAGATTTGGATATTTTTTCCCGCCGCTTGATCAATGTCCCCTTTACGGCTGGGGATTTCTGCTTTGGCGGCGCCAAAAACTGTCTGCGCAGCGCCGCGAGGATTTGGCCGTTTTCAACAAGCAAATCCGTGTGCAGAAGAGCGGGACAGAAGCCGCTGCGAACTGCAGACAACGGCGCCGATTCCCTTCCTGTAGGCCGCGGTCACATGGGGCAGAACTTCCGTGCGGACTTTCAACCTGCAATCTTAAGTGTGAGAGTAAAGGCGCGCTCACACGAATGCGGCAAAGTGATCCAAACGCAGCGCTTTGCCGGGATTTCACTTTCGGCCGCAGCTCGCTACGTCCGACGGCGTGTCATTATGACGGATGATGGGGTGCGCTAAACGGCCAAATAGAGAACAGCCTCTGCTCAGAAATCTGGGTGCTGGAGGGCGCCGTCCCGCACGTCTCCGCAAGGTCCCATGGACTTCATGTGGAACGTTATACTGCGATTCCCTCTCCTCTCTGTGGGGAGACACGGCTGCAGCGGAATAAGCCGCTTTCCAAATCCCGCGCCAAATGTCTCAGGACTTCGCCAAGTTTCCATGCGGTTATTCCGTGACATTTATGCCCCCAGAACAACTCAGCCTCAGGCCTCCTGTCCACGGGCATTCTCCGCTCGCGGCCGGCAGTTCGCAGCATGTTGCCGCGATTCTCCGCGGTCAGCCCCTCTGTCACATCGGCCGACTGCGGAGATCCGCCTGCAGGCTAACGGGGACCGATATAGACCCAATGAGAAAAGTGGAACAGAAGTTGTGTCCTCCGTGTACTGCCCCCCCCCCCCCCCCCCGCAAGAAAAAGGAGGGCGAGTCCAAAAAAAACTACTCATGCGTCAAAAAAAAAAAAAAACGCCAAGGGTCTTCCCATAGACGACCCCATCAGCCAACCAGCGGGCGATTACCCATTTGACAGAGAAGGTCTGCCCCGTCTGCTTCCGCTCTGCGCACTTCTGTGGGTCTGATGGGGATCGATGCGCTTGGCAATCTCCCATCCCACAGTAGCGGCGGCACGCCTGCACACCGCTACATTGGGACATTCTCAGCAATGCGGGGTCTCCTAGCTAATATGGGTAACCCCTTTTACGGGTGACTAATGTGGGCAATCCCTTTAATAGAGGACTAATATAGACATCCCCTTTAAGGCCCATGGTGGTAACGGTACTCATATGTAGCTGTATATACGCAGGCTGTACAGCATTGGGGTGCCTCTGTAGAGTAACATTCCTGTACTCCGGCATATAAAAGCTCGCAGTTACCCTTTTATTGGGGGGTCATGATAAAGGAGCGCTGCCCTATGGGGTATAGTCTATACATCTATAAGGGGAGCTCCACCTATAATACACCTAGAGCGCCGCCTCTATCACTAGGCCCGCCATTACTCCGGCCGCAGCTGACATTACCGCTTCCCCGCCACAAGACGCCACAACCCCCGCAGCGCCCTCCGCACTCACCGCGGGCAGGGCGTCTCCGACTACCTGCTGCGTCATCAGCGCTCCACCTACCAGCAGCCGCTAACGTCGCCTCCCGTGACGTCACTGTCCCCGCCCCTGCACATTCTGCTCTGAGGAAGGTGTTGTGTTCGGTGGCTGTTTGTTAGTTGTTAATAAAGCTTATTGAAAGTCTTTTCGGGCCTTGTCTGTAGACTCAGGCCTAGTGCAGAAATGGCGGCCAGAGCTTGTAAAATAAACTGTTTGCCTTACAGAGTGGTGGAGTCCGACTGTCATTTACATCCGTGGGGCTCATTCACACCCACATATATATACACGTCTACATATATTTCTCATTGAATGGGTTCGTTCGCTGCTGCATACTTTTCTCGTGACGTTCGCAGCGTGACCCGTCGTGGCGCGTATTACACGCCAAAATAACCTATTGAAGTCAACAGGCCTGCGTAAATACGTAGAAAACCTGCGTATTTAGGGTGGATTCAGACGGACGCAGTTTTCTCGTATGCGGACGTGATAATCACGGCCGCGCAACGGAACAAAACCACGGATTCCAGCGGTTTCGTTTTCACTAGCGGAATCCTCAGCCATTAATTGTACGGCCGAAAAAAGATACGACCTCCTTGTAGTGAATACATTGTGCGGGGAAGATCGGGCGGCCGCTGTCTTTTCGCGACTGCTTTCAAACTCCTGCTCCCTGGCGCAAAATTTGAAAAGTTGGTGAAGGACAAGAAATTCCCCTCATTCAGGCGCAACTATGTTCCATGCCCGCAAGCGTAGTTGCGCCTATACTCGTCTGAATTCGCTCTAAGCGCAGATTCAGACGGGCGTATGCGCAAATACATTCGCTGGTACAGAACGTATGTTCGTATGAACGAGGTTGGGAGTTGGCAAGAAGCAGGCTGATACATCCGCGCTGTGAGGGGCGTGCCATTGTGTGCATTTTGCTGTACTTTCTGAGCTGTCGGGAACCGTTGACATCGGCACTGGACTCACCCGCGCCGTGATTGTAAGGCTGGGGTCACACTAGGCGGATTCCCGACGGAAATCCCGCGGTTTGGCCGCAGCAAAAACCGCGAGATTTCCGCCGGGAGAACCGCCGCAGAAAAACCCGCGCCGGCTTTGAAGCAGCCCGGCCGCTCGCTCTTCCGCTGCGGCCGGCGCTCCCATAGAGGAGAGCGCAGTGGAAAGAAAAAATAAATAGACATGCTGCATACTGTAAAGCCGCGGCTGCGGTCGCCGCAGCCGTGGTTCCTGCCTGACTTACCGCAGCGGATTGGCCGTCCCGTGTGAACAAGATTTCTGAGAAATCTCGTCCACACGGCTGGCTAATCCCAGCCTAAGGGTTGGGCAGTCTAATTAGTCCCCAGCGTTATCGATTTCACTGCAAAATTGCGCAGTTCATTGCGCAATTTTGTGGAGATCAGGCGTGCACCCCCATAGACTCTTATGGTGCTTTAGGCCTCCTGCCCCCGGAGGGGTTATTTGCTGCAGAATCTGCGGCAGGGCGTTCGCACCACGGATCCGCAGCAAAAAGCACCCATAGCATGCTATGGGAAATCGATGCTTCCTCCACACATGGGAAAACACGAGGGGAGGAAAAATCGCAGCCTGCTCCATTTCATGAGTGGCTGCCATTGAATTCACTGGAAGCCTTCCGATCCGCGATCCGTCCATAGAAAAAAAAAAGTGAAAAAAAAAATCTGTACTGCGCATGTGTGATGGCGAGCCGCTGGGTCCATCCGCAGTACAGATACCACTGCAACAGAGCAGGTTCGTGCGGACGGCGCTGCTGGCAGAGCCAGATTGCGCTGTTGAATTCCACATGTGGAATCCAGCTCTGCAGTGCACAGCAGGCCTAAGTTGCACAAAAATAAAGCATGTCACTTTTTTAAATTTTTTCTGCACATGCGCAAAAGTATGAATGCACCTATTGGGAACAATGGTGGCTATTGTCTGCGCAATGTGCAGCCGCTGAAGTTACAGGTTGCTACGGCAACATAATGCAGGTTGAGAAAAATCTAACTTTGGTGGATTTTTTTGTGTGACTTACAGGTTGCGACAAACTATGTTGTCCATGTTTTTCTTCACACCAGCACGCTTGCTCACATTTTTGCGCCCGTAAACACAGAGAATAGAGCCTATTGCTTTCAGTAGGTTCACTCTCATAAGTGCATTTTGTTAAGGTGACCATATATCCCGATTTAGGCAGGACAGTCACTCTTTGAGACCCAGTGTCCCACCTTCCACCGGGACCCCCAGCGGGACAGCCATTTGTCCTGCTTTCGGGACGTCAGGTCACCATTACAGTGATTACCGGCACGGGGTGCCGTAGCTTCCTGCTGGTAATCATTCTGTAGCGACGCGGGCCGGATGCACACACTTATGGCAGTGTGTGCATCCGGGATCCTCTTCCCTCCTACCCTCACCCCTCATCTTTGGCTCTACAAGTGAGGAGGCGTTACTGCACACACTGCTGGCCGCCGGCAGCAGCGTTGGGAGGAGCAGCGGCGCTGTGAAGACCAGGAGGAGGGTAAGTATATGGGTCTAAGGGGGAGAACTAGTACTATGGGGCTACTGTGGTGTGGGGGTCACTATTATTGCAGAGGCTACTGTGTGGGGGTCACTATCATTGCTGGAGCTACTGTGGAAGGTTACTATCACTGCTGGCGTTACTGTAGCATGTCACTATTATTGCTCGGGATACCGTGGGGCTCACTATTATTGCTGGGGCTACTGTGGGGGTCACTATCATTACTGGGGCTACTGTGGGGGGTTACTATCATTGTTGGGGCTACTGTGGCGTATCACTATTATTGCTGGGGCTACTGTGGGTGTCACTATCATTGTTGCGGCTACTGTGGGGGTCACTATTATTGCTGGGGCTACTGTGAGGGTCATTATCATTGCTGGGGATATTGTGGGGGTCAATATGATTGCTGGGGCTACTGTGGGTGTCACTATTATTGCTGGGGCTACTGCAGGGGTCACTACTATTGCTGCGGCTACTGTGGGGGTCACTATTATTGCTGGGGCTACTGTGAGGGTCACTATTATTGCTGGGGCTACTGTGAGGGTCACTATCATTGCTGGGGCTACTGTGAGGGTCACTATCATTCCTGGGGCTACTGTAAGGGTCACTATCATTGCTGGGGCTATTGTGGGTGTCACTATTATTGCTGGGGCTACTGTAGTAGCCACTATCATTGCTGTGGCTACTGTGGGGGTCACTATCATTGCTGAGACTAATGTGGGGGTCACTATTACTACTGGGGGAACTATTATTGCTGGGGCTACTCTGGGGATCACTATCATTGCTGGAGCTACTGTGGGGGTCACTATCATTACTGGGGCTACTGTGGGGGGTTACTATCATTGTTGGGGCTACTGTGGGGTGTCACTATCATTGTTGCGGCTACTGTGGGGGTCACTATTATTGCTGGGGCTACTGTGAGGGTCATTATCATTGCTGGGGCTATTGTGGGGGTCAATATGATTGCTGGGGCTACTGCAGGGGTCACTACTATTGCTGCGGCTACTGTGGGGGTCACTATTATTGCTGGGGATACTGTGAGGGTCACTATCATTGCTGGGGCTACTGTGGGGGTCACTATAATTGCTGGGGCTACTGTAAGGGTCACTATCATTGCTGGAGCTATTGTGGGTGTCACTATTATTGCTGGGGCTACTGTAGTGGTCACTATCATTGCTGTGGCTACTGTGGGGGTCACTATCATTGCTGAGACTAATGTGGGGGTCACTATTACTACTGGGGGAACTATTATTGCTTCGGCTACTGTGGGGATCACTATCATTGCTGGAGCTACTGTGGGGCTCACTATTATTGCTGGGGCTACTGTGGGGGTCACTATCATTACTGGGGCTACTGTGGGGGGTTACTATCATTGTTGGGGCTACTGTGGGGTGTCACTATTATTGCTGGGGCTACTGTGGGTGTCACTATCATTCTTGCGGCTACTGTGGGGGTCACTATTATTGCTGGGGCTACTGTGAGGGTCATTATCATTGCTGGGGCTATTGTGGGGGTCAATATTGCTGGGGCTACTGTGGGTGTCACTATTATTGCTGGGGCTACTGCAGGGGTCACTACTATTGCTGCGGCTACTGTGGGGGTCACTACTATTGCTGGGGCTACTGTGAGGGTCACTATCATTGCTGGGGCTACTGTGGGGGTCACTATCATTGCTGGGGCTACTGTGGGGGGTTACTATCATTGTTGGGGCTACTGTGGGGTGTCACTATTATTGCTGGGGCTACTGTGGGTGTCACTATCATTCTTGCGGCTACTGTGGGGGTCACTATTATTGCTGGGGCTACTGTGAGGGTCATTATCATTGCTGGGGCTATTGTGGGGGTCAATATTGCTGGGGCTACTGTGGGTGTCACTATTATTGCTGGGGCTACTGCAGGGGTCACTACTATTGCTGCGGCTACTGTGGAGGTCACTACTATTGCTGGGGCTACTGTGAGGGTCACTATCATTGCTGGGGCTACTGTGGGGGTCACTATCATTGCTGGGGCTACTGTGGGGGTCAATATGATTGCTGGGGATACTGTGAGTGTCACTATGATTGCTGTGGCTACTGTGGGGGCCACTATAATTGCTGGGACTAATGTGGGGGTCACTATTACTAAAGGGGGAACTATTATTGCTGGGGCTACTGTAAGGGTCACTATCATTGCTAGGGTTACTGTGGGGTGTCACTATCATTGCGGGAGCTACTGTGGGGGTCACTATTATTGCTGGGGCTACTGTGAGGGTCACTATCATTGCTGGGGCTACTGTAAGGGTCACTATCATTGCTTGAGCTATTGTGGGGGTCAATATGATTGCTGGGGCTACTGTGGGTGTCACTATTATTGCTAGGGCTACTGTAGTGGTCACTATCATTGCTGTGGCTACTGTGGGGGTCACTATAATTGCTGGGACTAATGTGGGGGTCACTATTACTACTGGGGGAACTATTATTGCTGGGGCTACTGTAAGGGTCACTATCATTGCTGGGGTTACTGTGGGGTGTCACTATTATTGCTGGGGCTACTTTAGGGGTCACTATCATTGCTGGAGCTACTGTGGGGATCACTATCATTGCTGGGACTAATGTGGGGGTAACTATAACTACTGAGGTCACTGTGGGGGGCACTATTATTGCTGGGGCTACTGTGAGGGTTCACTATTATTGCTGGGGCTACTGTGAGGGTTCACTATTATTGTTAGGGCTACTGTGAGGTCACTAATATTGCTGGGGCTATTGTGGGTGTCACTATCATTGCTGGGGCTACTGTAGGGGTCATTTACTACTGGGGGCACTATTATTGCTGGGACTACTATAAGGGTCACTATCATTGCTGGGGCTACTGTGGGGTGTCACTATTGCTTTGGCTACTGTAGGGGTCACTATTATTGCTGGGGCTACTGTGGGGATCACTATCATTGCTGGGGCTACTGTGCGGGGTCACTTATTGATGGGGCTACTGTGTGGATCACTTTTACTACTGGGGCTACTGTGGTGTGGTCACTATTATTGCTGTGGCTGGTATAGGGGACACTATTACTACCGGGGCTACTGCACGGGTTACTATTACTACTGAGAACACTCTGCACGTGGCAGCATACCTCAAGCTGACTTAGGGTATGTTTGCACATGTCGGAAATGCTGCGGAATGTCTGCAGCAAATTCTGCATCTAAAAACACAGCCAAAGTCTGTACACCCTTGGTGCAGATTTTGACGGGAAATCAGACGTTGTCGATTTCCCTGTAAAGCTGCGCAGTTCATTGCGCAATTTTGTGGGGATCGGGTGTGCACCCACACAGACTGTTATGGTGCCTTAGGCCTCCTGCCTCCAGGCGGATATTTGCTGCTGAATCCGCGGCTGGCGTCCGCACTGCAGCTAATAGCACCCATAGCTTGCTATGGGAAATCAATACTTTCTCCACACTTGCGGAAACCAATTGCGGTTTCCACGAGCAGACGAAAATTTGCAGCATGCTGCATTGCGTGGATGGCTTCCATTGAAGTCAATGGAAGCCTTCTGATCCGTGGCCCATCCGTAAGGAAAAAAAAAATTGAAAAAGAAAATCTGTACTGCACATGTTCGATGGCAAACTGCCCGCTCCATCCGCGGTACAGATTACCCGGCGACAGACCAGGTACGCGGGACGGCGCTGCTGGCAGAGCCAGATTCCGCATGTGGAATCCGTCTCTGCAGTGCGCAGGAGGCCTAAGGTGCACAAATAACGTCATTAAATGGCTGTGATTGGTTAACCCAGCGCTAGCTTCCAATTGGCTGATGCCGGTGCTTGCTTGCCAATCAGAGCATTATCTTTGCTGGAGGCGGGAAATTCAAGCCCCGTTTCTAGAAAGAAATGCTCTGCCGGCACGGAGAACAGCGCAGCAGCCTGCAGGAGCGACGAGGATCCGCAAGCGCACCGGAACACCGACGGTAGGTGAGTATTAGACCCCCCCAGTGTGATTACCAGCGGAGAACTGCGGCACCCCGGTTGGGAATCACTGAGAATACCAGCCTCGGTGTCAGATGGGCGGTCGGGGCTGGGATTTAAAAATACCGGCCTGTAATATGGCCAGTACAAAAAAAATACTGGCACCGGCCTGGCGGGCAAAATACCGGCCAGGCCAGTAAATTACTGGTCGGGTGGCAACCAAACCAACTACTAGCCTATGCATACCCTCCACTGACTCCTTTAAATGTCCACTCTGGAACTGCCAGTCAGCATGTAATAAACTCCCCACCAGTCACAACTCTTTTACTGCAAAATTTCTAAACCTGCTAGCTCTTACAGAAACGTGGATGCAGCATTCTGACACGTCCTCCCCCCCCTACCCTTACTCACTTTTCTATTGTTTGAGGTACATATGCTACGAGGTTTCCGTCCGCTGTCCACGCAAGTAGCAGTTATCCACCGCCCCCAAGTCCTCCTCGCCTGTTTCTGGACCACCTTGCCACTTGGCTCCCCCACTTCCTATCCTGCAAAATTCCAACCCTCATCTTAGGTGACTTTTACATCCCTACCAATGATCCCAACTCTCCATCTGCCTCTCAGCTTCTATCGCTCACCTCCTCCCTTAGTCTCTCACAACTCACAGCCTCTCCCACTCATAGGGATGGCAATACTCTAGATCTGGTCTTCCTCAGTCTCTGCTCTGCCTCCCACGTCTCTAACTCTCCTCTCCTGCTCTCTGGCCATAACCCCCTTTCTTTCTCCACTACAAATTCATGCTCATTACCTACAATCTCACCCTCCACCATACCAACAAGTCTACTTCACCTCTCTTGTCTCCTCACTATCTCACAACCCTAAATGTCTCTTTGATACTTTTCACTGCTTCTCGGCCCTAAACTGCAGCCCCCTGTGACGGATCTCCATGCCGAAGAGCAGACTGATTACTTCAATAAGAAAAATCGACGACATCTGGCAGGAAATAACTTCCCAATCTCAGACTAGCCCTGACCCTAGTCTTGTCTGTAACAGCCCCTGCTCACTGTCTGTACTCAGACCAACGACAGAGGAAGAAGTCTCCAGATTGCTTTCCTCTGCTCACCCCACCACCTGCACTGGCGACCCTCACACCTCCTCCGGTCCCTCTCCCCGGTGGTTATCTCCTATCTCACCACTATATTCAACCTCTCTTTGACCTCTGGAATATTTCCTCTTGCAAACACACCATCAGGTCTCCACTGCTAAAGAAGCCGACTTTTGACTCGACTGATGCTGCCAACTACCAGCCCATCTCCAACCTCACCTTCATCTCCAAACTACTAGAATGCCTGGTTTACTCCCACCTTATAAGCTATTTATCAGAAAACTCTTCTTGATCCCCTACAGTCCCACTTCCGCCCCCAGCACTCAACAGAAACCGCCCTTACAAAGGTGTCAAACGACCTCCTGACGGCCAAATCCTCAGTATGCTTTGCTCCATTGGCTAAAGGACACTGCTCTCTCCTGGTTCTCCTCCTACCTATCTGACCGCTCTTTCAGTGTCTCCTTTGCTGGTTCTGCTTCCCCTCCTATTCCCCTCGCTGTTGGGGTCCCCCAGGGCTCGGCCCCCTCCTCTTCTCCATCTACACAGCCCCCATAGGACAAGCCATCAGATTTGGCCTCCAATACCAGCTCTACGCTGACGACACCTCCTCCCGTGACATCTCTGCATGTTTCCTCCAGAACACCACTGACTGTCTGTCCGCTGTCTCTAACCCTATGCCCTCTCTCTACCTAAAATTAAACCTCTCAAAAAGTGTGGTGTTTCCGCCCTTTGCTAACCGCCCTCATCCTTACATCTCCATCTCAGTGTATGGCACCACCCTAACACTAAGCACAACCGCTGCCGTGGGGTTATATTCGACTCGGACCTCTCCTTTACCACCCACATCCAATCTGTGGCCCGAACATGACAGCTGCACCTCAAGAACATCAAAAGAATCTGCCCTTTCCTCACTGTTGCCCTCATCCACTTTTGCCTCGATTATTGCAACTTGCTGCTAATCAACCTCCCCCTCACCAGACTCTCCCCTCTCCAATCCATCCTGAATGCGGCAGCCAGGCTCATCTTCCTGTCCAGCCGCTACTCGGACGCCTCTGCCCTGTGCCAGTCACTGCACTGGCTGCCCGTCAAATACAGAATTCAAGTTAAACTCACTACCTTCATCCATAAAGCCCTCCATAGCACTGCGCCACCCTACATTGCCTCCCTCATCTCAATCCATCACCCAGCCCGGGCTCTCTGCTCTGCTAACGAAATCAGACGAAGTGCCACTTTAATTCGAACCTCTCATTCCCGCCTCCAAGACTTCTCCAGAGCAGCACTGGTCCTCTGGAACGTGCTACCCAAAACTAACCGCGCAATCCCTGATTTACAAAACTTCAGGCATAAAAACGCACTTCTTTAGGGAGGCATACCGTATCATCTAAAGCAAACCCCCCTGTATGTCGTCTGATAACCTAGTCCCTGTCCTAGTGACTGCAACCCCTGCTAGCCGCCATCAACAGCCCCCTGCAGTCACACCGATTCAGCCACCACACAGCTTAATGTCTGACCATTGCTTATGTGTATAGCATCCGTCACTCTCCACCTCGCTACACCATGCACATCTCCAAACCCTTTACCTTCTGTATCACCCTATTATTTGTAGTATGTAAGCTCGTTGGAGCCCCGCACCCCTACTGTTTCCATCAAGTGATTACTATGTAAGCGTGGTTTTTGTACTTTTGTCTTTGTGTCCCCGTTTATGTAAGCGGTGCGGAAAATGTTTGGCGCTATATAAAGATTATTATTGTCCATGTTTTTCTTCAGTGCCTGTAAACAGAGAATAGAGCCTATTGATTTCAATAGGTTCACTCTCATAAGTGCATTTAGAAGGACAGGCCCGCTTTGGGACCCAGTGTCCAACGTTCCGCCGGGGCCCCAGCAGGTCACCATTACAGTGATTACCGGATGAGGTGCCGCAGCTTCCCGCCAGTAATCATTTTGTAGCCATTGCTGGGACTACTGGGGGGGGGGGGTCACTGTGAGGGGCACCATTATTGCTGGGGCTACTGTGGGGGTCACTATCATTGCTGAAACTATGGGGGTCATCATTGCTACGATAGTGAACCCACAGTAGCTGCAGCAATAGTGCCGCCTCACAGTAGGCCCAGCAATGATAAGTGACCCCCACACTAGCCCCAGCAATAATAGTGACCCCCACACTAGCCCCAGCAATAATAGTGACCCCCACACTAGCCCCAGCAATAATGGTGACCCCCACACTAGCCCCAGCAATAATGGTGACCCCCACACTAGCCCCAGCAAAAATGGTGACCCCCACACTAGCCCCAACAACAATGGTGACCCCCACACTAGCCCCAACAACAATAGTGACCCCCACACTAGCCCCAACAACAATAGTGACCCCCACACTAGCCCCAACAATAATAGTGACCCCCACACTAGCCCCAACAATAATAGTGACCCCCACACTAGCCCCAACAATAATAGTGACCCCCACACTAGCCCCAACAATAATAGTGACCCCCACACTAGCCCCAACAATAATAGTGACCCCAACAATAATAGTGACCCCCACACTAGCCCCAACAATAATAGTGACCCCCACACTAGCCCCAACAATAATAGTGACCCCCACACTAGCCCCAACAATAATAGTGACTGTGGGTGTCACTATCATTGCTGTGGCTACTGTGGGGGTCACTATCATTGCTGGAACAACTGTGGGTGTCACTATCATTGCTGGAACAACTGTGGGTGTCACTATCATTGCTGGAACAACTGTGGGTGTCACTATCATTGCTGGAACAACTGTGGGTGTCACTATCATTGCTGGAACAACTGTGGGTGTCACTATCATTGCTGGAACAACTGTGGGTGTCACTATCATTGCTATAAAATAGTGACCCCCACAGTAGGCAGAGCAATAATAGTGACAGCCCACAAAAGCCCCAGTAATGATAGTGACCCCTACAGTAGCCCCAGCAATAATAGTCACACCCACAGTAGCCCCAGCAATGAGCGCTGCTCAGCCAATCACAGCCATCGCGTTGTGAAGGCGAGATTTATGAATTGGCTGAGCTGCGGCATTAATTCACTAACTCAGAAATCCCGCCTCCAGGAAGTGATGGCTTTGATTGGTTCTCAAGCGTTAACTAAGCCAATCAATGCAGCGCTTGATGAACCAAAGAAGCGATTTTCTGTGGCCGAGGACTGCTGGAAGCCTGCTGGAGCTCCAGGGAGCAGCAGTAGGGACATGAGTAGAGATGAACGAACCTACCCGTTTAGAGCATTTTCGCACTCGAGCACCGCTTTTTCCGAGTAACTGACTACTCGGACGAAAAGATTCGGGTGGGGGGGGGGGCGTGGCGTAGCGGGGGTGTAGCAGTGGGGAGCTGCCCCCCCCCCCCCGAATCTTTTAGTCCGAGTAGTCAGTTACTCGGAAAAAGAGGTGCTCGAGTGTAAAAACGCCCTAAACGAGTAGGTTCGCTCATCTCTAGACGTAAACCAAACCTGCTAGGTAATGTATGGCCTTTTTTTAATGTAATGCAGCTAGGGCTTATTTTCAGGGAAACAGGGTAGAACCGGAGCTAGAGCTATTGAAGTAGAACACGCTCTGCTTGTCCAAAACTGTAGTGTCCTAATCCTGCAGAACGACTAGAGCTCCTCGTAAATTGCTGCGGGGGCGGTAATAATTTTCACGAATTTTTTTTATACTTTAGCCACGTCCTGAGAACAGGGATACAGTGAAAACTGGTGCCGCTACCACGAGGGCCAGCGCAGACGCACTAGTGTCTCTACAGCTAAAGCAGCCCTGGCTATCCATCTACTAGCAAGGCGCCAGGTTGTAAAAAAAATTCCCCAAAGCAAAAGGTTGTTTAATGTATTTTAATAGCAAACTTACAGGACAGCACAGAAGACAGACAACAACATTAAAAACATGTAGCTGAATGTCGGACGACTCCGTCGGAAACGAAAAATAAAATAAGGAAAAAAGGAGAGTGAATGGATGGAATTTTACTACATGGTAAAAATGCTACAAACACTTATGTCGCCATCAATAAAAATTTACTTCAAAAAGGAAAAAAAAAAAAAAAGAAAAAGAATCAAAAACTCCAAATGCTGGCATTGTGCAGAAGAAACCAAAACTAACCGCTTTGTTTATAATTTTTCTTATAAAGTCGACATGTTTTACGTCATTAACCCACTCAACGTAGTTGTTAACAGTATATAGAAAATGTGCCCGGCATCCCTACACAACGGAGGCGGCCATTTTGTTGGCTGAAAAAGAGGAAGCAGCCAATTTACGGAGGGCAGCACCAGTGTTTATGAAACAAATCCACTTCAGTAAGAACTAGAGATGCCACGGAGGCGCGAGGCACATCATGGCGCCCGACGTCTCCGAGGTTAAACCAGGTTCTTATTGAATTTCAGGCTGAATAGGAATTCAGCCTATAAAATGGCCGCCTCGGTGGTGTGAAGGTGACGGAGACACTAGAAATGGAGGATGTCACCCGCCTTCAAGGAGAAATAAAAACAAAAAAGTCACACACAAATGATAAAAATAAAAGAAATGGAAGAAGTTTGCGCACACCTGAACCTGTCCCCTACATTTCCATTCACAACCATATATTTAGGTACCTTTTTAACCCCATGGAGAAAAAAAAATATATATCTAAAACGCTCAAACTACCAATTACAAGGAAGAAGAGATTTATTTCCTTTTTTTTTTTTCGGGTTTGAAGATGACAAGATAGGAATTTTTTTTTTTCTTCTTTTTAAGCGCGCTCTCCGCGTATGCGGCGTGCTAGCTGGATGTCTTTTGGCATAATTGTGACACGTTTGGCGTGGATAGCACACAAGTTGGTGTCTTCAAACAGTCCGACCAGGTAGGCCTCGCTGGCCTCCTACAAGATAGAAGGAGACATAAAAAACATCAGTCAGGCGAATCAGAAAACGACACAAAGCATTAATATACAGCAACGTAAAAAGCTCTAGACTATGGCTTTTTTTAACCCTTTCCAATCCACTGACTGACGTCTTCCTACATTCTGATTAAAGCCTGTACAGCTCCAATGTCAGAAGACGTCCGACAGGGTATTCTTACCGTCTATTGCCAGACACTCCCTGTCGGAGCCTCTCTGGCGCGCACAAACTGGCGTTAGCCAGCAGATGGCATCGTTGTATAACGGCAAAAAGAGAAAGCCTTTTAGGAAACCCTGAATCCAAAATTGGATTGGAAAGGGTTAAAGGCGTTTATTGCCATCGCAGTTTTCTACCACGACTGGCGAATATAAAATTGGGACATCCTAACGAATAATGTATCTGCACACACATTGCATTTATCAAAAGAGAAAAAAAAAAGTAAATATTTTTATCTAAGATTTCCTGATTTCCTACTGACCTCCCACTAATATCTGGCCGTGCCACTGTGTGCTGCAAGAAAATAGTGCAGAAAAAAAGAAAAAAACACAACAGCAATAAATCTTCAAAAACGCTTGTTCTTCCCAAGGCCGGCTGTCAACGGGCGATGCGGTATCCCGCAGTGAAGCTCCGCCGGTCAGCCCTATCTAATAGGCCGGCTGACCACGGAGAATCGGGGCAATTCGCAGCATGCTGCGAATTGCCCGCCGCGAGCGGAGAATCGCAATGATTCTCTGCTCGTGGACAGGTGCCGGCGCTTTCCATAGCAATTTACCAGGGGTCAAAGGCGTGGAGAAAGGGCAAATTTTGAATTAAGTTCAACTGGTTCAAAGATTCTCAGCTTTCTGTGCCGCTCTCACCCCTTTTGTAAGACCAAAAAAAAAAAAATAAAGTTGCCGGGACTTTTTGTTCAGAAACAATTATTCTGTGTGGGCTACATTTTTTATTCAAGGGATCCGCAATGGAAAAGGGAACAGTGGCGTCACGTGTGACAACTGATCTATGTGATCTCCCCCAATAGTTACTTGGCGGGTCCCGAGCTACCCCCAGGGAAGGAGATGGTAGAGCCCCGTGACAAGGCCTTTCTCTACCCCGCTGTCTCCTCTTCTGTGGGCCCACTCCTCGGACGCTGCATCAGCATGGATCTCCAACAGAATCAATGGTTCATTTTCAGAATGCAGATTTGATGCAGGATCCACATGGACCCCATATCAAATCTACAATGAAATCCACCATGTGAACAAAGCCTAATGGTACGTTACAGGTGTTCGTGGAGCTGAAAACTGTCCTAAAAAATGAAGTCGTACTGCAACCGAATAAAGCTCTAGAAAATTCTAGCGCTGCCCTTATGGCAAACCCCATGGCGGTGCCAGATGTAATTGCAGTCAAGTTACCATACAGCAGTGTGGTGGGGATTGATTTTTTAGGATTGGAGACCAGGCACCCCAACTTTGATCGAGCCGCAGTCAAGAGTCTCACTTAAGTGTTTCACCGTCACGATTTAAACTCGAAAATGTAAATTGCGCCAAGAGACAGCATAGATCTAAAAGTAGAAGCAAGGTGCCCCCTAGAGGAAAACTCTGGCAGTGCCAACGACGGTTCTCTACAATAGTGTTCTTATCGCAAACAGTTAACTATTAGCCTGACCCAGAAGAATAGATCAGTTTAATTGGCAAGTAAACAACGCACTTCATTCTCGCATCCAATTATCGGCTCACAAAAAAAAACAGAAGAGGGGTGTAATTATTTTCATTATTACGCTCATCTGTTCTGTACGGGAATAAATTTAAAACCAATTATTCTGTTGAATGGCTGTCGTCAGCGGACGGAACGGAGGAGCGTCTCGGCTCATGGATAATTAAAGAGACAGCGCACTGAATAAGAATCATCTTCTACCTGAAAATACACGTAAACTGCGTTGTAGCTACAGAAAGGAACCACTTGCATAAAACTCCAATGGATGTCATATAGGGGGTCAACATGGGATCCCCACTCCCCTCTACATTCTAAATAGGAAAGACCGCTTGGCAAAATCATCCATAAATATGTGACCACCATGTAATTCTGCCTTTCACCAGTAGTGGATGCTGCAGGGAATTTGAGTGGGCGGACACTTTCCCCAGTAAGACGACTCAGGCTACAAAGTGACCTTGGTCATGTGACAAAGACCACAATGCCACCTAGCGACATACAGCAGCAGTTAATGATAGTCAACGATTGTCATAGATGGCCGTCAATACTTTGAGGCGTACAGCAATCATAAGAGGACATATGGAAAAGAGGGGAAAAAAGTGCCAAATGGGCCAAATTTATAACACTACCTGCACAATTTTGCTAAACTCGATTTCTCCTACCGTTTTGTATCTACAGCTTTGACGCTTCCCTATTTGTTTCCATGGTAACAGAACATAAACCTATGTAGTTTCATGGTGCACTTACAAATTACCATTTGTCCACTTCTCCTATTCCATTAAAGCAAGCCACACGCTTAGGGACAACATTGTGCCCCGGGGTATATCACTTGCAGTTTTTTTGCCACCCTTCCAATCCACCAGTTCCAGGCAGTCCAAGATGGCTACACAATTTTCTAACTACCTAATGCACTCTGATTGGCTAGTGCTGATCACATGACCTGCTCTGGCCAATCAGACAGCAGATATAGTACATTGAAAGTATGCATGGGGGGGTGGAGGGGAAATTAGGTAGTCTGAAGGTTGGACGGCCATGTTGGAAAACCAAAACCAGGACCTGAAAATGGAGGGGGAGCAGCAGAGAACAGCAGCAGGTAAACCCCCCTCCCCAGGATTTTGTCCTGAAACCGGAGCGCTACTTTTTGGTTTGGTGGGTGTTAAGACCAAATATATATACACACACATAAAAAAATGTTTGCTACAATTAAAGGAATGGTCTTATGTCCGTCCAACCTACAGCGACAGGAATGAAGTAGCTTCTTGAATATCAATCGGCTGCGCGCCGCACTGCACAACGCACGGACGCGGATTTTATATTACAGAAAAGAGCTACGGGCTATTTTAATAAAATCCAAACTAAAGAACGGTTCCAATACGATAAATCTGCAGGGCGGCCGCTAATCTACAAGTCTGATGTAAGCAGCACACTCGGCTATTACTGTAGGAGGCGCCGAGCACCAGTCAACAATACTGTTAAAGTAACAGCAAAGACGTTCCCTGGATGCCGGAGCGCAGATATAGTAACAAAGGGGCCGTTTTAGCAGTCGCCGAGGATCCGGCTCCCAAGAACCCGCACAAACAACTCAGTTTGACTGATGGCAGCGGCCACTACAGGACAAATGCTGTACTGCATGTGAATCACTGGCAGCTTTCTGCTCTGGCTCAGGGCCCCTTACTTTTTAATTGCAAGCTTTATATTAATGCCAGGTAAGGCCTGAAATTTCTATTGAAAGGTTGTCCACTTGTAAACTATTGATGGCCCATCAGCAGGATAGGTCGTCAATAGTAGATCGGTGGGGGATCTGCTGTCAAGGACCCCCGCCAATCAGTTGGGCCTGTGTGCTTGTGCAGAGAGCGGGTTACTGCAGGTAGCAGACAGCGCCATTATCACTGCAGTGGTCAGGCTTGGTATTGCAAGCACTTAAATTGTAATACAAAGCCCGGCTGCTGCAGTGATAACGGGCGGCTTCCTGCAAAAATCAGCTCCATTGTGTGAACACAGCGACCCAGCAAACAGCCAACTGGCGTGGGGTCCTGGTGGCAGATCCCCAGGGATTTATGATTGATGCTTATCCTGCTGATGGACTATCAATGGGAACTATGAAAAAACAACACTATAGTGCAAGGCGATTGGCTACTTCTATCCTCCCGATCACCCCCGATTACTATAATCAGGGTGGCCAAGAGAGCCGAGAGACAGAACATGGGATGTGCAGCTCTGGAGGATAATGCTGGATGTAACTCCGGGTCACTACAAGATAAAAACATTTTCAACCAGCAAATAAAAAAAACAATAAAAATAAAATAAGGGTCACATTCAGAAAGTTACCTGCAAAGCACCAATAGCAGCGCTCTGGAAGCGCAAGTCTGTTTTGAAGTCCTGAGCAATTTCACGAACCAGACGCTGGAAGGGGAGTTTGCGAATCAGCAACTCAGTGGACTTTTGGTAACGTCTGATCTCACGAAGAGCCACAGTACCCGGCCTGAAAGACAAGAAGGAAGTCTATGTGAAATCACCGCATATTGTGAGGCGAGAAGCAGCTCATACAAGGACGTCCACAGCACCGCGCAGCAAATGGCATCACGAACAGGATCCATTAGGTTGGTTTGTAGGGAAAAGAAACTGGTGGAGGGAGAGAGTGCTGCCAACTTTGCAGCATTTAAGTCTCTACTATAAATGTGTTTCAATTCTTTTGCACTTCAAGTTCTCTACTAACTATCAGTAAACTAGAACATTCAGAATTAAAGTAGCTGTCCAACTGCAAACAGTGTATGGCCTATCCTTAGGATTAGTCATCATTAGTAGATTGGAGGGGGATCTGCTGAGACCCTCCTCGATCAGCTGCTTTCCACGCCAGCATGCTTGTGAACTGAGCCGATATCTACAGGAAGTATACAGCTCCGTTCCCACTGCAGTGGCCAAGCTTGGTATTGCAGGCAATGTTTCTATTCATTTCAATGCCTGCAATACGAGGCCTGGCCACTACAGTAAGAACAGAGCTGTCCGCTTACTGCAGAATTCAGTTCAGTACAAGAGTGCACCAGCCCGGTGAACAGGTGATCACCATTGGGCCTGGGCAACAACCCCCCCCCCCCCCCCTCCCTCTCCCCAATCTACTACTGATGACTTATCCTGAGGATCGGCCATCCATACTTTGCAAATCGGACAATCTTTCAGTGAGTGTGGTAAATTCCACGGTGAATCTGTGGAAAATCCGTCTCAAAACTGCTGCAAAATCAGTGGCAGAAATTCTGCTTCAGAGTTCCGTAATGAACATAAAAACAGAAGTGATTAAAGTGGAATGAGAAATATTAAGGAGACCGCGCGAGCTTCCACGGCGGCAGACATTACACCAAACAGTGCTCGTTTTTATTGCAGAACTTGGACCCAATGGCCGCAGATTTGATCCAGTGTGTTGCAAAAAGCGGAAGATACAGTGAAAACGGTCAGCGCTAATTTACATGCTGCGGATTTTAAAATATTCACCGCAGGGAACATGCGCAGATTTTTTCTTTACTGTATGGAAGAGATTTGCTTAACGTGTTAATGACCACCCACCAAAAATACAAAGCGGGCGGTACATGAGGAGCGCTCATAACCTGGAGGTAGCTCAAATCACAGCCGTTACACTGCTTGGATGCCCCAGTCAGTGTTTACCGTGGCATCTAAGGGGTGCCACAGTCAACACCAACCACAGCCCCAAAAATCGTTCTGCATCCAGTGAGAACCTGACCAATTATCGTTCAGTGTAAAGGCATGCCCCGACTGAACAAAAATGTGTCCACTTCTCAGTTTCTTCATGTAGAATCGGCCCGCGTAAACAGGCAGTCGTTTAACTATGAATGGCGGCCTATTTACTGTGAATAAAAAAAAAGTACAAAATTGATTTTAATTATTTTTAAAACTAATTATCGTGTTTCCCTGAAACTAAGACACTGCCTTATTTAAATGTTTTCCCCCTAAAAAGGCACAGTGTCTTATTTTCAGGGAGTGGCTTAATACTTACCTAGAAGGCAGCATCGCGGTCCCCCTCACTGCTCTCCAGGCGCGCCGACGTTCTTCTTTGTCATCCTCATTCTCTTCCAGGTAACGTGGGTTGAATACTCCGCCTCCAGCAAGAGAATGCTGTGATTTGCTCAGTATCGCAGCCTCAGCCAATCACAGCCAACAGTTCATGAGCCAATAACAGCCATTCAGTGAATGACGACATTGAATGGCTGTGATTGGCTAAGGTCCTGAGCCAATTATTGCAATCTCTTGCTGGAGGCGGGGTATTCAACCCACGTTACCAGGAAGAGAATGCTCCGTCACCGCTAAGGACTATAGGGAAGTCTGCCACAGCGCCTGGAGAGCAACGATAGGGACCCGGACACCGCCTGCGGGGTGAGTATTATTTTTCTCATGTAGTGTGGCTAGGGCTTATTTTTTGGAGAGGGCTTATATTTCAAGGAAACATGGTAACAAAAAAAAAAAAAAAAATGCAAATAACATTTTAGCAGCACTGTGTAAGCTTTAGGCCTCCTTCCCACGAACGGATTTCCGCCGCGTAATTCGCGGCGAAAATCCGCTGCGTTGCCCGCAGCTATTAGGTTCTATTGAACCTAATAGCACAATGCTCACGATGCGTAATTCCAGCGCGGAATTACGCACCGCGATTTCTCCCGTCCTCACCCGCAGCATGCTCTATTTTCTGCGGGTGAGGACGGGCTGTACGCACTGACGGCTTCCATTGCAGTCAATGGAAGCCGTCCGTTCACGCTATCTCCCGCTGTAACCAGCGGGAGATAGCGTGAAAAAACGCTTTCCCGCCCACCGCCGCGTGTCATCTGACGCCAAATGACGCGGCCGGCCGCGTCACGTGACACGGCCGGCCGCGTCACGTGACACGCTCGGTGACGCGGCGGTGGTGGGCGGTGACGCGGCGGTGGTGGGCGGGGAAGCGATTTCACGCTATCTCCCGCAGGTAAGTATAGGGGCTCTGGGGGGCGCCGTGACGGGCTTCACTGCGTAATATTACGCGGCGGACCCCGTCACGCTCGTGGGAAGGAGGCCTTAAAGTCAACCCCCCCCCCAAAAAAAAAATCAAACAATGGCGCAGTTGTGGAGTTTTTCCATTTTACCCCACTTACAATTTTTTTTTTTGCATTTTCAATATATTATGAGGTACATTGAATAGAACTATTAGAAACCACAACAACTCACCCAACAAAACAACAAGCTGTCCACATGGCTATGTTGACAAAAAATGTAAAGAAAAAAAAAAGTTCAAAATATCTATCAGGTTATGGCTCTTAAAAAGTGCAGATGAGAAAAAAAAAATTTGCTGGTCAATAAACGGTTAACAATCTCATCCGCATTGCTGCTACTGTTACGCGCTTCATGATTTCGCCATGTACAATCTACAACCGACCCGTCCGGTTTGTGGCTTACATTGGAGCTGTACGCTCATGACACCTAAATCTGAAGGACGCCTGTGACGGACGCCATTCTGTTGAGACACCCGTGGCGTCACGTTGTTTAAAATCAAACACACAGACCGCGCAGTGTACATTTTTTCGGGGTGACCCTCCATAAAAAAAGGCAGGTGGCTTTATGACAGAAAACTGGGGTCGAAAAGTTGCTAAATTTGGCGACTTTAGCCTTTTGCGCTGGCTTACACCACTTCCTGGGAAAGCAGACGTGGATTGTTAGGAGGGGGTGTGACTGCCCCAGATCAACAGATATACAATTTATGGCAGAAAAGTAAACCTGGTTGGGAACGGGCGTGCATCTGGGTGATGGCGCTGCGCCTAATGCATGAAGAACCGTGCGCCAGTGTGCTGGGACATAATACTAAGGCCGGCTTCACACGGGCGTCATCTTATTTGGGCAATGGGCATCGTCAATGTGTATTGAGCGCGCAAATTTTGCACACGTAATAAGCAGCACAAATGCGTTCGTGTGAATGAGCCCCAAGTCCGGTGCTGTGAATACCGAGCTTAGTAAAAATCCCCGAATATGCCAACACACAGCAGCATGACGGAGGCCGGAAAGGCGCTCTCAGGGACAGTCAGGCGAATGAGGGAATACGGAAATATTTAAAATGGGCTGTTCGGGAATTCTGCTGCATTGCTGCCCCATGCGAACATGCGCCAATGCGCACGGACAGATTTTCGCTGCAGAATTCGCGGTCAGACACCCGCAGCAACGTCCGTCCATAGACATGCTGTGGTAAACGATTCTCCCCTGCCCACGAGCGGAAATCAACTGCGATTTTCCACTCACAGGGAAGAATCGCAGCAGGTTCTATTCTATGCAGAAAATCGCAGGGACGGCGATACTTCCGGTATAGTGGCGAATTCGGAGAGGTGAGTATAGGGTCTCTGGGGGACGCCGGGTCTGATTCCGCTGCGGAATCCGAGCCGGCCGTGGGCATGAGGCCTAAGGCAGCAGCGTTCAGGCTGCCAACACTCAGCCCATCAGTTGCCGGCGCTTTCTCACGACTTTTACGGCGACTCCATAGGTAGGTAGACATCAGTCTGGTGTTGTATAAAAGCTGGACGTTTTGGTGCGTGCCATACTTGCCGCTTTTATCCTTTCTACGTCCCACTTGCCACCTTTCCTAAAGCGAACACCTCAAAAAGGTCATTAAATAAACGCCGCTGGTGTCAATTTCTGTCTGGCGAATTGAAAATGCCAGACTAAGCCCCTCTGAATAAGATTGGCGCACTTTTTTTTTTTTTTTTAAACTTAGGACCAGCATCTAAAACTGCCAGTCCAAGTAGACACCCCCACTGGGCCCATTTATCAAAACCGTCTCAGTCTTATCCTTGTTGCCCATAGCAACCAATCACAGTGCAGCTTTTATATCTTAAACCGCTATGAAAAATTGAAAGCTGAGCTCCGATTGGTTGCTACGGGCTACAAGAACGGTTTTACTGCGCAGCGGAGGCCCATAGTGTGGGCTCCCGGAAGTAGGCCTTCAATAAAAGCATCCAAAGTAAACCGGTCCTCGTTGTCCATAGCAACAAGAGCTCAGCTTTCATTTCTGGATCTGCTGTGGTAAAGTAAAAGCTGCGCTGTGATTGGTTGGTAAGGTTGAGCAGGACAGCTTTGATATATGAGGCTCATGGAGTCCACACTATAAACATGGGGCCTTTTTTATCCAACCTAACAGTAGGACCCTCCATGTTCCCCTTAGCAACCAATCAGAGCGCAGCTTTGATTTCACCACAGCAGTTTCAGAAATGAAAGCTGCGCTCTGATTGGTTGCTAAGGGTGACATGGAGGGTCTTACAGTTAGGTTGGATAAACGAGGCCCGTGGTTTCTACAGATAAAAGTGGTCTTCCCACCTCAGATTTTATGGCCGTCCATTTCTAACCACCTGTGAGAAACAGCCGAGCGCTTTAGCGTATCCCCCACGGAAATGAATGGGAGCCACAGAAACAGCGTAACAGCCCGCTGCGCGGTCGCCATGACCCCGCGAGTTACAGAAACGGTGTAGCGCGCTGAACTACTTTTCCCCTAGCTCCCATTTATTTCAATGAGAGATACGCAAACAGCGCTGAAACACTCGGCTGTTTTTTGCGGTTACCAGTCGGGTGGCGGTAACTATAGCAGCAGTTTCCCATCTTGGCCATGAAAAGAAAAGGCAGGAATACCCCTTTAAGTAAACAGTGGAAGAAGGGGGGGGGGGGGGGGGGGGGGGTGTCCACCCGGCGACCACAGACCCTTTACTGCCATTATAACCGCCAGAAACGTCAGCTAAATGTAAGCTACTCTAAGAATCAATGTAATTATCCATCTCACATCTATAAGCGGACAGCCATTAAGACGCCATACGTATTAGATCAACGAACATGAGCTACACTCACTGTGTACATACATTACTTATCCTGCATTATACTCCAGAGCTGCGCTCACTATTCTGACTCCACCAGCAGAACACTGAGTGCAGCTCTGGAGTATAATACAAGATGTAACCCAAGTCAGTACAGGATAAGTAATGTATGTACACAGTGACTCCACCAGCAGAATAGTGAGTGCAGCTCTGGAGTATAATACAGGATGAAACTCAGGATCAGTACAGGATAAGTAATGTATGTATACAGTGACTTCACCAGCAGAATAGTGAGTGCAGCTCTGGAGTATAATACAGGATGTAACTCAGGATCAGTACAGGATAAGTAATGTATGTACACAGTGACTCCACCAGCAGAATAGTGAGTGCAGCTCTGGAGTATAATACAGGATGTAACTCAGGATCAGTACAGGATAAGTAATGTATGTACACAGTGACTCCACCAGCAGAATAGTGAGTGCAGCTCTGGGGTATAATACAGGATGCAACTCAGGAGCAGTACAGGATAAGTAATGTATGTACACAGTGACTCCACCACAGAATAGTGAGTGCAGCTCTGGAGTATAATACAGGATGTAACTCAGGATCAGTACAGGATAAGTAATGTATGTACACAGTGACTACTAGCAGAATAGTGAGTGCAGCTCCGGAGTATGATATAGGATGTAACTCAGGAGCAGTACAGGGTAAGTAATGTATGTACACAGTGACTCCACCAGCAGAATAGTGAGTGCAGCTCTGGAGTATAATACAGGATATAACTCAGGAGCAGTACAGGATAAGTAATGTATGTACACAGTGACTCCAGCAGCAGAATAGTGAGTGCAGCTCTGGAGTATAATACAGGATGTAACTCAGGATCAGTACAGGATAAGTAATGTATGTATACAGTGACTCCACCAGCAGAATAGTGAGTACAGCTCTGGAGTATAATACAGGATGTAACTCAGGAGCAGTACAGGATCAGTAATGTATGTACACAGTGACTCCACCAGCAGGATGGTGAGTGCAGCTCTGGAGTATAATACAGGATGCAACTCAGGAGCAGTACAGGATAAGTAATGTATGTACACAGTAACTCCACCAGCAGAATAGTGAGTGCAGCTCTGGAGTATAATATATGATATAAATGAAACATCCTTGACTAATCCTGAGTTACAAGTGATTACATGCATCAATCTTCGTGTTAACTTTACATACGAGTAATAAAATCTACTTTTCGTTTAGTCATTCCAGCTGTAAACCTTGGACAGAATTATAATTCACTCAATATACATAATGACCCGAGTTCTTTCCGTCTCCAACACGAAGAAATCTGCACTTAAATGTATCACAGATTGGTTAAACCCTCACTGGAATAAATTGGGTTAAAGGTTACGCTGCCAGCAAGTACCTTACTTCAGTACACAAGGGGTTAAAGCAGGAACTGCTTGAAAGCTGTCGGCACGCCACTGGCCTCTAGCGGCCGCTCTGTGCAAGTGCACCCCCAGCGTCTGCCAGAGAAAGTGGGAACTGTGCCAACACCAGAGGACCGAGGAAAGCAGGGATAGCAGCGGCCTCCCGCTCCACACCCCAACTTATCGCCCCCAAAACCTTCAAGTAACAGTCTACAACCTTCCAGCCGAGGCCAGGAGACATTACAAGACCAAACCGATTGCCAAACTTTGTCTAATGCATGCACTAAAAAAAGCCTTAAAAACACCCAAAATAGCAACAAAAACACCTGGAATACCATAAATCAGCCATAAACTCCATCACTGATGCCCATCGGCCTGTGAACTGCACCCTGCTGCTGCAACCCTTGCAGGTACAGAGATGAGTTTTGCCCCCTTTAACCCTTCAGTGCCACCTTAATCAATGCACTAGTGCCATCAGCAGGACTGCACATGCACAACTAAATGCACTTACATTTTGCACGGACTGAAAAAAAAATTAATTAAAAATAATTTTAAAAAATTTAATTATTCTTAAAAATAACCTTAAAGTGCTCAATAAGCAGCAAAATTAACGCAAAATACATTAATAGCATGATCTGCAGTCAGGGATTGATCTGTTTGCTGCACGCATGCGCAGCAGCACCCCCTTCTCAGCTTCAGTTTTGTATTTTTTTTTTACCTGTAACGATGTGGTTTCTTCACCCCTCCAGTAGAGGGCGCACTCTTCCTTGCAGCCTTGGTCGCCAGCTGCTTCCTGGGGGCTTTTCCACCAGTGGATTTACGGGCTGTCTGCTTGGTACGAGCCATGGTGTAGAGAACAGAGGAGTCCTAGACCTGTCCCCCCCACCATACCGGCAGCACAGAGGAAGAAAGGGAGGGGGCAGAAACAGAACAATTAGTAGCCTGTAATAACAGCAGCTCCCACTCTGCTCCACTTCTCCCATTCACCTAACATGACCGGTTTTCAAACTGTGGCGCTGCTCTATGCTGAGATCTCCTCCCATCTTACTACCATTCACAAAATACAGGGGGTGCAATGACCCCCCCCATCCCTATTATAACACCCCCTCCCAATGGGTGCAATGCAAGCACCCCCCAGTTATAAGCATCCTCCATAAGCAGGAGCAGCAGCTGCATAGTCACAGAAAGGGTTAACTCAGCATCTAGCAATGCAATAAAAAAATAAATGCCCCCTCCACGTAAAAGGACAAAGCCCCCACATTATTATGGGGTGCAGATGCATGCTGCCAACTCCTACACACAAGGGCAAATTACAGGGCAATGCCACTTTGCACCACCCATCCCCCAATCGGATAAGTGCCAGTTGCTATTAAGTGATGCCGGTGATAAATGACCCCCAATAAAGCACACAGCAATCAGTATTGGGGTGCAAATCCGTAAAACTTCGGGGTGCTGGAGTGAAAAGTAAGCCGCGAACACAAAGCGTCGGCAGCGGCTGCCGAACATTCCAAAGTGATACAATGTATCAATCTGCAGCGGATACAATGTAACTAAGTGCCCCACGTGTAAATAAACACCCCCGGGGACACGGGAAAAGGGGCGAGGGGTGATCGGGGGGAAGAGGGGACCCTGCTGATGGTAAGTGGCCCCCACAGAGAAGGGCACAGGGGGCCCCTGCTTCTATCATGGCAGGGAAATAAATATGGTGACCAGAGAGAGACAAGATGGTGAACAACTAACTGGGGAGCACAGGGACATTAGGGGGGCATTTTGCAACGGTTTTTAGGTACTTTCCCCCCTAGTAAAGGGGTCGGAGGGAGCCCCACCTGTTACAGTGGGGTGTCAGGGGGCGCTTAGTGCAGGTCTGGGGGGGAAGCAGCAGCTGGATGGGGGGATTTTGTCGAATGAAGGAGCCCCCGGTAGTGAGAGGAGAGCTGGGAAGGAAGGAGCTCCTTGTCTGAGGCTGGGGAAGGGGCAGCTGCACTCGCCGCTTTTGCAGCCCTAAAAAGTTTGTATGGGGGCTGGGAGTGAGCTGGGGGGCGCTGGGGAGGGGGGCAGCGCCGGGGTGTCGGTTTGTGGAGCTTTGTGTCCGGTTTGGGGTCAGGGATTTGCAAATAAAAACTTACCTTCCCCGGTAGTGAGAGCTCAGGCGGCTGGCTGCAAACACAATTGAAAAATGGCTGACATTGGTGTGTCCCACAACCCTGCTGAGAAGCTCCCTCACCCACAGCAGCCAATCAGGCACAATGGAGGGAAGGCCCAGCCGGGAGAGAGTGTGTACAAACACAAAGACATGCTCTGCTCACTACTGCTGCCTGACACATGAGAAGTGTGCACTGCTACTACTGCTACATGTATAACTGCACAATATTACTGCCTGACCATGAGAAGTGTGCACTGCTACTACTGCTACATGTATAACTGCACAATATTACTGCCTGACCATGAGAAGTGTGCACTGCTACTACTACAGGTGTAACTGCAGAATATTACTGCCTGACCATGAGAAGTGTGCACTGCTACTACTACAGGTGTAACTGCAGAATATTACTGTCTGACCATGAGAAGTGTGCACTGCTACTACTGCTACATGTATAACTGCAGAATATTACTGCCTGACCATGAGAAGTGTGCACTGCTACTACTACAGGTGTAACTGCAGAATATTACTGCCTGACCATGAGAAGTGTGCACTGCTACTACTACAGGTATAACTGTACAGAATATTACTGCCTGACCATGAGAAGTGTGCACTGCTACTACTACTACAGGTATAACTGCACAATATTACTGCCTGACCATGAGAAGTGTGCACTGCTACTACTACTACAGGTATAACTGCACAATATTACTGCCTGACCATGAGAAGTGTGCACTGCTACTACTGCTACATGTATAACTGCACAATATTACTGCCTGACCATGAGAAGTGTGCACTGCTACTACTACATGTATAACTGCACAATATTACTGCCTGACCATGAGAAGTGTGCACTGCTACTACTACAGGTATAACTGCACAATATTACTGCCTGACCATGAGAAGTGTGCACTGCTACTACTACATGTATAACTGCACAATATTACTGCCTGACCATGAGAAGTGTGCACTGCTACTACTACAGGTATAACTGTTCAGAATATTACTGCCTGACCATGAGAAGTGTGCACTGCTACTACTGCTACATGTATAACTGCACAATATTACTGCCTGACCATGAGAAGTGTGCACTGCTACTACTACAGGTATAACTGCAGAATATTACTGCCTGACCATGAGAAGTGTGCACTGCTACTACTACAGGTATAACTGTACAGAATATTACTGCCTGACCATGAGAAGTGTGCACTGCCACTACTACAGGTATAACTGCACAATATTACTGCCTGACCATGAGAAGTGTGCACTGCTACTACTACAGGTATAACAGCAGAATATTACTGCCTGACCATGAGAAGTGTACACTGTTACTACTACAGGTATCACTGTGCAGAATATTACTGCCTGACCATGAGAAGTGTGCACTGCTACTACTACAGGTATAACTGTGCAGAATATCACTGCCTGACCATGAGAAGTGTGCACTGCTACTACTACAGGTGTAACTGCACAATATTACTGCCTGATCATGAGAAGTGTGCACTGCTGCTACTACTGCAGGTATAACTGTACAGAATATTACTGCCTGACCATGAGAAGTGTGCACTGCTACTACTACAGGTATAACTGTGCAGAATATTACTGCCTGACCATGAGAAGTGTGCACTGCTACTACTACTACAGGTATAACTGTACAGAATATTACTGCCTGACCATGAGAAGTGTGCACTGCTACTACTACAGGTATAACTGCAGAATATTACTGTCTGACCATGAGAAGTGTGCACTGCTACTACTACAGGTATAACTGTACAGAATATTACTGCCTGACCATGAAAAGTGTGCACTGCTACTACTGCTACATGTATAACTGCAGAATATTACTGCCTGACCATGAGAAGTGTGCACTGCTACTACTACACGTATAACTGTACAGAATATTACTGCCTGACCATGAGAAGTGTGCACTGCTACTACTACATGTATAACTGTACAGAATATTACTGCCTGACCATGAGAAGTGTGCACTGCTACTACTACTTGTATAACTGCACAATATTACTGCCTGACCATGAGAAGTGTGCACTGCTACTACTGCTACATGTATAACTGCACAATATTACTGCCTGACCATGAGAAGTGTGCACTGCTACTACTGCAGGTATAACTGTACAGAATATTACTGCCTGACCATGAGAAGTGTGCACTGCTACTACTACAGGTATAACTGTACAGAATATTACTGCCTGACCATGAAAAGTGTGCACTGCTACTACTGCTACATGTATAACTGCACAATATTACTGCCTGACCATGAGAAGTGTGCACTGCTACTACTACACGTATAACTGTACAGAATATTACTGCCTGACCATGAGAAGTGTGCACTGCTACTACTACATGTATAACTGTACAGAATATTACTGCCTGACCATGAGAAGTGTGCACTGCTACTACTACTTGTATAACTGCACAATATTACTGCCTGACCATGAGAAGTGTGCACTGCTACTACTACATGTATAACTGCAGAATATTACTGCCTGACCATGAGAAGTGTGCACTGCTACTACTACACGTATAACTGTACAGAATATTACTGCCTGACCATGAGAAGTGTGCACTGCTACTACTACATGTATAACTGTACAGAATATTACTGCCTGACCATGAGAAGTGTGCACTGCTACTACTACTTGTATAACTGCACAATATTACTGCCTGACCATGAGAAGTGTGCACTGCTACTACTGCTACATGTATAACTGCACAATATTACTGCCTGACCATGAGAAGTGTGCACTGCTACTACTGCAGGTATAACTGTACAGAATATTACTGCCTGACCATGAGAAGTGTGCACTGCTACTACTACAGGTATAACTGTTCAGAATATTACTGCCTGACCATGAGAAGTGTGCACTGCTACTACTACTACATGTATAACTGTGCAGAATATTACTGCCTGACCATGGGAAGTGTGCACTGCTACTACTACAGGTATAACTGCACAATATTACTGCCTGACCATGAGAAGTGTGCACTGCTACTACTACAGGTATAACTGTACAGAATATTACTGCCTGACCATGAAAAGTGTGCACTGCTACTACTACAGGTATAACTGTACAGAATATTACTGCCTGACCATGAGAAGTGTGCGCTGCTACTACTACATGTATAACTGTACAGAATATTACTGCCTGACCATGAGAAGTGTGCACTGCTACTACTACTACATGTATAACTGCACAATATTACTGCCTGACCATGAGAAGTGTGCACTGCTACTACTACAGGTATAACTGTACAGAATATTACTGCCTGACCATGAGAAGTGTGCACCGCTACTACTACAGGTATAACTGCACAATTTTACTGCCTGACCATGAGAAGTGTGCACTGCTACTACTACAGGTATAACTGCACAATATTACTGCCTGACCATGAGAAGTGTGCACTGCTACTACTACAGGTATAACTGCACAATTTTACTGCCTGACCATGAGAAGTGTGTGCTGCTACTACTACAGGTATAACTGTGCAGAATATTACTGCCTGACCATGAGAAGTGTGCACTGCTACTACTACATGTATAACTGCACAATATTACTGCCTGACCATGAGAAGTGTGCACTGCTACTACTACTGCAGGTATAACTGTACAGAATATTACTGCCTGACCATGAGAAGTGTGCACTGCTACTACTACAGGTATAACTGCAGAATATTACTGCCTGACCATGAGAAGTGTGCACTGCTACTACTACAGGTATAACTGCAGAATATTACTGCCTGACCATGAGAAGTGTGCGCTGCTACTACTGCTACATGTATAACTGTACAGAATATTACTGCCTGACCATGAGAAGTGTGCGCTGCTACTACTACATGTATAACTGCACAATATTACTGCCTGACCATGAGAAGTGTGCACTGCTACTACGACAGGTATAACTGTACAGAATATTACTGCCTGACCATGAGAAGTGTGCACTGCTACTACTACAGGTATAACTGTGCAGAATATTACTGCCTGACCATGAGAAGTGTGCACTGCTACTACTACTACAGGTATAACTGTACAGAATATTACTGCCTGACCATGAGAAGTGTGCACTGCTACTACTACAGGTATAACTGCACAGAATATTACTGCCTGACCATGAGAAGTGTGCACTGCTACTACTACAGCTATAACTGGGCACAATATTACTGCCTGACCATGAGAAGTGTGCACTGCTACTACTACAGGTATAACTGTCCAATATTACTGCCTGACCATGAGAAGTGTGCACTGCTACTACTACATGTATAACTGTACAGAATATTACTGCCTGACCATGAGAAGTGTGCACTGCTACTACTACAGGTATAACTGTACAGAATATTACTGCCTGACCATGAGAAGTGTGCACTGCTACTACTACAGGTATAACTGCACAATATTACTGCCTGACCATGAGAAGTGTGCACTGCTACTACTACAGGTATAACTGCAGAATATTACGGCCTGACCATGAGAAGTGTACACTGCTACTACTACAGGTATAACTGCACGCTATTACCGCCTGACACATAATAACTGTGTACCACTACTACCGCCTGACACATAATAACTGTACACTACTACCGCCTGACACATAATAACTGCACACTACTACCGCCTGACACATAATAACTGCACACTACTACCGTTTGACACATAATAACTGTGTACAAGTACTACCGCCTGACACATAATAACTGCACACTACTACCGCCTGACACATAACTGTGCACACTACTACCGTCTGACACATAATAACTGTGTACTACTACTACTACCGCCTGACACATAATAACTGCACACTACTACCGCCTGACACATAATAACTGCACACTACTACCGCCTGACACATGATAACTGCACACTACTACCGTTTGACACATAATAACTGTGTACAAGTACTACCGCCTGACACATAATAACTGCACACTACTACCGCCTGACACATAACTGTGCACACTACTACCGCCTGACACATAATAACTGCACACTACTACCGCCTGACACATAATAACTGCACACTACTACCGCCTGACACATGATAACTGCACACTACTACCGCCTGACACATAATAACTGCACACTACTACCGCCTGACACATAATAACTGCACACTACTACCGCCTGACACATAATAACTGCACACTACTACCGGCTGACACATAACTGCACACTACTACCGCCTGACACATAATAACTGCACACTACTACCGCCTGACACATAACTGTGTACTACTACTACTACCGCCTGACACATAATAACTGTGTACTACTACTACTACCGCCTGACACATAATAACTGCACACTACTACCGCCTGACACATAACTGCACACTACTACCACCTGACACATAATAACTGCACACTACTACCGCCTGACACATAATAACTGCACACTACTACCGCCTGACACATAACTGCACACTACTACCGCCTGACACATAACTGCACACTACTACCGCCTGACACATAATAACTGCACACTACTACCGCCTGACACATAATAACTGTGTACTACTACCGCCTGACACATAATAACTGTACACTACTACCGCCTGACACATAATAACTGTGCACTACTACCGCCTGACACATAATAACTGCACACTACTACCGCCTGACACATAATAACTGCACACTACTACCGCCTGACACATAATAACTGTGTACTACTACTACTACCGCCTGACACATAATAACTGTGTACTACTACTACTACCGCCTGACACATAATAACTGCACACTACTACCGCCTGACACATAACTGCACACTACTACCGCCTGACACATAATAACTGTGTACTACTACTACTACTGCCTGACCAATAATAACTGTGTACTACTACTACTATCACCTGACATATAATAACTGTGTTTAACTAGTAGCGCCTGACACATAACTGTGTGCACTACTACCGCCTGACACGTGACAACTGTACTGTACAATGTGCTTCTTTGAGCCCCTCCCAACTGTCCTGTGATTGGCTACAATATTCTCCCAAAAAGTTTATTTTTCATGTAACATCTTTTAAAGGGGTTCTGTGATTTTAAGCCCCTAAACAGCAATGTGGAGGGAGGGAGATGAAGGGTCTGTGTGTGTGGGGGGGGGGGGGGGGGGGGGGATGAAGGGTCTGTGTGTATGTGGGGGGGGGGGATGAAGGGTCTGTGTGTGTGTGTGTGGGGGGGGATGAAGGGTCTGTGTGTGTGTGGGGGGGGGGGATGAAGGGTCTGTGGGGGGGGGGGGATGAAGGGTCTGTGTGTGTGGGGGGGGGATTAAGGGTCTGTGTGTGTGTGTGGGGGGGGGAATGAAGGATCTGTGTGTGGGGGGGGGGGATGAAGCTCATTCGGTATAGCACTGCTGTGGCTGCTATGTCTGGTATTCAACAAAAGGGGGTTGCTGAAGTGCAATACCACACACGGCCTGTAGTCGGAAATGGAGCTGTTTAATTTTTTTTTTAAGAAAATGTGGGAAAAAGTCATACTCCCCCTTTACAAAGAAAACACACAATGTCTCAGACGGACGGCGGCTTCCTTTTTCGACAGGTAAGTCTTTTGTGTCGGTCAAAACGAATAACCAGCAGACATTGGGGGGCTTAATGGTGTAAGATGTGGATATACGAGCCAGGGCAAACTGAGCTGGTGCACGCGGTAAAATGTGGCAGCGTTACGCCTCCTATAAGCCACGCCCCTTTCGCTTAGGCGCTACGCACAGGCCAGACGAATACCGTAAGGACATGGAAAGCTCCAGATACATTCAGCGTGGGCGCCGGAGATTGTCGCTACGTAGTCGCGGATGGTTGCAGCGTGTGAACAGAGCCGAATACCGATAGCGACACGGACGCACACCGCGATATCTCACCTGTATGGTTTGTTCATCTGATCCACATCTGCTGCAGTTTAACTGACACCGGACTCACCCGCTACCACCGTGTACCCGCCACCGGGAGACGCATGTGCCAACCGTCACATCCAAGAGGCCAGAATAGGGTGTTGCATGCTGCATGTACCGCCGCATGAAAATATGGCAGATTGCGGCACGTCACCCATGTGATCCCAAATACAGTCATGTGCCGGAGCCTTAGGCCGGCTTCACACGGGCGTATGAGTATTTGCGCCCAAATGAATGCCGCGTCTTTGCGTAACGAACGTAGCTTTTTTTTCCACGCCCATCGGTGTATATTTTGCTGGGTTTTGCGCACTGAAGCTCCCGGCCAATGAAATGGCTAATTAGGCTAATGAATTCAAGAGGAGTTCTTTTCCTGCACATTTTGCGCATTCTCTTGACTTTCATGGTGACTTTTGGTGCACAAATGCGCAGGAAAATAGAGCATTCTAAAGTGTGAGAACAAACCCACCGAAATCAGCGGCTGCTATTCGCTGTTTGCTGCAAACGTACATTTTGCGAGCACAAATGCGCCCGTGTGAAGCCGCAGTCTTAAGCTGATGGAACACATTGGGACGCAATATTTTTGTGCTAGTTTTTGTCGGTTTACCTCGTGGGGGGGGGGGGGTGTCATACAAATAAGGACTTATTCATTCTCACCCACGTATTGTCCGTGGGCGGAGCTAACCGTTCTTTTTTTACTTGGACTGACGGTGTGTAGAAAAAATATGACAGCATGATGTATTCTGGCCCGATTCCTCAGATGACAGCTGCCATTCAAATCCATGGGTGCAGTGAAGAATGGCGCACATGGATGAATATCGGCGTCCGCTCGGTTTTTCACAGATTGTTGCGAAAGAAACTAGAAAAAACTTGGACCTAGTTCGTTTTTTTGTGTAAAAAAAAAAGGAAACGGATGACAGAGTAAAAAACAGAAACACGCGACACGTATGTACGGCACACGGAGAGCACGATATTGCGCTCACCAACATACAATTTCCCCGCGGATGCGAGGCGTTTCTGAGTCAAATTGGACACAAGCGAATAAAATCTCATCTATTAAGAAAGAATGTTTTTCTTGCCCGCGCCGTTCTGTCCGCAAAAAAAGATACAATTAAAACGGACCGCAAACGTTTTCTTCTGCATCTCTTGCAAGGGATGAGTGAAATACGGAAGACATCGCTCGCTGCGCATTTTGTTCGCCCGCCCATTAACTTCAATGAGTCTCTTCTATAAATTGGAATATTCTGACTGTTTTTAGCAGACCATTGCGCCCAATGTCCACGGGCGGATTTAAATTGCGGAACCCGCGTCGATAATCCGCAGTTCAAGCCGCCCGTAGGGAAACATTGGCGTCCGCTACTAAATCAAAGTATGCGGATTTATTTTGCGGACCTTTGGGTGCGGAAAGCAAATCGAAGCACGGACGGCCATTTATCGGAGTTGCAAGTTGAATGCTGATTGGCCGAGCGTGGCGGGATTTCTCAAACTGCGGAGCGCCACGTGCCGTAGAGGTGAGCGGTCAGAAATATCATCCGTGTGCAAGAAGCCTACGGCCGGTGTCACATGGGCGTGAGCGCGGTTGTGCAGAGTGCTGTGTGTTTGCAGGCGCAAGGGTGTCTTTTTCTGTATTTTGGCAGGCGCGAACCGTGCACACTTGGCCGGGCGCAAAAAAAAAACCGCGCACCAACGCTGCCATTCATAGAAATGGGCAATTAAGTTAATAAGTTCAATATCCGCTGAATCAGTGCGCAAATGCGCAAAAAAATAAGAGCGTGCCGTGTGCTTTTTGTGCGCACTCAAAAAACGCGCGTGTGAATAAAGCCACTGAAATGATCCGTTGCGCAAAGGAAACCGCGGCATCTTCTATTTTCCTGTGCATTCGCGCACATGAACTGATTAAACTAATTAATTCGCCGTTTAAATGGCGGAGAGCCGCGCTGCATGTTTTTGGGAGCGAAAAAAATACAGCAAAAAGCGCATTTGCGCACGCAAATACACGTGTAAATCTGGTCGCGGCAAATGCGGATATTTTGCAGCAGTTTAGATTTCGTATTACGAATCGCACGTCACGAGGCGTTTTTTTTCTCACCCTTTGGAAAACTTGCAGAAAAATAGAACGCGATGGACATAGACCCGCTGAAAATGGCGCACAAAACCCGCGTGCGAATGAGCCCCCAGATCACAGCTGTAGGTCCCATTAGGGTCCTTTAAGACGAGCCGATTCTCGTTTTAATGAGCGAGTAACGTCACCATTCGCTCTGGTGCAGCCGGTGTAGACAGCAGATACATCATTGGCGCGATCAGTCGTTCACGTTCGCGGTGTCAGCGCTGAGAGGGACTGAACAGCTGCTGCTTAAAACGAACGAAAAGCCAATGATTCTCATTTGTCGCTCAGCCGTCGGCTCGCGTTCAGACGGAACGATTATTGTTCACGGTCGTTCGTTTAAGAGATAACTGTTCCGTCTAAAAGCACGCTTTGGCCGCTTTCTTACCGCCGTGAAAATTGCGCAATTGAAAACGCAGAATAATGAAACCCCCGCTTTTCAGTGGTTTTCTTCACATTTGCGATGTTTTCACTGATGCGAAGTTACGTTAAAACTGCGACGCGAGGATTGCAGCTTTACCAAAGGGATGGGAGGCATTTCGGACGGGAACACCTCGCATCCCCCGTGTAAAAGCACACCGGAGAGCGCGATATCGCCGGATTTTATGTCCCGATGTCGCGCTCGCCCAACTAGCCTTGGTCTCTGAGGTGGAGGCGTGCGGTATCACACTGCGATTGAAAACCACAAGAAAAAAATTGCGCAATGTCGGCCTTAAAAAGCCGTGAATGAGATTTGTTGACAAACACGGCGAGATCCGAAAACGCGCCACATTCAGACAGCTTCGTCCTGCCGCCGCCGCGCAGCCCAGACAGATGGAGATGGAAGGGCTCTGTAATTACAGCTGCGGGAGAAGATGGTAATTAGTTGATCAGTCGGCGGCTCAGAACGAGTTTGCAGCAGAGGATCCTGGGAAATGACCACATTAGTCGGGATGACCCGTGTGCTGATCTGCCAGCGCTCCACGTCACGCCTGCAGCTGCCGCGCTCCGGGGTCGGCCGTCATCTGGGTGGGGCCGGATTACAGTCACCGGCTGGTGGCCGTCACAACCCGTCTGTGTGGGGATGAACAGCTGCGCCATTGTGTATAAGGGGACCATCCTCACCCAGCGCTAGAACTGCGCAAAAGTCACACGGCATTTCTCCGTCTATGCGCGATTTATTGAAAAACAATAAATAAATTGCACCCGCGTGTAAATGCGCAATTTATGCGAGCGCGGTTTTTAATTTTTCCTATTGAAAATACGTGCCATTTCGACGCAAAGCGCTCTTAACAAGCGCAATTTTACAAGCGTGATACCGGTCTGCGTTTCACGTGAGCACTTTTTCACGCAAACTGATGTTACTCCACGAGCTGCCGCCGCACAGAGGGAGGTCGATCTGGCCGGGCGGACCCGATGGCGGTGGTCGCGCACAACCTTCATCCGCCTGCTGCTACTAACGCGGTTTTATAGAGGGAGGGGGCTCTATTGGCACCCTATGAAGCGATGGCCCTGCCTTCATAAGCAATAGAGAAGTATTGCAGTGTACTATTGAAGTCATCAAAGGACCAAATAACGATGTAAAGAAAACACTAAAAATAATAAATTCACTCGTTTGTAATAATGAAGTCGTTTAATTGTGCAAAAGTAGTAAAAAAATACACAAATTTGGTGAAATCAGTCGTAAAAACTCATGAAGTTACCATAATCTTTATTCTGCGAGATCAATACCATAAAAGTAAAGCCCACAGCGGTCCGGCCCCTCGGGGGTTAACACCGGCTTGTATCACTTTTTTTTATAGGCAAAAATAATTGCAACATTGCTAATTAGCCCCCTGCTATTCGCTCCCCTGTGGGCGTGGCCTGTGAGGGGCATATTAATAGCAGCTGCTCCGCTGTCCACTCATCTTTTCTGTAACAGTGACAGGTCGTTCTGTTCCTGCGGCCTCCGCCGCGTCCGCTGATGGAACGTGCGCTAGATACTTATTAAAGGGTATGCCGGGATACTGATGATCCATCCTCAGAATAGGTCATCAGTAACCAGTAATGATGGTTTGGAGGACGATGAGGTTGTTTGGAGAACTGGAGGATGATGTGGATTGTTTGGAGGACTGCAGGATGATGGGGGTTGTTTGGAGGACCGGAGGATGATGGGGGTTGTTTGGAGGACTGAAGGATGATGGGGGTTGTTTGGAGGACCGGAGGATGATGGGGGTTGTTTGGAGGACTGGAGGATGATGTGGGTTGTTTGGAGGACTGAAGGATGATGGGGGTTGTTTGGAGGACTGCAGGATGATGGAGGTTGTTTGGAGGATGATGAGGGTTGTTTGGAGGACTGGAGGATGATGTGGGTTGTTTGGAGGACCGGAGGATGATGTGGGTTGTTTGGAGGACCGGAGGATGATGTGGGTTGTTTGGAGGACCGGAGGATGATGTGGGTTGTTTGGAGGACCGGAGGATGATGGGGGTTGTTTGAAGGACCGGAGGATGATGGGGGTTGTTTGAAGGACCGGAGGATGATGGGGGTTGTTTGGAGGACTGAAGGATGATGGGGGTTGTTTGGAGGACTGGAGAACCGCTGTCAGCCTAATCTGACAGATAGGCTCACTGTGGAGAATCGCAGCATTTCGCAGCATGCTGCGATTTGCCGTCCGCGAGTGGAGAATCTCTCTGATTCTTCGCTCGTGGACAGGGGGGCTGCGCTCAACATAGCAACCTATGGAAAGCGTGCATTGCGTTCCCCGGGGCCGAATTATCGCCACAGGAAACGCAATGCAAAAACGCCCGTGGACAGCGGCCTCCGAGGGGGTTGCGCCAGGACCATCTTCTATCCGCAGGATAGGGGACAGCTATCTGATCTGTGGGGTCCAACAGCTGCGCCCCTCATCGATCCGGAGAATGGGGCTCCCGTGTTCCCCGATATGAATGGAGCGGCACTTGAACATTCCCGCTGCGGTCATTTCGCTGGGCCTGCTGAGTGCTTGAAGTCCCGCTGTAACGACTGGCGCAGCAGCGTGCACGCTCAACCGCCGCGCCATTCATTGGGGAACAATCTGGACCCCAGTTTGGTGATCCATGGAGATCCTAGAATTTGTACTGCCACCTACCAGTTGCGCCCGGTTGTTGTTCTCCTGGCATGACTGCTCAGAGCGGATGTGCCAGGAGAGCGGCGTCTTACTGCTTCGAACTCTAATTGGCTGCAGCGGTCAGGTGTTAGCCGTTCCACAACCGGGAGGACCAGGGGCCACAGCGCTGGAGGGCCGGCTGGTATTATTACTGAGGGACACGTGGGGGTATTATTACTGAAGGGCACGTGGGGTATTATTACTGAGGGGCACGTAGGATATTATTACTGAGGGGCACGTAGGGTATTATTACTGAGGGGCACGTGGGGTATTATTACTGAGGGGCACGCGGCGTATTATTACTGAGGGGCACGTAGGGTATTATTACTGAGGGGCACGTGGGGTATTATTACTGAGGGGCACAAGGGGGTATTATTACTGAGGGGCACGTGGGGTGTTATTACTGAGGGGCACGCGGCGTATTATTACTGAGGGGCACGTAGGGTATTATTACTGAGGGGCACTAGGGGGTATTATTACTGAGGGGCACGTGGGGTGTTATTACTGAGGGGCACGCGGCGTATTATTACTGAGGGGCACGTAGGGTATTATTACTGAGGGGCACGTGGGGTATTATTACTGAGGGGCACAAGGGGGTATTATTACTGAGGGGCACGTAGGGTATTATTACTGAGGGGCACGTGGGGTGTTATTACTGAGGGGCACGTGGGGTGTTATTACTGAGGGGCACGTGGGATTTTATTACTGAGGGGCACGTGGGGTATTATTACTGAGGGGCACGTGGGGTATTATTACTGAAGGGCACGAGGGGCACGTGGGGTGTTATTACTGGGAGGCACGCGGGGTATTATTACTGAGGGGCACGTGGGGTATTATTACTGAAGGGCACGAGGGGCACGTGGGGTGTTATTACTGAGGGGCACGTGGGGTATTATTACTGAGGGGCACGAGGGGTATTATTACTGAGGGGCACGTGGGATTTTATTACTGAGGGGCACGTGGGGTATTATTACTGAGGGGCACGTGGGGTGTTATTACTGGGAGGCACGCGGGGTATTATTACTGAGGGGCACGTGGGGTATTATTACTGAAGGGCACGAGGGGCACGTGGGGTGTTATTACTGAGGGGCACGTGGGGTATTATTACTGAGGGGCACGTGGAGTATTATTACTGAGGGGCACGTGGGGTGTTATTACTGAGGGGCACGTGGGGTGTTATTACTGAGGGGCACGTGGGGTATTATTACTGAGGGGCACGTGGGGTATTATTACTGAGGGGCACGTGGGGTGTTATTACTGAGGGGCACGTGGGGTGTTATTACTGAGGGGCACGTGGGGTATTATTACTGAGGGGCACGTGGGGTATTATTACTGAGGGACACGAGGGATTTTATTACTGAGGGGCACGAGGGCGTATTATTACTGAGGGGCACGAGGGGGTATTATTACTGAGGGGCACGTGGGGTATTATTACTGAGGGGCACGAGGGGGTATTATTACTGAGGGGCACGTGGGGTATTATTACTGAGGGGCACGTGGGGTATTATTACTGAGGGGCACATGGGATTTTATTACTGAGGGGCACGTGGGGTATTATTACTGGGGGGCATGTGGGGTGTTATTACTGAGGGGCACGTGGGGGTGTTATTACTGAGGGGCACGTGGGGTGTTATTACTGAGGGGCACGTGGGGTATTATTACTGAGGGGCACGTGGGGTGTTATTACTGAGGGGCACGTGGGGTGTTATTACTGAGGGGCACGTGGGGTGTTATTACTGAGGGGCACGTGGGGTGTTATTACTGAGGGGCACGTGGGGTGTTATTACTGAGGGGCACGTGGGGCATTATTACTGAAGGGCACGTGGGGTATTATTACTGAGGGGCACGTGGGGTGTTATTACTGAGGGGCACGTGGGGTGTTATTACTGAGGGGCACTAGGGGGTGTTATTACTGAGGGGCACGCGGCGTATTATTACTGAGGGGCACGTGGGGTGTTATTACTGAGGGGCACGTGGGGTGTTATTACTGAGGGGCACGTGGGGTGTTATTACTGAGGGGCACGTGGGGTGTTATTACTGAGGGGCACGTGGGGTGTTATTACTGAGGGGCACGTGGGGTGTTATTACTGAGGGGCACGTGGGGTATTATTACTGAGGGGCACGTGGGGTATTATTACTGAGGGGCACGTGGGGTGTTATTACTGAGGGGCACGTGGGGCGTTATTACTGAAGGGCACGTGGGGTATTATTACTGAGGGGCACGTGGGGTATTATTACTGAGGGGCACGTGGGGCATTATTACTGAGGGGCACGTGGGGCGTTATTACTGAGGGGCACTAGGGGGTGTTATTACTGAGGGGCACTAGGGGGTGTTATTACTGAGGGGCACGCGGCGTATTATTACTGAGGGGCACATGGGGTGTTATTACTGAGGGGCACGTGGGGTATTATTACTGAGGGGCACGTGGGGTGTTATTACTGAGGGGCACTAGGGGGTATTATTACTGAGGGGCACTAGGGGGTATTATTACTGAGGGGCACGCGGCGTATTATTACTGAGGGGTACGTGGGGTGTTATTACTGAGGGGCACGTGGGGTATTATTACTGAGGGGCACGTGGGGTATTATTACTGAGGGGCACGCGGGGTATTATTACTGAGGGGCACGCGGCGTATTATTACTGAGGGGCACGCGGCGTATTATTACTGAGGGGCACGTGGGGTGTTATTACTGAGGGGCACGCGGGGTATTATTACTGAGGGGCACGCGGGGTATTATTACTGAGGGGCACGTGGGGCGTTATTACTGAGGGGCACGTGGGGCGTTATTACTGAGGGGCACGCGGGGCATTATTACTGAGGGGCACGTGGGGCATTATTACTGAGGGGCACGTGGGGCGTTATTACTGAGGGGCACGCGGGGTGTTATTACTGAGGGGCACGCGGGGTATTATTACTGAGGGGCACGCGGCGTATTATTACTGAGGGGCACATGGGGTGTTATTACTGAGGGGCACGCGGGGTATTATTACTGAGGGGCACGTGGGGTATTATTACTGAGGGGCACGTGGGGCATTATTACTGAGGGGCACGTGGGGCATTATTACTGAGGGGCACGTGGGATGTTATTACTGAGGGGCACGCGGGGTATTATTACTGAGGGGCACGTGGGGTGTTATTACTGAGGGGCATGTGGGATGTTATTACTGAGGGGCACGCGGGGTATTATTACTGAGGGGCACTAGGGGGTGTTATCACTGAGGGGCACGTGGGGTATTATCACTGAGGGGCACGTGGGGTGTTATTACTGAGGGGCACGTGGGGTATTATTACTGAGGGGCACTAGGGGGTGTTATTACTGAGGGGCACGTGGGGTATTATTACTGAGGGGCACGTGGGGTATTATTACTGAGGGGCACGTGGGGTATTATTACTAAGGGGCACGTGGGGTATTATTACTGAGGGGCACGAGGGGCATTAGGGGGTATTATGACGCTGTGGGGTCACTAAGGGACAATGTTACTAAGAAGGGGCAGAAACGGCGCGGCTTGCTATAAATAAGAATGTTTCATGTTTCCCTTGTGGTGAATGTCGGCCATGGCGGCTGTAGGCGATCGGCTCGTCTTGTCATCGGAGACACCACAGATGCTTCCCCCTCCCACCGCCTGCAGCCACAGCAACATCTGCCGCCTCTGAGCCCCTCCCGAACCCAGCCACGCCCACCAACACCACCGCCAATCAGAGCGCGAGACGTCATTCACACATCCACTCCGCCCACGACTGGCTTTCATCCGCCATCTTAGTTTAGGGCATAATGGTGGATTTTCGATGCACCTTGGAAAAAACAAATTCTGTAAATACCGCTTTTTCTCATCGCCGCAACGCTCTATGGCGAATTATGAAACCCTTACGGCGCCAAAACTCTACTTGGGGCCAAATTACAGAGAATACAGATTAATGTAGAGATTTCAGTCGCAGGATCCCCGCCGCGGCCGAGTGTTGTCGTATTAAGTCCGACTGCGTAGTTAGTTTCTAGAATTTTCTCTCATGTTGTATCCGGAGGCGCTTGGTCGGCGTTGCCTGATCAAAGATGGCGGCCGCGCCCTTGCCTGTCGTGCGTGACGTAGGCACGTTTTTACGTAACTTCCTGGAAACTCCGCCTCGCCCGCTGCTCGTGACGCTGTGGCTGCTCCAGAGAGGCAAAGATGGCTGCGCTGGTGTTGTGGGTGCGGGAGGCTGGCAGCGGCCGGCTGTCGGTGTGTGAGGCGCCCCCTGGAGGACTGGTGCGGGAGCTCCTGCCCGCCGGGGACGCGGTGAGTGACCGGCGGTAGTATATAGATGGGGCTCTGACCCCAAGAGCTGACACTCTAAGTGAGACCGGCGGCAGAGACCTTAACCCCTTAGTGACGCGGACAGTTTTTGTGTCATTTTTGATGTTTTCTATCGACTTGCCAGAAACCAAAACTTTTAGATTTCTGTAGACGAAGTTGTATGAGAGGCGTTACCCTCTAAGGGAAACCCCTGCCGGGGGCGTGGTCGGGGCGGGGCTTGTCAGGACCCAATAGTAAGTGTCCCTCTTAGTGGCTCTGGTAGCAAGAGGGGCCACGACAACAATTCTAGTACCCCCTCAGGGGCCCCTGGTAGCAAGTGAGGCCCCCCACCCCCCCTCCTCCTCCTCTGCGGTTGGCTGTTTTACGTTTACAGTCCCTGTGCAGAGCTATGTATCGCCATGGTTACGGCTACGTGGCGCCCCTTGTACTGGCTGTAGGCTGAGTAGTCGGGGAAGCCGTCACATCCGGCTACAGCAGGACTGTTTGTAGTCTGTTACCATGGAGACGCAAAATAGTATAACTGACAATCATGACTATTTGTAAAGTTGCTGTGTCGCCATGACTGCGGCGGCGGCCCGTTTACGGTACGCTCACACATAGTGGAAACGGTGTACATTTTCCGCAGCGGCAAATACGCGCTGAATTTCCTATGAAGACCCCCCGCCGCTGGTTTGAAGTCCCATGCGGTTTTTGATGCAGCGTTTGTTTCAGTGGAGGGGGTGGAGTCTGCAGCGGCTCGGCGGTAAGTCCACAAGGGGCGGAGTTTGCTGTAGGTTGTCCACAGCTGACGTTCCGCAGCGCAAATTCCACATTAAAAACCGCGTCTGCGTATTTTGGTGCTGAATTCACCCCCCATTAGAAGCGGTGGGATCCGCAGCCGCCCGCCCCGTGTGAGCGCCCCTCACGGTCGAGTCTGCCTGTAAAACCGCGGCCCAATCTATGGCTGTTCTGCGGCGGATCCGCACCAAAATCCGTATGTGGATGCGTTTACACGGGTGAGGAGGCGCCGCGTGCGTCTGCATGGAAATGCCGCCCATCGACAGGACTAAATCTGCGCACAGATCCGCATCGAGAACCGCAGCCGGACAGCCACAGATTTGCGCCGCGGCTTTACAGGTGGAATCCACGCTGCGAACGTCCCGTAATGTTGCTGATTTTGGTGCTTATTTCCCGCTCTTTAGTCCGCGCTCCCTGTGAGACCGCCTGTACCGGCGCCGCGCCTCATACGTGTTTCTTCTCTAATTTCAGAGTCTGCGTGATTTCTATGTGAAGTGCAATGGCCGCCGTGTCGGCGCAGAGGAGACGCTGCGGAGCGGCGCTGTGTACAGCGTGGAGCCACGACTATGTGGGGGCAAAGGAGGTGAGTCTGTAGTGCGATCCGGCATCCTGAGCCGCAGATTCTGCCGGGAGACGCTCTGCGTTCGGGCGCTCCGGACGCTCCTCCCTGGTGGCGGCGGCCGATGAGTGCCATTGCTGGGTCCCTCTGCTCTCCCCCTCAGAGCCATGCAGCCGCAGCTTTCTCCTCCGTCCCCTTGTAACACGTATGACCGCTCAGCCCAGCCGCGTGTCGTGTGTCCGGGGGGGTCAGGAGGAGGAGCTGTTGGTCCAGCGGGACTGCAGGATGGGTTACCTTGGCGCTGGATTGAAGGAACTGTAGTGTTTTGCTTGGTCCCAGTTTGCCACCCTTAGTGGTCTGCGGCACGGGGGTCTTCATGAAGCAGTCCGTGTAACCCCATAACGCTGCAAGGCGTACAGTTACGTCCTGCAGCTTTGAGGTATGTACAACACCTGCCCGCAACAGCTCCGATAAGCCGCGCCGCCCGGTGGAGCTGTTAACCCTTTAAACGCCGCAACCAAAGTTCAAGGATACCACACCTACCCCCACGATAAGATCATGGGTGGCCGTGCAGTTGCCATGGCAGCCGGGGGCTTTCTGAAAGGCCACAGGGCTTTCATTGCAAATTGCCTATCAAGCCGTGCCCGTGGGTTGGCTTGTTAGACTGCCGGACAGATCGCGGTATGATGTAATGCTCTGGTATGACATCATACTGCAGGGGCGATCAAAGCAGTGAAAGTTTTTATTCCCTGTGGGGACTAAAAAAAAAAAAAAGTAAAAAGTTTTACTAATTAGTAATAAAAATAAAATAAGTAAAAAAAAACTTTTGCCATATTTATAATAAAATAATCTAAATACTAAAACGCACGTATTTGGTATCGCCGCATTCGTAAAAGTCTGCATGATAGTAACACATTATTTACCGCACGGTGAACGTCGTCAGACAAAAGAAAGAACGCCAGAAATGCCTTTTTTTTTTTTTCTTAGTCCGTCTCCAAGAAAAAAATGTAATAAGTGATCACAAAGTCATACGAGTTCGAAAATGGCACCAACAGAAACAACAGGCCGTCCGGCACAACTACGTCGACAGGAAATTAAAGTTATGGCGGTCAGAAGACGGCGACAAAACATCATCAAAAAATTAAATGTCTTTGAAAAAAATAGTACAGGAATAAAACATCATAATTCGGTCTGGCAGTCATCGCACCGAGCGCAGAATAACGGCAGCAGGTCATTTTAGTGCCAGTTTGGGCGCCGTAGAAACAAGACGCACTGAAAGATGGCGGGATTTAATTTTTTTTCCCATTTCACTCCACTTAAATATTTTTCAGTACATTAAATGGCGCCAATGAAAAATACAACTTGTCCCCGAAAAAAGAAAACAAAAAAACCCCTCCGACGGCAGCGCTAATAGATAAGAGTTATGATTTTTAAAAGGGGGAGGAAAAAGCGAAAATTGAAGGGAAAAAAAGGGCCATGTCCTTAAGGGGTTAAATCAGATCTGTCATTTTTAAGGTTTCTTCCCATCGGAGTCATCTATGGCACATCCGCAGGCTGCTGTACGGCTTCTAGAATCTTCTCTCATATCCAGAAGCGTTTGGTTGCGTCTCCCTCATTAAAGATGGCAGCTGTCCCATTTTTGACTCCGCCATTTCTCATTTGACTTCTGGGCGCTGAAAGAATCTTCTAGTTTGTGTCCGGAGTGTTTATGAGAAAAGTGTTCTCCCTGCTTTACACTGCAGTCATCGACGCGCCGGGTGCATATTTAGCGGACAGTGAAGTCCTGGGAACACCTTGTTGGTAACTTATCTGCAGGGTCGATCGGCATCCGAGAAATCATCACAGCATTGCCGATGTGTTCGTATACGTCCGTATATCACGTGGGCGCTAACAAGGGCATGTGGTCCAGGAGCCGGAGGACCCCTTTAACCGACCCCTGGGGTTTAATAAATGCCTGACATGTTTTCACACTTTATCGTTTCCTTTAAGGTTTCGGCTCGATGCTCCGTGCGCTCGGTGCGCAGATCGAGAAGACGACGAACAGGGAGGCCTGCCGTGACCTGAGCGGGAGGCGGCTGAGGGATGTCAACCACGAGAAGGCGTAAGCTATCTGTATAGACCTGAAGGGGGAGGGGTGGCAGTAAGCGGAGCGCCTCCAGTTATCGTCTCGCCAAAAGTTCTATTCACTAATCTGTAGTTTGTGGGGAAGTTGCATGGCCGCCCTAACAGCCCCCCGGGGTGCCCGCCCTCCTCAGAGTCCAGAATGTCCCCACTTGTCCCGTTGCGTAGTGATGCGGGAGTTTGTGGATCATTTATTGTCCCTTTGCCCAAATCTAATAAGTTATACTTTTATTGTGTTTCTCTTTTCCTAGAATGGCGGAATGGATAAAGAAACAGGCGGAGCGGGAAGCCGAAAAGGAGCAGCGGCGCCTGGAGAGGCTAAAACGCAAACTAGCCGAGCCCAAACATTACTTCACTGATCCGGAGTATCATCGGCAGTGCAGCGACATGTCCGAGAGGCTCGAGGACTCGGTGATTAAAGGTACAACTGCCTTCTTATATACAGGGCGATCTCTGGGGATTGTCACTCGGTCTAGTCGCTGCGTGCCAATGGACTTAAAGGGGCAGTACGAGGGGGGGAATTACATTCAAATCTGCCCAGCGCTGCATCAAAACATAGTTGTACTTGCCTCACCCCATTTCCCTGCAGCTCCACTGCCAACGGTGCCCGGCCAACCACTGCAGTCTTCTTCCGCCTCTTCCATCATGGGGACATATGACTGCTGCAGCCCTTTACTGGCTGATCCTGAGTTGGATGCAGATGGTAATTGGCTGCAGTGGTCACGTGACAGGATGGCATCCCTGGAGGCAGAAGAATGCAGTGGTTGACCGGGCGCTATTGGGGCAAGAGCTGCGGGCATCGGATGAGGCAAATGTGACTGTTTTTATGCAGAGCGGATTTCAATGTAAATTTCTTTTCTCCCCATACCGCCCCTTTAAGGCCTCTTTCACACCGGCTACAAAATCGCATCGCTACAAAACCCATGTATGTGAAGCCCATGCTTTCCTGTGGGTTCCTTTCACATTTGCAATGTTTTGTGGCATGCGACATTGCAAGTTTTGCGATATGCACGCGACCTGCGAGGTTTTGTAGTTTCCCCTTTGTTGCATTGCATGAAAACGCGGTTATTGTGCGGTGCGATGCAACTTTAACAGTAGGAAATCCTACTATCAAAGCCGTAAAGTAAGCCCTAGCTGCAGGAGAAAAAAAATAGAATACATCACCTAGAAACGCTGTCATCTCCACTGCTCTTCTCCCCGGTCGCCAGCACTGGTCTTCAGCATTCCTTCTGGCCAGGGATTGGAAAGTCTCCGCCTCCGGGAAGTGCTGCCTCTGATTGGCTGAGGGCCGCGGCTCAGCCAGTTAGAGCCACCGCTCGATGAATCAATCGCAGCCAGTGAATGGCTGTGATTGGCTCATCGAGTGCTGGCTCTGATTGGCTGAGAGTCACAGCGCTCAGCTGTATTTTTTATTTTGTTTTTGTCTCCTGCAGTTAGGGCTTTGATAGGATTTCCTACTGTCAAAGTACCGCACAATAACCGCGTTTTCATGCAGTGCAACAGAGAGGAAGGCTGAAGACCAGTGACAGGGACCGGGGAGAAGATGCAGCGGAGCTGCACAGCGCTGCTTAGGTGATTTGTATTCTATTTTTTTTTTCTGCAGCTAGGGCTTAGTTTTGGGGTAGGGCTTATATGTCAAGCCTCCCCCCAACCCCATAAGTGAGGCTTTTACTTGGCCATTTCTGTCAGCTACGTTTTAAATGAATGGAGCGATGCCACGCATGTGTGACCGCTGCTCCATTCAATCTCAGTTTCAAAGCAGGTGAGTGCAGTGCGGCTGCTGTGAGGAGGAGAAGGGGACTCCGATTCTTGGAATTGGGCTCCTGGTAATGAGGCCCCCCACCGATCAGACTTCTATCACCTACTCTATGAATAGCAACCACAAACGAGAAAAGCCGGCTTCTTAAACACTATTTTACAAAAAATCCATAAAATGATGATGTGTACCATGTGACCCCATGTCAGCGCACAGACACGGCTGGAAAGACGCTGCTTTCTTGATCGCAGCATATACAGTGAGAAGTTATCGTAACGGGTGTGGGGTATTTATTAAAACACTATTTTTTTGCGTTTGGTAGTTTTTACCTACAAATATCGGGAGCCCCACGGGGGCGAGACTCTGACACTAACTAATCTGATGGGGTGGGTGGGTGGAACAATATATTTACTCTCATTCCAACCCATATAAACCTCAGATAGTGTGGTGCGCACGCTTCATAGATGACATTATATGGGATCTCGCTGGGGCCTCCGCACAGGAATTCATAAATTATCTCAATGCTCTCTGTGAATAAGTGGAAACTTCCTTTTTTAGGAAAAGTACTGCAGGTAATACTATTCTACAAGCCAAAAGTTGTCACCCATCTCAGACCGTTAAAGCGATACCCATAGGGGAACTAATTATACGTGTTCCCTAAAAAAGGATTGTAGAGTCGCTGAAGCTGATAGATGCAGACGACTAAAAGGTCGGGGATACAGAGACTGAGTGTTTGAATAGAGCTACGAAAAGGGTTAATAACATGGATAGAAAGGTCTTGTTGGAGGATCAAGTAATCAGAACTATAAGACAGAGGACTGACTGCTGACAGTTTATAGCAGGAATCTTGAAACCTTTGTCTTTCTCTCATCTAATCGTCCTAAAAGGGACAAAATTCTAAATCAAATATTGGAAAATGGCAACAATGTATTCCAAGAAGAAATAGAAACTTAGTGAACAAGTTATCTGCAAGTCATTCCACTGCTGGTGATCCCAGAAGGGGTTTCACATGCGGCGGCGCTGGATGTGGAGCTTGTAGACATGGGACTAAAACTGAAAGTGCGGATGGTAAATCTGAGTTCAATATTAACCCTTTCCAATCCAATTTTGGATTCAGTGTTTCCTAAAAGGCTTTCTCTTTTTGCTGTTCTACAACGGTGCCATCTGCTGGCTAAAGCCAGTGTGTGTACGCCAGAGAGGCTTTGACAGCGGAGCGACTGGCAATAGACGGTGAGAATACCCTGTCGGACGTCTTCTGACATTGGAGCTGTACAAGCTTCAATCACAATGTAGGAAGATGTCTGACAGTGGATTGGAAAGGGTTAAAAATGTCATCATTTGTGATAGTAAACATGTCATTTACAGCATGTTTTGCCTTAATTGTAATGACATCTATACAGGCTGCAGGAGTCGCAAGTTAATAACCCGCCGCATGGGGCATATTAATGAGATAAAGAACACAAATTCTTCGTGCGGCTCTTAGGAGTCATTCAGATTCTGCGGTATTGAAGCAGGAAAAGAGGAGGGGATTGGAGAAAATGTATTGGAAGTTGGAATCCCTTACCGGGGGCTAAACTTCAAAAATATTTTTTAATAATATATTTATTAAAGAGAAGGAGAAAAAAAATATATAACTTTTTTGAAGAAAGCAGTGTCTTTCGGAACGCCTCTGCTCGCTGACCTGGGGTCGCACGGCGCCCATTATTTAGAACTGTATGGAATTTTTTTGTAATAAGACGTGTTTTTAAAGATCCGGCTTTTCTCCTTTGTTGCTCTTCAAGCCATTTGACTCCCGCTCCCTCGGAGCACCTGAAATATTCAAGCAGACCGGGGTAAATATTACTAACCAGATGAAGATAACGCTGTGTTTTGTACTCTGTGGATGGGCGACTGACTGCGGGGATCTCAGATTCTCTCTTCTTTCTCCTGCTCCTGCCATTGGACTTATTGTAAATGGATATAACGGTGAAGCCAGTGGATGGCATGGGCATAAGAGCCGTGCCTATGCAGTTATTAGCGGCTGCCAGCTGTAATACGCAGTCTATATCCAGCTACGGTGGCCGGGATTGAATTCCCACCTGATCCTGGCCATTTCGCTCATTATAAGCTATGGTAAATAGTGACCGCCGCAGCATCCAAGAGGTTTGACGGCCTGTCGGAGCCTCACAATACATTGCAGCCAGGAGCCCAACAAAGGACTCCCGGACTGACTGACATCTGCCGCTGGCATGGACTAAAGGGGTGCTTGTCAGTGCTAAACCGCCGGTGACCCGCTGTGCAGACACTGCGGTATGGTCCTGGTCACATGAATGGGGCCCACTGCAGTTCTCTGCCTCATTGCAAAGGGAAAACGTAGAAGAGAAAGGCGAACTAAATCAGCACTGCAGTCCCTTCATTCTCGGGATCGGAGAGGGTCCACAAGTTAGACACCCAGCAAGCGTAAAGTGCTGGCGCACAGTACCCATAAGCCATTTTAGAATGGGACTATCCCTTTAAAAGGTTGTCTGATTTCCAGTAGCAGAAACTTCTTTCATCCCAGAAGTTAGAGATCACAAACTTCAGCAATCTTGTCTGACATCACAAGAACATGAGTGCATTTCCTCTGTAGGGGGCGCTCCACACGGTGACTATACTGGATCTTTCTGGAGGCCATTATAGCCATCAGCTGTGTCGTCATGATCACGTGTCACCGGCAGGCCCGTCCCCGGGGGTATGGTGGGGGGGCTGTCATGTCTACACCAAGAATATAAGAAAGCTGGAGCTTCATACAGTAACGATATTTCTGTGTTTGCGCAGGTTTACAAGCTTCTTCAAGCTCAGCGGTTTCTGCAGATTCCAGCGACACTCGAAAACGCAGGAAGAAACTGAATGGCGGTGAAAAGGAATCGGGAAAAAAGCAATGCCTCTGGTAAGGGGTGATAGTAATATTGGGGGTGTAGGCCGTTCCACAAAAACAGCGACGTGTCACAAACTGGCATCGTAGGATGCAACATCTAATTAATATTCTAAATGTTTTGTTTTCCCCTTAAGTGATCACTAGAGGGCGCATGTGAGACATATTATAGCGCATGTGGTTAAAGGGGTTGTACCAGAACATCCTTCTCTCCTATCCACAGTTCTCCAGATCAGTGGGGGGGGGTCTCAGTAGTGGGACACCCACTCATCAGCAAGTTATGCCCTAACCTGCGTATAGGGGATAACTTGTAATCTTAGTACAACCCCTTTAAGAGCTTATTCATACAAGTAGTTTTCACATCCGTGCAGATTGCATGTTTACAACGGACTGCGCACTTGACCCATTACAGTCATTAATGCTATGCAAAAAAATGCGTACAGATGCGACGCACACATATAGATTACAGTTGGGCCGTTTCTTACTTACCAAAATTGAACCAGTTGGTCTGAAGAAGCCCTTCGCCTGCACACTCATCATGCAGCACAGATCTTAAAGGGGTTGTAGCAAGACCTAACGTTATCCTCTATCTGACCTGATCTGAGATCGCTGTTCTCGGGGCTTGGTGGAGATTCCAATGGACCCCCCATGACCGCAGTGGAGGATATTCCTGTGCGCTGCTGCTCCATTCATTTCAGTGACGGCACCAGAAATAGCGGCGTGCAAGCGCTCGGCATTCTTTGATGCTGCAATAAATGGAGCAGGGATGCATGTATGTCCTCTATTCATATGGCAACTGTTGGGGTCATTGGGGGTCCCAGCAGCCAGACCCCCATCCATCATACAGTTAGCCCTATCCTGTGCATACGAGATAACTTTATATAGTGGTACATCGCCTTTAGCTACTTGCTGATGTATCACAGGGAGCGGCCATGGCGTGCTTTTTATTGCCTTGATCTCGTTGGTGCAGCCTTCGATCCGGACAGGTAAACATGATTGCAGCCCTGTGCAAGACAGAAAGGGAGCCCCCGTGAAGCAACAGTTGTTGGGGCTGGCATCACCGTAGACACCTTGGACCTAACAAAGGCCTCCAAGGCGCGTGTTTTAGATTTTGAATGCTGTGTGTGATTAGAGCGCTGCTGCGCATGCGTGATCGTTCACTAAAATGGGATGAAGGGAGATTGCCGAGTGCATTGATCTCCAGCAGTCAAGCATGCGCACTGCCGCCATGCTCACTTAGGACATTTGCGCGCTCCAGTCTTGAGATCGCTGGGGTCCCAGCAGTCGGACCTCCATTCATCAGACATTACCCATCTAGGGTGCGCTCACACATTGTGGAAACGCTGTGCTTTATCCGTAGCGGACATGTTTGCTATTAAAGTGAGGGGAAAAAACTTACGCGGTGGTTTTTCTGCTGTAACCGCACCGTAACTTTTTGCTGCAGAGTTTTTTTTACTGTGGAGCCATGGCATTTCCACCCTGTGTGAACGCACGCTTGATGTTGCGCTCCAGCTGTGTAGCGATTGCAAGTCTAATAATTGTGTTTTCTTGCAGGACGGGATTGGAGGGTTTAGAAGCGTCTTCCAGTTCCGACAGCAGCAGTGAAAGCGATTATGAATCCCCCTCTACGTCTGCATCGTGTAGCAGCGCTGGACAGAGACCGCAGACCTCCGACAGCGATTCCGATGCACCTTGTTGTTCCACTAATGCAGCCGCTGAGCAGAGTCCAGAATGCATCGCAGCGGGAAGTTCTGCGGCTGCAGATGTGAAGCAGCCGATAAATGATCCAGATGAGCAAGCGCAGCACTCCGCCAGTAATACAACCACCGGGCCTAGTACAGAGCAGCGAGAGCCAGGCGGCTCCATGCAAGAGTCCACAGATGTGGGGCAGCCGGTATGTGATTCAGATGAGCAAGCGCAGCGCTCCGCCAGTAATGTAACCGCTGGGCCCAGTACAGAACATCGAGAGCCTGGCGGCTCCATGCAAGGGTCCACAGATGTGGGGCAGCCGCTATGTGATCAGGATGAGCAAGCGCAGCGCTCCTCCGGTATTACAACCACCATCCTCCGCACAGAGCACCGAGAGCCAGGCGGCTCCATGCAAGAGTCCACAGATGTGGAGCAGCCAGTATGTGATCCTCATAAGCAAGCTCCGTGCTCCTCCAGGATTGCACCCACTGACCTCCGCACAGACAACCGAGAGGAAGGCGGCTCCATGCCAGAGTCCTCAGATCCACAACCAGAGAAGCTGCATGTTACTGCTGACACACAGCAGGGAACTCCTAGTGCGGTAAGTTGCTGTCATATATTAACATTGCTTATTCAAAGGGGTCGTCCCAGTGCAGCCACATAACAGACAGACATGTACTCGCCTCTCCCACCTCGCTGCAGCCCCCATGCCGGCGCTCGGTCCTCCGTGCCCAGTGTTTGTTTACTGGCTGCAGTCAGTCTGTACGGGACGTCACGGGTTGCTGCAGTCAGTGACCGTGTGCCGAGCTGTGCCGCTGGCTGCAGCAGCCGATGACATCCCATACAGAGGCTATTACTACCTGTAAATATGACATCACGAGGGAGCAGCGGTGCGGGACACAGCGGGGAGACGGGGGAGGGGAGTATGTGTCATGCTGCTGCATGAGGCACATGTTATCACAAAAAACAAACAACTTGGACGACCCCTTTAAGGCGCACCACTTTTACAGACGGGGCGATGCCAATTATGTTTTTGGGGGAGGGATTTGTTTTGATTTGTGTACACCAAGTTTTTTGTTACTTTTTTTTCTTTAGTCACATGGGGGACTGCAATACCATATATTGTACTACAGTGTTGCAGTACGTAATATATTTAGTGACACTTAAAGGGGTTGTCTCGCGGCAGCAAGTGGGGTTATGCACTTCTGTATGGCCATATTATTGCACTTTGTAATGTACATCGTGCATTAAATATGAGCCATACAGAAGTTATTCACTTACCTGCTCCGTTGCTGGCGTCCCCGTCTCCCTGGCTCCGTCTAATTTCGGGGTCTTCTTGCTTTTTTAGACGCGCTTGCGCAGATGGGTCTTCTCCCTTCGGCTCGGCTCGGCAGCATTGGCGTTTTGGCCCCGCCCCCTTGTACGCATCATCGCGTAGCTCCGCCCCGTCACGTGCCGATTCCAGCCAATCAGGAGGCTGGAACCGGCACACGTCATGGGGCAGAGCTACGTGATGACGCGTACAAGGGGCGGAGCCAAAACGCCAATGCTGCCGAGCCGAAGGGAGAAACCCATCTGCGCAAGCGCGTCTAAAAAAGCAAGAAGACACCGAAATTAGACGGAACCATGGCGATGGGGACGCCAGCAACGGAGCAGGTAAGTGAATAACTTCTGTATGGCTCATATTTAATGCACGATGTATATTACAAAGTGCATTAATATGGCCATACAGAAGTACTTAACCCCACTTGATTTCGCGAGACAACCCCTTTAAGTCCTGCCACAGGCATGGCTTAGTAGGCTGAAATCCATGGCGGGCCTAGAAGCCTTCATTAGGCCTTAGTCTGCTATGGCAACTAAATGTTACCCAACTATCGAGTTTAAATGCCGCAGTCAGCACTTACCACTGCGGCTGGATGTCCTCCGAGCTGTTTTACAGCCATTACCCATCAGGTATTGAGCCCGCCCCATACAAACCCTGCACACATTCAGCGTACATGGATTTGGGTGAGAGGCTTTTAGGTTACAGGAAAGCTCTTCAATGTCAGAAGTTCTCCATATGCTGTTATGCCGCTGCTCGGATTCTTCATGATCGCTTTCTCTTCTGTCTTGCTAACAGGATTCCGCCTCCTTTAACCTCCTCGCATTCACCTCGGCTTCGGAGCTGGAAGCACTGGGGCTGGAAAAGTTGAAAGTTGAACTCATGGCGCTCAGCCTAAAATGTGGTGGAACGCTGCAGGAACGGGCAGCCAGACTCTTCTCCGTGCGCGGACTTACCAGAGAGCAGATCGACCCGTCACTTTTTGCCAAACCAAGCAAAGGAAAGAAGAAATAGAAGATATCAAATCGCTGCGGAACTTTACACCAAGTGTTCAAGTGCCCCTCCAGGCCCGGGCAAACCAAGATGGCTGACTGCCTGATACACACTGTGCATTGGTAGTCTAAGACGCTACATCCTGATCTGATTGGCCGGCATTGTTCTTGTGAGCAGTGCGGGCCAATCGCAGCCGTGTCTACTGTCTTACACTAACAATGCATTGTGCTTCAGGTACTCAGAGAAGCGGTTCGGCCATCTTGGCTTGTCCAGGACCAGCTGCTCTCATTTACGGAGCCGGCCTCCCCATTACGCCAAGCTGCGGGTTTTCTGTATTCATTGTTAATAAAATGTTTAGCTTTTACACCTCTCGGCTCTCGCATGTAATAAGAGACTCTTACAAAGCTCCTAAAGGGATTCTTCAGGTCACCGTGTCGTTGACAGGCGCTTATTTCAGCGATCTGTCATTTAGGTGGCGTTCGCACTGCGTTTTCTGTGTACGCTAAACCACACGGATTCATGCTGGTAAATGTATAAAAATGTTAACGTTGACATATACAGAGTTTCAGAGCAAAAACGTGGATGGCTGGTATACGGACGTCTTACTGGTTTGCACTTCAGTTGGTGTATTTTGCAGCACATGGTGGCGCAGTTGACTGTTGGGTCCCAAAAGAAAAGGCAAACGTTCACTTATGTTTTGTTTTTTTTGTTTTGTTTTTAAATCCGGTTTTCTAACAGCCCGTTTTTTTCTCGCCCTTGAAAACGCCTACATTTAAAAAAAGATCAACAAACTGGAGAAACCACTTTTCGCCCGCTCTCACACGCGGCCCCGGCAAAGTGCTGCGATTTAACTTTTTTTTTTGGAAGCAGCATTCCTGCCTCGGTCAGCGGCTTTAGCGCACCCCATCATTGATGAGGTGCGCTAAACACGAAAAATAGAACAGTCGGCACTTGAAAACTGAGCGCCGCGTTCATGTCTGCGAGGCTCTGTTGAAATCAATGCGAGCGTCATACCGGCGGTCAAAACACCACGGTAATCACGGTAAAAACCGTCTGAGAGCGGCCGTAGTTTTCCGTGATTCTACTCTTATTCTTGTGTGCATTTTTTGTAAAGATATATACAAACAAGTTTTTAATGGTTACTTGTTTAATGACGACTACAGATGAGTGAGTAGTGCCTTAGCCGAGTATCTCCCCGCTCGTCTCTAAAGATGCGGGGAGCGGCGGGGGAGAGGGAGAGAGTCCGGCAAAACAACAAGCCCTCAGACAGTTACATTGACAGAAAACTAAGAGTAAGGTCTCTTTCACAGGGGGGTCGTGATTATTCGCCACCCGCATCACGGTCAAAAATGGCATGAGTACGAGAAAGCTACGGCTAAATCTCGCGTTTTCACACCCATTCACACGGCGGCGGTCAGCGTATATATACGCCGCGGTCCGGAATTCTGTCTGCTGGGGGTGAGGGACTTTAGCGATACTAAACTCTCTCCCCCTCACTCCTTCTCTTTGCTGGCTGATTGTGGCCAACAGATAGGATAAGGCCCATCTTTTCCAGCTGTGCAAGAAACCGGAATCCGCAGCTTATGTGCTACCACTTTCTCTCCGGTTGATTTTACATGCCGGACGATCGCCCATCTGAACGAATGCGTTGGAATCCTATTCTTCCTATGGGCGCGATTTTCGGCTGAATTTTTATCATGGCAAAATAGCTGCGGTAAACCGCTCATGTAATAAGGTCGTATGATTATAAGAAAGCGGGGAGGAGAAACCGGAAAGGTTTAAATAAAAAAAGGGGCTGCATCCTTGAAGGGTTAAAGGATCTCACCTCCTTGGAGGAGGACTACTGGGCCCATCTAAAGGCTGGTTTACACGGCCGATGATCGCTCAAAGATCGCTCTGAGCGATTATTTTGCATAAAAATTAATTGGTATTTAAGTAGCTACTCAGCTACTTAAATACCAATTAGGTATGCAAGCTATTATCTGCACTCAGATCCTTTGTTCTCCACGGGAAACAATGCTATCAGCCAGGGGCGTAACTAAAGGCTCAGGGGCCCTGATGCAAAACATGAGCTGGGGCCCCCCCTCTATCTGTACCCGTACCCATACCTAAACCATGCTGCACAGAGACATAACTTGAAGCTTCCGGGCCCCAATGCAAAACCTGTAACAGGGCCCCCAGCTATAATGCTTTATTCATAGTACTGGGCTCCCTATATGGAGAAGAGAGGCCTTATGGGCCCCCTAAGGCTCCTGGGCCCGGGTGCAACCGCATCCCCTGCACCCTCTATAGTTACGCCCCTGCTATCAGCACTCCCCATGGAGAACGACTGATAAAAGTGAAGGACGATTTTTATGTTGGACTAAATCTAACGATCAGCCAGCAGTGCTGGAAAAGCAAATGATGGGTGCAGATTTACACGCACTGATTATCGCTGGAACAATCGCCGACTAGCGGGTTTTTTTTTTTCAGCGATCATCGGCTGGTGTAAATGGGCCTTAAGATGTGGCTCCTATCTTCAAGAACACCCCCAGCGGTCATGTGATGTTATTAAAAGCAAATTGTTAATTGGGTGCCACTTGCTGTGTGATGAGCCTCCGTCCGTGACCTGAACTGCCCCGAGTATTGGTGTCCTTGGCTGGCATCCCTAGTAGAGCAGGTGTGTTGTCCCTCAGTCTGGCCGCTCCCTGCGGGGAGCGCCGCAGGTGCAGGCCTGCGACAACTGAGAGGTATTCATGGAAGTATTGACACACGTCGGGACTCCCGGAGCTCTATGTACCTTATCCAGAGGTTGGGAGGAGATCTACCCCACTGCTGCACTACTGAGGTTGTATCATCACTTAATCCAAACTCTCTTTCCTTCCTGGACTAATCCCTCCACACATTAGTATGTACATCCCCTCCTCGGACCCGACAGGAAAACAAACATGTTTACAAAAATACTTAAAAAGTTTCTAAATGGGAAGGAGATTTGTCACCACTGTTGGGGATCCATGGATGCAAATGGAGAGCGGTGGCAATGGTGTAAACAGAAGCCGTTCATTCTAGGCAGGGTGATAATAAAATGTACACAAAAAGTGGGGCGACAGATAAAAAGTCTGCAGGCCGCCAAATGGGCAAATCTGAACAGCTATGATAGCGGCCATCCGGGGGATATATCACTTGTATAGTATGTCCAAATGGGGTAGTAGGTATTTGCCCCACAGCCTGGTTACCTGCTTCATTAAAACATGGCAGAACAAATTAATAATTGGAATGGGGAACGAGCGGCACTCTTTAATACCAAGGAGGGACACCGTTTGAAATACCATGGGGGTAATGGAAGAGAAAATAATATGATACCCCCACACCTACTACTTGTGCAGATGAGGGGCATTTGGGTCCCCACAGCTCCAGGATCCAGGCCAACAGCTACCTCTGCATACCTGGTGGGTTACCTGGAAGAAGACCAACTGGGCAGCTGATAGGTGAGCGTGGACCCTATTTCCATACTTCCCATCAGCCTGGTGCAACAGAAATCTGGATCCGTCCGACCAGGAGATGTTTTCCCGCTGCTCAGTGATACACGTTTTGCGCTCTTCTGCCCGCCGGAGTCTCGTCTTTCTGTTTCTCTTAGACACAATGGCGCCGGAACTGGTCGTCTGCTGTTATATCCCATCCATGCGGAGGAACGGCGAGTTGTGCGTATCTTTACAAAGGCGCATCTTTGTGAAATTGCACAAAACTGCGGCATTTTTATGCTTGCTATATAGACATGGTAACAGAACAAAGCTTACCACATACACACGGTACTCTAACTGAGCTTACAGCATAGATATGGTATCAGAACCAAGATCACTGAATAGATACAGTATCAGAAGCAAGCTTACTGCACGGATACAGAAACAGAAAACATTGTACTGCAAACTGTATCAGAACCAAGTTTACTACATAGATATAATAACAGAACCAAGCTTATTGCATAGATATAATAACAGAACCAAGCTTACTACATAGATATAATAACAGAACCAAGCTTATTGCACAGATACTGTACCAGAACCAAGCTTTCTACATACGTAGATATAATAACAGAATCAAGCTTTCTATATTAATATGATACAAGAACGGAGCTTACTACATAATTATAGTCCCAAGATCAAGATGGCTAGATAATTTGTGAGCTACGATGATAACAAATCCAGATTACAGAACGGGTGAAGGGGCAATGGCAGACATAGAAGTATAACAGAACCACTGCCAATCATCTACCTTTTGCAACCCGGTGAGAGCTGTAGTCGGGTTGTGTAACCAAGGTAACAGATGCTACCGGCCGGTGCCTGAGGAGCCCAAGGACTCATCTGCCACATAAAGCGATGCCAGTGTTATAAATGGCAGGTGGGGTCCCTGTTACATATTTTGCATCAGGGCCCAGGAGCTGCCTGTCCACGGGCGTTGCGATATCCCGCTGCAGATCTCCACCGCAGGAGCCGCCAGCCGGGAGCAGACGGATCTCTACAGTGAGCCTATCTGACAGATAGGCTCACCGTGGAGAATCGCGGCAATTCGCAGCATGCCGCGATTTGCCTCCCTCGGGCGAAGAATTACTAAGATTCTCCGCTCGTGGACAGGGGGGCTGCCCTTTCCATAGCAACGCTATGGAAAGCGTTCACTGCATTCACCTCGGACGGATTATCGCCGCGGGGGAACGCAATAAAAATTCGCCCGTTGACAGGAGCCCTTAAGGCCCCTGGCCACGGACGTGAAATCGCCGGTGAATCACGCCGCCTGAAGCTTTCCATAGCGTTGCTATGGAAAGCACCGGCCCCGTGTCCACGAGCGGAGAATTATTGCGATTCTCTGCTCGCAGCAGGCAATTCGCAGCATGCTGCGAATTGTCGCAATTCTCCGCGGTCAACCTAAGGCTGACAGCGGAGATCCGTCAGCTGGCTCCTGCTTCTGGGCGGCGGCTCCCGCGGCGGAGATTCGCCGCAGGATACCGTAACGCCCGTGGACAGGGGGCCTAAGGGGTGACTGACGCCTACCATGCTTTCCTTTTTGTAAGCTTGTGGTGCAAATAGACCTGCGGCAGCCTCAGCGGGCGCCTGCAGAGCAAGCATGTAGAATCCAGTTATGTGCTTCCTGCGGGCCATGCCCATAATCCTATGTACTCAGGGCCGTGATACAGTCTACCAAGCAATTTCTCAATTTTCGGGGGGAAACAGATTGGGACACGCGCTGCATTATAACTGGATTACGTTGGATGTGGAATCCACATCGTGTCATAAAAAGCGCATCGGGCCAGATTTATCACTGCCCTTAACATTTGCTCCACAGCCATTCTGTACTTTCTGGTTGTAGCTGGCCAGGACTTGGGACTACTGCAACCAGTCGCAGCAGAGACCTTCTGTAGTCAGTGATTGGCTGCAGCAGTCACATGTCCTCATCAACAGCAACCAGGAAGTGCCGAGTGGTTGGGAAGCAATTTTAAGTCATGGGAAACCCCCTTTAAGCACTGAATGGCCACTTTATTAGACCCCCATCTAGTGGCGCGTTGGACTCATTTGGTCTTCAGAACCGCAGCAGTTCATCGTGTCATAGATTCCACTCGGTGATGACATCACTCTGCAGGAATATCGGCCCCTGCGGACGGGAAGATTCTTGTAGTTGCTGCAGATTAGATGGCGGTGCTGACATGTTCTGATCAGCTGACAGGAAGGGGTCAGCGATTCATGCTGCTTGCGCCAAATTCTGACCTCCCATCAGCAACAGAAATGTGGATCCATCTGATCAGGAGGTGTTTTCCCGCTGCTCAGTGATACAAGTTTTGCGCTCTTTTGCCCGCTGGAGTCTCTGTTTCTCTTAGACATAATGACGCTGGAACTGGTTGTCTGCTGTTATAGTTGCAGGCAGCTCCAGTGTTGTAGTCGGCTGCTACTGACTGTCGGTGGTCACAACGATTCCTGACATTCTCCTCTGACACCCGAGGCCCTGACTCCTCAAACGTGTCTTCTGGTATCGGCACAAGATGGCAGCAGCCGATCCTGGAAGTTGCTCGGTGTGACCTCCGTGAATCGGACTTGTTACTCCCAATCGGATGAGGTCTGGGGTTTGGAGAAGTCATCACCTCCATCTCTTTGTCCTGTTCCTCCTCCGTTTCTGTAGTGCGTCCGGCACATTACCGTCCTGATAGGGGCGCTACCATTATGGAACCCCGCTGCCATGAGGGGGGACTTGTCCGCACAATGTTAGGTAGGTGGTACGTGTCACATCACATGATGCCAGGACCCAAGTACCCAGCAGACGTTGCCCATTGCACTGCCCCGCCGGCTTGTCCTCTTCCCATCCTGGTGCCATCTCCTCCCTTGGTCAGTGACACACCCGGCCGTCCACACGATGTAACATGTGATACGTCACATCGGGCGCCATCTTCCATCTCTCCATGTTGCAGTTCTGATGCCCATTGTAGACACGATCAGTGGTGGATGGGTCACATTGGCGCTCTGACCGGTCTGCGGCCCGTACACAGCGAGCCGCGATGTCCTGTGTGATCAGACCCCTTTCTAGAACCTCATCAGTGATTTGTCCTACAGTCGCTCTTCTGTGGGATCGGACCAGATGGGGGTCTTCACCCCCCACACATCGGTGAGCCTCAGGTGCCCATCATCCTTCCTTTGACACGTTTGGTAGGTACCTACCGGGAACACCCCACAAGACCGTCTGTTCTGGAGACGTTCTGACCCCATCGCCTACACATCGCAATGTGGCCCTTGTCACAGTCGCTTGGATCCGCACACGTCTCCATTTTGTCCGCTTCCATAAATCATTGACAGATCCCTTGCTGCGTTATACAGGGGGCCACAGAAAAGAGTTGTGAAACTACTGAGGAAGAATGAAAGCTGCGCTGTGATTGGTTGCTACGAGGAACAAAGACGGATCTTCTTTCAGACAATTCTCATAACTGTGTGCGGCCGGCCTAGTTTTCTGCGGCCTCGAGGGGCGCCATCGTCTCCAGATAATTATTAGCAATAGTCACCGTCAGTGCTTCTTCGGACGGACGTATTTGTACGCGTGTAATAGACCCGCGCAATACGCAGAAAATGGATTCCATAGATGTCAATGGGTTCTTTAACATAAATAAATTTTTTTGTGCGCATTTTAGTCATTCGGAAAAAAATAGGACCCATCTTTCTGCGTATTCGCGCAGCAAAGGTCCCTATAGAAATATATGGGAGGTGCGCAAATGTGCAATACGCTGTGCAATTCCACCTTTTAAATCACGGCGGGGGAGGGGGTCGCGCACGCATGTGAACAGGCTGCCTGCGCAAAAAAGTACATTCCAAAATCACACACGCAAATCAACCTTATTCATAGCGCAAATACAATGCGCCGATGCGTACACATTTGCGTATACCCTCGTGTGAAGGAGCCATTAATGTTATGGCGGTACTTGTGGGTTATCTGCTACCACTGTTTTGGACGCCATTTTGCAGGCTGTTGCCGTGTTTATACCGCCTGAATAATATTAGAAATATTTATGTTTTGGAGAAATAATAAGAGTTTAAGAAATAAATAGTGTTTTTTTTTTTTAACGCCTATGTAATTTGTGAAATTAATTAAAAAAGCGCTGACAGAAGCCCCCCAAGTACCGTTACGGCTAATCAGCGTATATTGTGTTAGCAGATCCGGATCCGCATCCTTGCATTGTTACATTCCAGGCGCAGACACAAATCCGTACCTGCCTGTACACACGACCGCACACAGAGATACGGGCACACAGACGTGCAAACGCTTCCATGCTTATTTGCTCATTTGCATTCATATAGATACAAAGACATAAACAGGGTGTATATACAGGGTGTAGTCCGAAATCCGCATCCAACGCTATATCCCACTACTGGTGGCCTGTATGGAAATAACAGTAGCGTGCTTAATGGGGAGGCCCTATACGGTGTAATGGCGCATGGCACCCTGCAGACTCCAGAACCTGGATTCCAATTTAGCTCTGTGGCCCCTGTAAGGCTACATTCAAGAACGCCTTGCACCACTTCTGTGAAATCACGATCCTCGGGCGCCAGCGGTGTAAGTAAAGGCTCAGGGGCCCTGATGCAAAAGGTGAGCCGGGCCCCCCTCTATCTGTATCTGTACCCGTACCCATACCTAAACCATGCTGCACAGAGACATAACTTGAAGCTTCTGGGCACCAAAGTAAAACCTGTAACAGGGCCCCCAACTATAGTGCTTTATTCATAGTACTGGAGAAGAGAGGCCTTATGGGCCCCCTAAGGCTCCTGGGCCCGGGTGCAACCGCATCCCCTGCACCCTCTATAGTTACGCCCCTGTCAGGCGCGTCAGAGGATCGCAAGTGTGTCCCATTGATTTAAATGGGAAATATTACATCGCACTCCCATGCCTATCATACAACGTGCAATGTCTTTTAAGGTCCCATTGAAAACAATAGGTGAGGCGTTCCGAGGGAACGCCAAAAGATAGAACATGCTGCGGTCTTTATCCTCGCAGCGTCACTGCAAAGGAGAAAAATCACTCGTGAATAAGTCCATTCAAAAGAATATTGGTGCAAGTTTTATGCGTCTCGCAACCCACAAAAGTCACGCAAGATTCTTGCCTTAAGGGCTCCTGCAAACTGGCGGTGTGCATGTATCGTAGCAGGATGCCACTTCGAGGACGCTTCCCCTACTTCAGTCATAGCGTCGGGCCCACAAGGAACGGACAGCAGATTTCTGCTTCTCACAAACTACTCTTCAACTTTACAGTTTTGGGTTTTACTCTCTATCTCTTACAAGAACACAAATTGAAATCCATTATTCTGGGCCCCCAGGAGCCCGTGCGCCAGACCATCATGTAGCGCGTCCATGCCTTCCTATTTAGGCACGCTACTGTTATTTCAGTAGTGAGATAATGGATCCGGCTTTTTGACTACCTGATGTATAGACTCCCTTATATGCACATAGGTACTTAGACATCCTATCTCAGGTCTGGATACATATGCCTTGGTACAGCAGGATCCGGTAACCCTTCTTGGGTCCTGCGGCTGTTTGTTCTCCGTATTTCGCTTTGTTCTCCCTGGTTAATCTCCTGTCTGACAAACTCCAAGCACCACCTAAAGCCCCAATACACAACCGGCCAACAGCCTTCCCCAAATTCCCTGCTGCCTTGTTTGCATGACAAGAGTCACTGATAACTCCAGCAATGGGAACGCCACACTGTGAAGCGCCCAATCCACATCCCATTCTTGGCTCCCTCTTGTTTGCTCATTAATTTCATGCTATTTGCACATCCTATAAAGCCGCCTCTACAATCCACAGAGCGGAGCAAGAAAAGAAAAGGGGGCCCCTGTGACCCGGGGGTCATTAAGCCAGGCATTTAGAGTATGGGCGCTAGACATAAAGAAGTAGCGCGGCCGCCGTGGGCCAGTGATGACCCTCAGACAAGTGCAAACAGCAGAGGGCACAGGAGGGGCGCATGCCATGGGGGTATCCCTGTCTGGCGAGGTCAATTCCAACATCTGCTGTCTGGGAAAACTCCAAAAAGTTGCCTGAGTGTCAACAACTGCAATTCTTTGTACTTATTCCTGCACACCGCACCCCCTGAGCCCCTCTATGCGTTGGCTTTATTTGCATGGAGTGATTTTGCTGATAGACGAGCCCCAATTAATGATATCTGTGCAGGACAAATTATGATTCTTGCAATTGTTCTTCCCACATAATCATCAATATCGGGAGCATCGCTGATCAATTCTGTCATGTGGACCTAAAAATCATCGTTGGTCTACTGCTGCATCGGCCCGTAAAAACAGGCAGTCGGTCACCTATGAATGACGGCCTGTTTACAGTGAATGGAGGTGGGTGGCCGGAATAATCTGCTGCCCGCAGAAATCTATCTATCTCTCTCATATCTATCTATCTATCTATCTCTCTCATATCTATCTTATATCTATCTCCTATCTATCTATCTATCTATCTATCTATCAATCTATCTCCTATCTATCTATCTATCTATCTATCTATCTATCTATCTATCTATCTATCTATCTATCTATCTATCTATCTCATATCTATCTATCTATCTATCTCATATCTATCTATCTATCTATCTATCTATCTCATATCTATCTATCTATCTATCTCATATCTATCTATCTATCTATCTATCTATCTCATATCTATCTATCTATCTATCTCATATCTATCTATCTATCTATCTATCTCATATCTATCTATCTATCTATTTCCTATCTGTCTATCTCATATCTATCTCTCATATCTATCTCTCTCTCTCTCTCATATCTATCTATCTATCTATTTCCTATCTATCTATCTCATATCTATCTCTCTCATATCTATCTATCTATCTATCTTATCTATCTATCTCATATCTCTCTCTCTCTCATATCTATCTATTAGAGATGAGCGAACGTGCTCGGCCACGCCCCTTTTTCGCCCGAATACCGCGATTTTCGAGTACTTCCGTACTCGGGCGAAAAAATTCGGGGGTCGCCGCGGCGGCGCGGGGGGTTGCAGCAGGGAGTGGGGGGGAGAGGGAGAGAGAGAGGGCTCCCCCCTGTTCCCCGCTGCTACCCCCCACGCCGCCACGCCTCTCCCCGCCCCCCGGCGCACCCGAGTACTTTTCACCCGAGTAGTGAAGTACTCGAAAATCGCGGTATTCGGGCGAAAAAGGGGCGGGGCCGAGCACGTTCGCTCATCTCTACTATCTATCCATCTATTTATCTCCTATCCATCTATCTATCTCATATCTATCTATCTTATCTATCTATCTATCTATCTATCTCCTATCTGTCTATCTCATATCTATCTATCTCATATCTATCTATCTCTCTCATATCTATCTATCCATCTATCTATCGCCTATCCATCTATCTATCTCATATCTATCTATCTGTCTATCTCATATCTATCTATCTATCTCATATCTATCTCTCTCTCTCATATCTATCTATCTATCTATCTATCTTATCTATCTATCTATCCATCTATCTATCTATCTATCTATCTATCTATCTATCTATCAATCTATCTATCTATCTATCTATCTATTTATCTCCTATCCATCTATCTATCTCCTATCCATCTATCTATCTCATATCTATCTATCTGTCTATCTCATATCTATCTATCTCATATCTATCTATCTATCTCATATCTATCTCTCTCTCTCTCATATCTATCTATCTATCTCATATCTATCTATCAATCTATCTATCTATCTATCTATTTATCTCCTATCCATCTATCTATCTCCTATCTATCTCTCTATCTATCTAATATCGCTGCGCTGCGGAATAAGTTGGCGCTATACAAATAAAGATTATTATTATTATCTATATATCTATCTCATATCTATCTATCTATCTCTCTATCTACCTATCTCCTATCTATCTATCTAGCTCATATCTATTTATCTATCTATCTGTCTCATATCTATCTCTCTAGCTATCTAATATCTATCTATCTATCTCATATCTATCCCATATCTATCTATCTATCTATCTATCTATCTCATATCTACCCTGTTTCCCCGAAAATAAGATTTAACCTGAAAATAAGCCTCACCCCGATTTTTTGGGAGGTTTGAAATACAAGCCCTACCCTGTAAATAAGCCCTAGCTGCATTACATTAAAAAAAGGAATACATTACCTAGAAGGCTTGGTCTATGTCCCTCCCGTTGCTCTTTAGAGCTCAGTTGCGCTTTTTGCAGTCCTCGGCCGCCCACAGAAGATCACTTCCTGGTTACGGGAGATTTATAAATCCACCTCCAGGAAGCAATGGCTCTGATTGGTTCTCCAGCACTGCTCAGCCAATCAATGCAGCGCTCAATGGACCAATGCGATGGGTGTGATTGGTTCATTGAGCACTGCATTGATTGGCTGTGCGGCGGTCGAAGAACCAATCACAGCCATCGTGTTATGGAGACAGGATTTATGAATTGGTCAATCAATGCCACGGCTCAGCACGCAGAAGTTCCAGAGAGCAGAGAGAGGGACCTGGATCGAGCCTGCTAGGTAAGTATACTAAGACATCCCACCAAAATAAGACCTAGCACCTCTTTTGGGGAAAAAATTAATATAAGACAGGGTCTTATTTTGGGGGAAACACGGTATCTATCTCATATCTATCTAACTCGGCCCCTGTGGACAAGAAGCTTCTTGTAGTTTCTGCAGATTAGATGGAGGTGCTGACATGTTCTGACCAGCTGACAGGAAGGGGTCAGCGATTCATGCTGCTTGTGCCAAATTCTGCCCTCCCATCAGCACGGGGCAACAGAAATCTGGATCCATCTGACCAGGAGATGTTTTTTCGCTGTTGAGTGATACAAGTTTTGCGCTCTTTTGCTCGCTGGAGTCTCACCTTTCTGTTTCTCTTAGACCCAATGGTGCTGAAACCGGTCGTCTGCTCTAAGAGCCTATCTGTGCGGAGGAACGGCGAGTTGTGTGTTTGGACACATTACTTGGAGCTCCAACATTGTATTCAGTTGACTGTGCAGCGCCTGTTGGGCAGAATGATTCCTGACATCCTTCTCTCACCCGCAGAGGCCCGGACTCCTCCGACGTGTCCCGTGGTATCAGCAGCAGATCCTGGAAGTTGTGCAGTGCCACCTCCGTGGATCGGACTTGTTTCTCCCGATCGGATGAGCTCTGGGGTTTGGAGAAGTCATCACCTCCATCTCTTTGTCATGTTCCTCCTCCGTTCCTGCAGTGCGGCCAGCGCATTACCGTCCTGATAGGGGCGCTGCCATTATGGAACCCCGCTGCCATGAAGGGGGGACTTGTCTGTACAATGTTAGGTAGCTGGTACGTGTCACATCACATGATGCCAGGACCCAAGTACCCAGCAGAACATTGCCCCTTGCACTGCCCATCTCCATCCTGGTGCCATCCCCTGCCCTGGTCAGTGACACACCCGGTCATCCACACGATGTAACATGTGATCCGTCACACCGGGTGCTATCTTCCATCGCACCATGCTTCAGTTCTGATGCCCACTGTGGGTTGGGTCGCATTGGCACTCTGACTGGTCTGCAGCCCCGTACACAGCGAGCCGCGACGTCCTGTGTGATCCGACAATTTCTATCATCACCAAAAAAGAACTTTATGAGTACTTTGATCTACAGTTGCTCTTCACCCCCCCCACACTCGGGCACCCAACATATGATAGATAGATAGATAGATAGATAGATAGATAGATAGATAGATAGATAGATATTAGATAGATATGAGAGATAGATAGATAGATAGATATGAGATAGATAGATATGAGATAGATAGATAGATATGAGATAGATAGATAGATAGATAGATAGATAGATAGATAGATATGAGATAGATAGATAGATAGATAGATAGATAGATGAGATAGATAGGCAGATAGATAGATATGAGATAGATAGATAGATAGATAGATAGATAGATAGATAGATAGATAGATAGGAGATAGATATGAGATAGATAGATATGAGATAGATAGATATGAGATAGATAGGCAGATAGATAGATATGAGATAGATAGATATAAGATAGATAGATATAAGATAGATAGATATAAGATAGATAGATAAGATAGATAGATTTGAGATAGATAGATGAGAAAGAAATAGATATGAGATAGATAGATCGATATGAGATAGAGAGATAGATATGAGATAGACAGATAAATAAATAGTACATTGTATCATATATAAATTTGCGTTGATCCAGAGGAAGGCAAAAAAAACATGAGGCAGAAGCCAATTTTCCCCATTTTAAGGAAAAATTCCTTCCCAACTCCATAATGGCAGTCAGAATAATCCCTGAACCAACATTTGAAAAGTTCCTACCTGACTCCAAGACCTGGAACAACAACCCTCTGGTCACCTAATGTCTATATCCTGTAATATCCTTCCCCTCCAGAAAGACATCTAACATCTAGTCCCTCTTAAACTCCTCTATGGATTTTGCTATCACCACTTCCTCTGGCAGAGAGTTCCACAGTCTCACTGCTCTTACAGTAAAGAACCCGCTTCTGTGTTGGTGATGAAACCTGCTTTCCTCTAGACGTAGCGGATGCCCTCTCGTTACCGTCGCAGTCCTGGGTATAAACAGATCATGGGAGAGATCCTTGTATTGTCCCCTCATGGATTTATACATAGTTATTTGGTCGCCCCTTAGCCGTCTTTTTCCTCGGGTGAATAATCCCAATTTTGATGCCTCTCTGGGTATTCTAGGAGTTCTCCTCGCCTTCTGTTAACCACAAGACTGATCCCTTTGCAGCCTTAAAAAACATAGAAAAAACTCCCAGACTCCCGCCAAAACAGCAATATTATATGGAAATGTGTTTTTTTAGAGGCCTCCGAATTCTTACAGAGAATTGATGGGGCTTTTGTCCAAGTGTGAAGGATTACATTACATTAGTGGATTAGACAATGGGTCCTTGGGCAATGTAGAGAAGGAAGCCTTGGTGAATCTGCAGCTACTGTATATCCTTCCAGCCTCCATCCTCCCGTCCCTTCCAGTTATATCAACACTCCAATCACCATCATCTTCCCCATCATAGATAATTCTTGTTATGACTGTCCCCGCTCCTCCAAAGGTGTTAATTGACTGAGGAGAACCTTCAAAGGATATGATTTGAGCTGATAGGAAGTGAACCCAGTGACTGGCATGTTAGTGATAAACTGATTCCGATTTCCCTCTGGGCCATTTGTTGTCAATCAGCCCATGTGTCCATCATAAAAAGGAAGGAACTTTCTAAATTCTAAGTTCCTCGTTACCGATTGACAGTGTTTTGGGTCATAGAGCTCTCCGGGAGACGTGTATTCCTTCGAATGGTTGATTTCCAAGCTGTAGATGATGTTCAACAGTATAGTCTAAAACTGGCCATACGAATGGAACTTTGATTGGCTGCAAGGCGTCTGATCAATTGATCATGGGATCCCACAAGCAAAATGTCAGACTAAACTAGCCAATAAGGAACCGTAGGGCATAGGTACTTATACCGGTGTTTCATACTTGATCTAAGTAAACTATGACCTAGCGTCAATGCAACAAATGTATTAAAAGGGGAAAGATAGATTATTAGATATGAGATAGATTATATCTATTTATCTCATATCTCTATCTGCCTCACATCTATCTATCTATCTCACATCTATCTATCTATCTCATATCCATCCATCAATCTCATATCTATCCATATGTCTATCTATCTCCTATCTAATATCTATCTATCTATCTCATATTTATTTATATAGCTATCTACCTATCTCATATCTGTCCATATATCTATCTATCTTCTATCTATCTATCTCATATGTATCTATCTGTCTCATATCTATCTATCATCTATCTAATATCTATCTCATATCTATCTATCTTATATCAATATATCTCATATCTATCCATCCATCTATCTCATATCTATCCCATAACTATCTATCTATCCATCCATATATCTATCTCATATCCATCCATCTATCTATCTCATATCTACCTATCTATCTATCCATCCATATATCTATCTCATATCCATCCATCTACCGTATCTATCTCATATCTATCTATTTATCTATCCATCCATATATATATCTCATATCCATCCATCTATCTATCTCATATCTATCTATTTATCTATCCATCCATATATCTATCTCATATCCATCCATCTATCTATCTCCTATCTATCTATCTATCTATCTATCTATCTATTTATCTATCTATCTATCTATCTATCTATCATCTATCTAATATCTATCCATATATCTATCTTATATCTATATATCTCATATCTATCCATCCATCTATCTCATATCTATTTATATAGCTATCTACCTATCTTACATCTATCCCATATCTATCTATCTATCTATCCATCCATATATGTATCTCATATCCATCCATCTATCTATCTCATATTTATCTATCTCATATCTATCTAATATCTATCCATCTCATATCTATCTATCTATCTATCTCCTATCTATCTATCCATCCATATATCTATCTCATATCCATCCATCTATCTCATATCTATCTATCTATCTATCTATCTATCTATCCCATATCTATCTATCTCATATCCATCCATCTATCTATCTTATATCTATATATCTCATATCTATCTATCTCGTCTATCTATCTATCTATCTATCTATCTATCTATCTATCTATCTGTCATAAACATTAATATATTTTCTGTATGTTATAACTGCATATTATATCTCTTTGGTGTTTTACACTTCACAAAAATAGAAAAGAAACATTTTGAAAAAATACATTTTCGATTAAAAAAGGACATATATAAAATAATTAAAATTTCCTAAACCTGTGTATTTTTGTCTGAAGATTAAGCTAAGAAAAGTGTCAGACCCTAATGTGGGTGATGTTGTCTTGTTGTCTCAGCCCGGCTTCTTCTTTTACATTATTGGCTTTCACAGCAGGGTGTCCTTTGCTTTCCTTATAAAAGGCGTTTGACTGCCATCCATCTGAAGACTTGTGGAGGAGCAAGGAAGAACCCGAAGACCTCGCATCCTCCTGACATCTCGGACTTTATTTCTTGGGTCACATCATGATGAACGCAAATATGGTTATGAGCCTCATCTGGTTTTTCGGTGCCTTTTTTCTAGCCTTTGCTTATGGGTTTACGCCTGAAGACCTCAAAGATGCCCTATTAAAGAAACTCAACCTGAAGGAGGTGCCCAAACTCGTGAAGAGAGACATTGAGAATATGGTGGTCCCAAGACACATCCAGAGCAAGTACATCTCCATGCTTCAAAAACACAAGGAGAGGACAAGGAGATCTCTACCCAGCCTGGCTGGCATCCTCAGGGGCATCCAAGGGAATGCAGGTAGGTTCATGTAGTCTTCTCATGAGTGATATCTAGTAACATCTGATAATACTAATGAACCATCCATAGAGTAAGGTAGTGTGTACTGTGTCGGCGTGGTTGGGGTGGTGAGCCAGACAGGACTCTGCTTACTGTCTGAGATACCAATTCATTACACAGTTTATGGCTATTATAGCCTTTCATGTCCCCATCCAGACAGTTGAAGCTTGAAAGACGTGTGATTGTGTGTTAATGATATAATTATATGCCCCTCCCTATTAGACCATCAAGCATTTAGTAATTTACTCATTCCTTGTAGATATCTCTGGTGAAGTCCTATATACAGATCCGACCAAGCAGACGTTGGCCTTTGGGATGGAGTCCAGGATACCCCAAAACAGTGAAGTGACTATGGCGGAATTGAAAGTCTTCAAGTTGCCCCCCACTGCCAATGGGCTTCCTGATAGACGCGTCCACAGACCGGTTAACAATGCCAGGGTCAGTATATACTATGTGGAGATGACGAAAGATGGAAGCAACAGGACATCGCTGGTGGATTCCAGGTAATGCACTTTTCAGGGAGAGCTATAAGGCATAATATGCAAATTATTCTACTTTTATACATCCTTTAAACATTCTTTATGTACTTTTTCAGACTTGTGCCCATCATGGAATCCGGCTGGAGAAGTTTTGACGTCACCCATGCCGTACACTACTGGATGAGGAATCGCGGGCAATCTAATATGCATCTGGAAATCAGGGTAGACGGAGAAAGACCCGGAAACTATGCGGCTGAGATGGCAAAACTGGTCCGATTCACTGCCCAAAATCCATCTGACAATGCAGTGGGCAAACCGGAGCTGGTTCTGTATACGCTGAATATGGACGACCATGGGTAGGTGCTCGCTCAATCTCATAGTCTCAATGATGTTTAACTAGTATTAGTAGCAGGATAGGAGTATTTGTAGTGATGTAGCAGTTGTAATAGTAGTAGAAGTCAACGGGGTTGGGTCAAGATAGCATTCCCCGATTATATGCCCAATTGGGGCTTGTGGCCATCCTGAAATACTACATTCTCCATTGCGCTGGCTTCCCTCAGCTACTTGCCAGCGGTGCCAAGAGTGGGATTAAAAGGGTGAAGAGCTGATTGCCCTGAGCACTAGTTTCCAAGGGGGTTGTGCATCTTGGCACAGCTTTTCTAAGGGCCCTTTTATATTCCTACATCCAGCGGGAATCTGAACGGTTAGTAAATACCCCAACTGAATGACGAATGTGAATTTGCGTGCTTCTCATTTGTCATTCAGTTTATACACGCAGAAAACTGAACAACAGATCAGCCATGTAAACAGGCAGTCATTCATCTACGAACAACTGCCTGTTCACTGTGAATCGAGGCTCTGGGCTGGAACGACCCCCGGCCCGCTCCGCTTCCATCCACTCAGCAATGCCTGTTCCTGTGTAAAAGCACAAGATCGATTATTGCTAGGATGACCTATTGGATATCTGCACCCGAGAGGCCGTCCCGTGTAAAAGGTCACTTAGGGACTACTCCCATGTCCCATCTATCCACAGGATATGCCATAAAAGTCGCATAGGTGCAGGTGTCAGGAGTGGAACCTGTATCTATCGGGAGTTCTGTCCTCCGTGGCCCCTGGTCTCACTGTATATGGTGGTTAGAACTATGGAAACAACCAAATGGGCTGTGCTACACTGTTTCTGTAACTCCCGTTGACTTCTATGGGAGCTATAAAAGCAGTATAGGACAGTTGTTTCCATACTCCTGGAGCAGATGTTCTCTGCAATGGGAATAACCCTTTAATATAATAGAAGAAGCAGTTCTAGTAGAATATCTAATAGAACTACAATTATGCTAGCAAAAATGGCTTTGGCCCCCCTTTTTTGTTAGACAGGCCCCCATACAATAAGCCAATCATAGGCTGCCCTACGTCTTGGACCCCCAGCTGTTGGGAAGCTTACACACAGAGGCCCCCAACTGTCATCCATAATACTGGTCTTCCCATATAGGGCAGAGAGCCCTTCACCACAATTGACTTTAAGGGTTTGTTCACATGATAGAATTGAATATGGAAAAACTTTGTGTGAATCGCACCTCTAAATTCCGCGTCTTTTTGGCCCATTTTTTGCATGGATCTGCAAGCAGAATTTGCCCTGTAATGGACAAAATCCGAATGCAGATTTTCGAAGTGGAAACTAAAAAGAAGTGACATGTCCCTTCTTGATGCGGAAACAAGATTTTCTGCATCGAAATTTCGCACGTGGATTTTTCCCATTGACAGGGCGAGCTTCGCATGCGGAACCGCACAAAAAAAAGTGTCAAAAAGACAGACTCTAATGTAGATTTTTAGAGGCGGAATTCACGTGGAGTTTTTCCATTGTGAACCCGAATAATAAGGAGAAAATATTAAAGTATTTGATATATTTGTATATATTAATCATACTAGGAAATTATTAATAAGATGATTAGAATTCATTATATATATGTATTCAGGATTACCAAAATTAAACTTTCCCAACTCAGAGGCCTCTGGAGGGCATTCTGCTGCCTCAAATGAGCCAACATTTTGGATAACGGACACGTTACACGATGCGTTTGTCATCTATGAAAAAAAGTGTTTACTAAAAAATTGCCAATAGGTGGCGCTGTAGTGGACCAGGTCTACTGTGACAGAGCTGCATTAATGTCAGCAACAGAACACCTTCTGAGTTCACAGAGTTTGGGAAGTTTTATTTCACTAACTATTTATATATATATATATATATATATATATATATATATATATGATATACTTGAACCCCTTAAGGCTGCAGCCCTTTTTTTTCCTTATCTGCAATATGGGCACAAACCGTTCCTACGATCACTCGTCCCCATATTACTATCATGGGTCTTCTGCACATCTTCCTGCTAATACAGGAAGATTTTCCAGCAACCAACCGGCCAATCCATCGACGAACAAGCATTTACTTGTTTGACGGCTGATCGTTGGCCCTTTTAGCCTGGGTTCACACGGGACGGAATTGCTGCGGAATTTCCGTGCAGAATGTCCACACGGCAATTCCGCCCGCAGCTCCTAATCCCGGGATTAGCCAGCAAAGTGGACAAGATTTTGCAAAAAACTCGTCTACACGCTGCGGCCAAGCCGCACGAAAACTGATATGCATCGTAGAAAACAAAAACGCGGCATGTCATTTTTTTTTCATTTACGCAGCAGCCTCTCTCCTCTCTATGGGGAGAGATGGCCGCAGCGGGAATTCAGGCGGCGAATCTGCTTCAAAACCCGTGGCTAGAGGCCGCGGGTTTTGAAGCTGCGCTTCTCCCACGGAAATCTCACGGTTTTTCGGTGCGGTCGTTCCGCAAGATTTCCATCCCATGTAACCCTAGCCATACACTGTCTGAGGATCAGGAAAATGAAAGTTTGGGCAAACACTACTGCCAGCTTGGGACCCTACTCTATAACCCAGGATGAGGAGGCACTCGGCAGGAGCGGCTCCTGTTCTGGCAGATTTTGGTCTGATACTACAAGGTGGTCCTTATTCTAATTGGCCATCCTGTAATAATACTACATTTTCCCACCAGCAACTGCTGGAAGGGAAATACTTGGTTATTTGCGACTTCCCCCAACATCATCAACTTTAGTCAGGGGTGCGGAGAGCAGATCACCCTGGGACCCCACAGATCACCCTGGGACCCTACAGATCACCTTGGGACCCCACAGATCACCCTGGGACCCCACAGATCACCCTGGGACCCCGCAGATCATCCTGGGACCCCACATTCTGAAAGGGGTAGCGCATATTGGTGCAATACTGCAACACTAATACTCAGACTCTCATGAGCACCATCCAATCCCATAATGACCCTTTTGGTTTTTGAATTTTAGCGCCCGTGGAGATTGTTCAGCCCCAGGAGCCAAGAAAGACAACATTTGCTGCAGAGAAGACTATTTCATCAACTTCCAGGAGCTCACCTGGACTCAGTACTGGATCATTGAGCCGTCCGGTTACAACTCATACCGCTGCACCGGAGGCTGCCGCCAGCCCCACTTTCCCACCCTCAGGTACCAATATGGGGAGAGGATCTGCGCCGTCGTGGAAAGTTCCCCCCTTCCAATCATGTACTTAGTCAAGAAGGGCGACTACACAGAAATAGAAGTGGCCGAATTTCCCAATATGATTGTGGAGAGATGCGGTTGCACCGAGAACCATATTTCCATCATCTAACCGTGTAGCTCCGTTGCGTTGTCGCTCCGTGCGCAGTACTTAACGATGTTTGATGTACGTCTGCATCCTGAACTTCCCCACGCCTGGCAAACTCCGCTGCAAAAGTAACCGAAACACATGAACTCATCCATCCCAGACGTACGTTCACAGTCTTAAGAACGCTAAGAATGGCCGTGTAGAAGCACTTACCTGTATATAGCTCATGTGTATTTATCCTCGACACTCGGTATAGAGATCACTGCGGTTTTTATGTTTGACTTATGTGTTAATTTTGACAGGTATTCCAGATTTGGATACAAACTAATAAATTACTTTATTATATGTGTTTGTGTTAATGGAGAGGTGTGAAATTCCCCTGCAGCGCCTCTGGAGGTAAAATGAAGTATTACACTGTTCCTATTGAATTCAATGGGCTGTCCATAAGTATGGGTCCTCCAGAACAAGAGATATGGTGTGTAGTAGCCCTGGCTTGAAGTGGTGTATGGGGGACCCCTACTATTAATCCATACCACCAAATTAATCCTTTGATTACCCATTATATTGGAAAATTAGTCTCTCCCAATTGTCTAAAAGTAGTGGCTTATGTAGATCTTAAGGTGCGTCACTTGCGGTGGATTTGCTGCGGATTTTCCGCAATGGTAAAAATCCACAGCAAATCGGCTCCAAAATTTGCATCAATATCCACAGCATTTGGTAAATTAAAGGGATAAAATCTGCAGCGAATCCCCAGCAAAAACACCCAACAGATTTTGGTATGATTTCGCTGTAGATTTTTGTGTGGATTTGCAGCAAATTCACCATGTGTAAATATATTTAACCGCTTAAAGGGGTTTTCCAACTACTTACAGTTGCTTCAGAGCCCCTCTGTCCTTCCTGGTTGCTGCTGACCAGGACATGTGATTGCGGTAGCCAATCTCTGACCACAGCAGTGACCACCTATAGCCAGTGGTTGGCTGCAGCAGTCACATGTCCTGGTCCCCAGTTTCAAAAAATCATAATTACCTTATTTATCCATCAGCGTCGCTCTCTGAGGGCTTCTTAATTTTTGCAGAACGAGTTGTATTTTTCAGTGATAATATTTAATGTACCGTGTAAAAAAATTGTAAAAGTTTGTTAGTGAATTATAAGTGGAGTGAAATGGGAAAGAAATGAAACTCCGCCATCTTCGGGATGAAGGGGGGTTCTTGTCTTCATGGCGTACACACTGGCAAAAAATTATTGTGAGTTGGTGCGATTACGACAATTCCAAGTTAAAATTTTTTTTTGGTGTACTACTAATATAATCTTTGGAAAAACATTAAATTATTTTCTACCGCCATCTACTGACCACCAGAACGCTTTTATTTTTCCGTCTACACGGCTGTTTGAGGACTTCTTTCTTGCGGGACGTCCTGTAGTTTCTATTGGTACTATTTTGGAGTACATACGACTTTTTGATCACTTATTATTACATTTTTTATTGGAGGCAAGGTGATCAAAAAGCGCAATTCTGGCATTGTGTATTTTTCTGTATGACTTACACCATGCGGGATAAATAAGTCATTGTTTTGATTGGTCACTATTACAACTGGGGCCAATATAGACGACACTATTACTACTGGGGCTACTGTGGGGGTCACTATTACTAATGGGGCCACTGTGGGGGACACTATTGGTACTGAGGCCACTTTGGGGGTCATTATTACTACTGTAGCTACTATGGGGGACACTGTTACTACTCGGGCCAATATAGGTGACATTATTACTACTGAAGCCCTGAAGCCACTGTGGGGGGTCACTATTACTACTGGGGCCAATATAGGGGATACTACTACTACTGGGGCTGATAGAGGGGACACTATTACTACTGGGGCTTATATAGGGGACATTATTACTACTGAAGCCACTGTGGGGGTCTTTATTGCTACTAGGGTCACTATTACTACTGGGGCTGATATAGGGGACACTACTACTACTGAGGCCGATTTTGACTGCCAATCAGCTGCGTATCTGCAGCCGATTTCATACTATGCGGCGCTCCCCTTCACCTCCTCTGAAGGCTTCCGGCTGTCGGCGCACCCCAGCTTCCGGTTCCCAGTGGCTTGGTCAGGTGCAGCACCGCTGGTCAGGTAAGGCTACTACAGGGAGCCGGGGAGAGCTAACTGCGGGAAGCTTTCAGGGGAAGTGAGGGAGAGCGCCGCATTGTATGAAATCGGCTGCGGATACGCGGCTGACTTTCAGTCGAAATCTGCACCAATGGTATGGAAATTGGATGCGGAAATGCCACATAATTTGCTTTCTTTTTTTTAAATGGACCGGTACTTTTTATAATGATGAAGTTTATATCACAGGTCGTGATAAGCCCCGCCACCTGACCACACCCCTTTGTCCCACTTTGACCTTGGGAAAATGTGGTTACCTTAGGTTAAAGCGGGTTTCTGGGTCTATTATATTGATGACCGGATAGTAGTGGGGTCCACTACTCAGGACCCAAGCTGATCAGCTGATTGCAGTGACCGCAGTGATTGGGTGAGTGCTACACCCTCTTCTCCAGCATGTGACATCACGTTTATTCGTCACTTGACCTGAAAGCAGCTCAGTCCTCTTCAAGTGAATAAGACTAAGGCCTCGTTCACATGGGCAACAAAGTTGCGTGATTTTGTAGCATTGCTACAAATCACATGTATGTGAAGCCCATGCTTTCCTATGGGTTACTTCACACCTGCGATATTTTGTAGCATGTAACAACCCGACACAAAAACCTCGCAGGTCTGACTATATGCACACGACTCGAGAGGTTTTGTAGCCCATGTTTCCCTATGGAGCCTTCTTCTGTGTTGCATCGCATCGCACGAAAACGTGGTTTTTGGGGTGGTGCGATGCAACATTGACAGTAGGAAATCCTACTGTCAAAGCCTATACTAAGCCCTAACTGCAGGGAAAAAATATATATATACATACATCACCTTAGATGCGCTGTCAGCCCAGCCGCAGCTTCTCCCCAGGTCCCGGCATTGATCTCCTTCTTCTGTTCTGTCTGGGGATTGAAAAATTATCGCCTTCTGGAAGCCCTGGCTGTGATTGGCTGCCGCTTAGCCAATCACAGCCAGCACTCGATGAATGGCTGTGATTGGTTCATTGAGCGCTGGCTGTGATTGGCTAAGTGTCAGCCAATCACAGCCAGCGCTTCCAGGAGGTGGGGATTTTTGAATGCCTGGCCAGAAGAGAAGAAGATGATTAGAGCCGGGGACCCAGGGAGAAGATACGGCCGGGCTGACAGCGCGGGAGAGGTGATGTATGTGTATTTTTTCTTCTTCTTCAGTTACGGCTTAATTTCGGGTAAGGACTTATATTTCAAGCCTTCCCCAAAAATCCTTGAATGTGGTGCTACAAAGTCACGCGACTTTGTAGCACTGTAGCATCACATGGGACTTTTAACGTTACAAAGTTGCGGTATCACCGTGAGAAATAGCAGCGATATCGCACGGACCAGCAATGTGATATTGCTGCAATTTTATCACGGAGATGCTGTGTCGCTCGTGTGAAGGAGGCTTTAGTTGCAATATTAGTCACAGCCACTATACAATGTACGGAGTTGCACCTGGTATGGCATGATGTAACAGCAGCTCTCACTTGAGCACCACTATCATTTCAATCACCTGATCAGCAAGGATCCTGAGCAGTGAATCCCCCACCATTCCACTATTGATGGCCTAACCATCTAAAGGTCCATTTAGCCACAACGATTATCACTCAAAATTCGCTCAAAAGCCATCTTTTGAGCGATAATCATTGTGTGTAAATGTGCCCATCTGTCAGTTTTCTGCCAAACGATGGTCTTCAGTTTGGCTTGAACACTGTGCTCTGCCTGGGGACTGCTGATAACAGCTGATTGCATTGTATCAGCTGTTCTCAACTGTCAGCCCCGCCTGGCAGATCAAAGGGAATGTAATCAGGAAACAGCGGGAGTTATGTTCCCTGATGGCTCACATGCTACTACTTGGTGCTAATAGGCATTAGTGCCAAGTAGTGGTTTATGCAAAATGATCGCTCAAAAGTAGAGCTGAGCGAATGTACTCTGTTGAGCTTGTTGCTCGTTTGAGTTTTAGCGTACTCGATGGTGCTCATTACTTGAACGAGCATCAAATCGTGTTCGACCCCGCCCCAGCTTTTGGCTCCTCCCCACTGTGACGTGCCTGTTTTGGCCCCTCCCAGCCGCGACGCAGCGCGCATCATTCGAAAATTTTTGGTCTGGCAGGAAGGGGAAGGGGGGGGGGGAGAGAGAGAAACACAAACCAAGAAAAAAAAAAGCTCGGGACCCGGCGTCCCACATACAAAAATGCTCGAGTCTCCCATGGTAGTCAATGGGGTTCGTCACTCGAGTAGAGCTCTCGAATTTTACGAAAAGCTCGACTCGAATAACGCGGACTGGAGCATTTGGGTGCTCGCTCATCTCTACTCAAAAGCCATCTTTTGAGCGGTCATCCTTGCAGTGTAAATGCACCTTAAGCCATCAATAGTTTAGTACCAAAAAAACCCTTTAAAGACAACCTGTAATCACTCTCCAAAGATTGCAAATTGACTGGTGCTGGGTTGGTTAACATAGTACAGGTCGGGTGCGTCCTCACAGGCCACCCGCCACTGCATGCCAAGCTGAAATCGAGGCCAACACAACTTATCTTACTGCACATTTCCGGGGGCGGCATGTGGCGATGTACGCAGCCTGCGGGATGTTAATAAACATGGCCCAAAGTTAGGCCTAGTGCCCACGGCCGTGACGGGCTCCACAAGTGGAATTCCGCAGCGGAGTCTGTCACGGCGCCCCCAGAGAGACCCCATACTTACCTCCAGATCCGCTGCTAGACGTCCCGCATGACGCTCTAGCGCGCATGCGCAGTAGAGCGCATGACGCACCGGCAGTGTCATGTGACACGCCCACAGCGTCACATGACGCGCCGGCCTCGTCACATGACGCAGCTGGCGGTGGGTGGGGAAGCGATTTCACGCTATCTTCCGCTGTGCTACAGAAGCAATAGAAGCTGTCCGCACGTACGCCCGCGGCAAATAGAACATGCTGTGGGTGATTGCGGACGCTTTCACAGGGCGGAATTCCGCACCTTGAGCATTGCGCTATTAGGTTCAATAGAACCTAATAGCTGCGGGCCAACGCCGCGGATTTCTGCCGCGTAATACACGGCGAAAATCCGCCAGTGTGAATTAGGCCTTACCCGGTGTGATCTCAGCCTCTTCACTTTTGAGTTATTTGTACAACAGTCAACAATGTAAGAATGACAACTATCTACACGGGACAACCATCATCTAAATAGTCGCTCGATACAGTGAATATAAGTGACGGTTGTTCACCAGTTGACGAGCGAGAATTTGTTCACTAGTTGCCATCAAAAATAGTGGTTGGTTGATTACTGATTGCCTGGTGTAAACAGGAAAACGCCTTGCCAACAACAGGGAGGTTTGCCCGTGTCCGGTGTCCGCCTCTCACCAAACACTGATTGGCTCCTGCCTTTTTTGAACATTTTGCCCTCCCACATGATGCCCATTGGTTCCTGAAAACACATAAATATGTATGAGTGATCCTCAACGGAACGGTCCCTGCTGGTTTTCAAAAGAACTCTCGCTGCCGCGTCTCCGGTGGTTTTTGGTCTTTGAAGATACACTTTCTGCAGACCCAACTGTTTAGTCCAGTCGAACCAGAGAGACGGCAGCAGCGAGCGTTCACTCGAAGACCACTCACACGTATGTATGTGCGTTCAGTGAACTCGGCGACCAATGAGCATGCAACACGGAGGGGTCGAAATGTCAAATACACGCCCGCCAATGAAGCTTACGCCATCTAACTTGTGGAAGGACAATATTTCGGCCCGCGTAAACTCTCTCAAGTTGAACAAGAATCGTTCTACATAGAAGCGCACAAACAACAGAAGTTTGTACGCTCCAGCGACTTTTTAGAACAACCATTTAGATAATACATGCACAGTGCACAGAGGTGTAAGTATAGTAGGTAGCAGTCACATCCAGGTCCTGGAGCCTATGGGTTCTCCAAAGGGTCCTTTGTCCCAAATTGGAAGACAAGTATTATGGATGACGCATGACAGTTGGAGACCTATTATACATATTGCGTGTCAACTGTGACAGATGTATGTAGACAATATTGGTTGTCACTAGAGATGAGCGAACCTACTTGGTTCGGGTGTTTTTGCACTCGAGCACCGCTTTTTCCGAGTAACTGACTACTCGGACGAAAAGATTCGGGGGGCAGCGTGGTGGAGCGGGGGTAGCTGTGGGGAACAGGGGGGAGCTCTCTCTCTCCCCCCCCCACTCCCCTCTGCAACCCCCCCCGCTCACCCCCGGCGCCCCCCGAATCTTTTCGTCCGAGTAGTCAGTTACTCGGAAAAAGCGGTGCTCGAGTGCAAAAACACCTGAACCAAGTAGATTTGCTCATCTCTAGTTGTCACCCATCTGTGCCAATAGCTTGGGGACCAAGAAGTAGGGCAGCCCGTGATTAGTTTATTGTATGGAGGGCCTATAACAAAAAGGGAAGGGAACAATTTCTGACTATAGTTACTTGCATGGGCCTATGACCCTTGATGCCCAGGGATCCTTACCTCCATGGTTCTACTGAACCAAACTTATGAGGCGCGTTCAAGTTCTAAGGTCTCCTAATTTTTTTCTCCGAAATAGAATCAGATAGAAACATGGGGAATATTTTCGAAGACGCGGCATTCTTCGGAGATGAGTGATATAGATGGCAGCATCGTCCAGCACACAGAACCCACGTGACAGCGGCTGGAGTTAGAAGCGCATTCATTACTTATATGGCGACAGGAACAACTTGTAATCATGTTTTCTTTACTTGCGTGGAATGACAATTAGAGATGAGCGAGCATGCTGCTCGATCGAGTATCGGTATAGCTGAGTAACTGCTTACGCGACCGGGCAGCATGCGGGGGGGGGGGGGGGGGGGGAGAGAGACCTACGCCGTTCAAAGTGGAGTGGTAGACGCTCTAATGGCTGATAATGCAGTGAAGCAGAAATCGCCATAAAGGCATGGCTTCCTCGATAAAGAAGGAAGAATAAGGCTGCGTTTATACGGGCGTCATGATATCGCCGCGAGAAAATCGCAGCGATGTCGCATCGGTGGTCCATGCGATGTTGCTGTGTTTTCTCAAGGCGATATCACGTTTTTGTGTTGTTACAAAGTTGCCAGTGGTGCTACAAAGTATATAGAAATATAAGCCCTACCCCAAAAATAAGCCCTGGCTGCGTTAAAAAAACACATACATCACCTAAGAAGCGCTGTCAGATCCACCACATCTTCTTCCCGGTCCCTGGCAGTTGTTTTCAGGCATCTCTTCTGGTTAGGGATTGGAAAATCCCCGCCTCCAGGAAGCACTGCCTCTGATTGGTTCATTGAGCGTTAGCGCTGTGGCGCTCAGCCAATCAGAGGCAGCCTTTCTTGGAGGCGGGGATTTACCAATCCCTGACTATAAGAGATGCCTGAAAACAACTGCCGGGGACCGGAGAGAAGACGATGCAGCGGAGCTGACAGCGCTTCTTAGGTGATGTATGTGGGTTTTTCTATGCAGCTAGGGCTTATTTAGTATTTCTACTGTCAAAGTTGGATGCAACACAAAGGAAGGATCCATAGGGAAACATGGGCTACAAAATATAGCAAATTGCTGCTGTGTAGAGCATGCCGCAATTTTGTAGTCTCGCAATGCCACAGGCTACAAAACATCGCTCATGTGGAAGAACCCATAGGGAAGCATGGGCTCTACATGTATGCGATTTGTTGCACTGTCGCATTGTGAGAAAATCGCTTGTGCGGAAGTGGCCTTAAGTTGGATCCAAGCTTCCGAGAGACTGACGTTTCCTCCGACCTGCTTGACAATATTGGCATTCGGAGTGGCTAGAGACTTATCACCGGAGACGGGGCATGAATCTCTGTTAGCGCCCTTGCCCACATATGAGGACAGGGGCAATATGGTGGTCTTCCAAGATTTGGGCCTGGTCCTGCTGGTGGTGGAGTCAGTCTTGCTAGGTCCTCTTCATAATCATCATCACACCTCCCAACTTTTGAACAATAAATAGAGGGACAACTGTAGTGTCATGTGTAGAAGAAGATGTTTATTACAGGCCACGCCCATTTTATACAACGCCACACCCTCTGTATCCCATAATAGTGACCTTTTAATGGCCTCAGTAGTAACAGTAATTCCCATAATGGCCCTAGTTGTATGTGACCCTCCTCCCCCATAGTGGACCCAGTAGTAACAGCGCCTGTTACTGTCCATAGTTGTAAGTAAACACCCTCCCCCCCCCCCCCCCCGTAATGGCCTTAGTAGTAACAGTGCCCGTTAGTGGCCTTAGTTGTAAGTGACTCCTCTCATAACGGCCCTAGTAGTAACAGTGCCCATTAGTGGCCTTAGTTGTAAGTGACCCCCCCCTCCCCCATAATGGCCCTAGTAGTAACAGTGCCCGTTAGTGGACCCAGTAGAAACAGCGCGTATTACTGGCTCTAATTGTAAGTGAAACCCCATAGTGGACCCAGTAGTAACAGTGCCTGAGAGTGGCCGCAGTTGTAAGTGACCCCCCTCCATAACAGCACTAGAAGTAACAGTGCCCGTTAGTGGTCCAAGTTGTAAGTGGCCCCTCATAGTGGCTCCAGTAGTAACAGTGCCCGTTAGTGGCTGTAGTTGTGACCCCCCCCATAGTGACCACAGAAGTAACAGTGCCCGCTAGTGTACCCAGTGGTAATAGTGATCCCCATAGTGGCTCCAGCAGTAAGGGCTTCTTCCAATAAATGTATTTTAGGGCCCCTGCACACTAGCGCTTTTTAACGCTTTGACATCGCTACGTTGTTTTTATGCAAATGTCGATGGGACTTTCTAATGTTAAAATCACATTGCGCAAAAAACGCAAGTTTGTGCTTTGCGAATTTTGTGCGATGCAATTTTAACATTAGAATGTTCCATCGACATTTGCATTTAAAAAAAACGCAAGTGGGAGGAATAGAATTTAATGGGTTGATTCTCATTTCTTTCTTTCCACGAGCGGTTATCGCAGACGCAAAAAAATAGGACTTGCTCTATATTGTGCGCATCGCGCATGTATGTGCAAAACAATGCAGGTACCCGAGCACACCCGCAGCTCAGTTGGCTTAACAACCATTTACATCAGGGTGGGGTGATTCCCGCACCCATGTGAGCTGGCGGTGCCTGCGCAAATACGCACAGTATGGCGCAAAAACTACCCTTGTTCACTGCTCAAAAAAGTTGTGCAGGAGTGAGTGTATTTTGCAATACGCCTGTGCGAAGAGGCAATAAGGGCTCAGTCACACGGCGCCGATCTGCCCGTGTTTCTGCCCGATTCTGACCGCTGCACTGCAGGTGCGGATGACTCTCCGCACCGCCGGCAGAAAGAACACATGGCCGGCAATGGAGCCGGTCATGCAGAGAGTCGTCTGCACGCAGTGCGGCCGTCTTATCGGGCGGATCGGCGCCTGTGTGACTGAGCCCTAATAGTGATCCTTTCCAGTAGTAACAGTGACTTCCATCCAGTGGCAGTGTGCGACCCAACCTCTGATGTCAGCATGCCGAAACGCAGACGCTGGGGAAGAGGTCAGGGGTTGCACTGATTGAAGCAGTGACGGCTGGCTGATGCCACCATACTAGGACTACAGGTGGGCTAAATGCTTGTCGGGGGGGGAAGGGGCAGGACATGCATCGTACCACCTGGGACTGCAAGACAGCGTCCCAAATCCGGGACAGTTGGGAGGCATGACATCATGCTGACTCCGACCCCGATCCGGATTACTGGGAAGACCCCGAGCCGGATGCGGGCCCCCCCGTCCTCACACACCATAATGGCATCAATGGTGTGAAAAATGTCTATGTCAAGAAGGAGATTATGTTGAGGAATGATTCGTACTTTTCGCTCTCTGGGGTAAGTCGTTTTTTAAGAAAAAATTAGGAGACCTTCGAACTTGAACGCACCCCGGAGAGAACCGCAGCGGTCCGAGTGCGACCGCCAAAATACTAACGCTAAATCAGAAAAAGGAGATTTCTATATGTTTTGCAAAAGTTTTTGCCCTAAAGGTCCAGAGAAAGTGTGGCGGCCCCCAGCAGACTCATTACTGCCACCTCATACACACAGAATCCACATCTGGGCCAGCAGGGGCCCTTCCAGGAGCCGCATGATAAGTCCCAGGGAGGAATACCATTTCCTGAGCAAATGAACCCCTTTACAATCCCTACAAAGAGCTCCCTATGTAAATGACCGTCATTAATTAGTACATGTCAAATTACCCAAAATACACAACCAGAGGCAATGAAAAAGACAAATACTCCCAGTCATCTGCTTAACCCCTCGATGGCCACTCTGAAGCATCTTCACCTATCTCTGGGAAAGTTGGGAAACAAAATGGCCGCCATTCCATCTTCCATTCTATTTTCTAGACTCCTGGTATCATTTGTAGCCTCTGTTTTTAGGAAGCGAAAGGTCACCATGCCCCATATGAACTTAGTCCCGTTAAAAACGTGTGATGGTCGGGGTCACTGACGGATTTTGCAATGGGGCTTGGCAGTTTTGGCACGGAGCTGCCCCTGGAAAGCTTTGCTGTACTGCACTGTGGGCCCGATGGTGCGAAGGGTTAAAGTGATCTTTTTCACCTAGTTCTATTATCATATAAAGGTGTTGTCCGCTGTGGAGGACCCGACACATCCTCATAGTACATGGACAACACGTTGATTTCATTTGAAACTGTGTAATGCTTCTTTTCCCCTTTCGGGGCGCTGTAGGGGGATTGATCGCTACAGGAGAAATGTAGAATGGGCAAGCATTTAATGCATGGATGAATCACAATGGCTTTCCATTGTCATTTTCCATTTAGTGGAGTAGCGCCAGTTTATGAAGTCCATAGACCCCAAAAGTCTTGATGAGACAACCTCCTTAAAATTAAAAGGCTTGTCCAGGACTTTACTACAGTGACCCATCCTCAAGATAGATCATTAATAGGTGATCGGCAGAGGTCCGTCGCTTAGTATCTCAGCTGATCAGTTGATCTCAGGCACTCTGATCAGTGAGAACGGAGCTGAAAGCAAAGTGTGCTATCCCCACTGCAGTGGCCTGGGTTGGTATTGCACTGCAATATCAACTGACAGCACTGCAATGTGGATGGAGCTGTCAGCCGATTGCCGGGGGTCCTAGGTGGTGGACCTTTGCCGATCACCTATTGATGACCTGTCCTGAGGATAGTTCATCAATCATATTTGCCTGGAAACCCCCTTTAGGCAATGACCACAAGCATCTAAGTCTACAGTAAATTGCGCCGTGCACTCTCCGTATATGACACGAAGTCGCAAGACCACTAGAGTAAAGGTCTGGAAAGTGATAATCACACTCACTGGTAATTTGATTTTCCAGAACCCATGAAGGCACCAGATGATCCACTGAGACGGACAGGAAAGCTGGAGAGCCTCCATCGCATCAGAGGTCTACAGAGCAAGAGACGTCACCGGACTCGGTTAATATACACACACCATGCGGACACCAACCAGAAATAACGGAGGGATTGGAAGGGCGGCGTCATGGGTTCTGGAAAATCAAATTACCTGTGAGTGCAATTAGCATCTTTCCCTTCACCAATGATGGCACCAGGAGAGAGCGTATAATGGGAATTAGGGTGCTTTTACACAGGACGACCATCGGGGGCAGGTGGTCCCGGAATCTGACCAATTCATCGGCCGCCATGAAAGGCCCCCAAGCCCAACTGGAGGAGGTCGGCCTGCCGGCGTCTAGGGCAGCCAAGTAGCAAGTTTGATCCATCTTGCCAAAAAACATTTTGTTGCTGCTTTGTCTTTACTTGGTCCTTGAAAAATTACAAATTGAGCATCAGGCCGACTCACACAACCGGATGTGATCTGCGGAATCTGCGATCGCCAGCCGCGTCCATTACGAGAACATCCGCATGTCCGCTTACATGAGCAGACAGCGAGATTGTGATTTCCGTTCACGGAAATAAAGACAATGCATGTTCTATTCTTGTTCGGATTCCGTACGGACGGCTTCCATTGAATTGACATTACGGATAGGTCGCGGGTAGAGATGAGCAAACGTACTCGGTTCGGGTGTTTTTGGACCAGAGCAGCGCTTTTTCCAAGTAACTAACTACTCGGACGAAAAGATTTGGGGGCCGGCGTGGTGGAGCGGGGGCTAGCAGTGGGGAAAGGGGGGAGCTCTCCCCCCCCCCCCCTCTCTGGAACCCCCAGAATCTTTTCGTCTGAGTAGTCAGTTACTCGGAAAAAGCGGTGCTCGGGTCCAAAAACACCCGAACCGAGTACGTTCGCTCATCTTTAGTCGTGGGTACCCGTGTCATCGCCTAGCGACGGTGCGGGAAAGACATGTCCACCAGCGACGTGTTCAGCAATACAGAACACATTTCAGGTACGCGCAGTCGCCGGGCAGCGACAGATTCCGCTACGGCTCCTGCATGCAGAGTCTGACCCGTCCATATGGGTCCGGCTTTACTTTTCCCCGGCCGGCCGCAGCCTGGATATATTTTCTCCTGCGCCGACGGACATCAGCGGTGCGAAAGTATTTTTATATATTAATTTCAAATACTGATTTAGCCTTCTTACGCCCCCTGCAGTTGGAATCCGGCTCCGCCAGCAGCGGCGTTCACGCGTACCTGCTTGCTTTCATTTTCACGTGCGCTGTGGATGGTCCGCGCGGCTCATTGTCAGACATGCACAGTACAGATTTTCGTACTGCTTTTCCCGCGTCATTGTGATTGCAGAAGACCCGCGGAACGGACAGCGGCTTCAATGGAAACCGTCCGTGCGGAATCAGCAAAAAAACGGAGCACGCTGCAAATTTTTCCTTCGGGAGCGGAAACCACAATTGGGAACAATTACCCCAGAATGACCCTCCCTGATCTACAAATCCGGCACTTGTTTGTGAATTTGTTTCGTAAACTTTGGCGCCGTAGCGTTTTACACTTACGGCCGCGTGAGCCCGGCCTAAAGGCGGGAAACCAGAATTAGGCCGGGGTTTGTTCTGATCAGACCTTCTTTATACTTTGACAATCCCTTTAAGCGCGCATAAAGCAGCTCTGTGAAGTCACATGACCACTAGCATCACATGACTGCCAACATCCAACCTCTTTTTACCCCTCCACATGAATTTAATTCACCCCAAAACTCACTCGTTTGCTCCCCTAAAATCACCCCCCAACCATAGAACCCTCCTATGCACAACACGCGTACTTTTCAATTCACCCCTAAATCTCCTCCTGCGCCCCCACAAGCTCACAGCTCTGCAAGACGCGCCGCCGCAGGTCACGTGACGAAGCGATGTCACCTGACCTCCTTCCAGCCACTCCACTCTAACCTCTACCAACCAAGCAGCCGCCAGCACCGCACGTCACATCCTGCGGATGGCGGAAGTGACGTCGTACAGGCAACCAACATGGCGGCTGCTAAAGAGCCGAAGTATATAGCGTATATGTGTGAGCTCTGTAAGGTCGCCTGCTCGTCGGCCTTCCAGTTGTGTGAACACGTGATGGGGCATAAACACAGGACAAACGTCAGCCGTGTCTCCCCCGTGAAACATACCGAACCGAACAACTTGCAGTATTTCCTTGACACTTACATACCGCTGGAGCCCCTGGTGGGCTTGGAGCGTGTGGAGGAGGTGCAGATGCAGCGAGGTAACCGCTACGATTGCGTGCTGTGCGGTTTCGACGGGGAACGTCGGCCTTTCTTCAGCCATATAAGCGGATCGGACCACATTGCGAACTATCTAGAAACGCACGCCCCCGAATTATCCGTGCGGCGCGCCATGTCTACGCAGAAGTACGGCAAAGCGTTGCAGCAGGCGGCGGCGAAATATTGTGAGATCTACGGAAGGAAAAAAATGAAGGAGGTCAAGGGGAACGATTTCACCGACAGGGATCTGGTTCTGCCAAAAACGGTCTCGGACCACAAAACCGTGACAGGCGCCAATCAAAGTGGGGATTTCTGCCCCAAATTGCTGCGGTTGCTAGACGGAAGGGCCGACAAATGCCGGGGGCAGCCATCGGAGTTTAAAGACAACGGCGAATTCTTGGATTACCTTGAAAAATTCGAGATACGGAATGACGAAGACGCCGGCGTTCTTAAACGGATTTTGCAGAACTGTACGCAGGCGCTGGAGGGGTTCTGGGAGGAGCAAGCGCCGCAAAATCAGCCGTGGGAGGAGCTACCGGGAAATCCGCAAGGCTTGGCCAATGAGGCTGATAAAGACTCTGCCGCAGTAAACTTTGCCAGTAGCGTTGGGCCAGTCGCCCCGGCGCCGCAACCGCAGACGGACGCCATGCAACTGTTCTTCAGCAGCATAAAGAATATGGAGGAGTCGGAGGTCGTTGGCATCCTGCATAACATTGCCGCCACCAATCCGGCCTTCAGGGGGATCAATGTACCCAACACCATCAGATACCTGCAGGCAACCGGACGGCTGAAGACGTCATAACAAGCCGCGCCGCTACTGCGTAGGAACTATTAGCCCGGATCTGGTTGCCATGAGCGACGCCGCCATGTGTTCTATGCGGGATCTACGTTTCAGGGCGAATGCTTGACTTCTTCTCGTTTTGGGTTGAAAAGGAGAATTAAATAATTTTTTATTTATGTTCAATAATGTGATATTTACGTTTTTCCTGTATAAGGCCCTATGCCCACGGGCAGATTTGACTTGCGGAATCTGCGGGTTGGTACCGGCGCGGATGATCCGCAGTACAAGCTGTCCATAGGGAAACGGGCGTGCGCAGCTGAATTAAAGCATGCGGATTTATTTGCGGATCTTTGGATGCAGAGATCAAATCCCAGCATGCTCCATTTCAGTGCGGTTCCTGCACGGACGGCTTCCGTTGAAGTACACGGAAGCCGTCTGATCCGCAGCTGACACTGCAGACTCCGTGGGAACAACAGGAGATTTTTAAAAAAAAAATCTGTACTGCGAATGTACGACAGCGAGCCGTGCGGAACCATCCACAGTACAGATGTCCTGGAAGAAGAGAGATCCGTGCGAACACCTCCAGACACAGGAGCCTGCAGCGGAATCCCCTGTACATTGGGCCTACGGATGCTTTCATCAGACTGCATTGCGTGTGTTTTAGCGCTCGTATTACAGACAGGTGTTGCTCCCCAACTACACGCACTAATCTGAACCCGTAGAATCGTAATGCTCTATGACGCTGTGGGTTCGGGTCAGCAGACGTGCAATCGGGCCAGAACACTTGTTCACAATATGGGCGCTAAAATGTGCCTGTAACACGGCGGTGTGAACGCGGCCTAAGAATAGGGCTGTCCTAGCTGCATATATCCTAGGCCACCCAAAGCAGTGGGTACTAGCAATAGGAACGAGCCCCAGCTGCTGGTTGTGAAAGTCGATCGGGGCTTGTTCAGTTAAGCAAAAATCTCGTCCACGCGCTGCGGAGAAGCTGTTGTGGCCAAACTGGGATGAAACGGACATGCCGCACGGAATTCAAAGCCGTTGCACGTGAATTTTATTGCTATCTCCCATTTTCTATAGGGAGAGAAGGCCGCAGCGGAATGCAGGTGGCGTAGGGTGTGAGTTTCAAAGCTGCATTTCTGCCATGGAAATCTCACGGTATTTCCGTGCGGTCATTCTGCGGGATTTACGCTCAGTGTGACCGTAGCCTTAGGCCTCCTGTACACTGGGGAGAGCGATATCAGGCTGTGATTCACGACCCCATATCGCTCTTGCAATCCTTCTGTAAAGCCGTGGATGCGAGGCGTTTTGGCATAGAAGCAATCTCGCATCACAGCAGGGCTGAAGGAATCGCCTGCCGTAGCTGTCATTGAAATCAATGGTAGAAGATTGCAATCCTTTGCCACTGCTGTGACAGCTGTGGCAGGGGATTCCAACATCCCCACGGGGAGTCCTCTCATCACTGGACACTATGACAGCACTATCACAGTGTTAATTGATGAGGGGACTCCCCGTGGCAAGGATTTTCGGGGAAGGGGGGACTTGAAATATAAGCCCTACCATGAAAATAATGTCTAGCTGCAGAAAAAAAATCACCTTAGAAGCGCTGTCATCTCCGACGCGTTTTCTTGCAGGTCCCCACCACTCTTCACCATCTCTTCTATCTGGGAAGTGAAAAATGCCTGCCTCCTGAAAGTGCTGCCTCTGATTGGCTGAGCGCTGTGACCAATCAGAGGCAGAGCTTTCAGGAGGCGGGTCCCCGGCCAGAAGAGATGCTGAAGAAGTGTCGGGGACGCATATATCTATATTACTCCCCAAATCCGCACCATTCGCAACCTGATTGGTTGTTTCGATTTACTCATTTCTGGTGACTAATTATTCGGTTTGGCCGATTCATGGTAATTGGTTGTTTAGGTTGGCTTGTGTAGAAGTGGGGAGTAAAAGGCTAATATGCGTCGGGGACCTACAAGAAGACACACCTGAGATGACAGCGCTACTAAGTGCTTAGCCAATTAGAGACAGCGCTTTTAGGAGGCGGGGATTTTTCATTTGCCGGCCAGCAGATATGCTGAAGAAGAGTGTCAGGGACCTGCAAGAAGACATGCCGGAGATGACAGCGCTTCTAAGGTGATGTTTTGTTTTTTTTTCTGCAGCCAGAAATTATTTTCGGGGTATAGCTTATATTTCAAGACCCCGCTCCCCGAAAATCCTTGCACGGGAAGTTCCCTCATCAATAAACACAGTGTTCAGTAATGAGGGGACTCCCCGCTGGGCTGAAGGAATCCCCTGCCACTGCTGTCACGGTGTTCAGTGATGATGGGATTCGTCGCGGGGATGAAGGAATCCTCTGTCACAGCAGCAGCAGAGGAATCACTATCATCTTCCATTGCTTTCAATGGGGCCGGCGCTCCTGCCACCAACAATAGGCAAGATCGCAAAAAGAATTGAAATGCTGCAATTTTGTTTTCACGCTGCGTCGCACATGTGAAGGGAGCCACTGGAAGCCATTGGCTTCATAATTTAGAGATTTCTCACAGCGCTGGGAAACCGTACAATTTCATGGCCAGTGTGAAGGCGTAAATGCGCTCCATATTACACATGCAATACGGAGCATTGAGACCGACTTGATTTGCATTGGACTATTCATTCTAGTGTTTTTCATGCATGTGATAAAACACACAGTATGTCGTATTTTGGTCCCTAATAGGCCATTAAGGTAAATTGAAACCTCGCAAATATGCATGATGAATGCGTATTTGCGCGTAAACTTAATTGTCCGCCTTGTAGTTTTTTTTCTGCATGCTTAAATACGCCACGATTATCCACGCAAAAAACCCACAATAATATTAAACCCCTTAGTGACGGCTCCATCGGGATTCTACGTCCTCACTAAGTGGGCTTTAATCCTAGAGGACGTAGAAATATGCATCCTCTTAGGATTAAAGCCCTGTTAGCTGAGGACATGACAGCTCCATGCTGTCGGTGCCCGCAGGTATCTGACAGCATGGAGCTGTCATCCTGGGCTGCGGGCAGTCTCCCCCGGCAATGCGATTGGCGCTATCTAATGGATAGCGCCGATCGCATTAAAGTGCAAAAAAGTACAAAAAAAGTTAAAGATTCAGCTGCCCCGATGGATCGGATCCATCGGGGCAGCTGAAATTACTCACCCACCTTCTCCGCGCTGGCCCCCGAAGATCTGGTCCTCCCGGACCCGCTACCGCTCTTCTGCGCATGCACGCCAGACGATGATGTCATGCGCATGCGCAGCAGCCCGGGAGCCCCCGGCAAATTCAAAATCTCCTGGCTCCCAGCTACTGAAGGCTATCGCGAAAAAGTTTTTAAAAAAGTGTCCGTTTCACCTCCCCTCATGGATCGGATCCATGAGCGGAGGTGAAAATACTCACCCTGGGTCCTCCGCGATGTCCTGTTCTCCTGGGACCCGAGGTCCCCTTCTGCGCTTGCGCACCCGATGATTGACATATGTGCACAGACGGGCTCGAGCCCCGGGAAATTCAAAATCTCTCTGCTCCTGGCTGCCATGTGTAGCCAGGAGCAGAGAGATTATACCAGGAACATGATCACTGTTATCCAATGGATAACAGTGATCATTTAAAGTAAAAAAAGAGTGTAAAAAGTAAAAAAAAGTTTAAAAAGCTTACATTTCATCTCCCCCCACGGATCATATCTGTGAGGGAGGATGAAATGACATACCTAAGGCCGCCTGCAGACGGGCGGAAATTCCGCAGCAGGATTTCCCCTGGAATTTCCGCTCCTGGAAGCTGCCATAGGATTGCGTTAACAAACGCAATCCTATGCAGACAGCCGCGATTTGGCGGTGCGAAATCTCGCGCGGCAAACAAATCGCGGCATGCTCTATTTCTGCCCCACACAGAAACGTCACTCGCCGGCTCCGCTCTGCGTATGCGCCGGCTGCCCGGCAGCCGGCACATGAAAGAGCCGGGGTTGCGGGAGCAGGTGAGTGTCACGCTGCTCTCTGCAGATGCTCGGGTCGGGTCCCGCTGCGAGAATTCTCGCAGCCAGATCTGACCCGGCTGTCTGCAGGCGGCCTCAGGCCCGCTGATTTATCCGCGGACCTTACTCCAGCTTCTGCGCATGCGCCCGTCGCCAAAGTGGCAGACGCATGTGCAAAAGCCGTGGATTGCCAGAGTAATTTAAAAATCTCCCTGCTCCTGGCTACAAAACTTAGCCGAGAGCCTGGAGATTTCACGGAGAGCCGCGGTGAGCGGTTCCTGATCACGTGTTCGCTGTTATCCAATGGATAATGGCGAGCACGTAAAAGTAAAAAAAAGGTGAAGGTTCATCTGCCCTCATTGATGCGATCAGTGAGAGGAGATGAACTTTTTACCGGAGGCCTCCGTATTTGCACCCCGACCCGATCTTCCTCTGTGAACTTTCCCAGATTCTGCACATGCGACCGCCGGCAAAACATCGGACACATGCGCAGGAGTCGGGGAGCACAGGAAATGTAAATTCTCCTTGCTCTCAGCGACCATCAGTCGCCGAGAGCCTGGAGCCGTGACGGGTGGCCTCGTTGAGCGGTCCCCTGTCACGTGAAAAAAAGGTAGCGATCTACCTTAGGCCGGTCTCACATGACCGGATAGGAATTACGGATTCCGCATGCGTCTGATCCGCGGTAATACGCAGATCAATCGCATTGGATTACACAATTCTGCTCACATTAGCGGGTCGGAATTACGTAATCCACTCGCAGAAAAGAGAACGCAGGAGGTTCTATTTTACTGCAGATATCCCCAACATAGAGCCCATTGTGCTCCATGGTCGCGGATATACCCGCTGCCCATACGCAACTACCTTGTATACGGGCTGCGGGTACCCGGGTCATCGCTAAGCGACGGTGCGGGAAATACAAACAAAAAAAAGGTTTACTGCGAATGACCGCCTGTGTGAGTATGCAGTTATGCGCAGTACATTACGCGGCCGTACGCAGGGTCACAGCCGGGCTCACAGATGGGATCCGCTGCGGGCCTCCGCAAGCAGATTCCACCTACGGCTGCTTGAGCCCGGCGTTATTCAGACCGCTACCTGTAATACGTAATTTACAAGAAGCCCCGGGAACGCTCGCCTTCCTGCAGTTCCAGGAGCAGCTTGTTGAGCGCCTTCTGTGTGAGACCACCACACCGCAGCAAGATTACGGAGACTCACAGAGTGACACCCCATACCTGCCACTGAGGTCACGAAATACCCCCAAAAAGCATGGGATCCAATGGGTGTTTCCTCCATTATAGGCCGAGCCATGTTTCCTGTAAGTAGATGAGGGCCACAATGGGTATGTTTCTGAACTCGGGACAAACAGGGGTATCCATTTTGGGGTGAACGTTTTCATTCCTATGTACACTGTACAAAAAAACTGTTTTTAAACTGACAAAATTGACCAAAAAATGAAAATCTTAATTTTTTCCTTCTGCTTTTCTTAGATTCATTCAAATACTGTGGGGCCAAAATACGCAGTACACCCCTAGATGAATTCGTTAAGGGGTCTAGTTTTCAAAGTGGGGTCATTTGTGGGGGTTTTTTATCGTTTTGGCCGCTCAATGGCTCAATAAGTGGGCAATGGGGCCTGGAATTTATTCCGTTGTACCCTAAAATCCAACTGGTGCTCCTTCTATTATAGGCCTAGCCATGTGTCCTTTAAGTAGATTAGGGCCACAAGGGGTATGGTTCTGAACACGGGACAAACAGGGGTATCCATTTTGGGGTGAAAGTCTTCATTCCTATGTGTGCTGTACAAAAAAAGCAGTTTTTAAATTGTTACAACTGCCAAAAAAATGAAAATCGTAATTTTTTCCTACAGCTTTGCTTAGATTTATTCAAAAATTGTAGGATAAAAATACACAGTACACCCCTAGATGAATTCATTAAGGGGTCTAGTTTTCAAAATGGGGTCATTTGTGGGGGTTCTCTGTCGTTTTGGCCGCTCAAGGGCTCTACAAGTGGGCAATGGGGCCTAAATCACCTTCATGCTAAATTCCTGTTCTGAAAGCCACTGACTGACTACTCCTTTCATTTTGGGCCCCGTTGTGCATCCACACATAAGATTAGGGCCACAATGGCCCTAAGGTCTCTGAACACGGGAGAAACAGGGGTATCCATTTTGGGGTGCAAGTCTTCATATATGTGTGTGCTGTAAAAAAAAGGCAGTTTTTAAAATGACAGAATTGACAAAAAAACAAAAATCACAATTTTTTCCTTTTGCTTTGCTTGAATTCATTCAAAAACTGTGGGGTCAAAATGGGCAGTACACCCCTAGATGAATTCATTAAGGGGTCTAGTTTTCAAAATGGGGTCATTTGTGGGGGTTTTCTATGGTTTTTGCCGCTCAAGAGCTCAACAAAAGTGCTATGGGGCCTAAAAGGTCTTCAAGCAAAATGTATGTTCTGAAAGCCACCAGCTGCTCCTTTTGTTTTGGGCCCCGTTGTGCATCCAGATAGAAGATTAGGGCCACAGTGGGTATGTCTCTGAACACGGGACAAACAGGGGTATCCATTTTGGGGTGTAAATCCTCATTTTCATGTGCACTATAGGAAAAAATATGTCTTTAAAATGACATTTTTGCAAAAATATGACATTTTATTTTTTCTCCTCTAAATTGAATTAATTCCAGAAAAAAACTGGTGAGGTCAAAATACTCCTGACCCCCCTCAGTGAATACATTAAGGGGTGTAGTTTTTAAAATAGGGTCATTTTTTTGGGGGGGGTATCTATTATTCTGACACTTATGAGCCTTTGCAAACTTGGCTTGGTGCAGGAAAACAAAGTGCTCCTCAAAATGCTGAAAAGTAATGTTAAATTTGTACGTCCTCTAAATCAGGGGTCCCCAACCAGCGGACCGGGGCCAGGCCGTTGGGTGTTTAGTGCCGGTCCGCGGCACCGCCGGGAACTTTTGCTCTAAACACAGGCCCACTGCCTTGTGTTATGTGGCCCACGGCGTGCCGACGCCGCTGACCACTGAAGCGATTACCAGCAGGGGCGCCGCAGCTCCCCGCTGGTAATCGCGCTGATCCCGGCGCACACTGATCTCCGTGTGCAGCCAGGATTCTCTTCCCCGAGTCCCCTGCTCATTAGTTCCGCAGGAGAGGACTCGGGGAGGAAGCGTTCCGGGCTGCACACTGACGTCAGGGCAAGCAGAGAGGGAGCGACGCTGACAGCAGGGAGGAGGTAAGTATATGGGTTGGGGGGGTGCTTATTACTGGGGGGGCTGCCTATTACTTGGGGGGGGGTGCTGCATATTATGGGGGGGCTGCCTATTACTCGGGGGTGGGGGCTACTTATTACAGGGGAAGGGGCTGCCTATTACTGGGGGGGGGCTGGTTATTACTGGGGGGGGGCTACTTATTACAGGGGAAGGGGCTGCCTATTACTGGGGGGGGCTACCTATTACTGGGGGGGGACTGCTTATTACTGGGGGGGTGGGGCGTGGGGGCTACTTATTACAGGGGAAGGGGCTGCCTATTACTGGGGGGGGGACCTGCTTATTACTGGGGGGGTGGGGGCTACTTATTACAGGGGAAGGGGCTGCTTATTACAGGGGGGGCTGCTTATTACTGGGGAGGGGCTGCCTATTACTGGGGGGGCTGCTTATTACTGCAGGGGACCTGCTTATTACTGGGGGGATTGCTTACTGGGGGGGGGCTACTTATTACAGGGGAAGGGGCTGCCTATTACTGGGGGGGGGGGGCGCTGTCTATTACTGGGGGGGGACCTGCTTATTACGGGGGGGGGGGGGTACACCTGCCTATTTATTACAGGGGGAGGGGCTGCTAATTACTGAGAGGTGGGGGCTGTCTATTACTGGAGGGGGGAAGATAAATTATATGCTGCCCTATGTGTGTGTGCTGGGGAGGGGGATAGATTATATACTGCCCTATGGGTGTACTGCCAGGACATTCTAAATGTCATGATTTTAAGAATGCACTAAACTCCAGCCCCCTTCATAACCCCGCCCCATATAACCAAAGCCCCGCCCATGTCCCGCCCAACCCTGCCGGGCCTTGTAAAAATGGTCTTGCTTGAAGCCGGTCCCTGGTGCCAAAAAGGCTGGGGACCACTGCTCTAAATGGTTAAAAAAAACACAAAAGTTTTTTCAAATGTGCGTCCAGAATAAAGGAAACTGATGGAAATATATATCTTAGCAAAAGTGTGTACAGTATGTTTGGACATATTTGAGATATTACAGTTGAAAATGTGAAAAAATGACAATTTTTTCAAAATTTTTCCAATATTGGTACTTTTAATAAATAAACACAAATTCTATGGGTCTATTTTTACCACCTAAATGAAGTACAACATGTGGCGAAAAAACTGTGTCAGAATCACTTGGATATGCAAAACCTTTACAGAGTTATGCTATGCTGAACGACGCATGTCAGATTTCCAAAATTTGGCTCCGTCACTAAGGCGCAAACAGGCTTGGTCACTAAGGGGTTAAACACACAGAGTAATGTTGTATGCTAGGCTGCAAAAACACATGCTCTATTCATTCTTGTGCGGATTCTGCACGGACGGCTTCCACTGAAATCACTGAAGCCATCCTACCCGCGCCCCATCCGCAGTTGGCATTGCAGATAGGTCGCCCGTACCCGCCTCATCACCTAGCGACGGCACGCAAATGATAGGATGTAAATAAACAATCTGTACTGCGCATGTGTGACGGCGAGCCGCAGATGGTCCCGGAATCTGAACAATTTATCGGTTGGCATGAAAGTCCCCCATGCCCAACTGGAGGAGGTCGGCCTGCCGGCGTGTAGGGCAGTTTCAATTGAATTGACATTACGGATAGGTCAGGGTACCCGTGTCATCGCCTAGCGACGGCGCGGGAAAAACATGTCTGCCAGCGACGTGTCCAGCAATACAGAACACATTCCAGGTACGCGCAGTCGCCGGGCAGCGACAGATTCCGCTACGGCTCCTGCATGCGGAGTCTGACCCGTCCATATGGGCCCGGCTTTACTTTCCCCGGCCGGCCGCAGCCTGGATATATATTCACATGGGCCGACGGACATCAACGGTGCGAAAGTATTTTTTTATATTCGAAGTATTGATTTAGCCTTCTTACGCCCCCTGCAGTCGGAATCCGGCTCCGCCAGCAGCGGCGTTCACGCGTACCTGCCTGCTTTCATTTTCTCCCGCACTGCGGATGGTCCGCGCGGCTCATTGTCAGACATGCACAGTACAGATTTTCGTTTTTTTTTTAAACTCCTGCCTTTGCCGCGCCATCCGCTTGTGATTACGGACGAACCGCGGATCGGACGACAACTTCAATGGAAGCCGTCCGTCTGGAATCCGCAAAAAATGGAGCATGCTGCAATTTTTACTCTGCTAGCGGAAACCGCAATTGGTTTCCACAAGTGTGCGGGACGAATTGATTTCCCATAGCGTGCCATGAGCGGTATCTGCTGCAGATCCGCGGTGCGGCCGTCCGCCATGGAGGCCTGAATCTGCCGTCAGTTCTGAAGGAGCCATCTGGTTTTTGGTTTTTTTTTTTAAACAAAGAAGGAAGAATTACCCCAGAATGACCCTCCCCGATCTACAAAAACCGGCACTTGTTTGTGAATTCGTTCCATAAACTTTGGCGCCGCAGCGTTTTACACTTTTGGCCGCGTGAGCGCGGCCTAAAGGAGGGAAACCAGAATTAGGCCGGGGTTTGTTCTGATCAGACCTTCTTTATACTTGGCCAATCCCTTTAAGCGTGCATAAAGCAGCTCTGTGAAGTCACATGACCACTAGCATCACATGACTGCCAACATCAAACCTCTTCTTACCCCTCCACATGAATTTAATTCACCCCAGAAACTCACTCTGTGCCTGCTTTGCTCCCCTAAAATCACCCCCAACCATAGAACCCCCCTATGCACAACACACGTACTTTTCAATTCACCCCTAAATTTCCTGCGCCCCCACAAACTCACAACCCTGCAAGACGCGCCGCCGCAGGTCACGTGACGAAGCAATGTCACCTGACCTCCTTCCAGACACTCCACTCTAACCTCTGCCAACCAAGCAGCCGCCAGCACCGCACGTCACATCCTGCGGATGGCGGAAGTGACGTCGTACAATCAACCAACATGGCGGCTGTTAAAGAGCCGAAGCATAAAGCGTATGTGTGTGAGCTCTGTAAGGTCTCCTGCTCGGCGGCCTCTGACTTGTGGGATCACGTGGTGGGTCTTAAACACAGCGCATACGTCAAATTTCTCTTCTTGATGCAACCTTCCGAACTGAACAGGTTTCAGTATTTCCTTGACGCTTTCATACCGCTGGAGCCCCTGGTGGGCTTGGAGTGTGTGGAGGAGCTGCAGATAAAGCGGAGGTACCGCTACAAGTGCGCGCTGTGCGGTTTCCATGGGGAACGCCGGCCTTTCTTCACACATATAAGCGGATTGGACCACATCGCAAAGTATCTAAAAAAGCACGCCCCCGAATTATCCGTGTGGCCCTCCATACCTCCGCAGAAGAACGTGTATGCCAAAGCGCTGCGGCAGGCGGCGGCGAAATATTGTGAGCTCTACGGAAGGAAAAAAATCAAGGAGGTCAAGAAGACCGACCGCAAAGCAGCTGACCGCAAAACCATGACAGGCGCCAATCAAAATGGAGATTTCCGACCCAAATCGCCTCGGTGGCCAGAGAGAAGGTCCGACAAATGCCGGGGGCAGCCATCGGAGTTTAAAGACAACGGCGAATTCTTGGATTACCTTGAAAACTTTGAGATACGGAATAATGAAGACGCCGCTGTTCTTAAACGCATTTTGCAGAACTGTACGCAGGCGCTGGAGGGGTTCTGGGAGGAGCAAGCGCCGCAAAATCAGCTGTGGGAGGAGCTACCGGGAAATCCGCAAGGCTTGGCGAATGAGGCTGATAAAGAGTCTGCCGCAGTAAACTTTGCCAGTAGCGTTGAGCCAGTCGCCCCGGAAACGCAGACGGACGCCATGCAACTGTTCTTCAGCAGCATAAAGAATATGGAGGAGTCGGAGGTCGTTGGCATCCTGCATAACATTGCCGCCACCAACCCGGCCTTCAGGGGGATCAATGTGCCCAACACCATCAGATACCTGCAGGCAACCGGGCGGCTGAAGACGTCATAACAAGCCGCGCCGCTACTGCGTAGGAACTATTAGCCCGGATCTGGTTGCCATGAGCGACGCCGCCATGTGTTCTAAATGGCATCTACATTTCAGGGCGAATGCTTGACTTCTCGTTTTGGGTTGAAAAGGAGAATTAAATTATTTTTTATTTATGTCCAATAATGTGATATTTACGTTTTTCCTGTATAAGGCCCTATGCCCACGGGCAGATTTGACTTGCGGAATCTGCGGGGTGGAACCGGCGCGGATGATCCGCAGTACAAGTTGCCCATAGGGAAACGGGCGTGCGCAGCTGAATTAAAGCATGCGGATTTATTTGCGGATCTTTGGATGCGGAAATCATTCCCAGCATGCTCCATTTCAGTGCAGTTCCTGCACGGACGGCTTCCATTGAAGTACACGGAAGCCGTCTGATCCGCAGCTGACACTGCAGACTCCGTGGGAACAACAGGAGAAGAAAAATCTGTACTGCGAATGTACGACAGCGAGCCGTGCGGAACCATCCACAGTACAGATGTCCTGGAAGAAGAGAGATCCGTGCGAACACCTCCAGACACAGGAGCCTGCAGCGGAATCCCCTGTACCTTGGGCCTACGGATGCTTTCATCGGACTGCATTGCGTGTGTTTTAGCGCTCGTATTAAAGACAAGTGTTGCTCCCCAACTACATGCACTAAACTGAACCCGTAGAATCATAATGCTCTATGACGCTGTGGGTTCGGGTCAGCAGACGTGCAATCGGGCCAGAACACTTGTTCACAATATGGGCGCTAAAATGTGCCCGTAACACCGATGTGCCCGATCTCACCACGCAGGGGGCCGTACGGGACCTCCTGAACATCATTCGGGGGATTTAAATGCAGAATTGACAGTGACATTTAAAGTGTCAATAGCCGCGATCAGCCGTATGGCCGATTGCAGCTATTACCCGCGGGTGTCAGCTGTACTAAACAGCTGATACCTGCGCTGTATGAAGAGAGGTCGCCCCGCAACCTCTCTTCATACATACCCCGATGCTCCAGGACGTAAATGTACGTCCTGGAGCGGGAAGGGGTTAAACGAGAAAACATTCAGTCGGTCACATTTGCTGTATAAGAGACTGAACGAGCCAACGATTATTCAAAGCCACAGCATGTACGTTTTATCGCCATCTCTCATTTTCTATAGGGAGAGAAGGCTGCAGTGGATTGCAGGCGGCGAACCCGCGCCGAACGGCGTAAGTTTTGAAGCTGCATTCTACCATGGAAATCTCATGGTATTTCCATGCGGTCATTTTGCGGGATTTACGCTCCATGTGACCGCAGCCTTAGGCCTCTTGCACACTGGCAAGAGCGATATCAGGCTGTGATTCACGACCCCATATCGCTCTCGCGATCCTTCTGAAAAGCCGTAGATGTGTGGCGTTTTTGCAGGGAAACAATCTCGCATCACAGCAGGGCTGAAGGAATCGCCTGCCGTGGCTGTCGTTGAAATCAATGGGAGAAGATCGCAATCCTCTGCCACTGCTGTGACAAGGGATTCCTTCATCCCCACGGGGAGTCCCCTCATCACTAAACACTGTGACAGCATTATCACAGTGTTAATTGATGAGAGGACTCCCTTCGTCAAGGATACATAAGCCCTACCACGAAAATAATTTCTAGCAGCAGAAAAAACAAAACCTCACCTTAGTAGCGCTGTCATCTCCAGCGCATCTTCTTGCAGGTCCCCGCCACTTTTCTTTAGTATCTCTTATGGCCAGGAAATAAAAATCCCCGCCTCCTGAAAGTGCTGCCTCTGATTAACTGAGTGCTTTGGCCAATCAGAGGCAGCGCTTTCAGGAGGCGGGTCGCCGGCCAGAAGAGATGCTGAAGAAGAGTGTCGGGGACCTGCCAGAAGATGCACCAGAGATGACAGCGCTACTACGGTGATGTTTTAGTGTTTTTTTTCTGCAGCTAGAAATTATTTTCAGGGTAGGGCTTATATTTCAAGACCCCACTCGCCCGAAAATCCTTGACGCGGTGTTTAGTAATGAAGGGACTCCCCACTGGTCTGAAGGAATCCCCTGCCACTGCTGTCACGGTGTTCAGTGATGATGGGACTCGTCGTGCGGATGAACGAATCCTCTGTCACAGAAGTAGCAGAGGAATCACGATCATCTCCCATTGCTTTCAATGGGGCCGGCGCTCCTGCTGCCGGCCCTATTGGCAACAATGGTCAAGATCATAAAAAGCACTGACATACTCTAATTTTGTTTTCACGCCGCGTCGCACATGTGAAGGGAGCCACTGGAAGCCATTGGCTTCGTAATTTAGCGATTTCTCGCAGGGCTGGAAAATCGTACAATTTCATGGCCAGTGTGAAGGCGTAAGTGCGCTCCATATCACACATGCAATACGGAGCGTTGAGCCCAAATTGATTTGCATTGGACTATTTATTCTAGTGTTTTTCATGCATGTGATAAAACACACAGTATGTCGTATTTTGGTCCCTAATAGGCCATTAACCCCTTCCCGCTGCAGGGCATAAGTTTACGTCCTGGCAGCCTGGTACTTCCCGCAACAGGACGTAAACTTACGTCCTGGAGATAGCACGGGATCACATATGATGTCGTGCTATCCCGCAGCCGGAGCCGGCTGTCAGTCACAGCCGGCGTCCCGCTGCTACAGCGGGGGGGCATCGGAGTTGCGCCCCCGCTGTTAACCCCTTCACTGCCGCGATCTACGTAGATCGCGGCAGGGAAAGAGTTCACAGAGGGAGCGCGGCTCCCTCTGTGTCTCCGGCCGGAACTCGCGATGTCATCGCGAGAGCCCGGCCTGTCACCATGGCAACAGGACGCCAGACACTGGCGTCCTGTATTGCCTATGCCTAGGATCGCTGTATAAGCGATAAGGCATGGGAGAGCAGTAGCTCTGCCATGCCTTATAACAGCAATCATCAGGGCAGTGATTAAAGTCCCTCAGAGGGACTCAAATAGTGTAAAAAAAACAAAGATTAAAAAAATGAATTAAAAAAATGTAAAAAAAGAGTAAAAAAAAACATTTTTTTATGCTTTTTCTCAGATTAGCATAAAAAAAGGTAAAAAAAAAATAAAATCCCACATATTTGGTATTTTCGCATCCGTAACGACGCGTACAATAAGTTGCATATGCTTTTGACTGCACGGAAAAAAACGCTAAAAAAAACACTAAAAAACTGAGGCAAAATGCTAATTCTTAGCATTTTGCCTCACTAAAAACGCAATAAAAGTGATCAAAAAAGCCATATGTACCCCAAAATGGTACCAATAAAATCTACAGCTTGTCTCGCAAAAAATAAGCCCTCATAGAGTGCCGTTCATTAAAAAATAAAAAAGTTACAGGACTTTGAATGCAGCGATTTAGAAAAAAAAAAAAGATTTCCAAGAAAAAGGGTTTTTATTGCAGAAAAGTGGGAAAACCTAAAAAAAATGTAAGAATTTTGGTATCGTTGTAACCGTACCGGTCTGCAGAAAAAATGGAATGTCTCATTTATGCTGCATGATTAACGCTGTAAAAAAAATCTATGGCAGAATTGATGCGTTTTCTCTCCCTGCTATCATTAAAAAAAAAAAAAAAAGTTTTACAATATAGTCTATGTACCCAAAAGTGGCACCGATAAAAACTACAGTTCGCCACGCAAAAAACAAGCCCTCATACGGCCTTGTCGACGGAAAAATAAAAAAGTTATGACTTTTGATAAACGGAGAAGAAAATCCGCCAAAAATTGTTGCGTCCTTAAGCTCAAAATAGGCCATGTCATGAAGGGGTTAAGGTCAATTGAAACCTCGCAAATATGCATGATGCATGCGTATTTGCGCATAAAATTAATTGGCCGCACTCACTACAGATTCAAACATTTTTGCGTGGCCGCATTCGGATTTTGCTGCAGGCTCACGCATGCGGAATCCAATCCGTCCGTGTGAGACCAGCCTATGGTGGAACGCCAAAGCTTAGCTGTGGATTCCTGCCATGGCTTTAAAAGGCTATTCTAGTGATATTAAGTTATCCCTTATCCAAAGGATAGGGGATAACTAGCTGATCGGTGGGAGTCCGACCACTGGGATACCCACTAATTGCCCAAATGGGGGTCTCATCACTGGCAAAATGATGGAGCAGCACGCGTATGCTCAGCCATACTTCTATTTCAATACAATGAAAGTAGCCACGTTAAAGCACTTGGCGATCTCCGGCATTCTCACTGAAATGAATGGAGCCGAGCAGCCTAATGTCACCGGAATCCCCCTTTAAGTGTCAGATTCACTTCAGGTAAGCAATGCTTTTTCATCAGAACATCTTAGGCAATGGACCGTCATGTGACACATCCTTCCGAAATCTTCCACAACCCCGGTGACACACTGCGCTCGCGCTCGTTTCCTGGACATCCGGCAGTTGCGTAACCTCAGATGAAAGTTTTCTGACTGTTTTTGGATGGTCGTGTTGCATCACATGACTCTCCATCTCTGGACGGAAGTGACATATTGACAAGGAAGATAGTATTGCTCAACCATGGAGTGGTGCCAAGAAGAGTGTAGAACTTTTAGGCCTCCTTCACACGGGCGACACGGCATCGCTGCAATATCGCATCGCTCATCCGTGTAATATCGCTGTGTCTTCCCGCGGCAATACCGCGATTTTGTAGCATCACATGCGAGCATTTTCGCTGGGGGCTTGAAATACAAGCCCTACCCCAAAAATAAGCTGTAGTTGAAGAAAAGAAAAAAAAGGTATACATCACCTCTCCAGCGCTGTCCGGGGCGCCGCCACAGCTTCTCCCCGAGTCCCTGCACTTTTTCTCCTCTTCATCTTTGGGCCAGGGATTGAAAAATACCCGCCTCCTGGAAGCGCTGGCTGTGATTGGCTGGCGGTTAGCCAATCACAGCCAGTGTTTGATGAATGGCTGTGATTGGCCACTTTCGCATCGTGCAATTTTATCGCCAGTGTGAAGGCTGCCTTAGAGTAAATCCAGTGACATCACAGGTAAACTCTGCAGGAGAAGCTTAGGGATACATCTGGTGATGTCATAGGTAGACATACCTCCCAATTTTTGAGCAATGGAAAGAGGGGCATATTTGGTATCACCGCGTTCATAAAGATCTGCACTCTGCACGGTGTAACAAAAAGAATGGCGGAATTGGTATTTATCAGCCTCTCAAAAACACAATAAAAAGTTACCAAAAAGTCACATGTAGCCTAAAATGGTACCAATGAAAACTACGACTCGTCCCACATTAAACAAGACCCAATACGGCTCAGCTGGTGGAAGAATATAAATGTTATGGGACAGGAGATCTGCGGTCAGGCCAGGATGGAGGCCACAATACAGCAGCTTGTCACAAGACGATGGTAAATCAATCAGAGGCAGCCGTGTCACCTTCCGAACTCCTGGCATCAGCGCTCTCATCCTGGCCGCCATGATGTTAGGAGTTTGGGAAGGTGACGCTGCTGCCTCTGATTGGTTGCAGTGGTCACGTGACTCCCACCGGCGAGGGATGAAAACAGGTGAGTAGGCCTTATTTTTTTTTGTATTTTAACTAATGCCCAACTCGCAAAACATTTTAACTTAACGGGATGTTAGGACCGTTGGTTATAGTGAGACATCCCAGACAATGTAGCATCACCTCCCCTGCTGCAGTACTTTCGGTACAGCTCCATGTCTTCACCAACATGACCGATCGCCATGCCATACGGCACGCAGGGTTGAGGCTTGGTCAGAGGAAGGACATGTCTGCAAACTTCATTGGCTGCCCAAAGTCCGGATCTCATTGGGCCGCCTGCACACGGACGGATCTGCATTGGGGAATATGGAGCGGGCGTCCGCCCCCAGGTTCTGCAGCAAATACCTGCCATTACATGCTACGCAAAAGCGCTTTTTCCTGCACATGAGCGAAAATAAACAGCGATTTTCCGCTCGTGGAGGGAAAATCGCAGCATGTTCTATTTTTGCGTTGGCTACGCACATACGACTTCTATTGAAGGCAATAGGAGAAAGGTCACGGGACCCGCGTCATTGCCTAGCGACGGCGCGGGAAAATCTGTACTGTGCATGACGGACTGCGAGCCCTCCAGACCATATATAGAAGGCCAGCTGCACACGACTGACAGGTACGCGGGGGGCACCGGCTGCGCACAGGGTCGGATTCCGCTACAGGATCCTACATCCGGAATGCGGTCCCCTCGTGTGCAGGCGGCCTGAGGCGAGACTCACATGGGCGTAAACACTCAGAATAGCGCCCATTGATTTCAATGGGTTCGTTCATAAGGTAAGGCCAAAAAATGCTGAATGTTCTGTTATCCTGCGCTTTTGGGCGACAAAAGTCCCCAAAGAAGTCAATGGGGATGCGCAAAAACGTGCAAAATATGCTAGAAGACGCGTGAAAAACTGCGTAAATGTGCAGGAGAAAGGACACATCTTGAACTCATTAAAGTAATTACGGCTGAGAGCATCGGTGCGTATCTTTTGCGGGTACAATTGTGCAAGAATTGCGCACGCAAAAAGTGCAGTAAAACCCGACAACGCACGCACAAAATTGCAGCATTTGTTCTACAAAAACTCTACACTCATTCGCGCACAAATACGTATGAACCCGGCCTTAATGACTAATTATTTTTTCTTTTAATTTGAAACGCTTGCAAAATTCGCAATTCCTGTCCAATCGTGTGAGACCGGCCTAGCCTGGGTCGGACTTCGCATTCATTCGGGAGCCCGCAGCGGTTTCCGCCCCTGTACCCAGCCGGCGTCCGCGCGTATCTGACATTCATTAGCCTTCTCGTCTGTACTGCGGATGGTCCGCACGGCTCGCCGTCAGACATGCGCAGTACAGATTGTTTTTTTAACTCCTGCTTTTCCCAAGTCAATAACGGAAGGGCCGCGAGTCGGACGGCCTCCATTAAGGCCGGCTGCACATGGCCGGGTCGGATTCCGCTCATAAATACAGCATGCAGCGATTTTTCCTCCGCGACTGGAAAATCACAGTTGATTTCCGCTCGGGTGCAGGAAAAAGCGCCTTTCCATTGCATGCTATTGAAGGCCTTTGCCGCGGAACCCGGAGGCGGACGCCCGCTCTGGATTCCGCAGTGCAAATTCGCTCGTGTACAACCAGCCTAAGGGTTATGATTTTGTGAAAATGAGGAAAACAAAAATGACAAAATAAAAGGTTTTGTGTCCTTTATGAAAGCTGCACCGTGATTGGTTGCTATGGTCACCGAGACATACATGAACCTGCCAAAACCTCTGTTGCCCACAGCAACCAATCACGGTGCAGCTTTCATTTTACCTCAGCAGCTTGAGAAATGAGAGACGTGCTGTGATTGGTTGCTAGGGGCAACAAGGTCAGTTTTCATAAATGAGCGCTAATGGGGGAGTTTTAGGACACCGAGGCGCCCTCTAGTGGTCACTATGGGCAACAGGGATAGTGTTTATTTTAAGACTTTTCTCATCAGCCCCTTATGTCCACGTAGCTGCACTGAGCAGTATACAGTCCACGCACACATATATAACCTCACACAGCGAGTATATACAGCGGTGCCCCACTGAGCATGCGCAGTACAGTCCTCCCCGCCCCCTCCCAGCCAGGAACTCCGAAGCAGCTGACAGAGAGGAGACCAGTTATCAGAGGAGACCCCGAACTCCACCTGCCCGACCCCCATGTGCCTGCGGGTGAGTGCCTGCCCCCCCAGATGTATGCGGGAGGGAGGGGGTTAATACCATATGTTACCAGGGTCATCATGTGATAAGGCAGGAGGGGGCACTTACTTTCACAAGCCCCTCTATGTCTCGGGGGTCATGTTCTGTATATCCGTGTGACGTTTAGCGGTAAGTTGGCGGAGTCGCCCCGTAGATAATAACGGCGCGGTCTCGCGGGTCGCGTCACGTAAAGTTACGGAAACTTGGACTAAACTTTTTGTAAAGTTTGCAAAAACTTCTGCAGAGTCCAAGGGGGTCAATATATACGGAGAACGGCGGAAAGTAGACACGTGTGCCGGTCCGGGGATGGCGCGCGCGTATTTGTGCCCCCATTCGTTCAGGGTCCTTCGCTATATGGAGCCAAAAATGGCTGTCGGTGCGTGAAAGCGCCGGTCGTCTTTAAAGCTGCGCTCACACACGGCGCACGTTTTTGTGGCATGTCTGGGGTGACATCCCGCAGCGCAAAACATGCATCACGTGGTGCGGAATCATTATAAAGAGGCGGAATTTGGCCGCAAATCCAGCGGCGTAAACAACCCGCTGCGCATTCAGAATCCGTACCGCGCGGATCCTGCCGTTACGGCGCCTTTTCTTTTTTTTTACAGTTGGGCCGCGCTCACACGGCCGTGTGATAACAGGCGCCGTACACCGTGTGATACGCGGTAATTCGAAGGCGATCGTTACACTGCCTCACGCAGTTCTGATCACATCCGTTTGTTGGAATTGCGTGATATGCGAGCGCAAAAAAGAACGCAGCGTGTCCCACTCTGCCGCGTATATATTTGAGATGTATACAAAAAGTATAAACAAAACCCGTGCGCTGCGCAGGACAGGGAGTACGCCGTCATGCGCAATACAACGTGACCACCATACGTGGCAGCATGCAGGCACGCCGCCGGCTCCACAGCTGTAGGGTTTTTTTTTCTGCCCTCTATCAGGGACTTGAATCACAAAAGCTGTTATCACTATGACAATAGACTGCAGTACTTTTGTACTGCAGTGTATTATCCCTTACAATAGCGATAAGAGAACACAGCGGGCCCAGATACCGTTGTCTGTTGTCCGCCCTCTGTGAACCCTTTACATGCAGCATGTACGGGGTTAACAGCGGGGCTCGGTTCTCTCGCTGATCCCCTGATGTTGCAGCCGTCTCCTGCTGCAGAGCGGCGCGGGCTCACTTTCTGAGTTGTGTTAACTACTACCCTACCAGGATGTATGCTGACTTCCTGTGGCATTAAAGGGTTAAAATCCGTCGCGAAATCGTCATTTAGGCGCGGAATCGGCCGTTGTGGACTTAATGCATGTTTGTTGCGTGAAGCCGGCAGCGATTACAGCCTGGAGGCGTTCATTGCGAGAAAACTCTAAACGGACGCCTCCAGCGCAAATATTGCGTGTGCGATCACGTGTTCTCATGACGAGCGTTAGGTGGGGGGGGCAAACAATACGGCGTATATATTAACCCTGGCGGTGTGTAATATGGCTGCGGAGCGCCGGCCCGTATATCTGCAGAGGGCGGGCCCACAGAAGACGATACTCGGCGTCCCGCCAGAAATCCACGGACCTTGTGCTGCGTTTTCGGTTGCGGAGCCATAACGGGTGAAAACAGCGAATATAAACGGTAGTCGTTCCGTATAACCGCGACCGCGGCAGCGTGACCAGCGATACGTTACTCGCTAGTCGTTTCGTTTCGGCTCGCCTCAAAAATAGTCGCTGGTTGATGAAAAGTCGCCGCCGTCCGTATTTGAATGACTCGCGAACACGTTAGCGCGGAGATCCCCTCCGTGAGCGCTGAACGAACAATGGTCGCTCTGTGCCTTCCGCACGCTTCACTGACCTCCCGGAGCGAAGGATGGGTCCTCTGTGTGAAGGTACTTTTAACCCCGCATGGTGAAGGGTGAATTTGGCTGTGCGAATCCGAGGCGGTGACCGCAGTCATGTGACATCGCATCCCGTAATTGTCAACAGCGGCGCAACCGAATGGAACAAGAAATTCGCAAAAACCGCTGGATGTTTGGCCACGGGTAACTTTGCCATTATAGACTGCAGCACCGGTCGCTGCAGCTACTGCGGTGCGCGCCTGCAACATGTCTGCTGTTTTTATGAATTGCGTCCTTAGCCCCATTCATGTATGCGTATTTTCCGTTCACATTCAGTCCGTATGTTTACTAACTGTACGGACCGCACGCTGTCCGTTTTTGTTTTTTTTTATGTGGACTCCTTTTCCACTTAAAGAGAAAAAATAGTTCGTGGTTTGCAATTTTTGCGCAATGCGTTTTTAACATTAGAAGATCCCATTGACATTCACGTGAAAAAAAACCGCCTATCTGAAGGAGGTAAAAATGTACTTAAGGCGACGGAGTTCTGCGCCAAATATATTTACGTGAGACATAAATTCACAATCTACAACGAGCAGAAATAACGTTTTCGGGAGGGTTTCTCCCGTTTAACGTGGCTGCAGGGGGCGGTATATGGCGCTGGATGTGTTATTGAGGAGGGACGGCGGTCCGTGTGCGTTCTGCAGCGCTGAGGATGTTCTGTAACCGGCTCTGCCAGAATATAATCGCGGCTCCTGGTATTTGCTGAGCTCTCTGGTTCCTCCTGTTTAGTTCCTCCTCCGGATCTGTTGGACGCCCCGGGGGCTCAGCGACGCTACACAAGGAGGTAATCCACGTAGAAGTTTGGTTAGATCACCGTTTTTGCAGTGGTTTCCATGGATTTAAATGCAGCGATCTCACCGCACCATGTGATTACAGACTTGGGGCTCATTTACACGGCCGCGTGCGATTACGGTCTGTGAAATATGTGGAATTTATACTCCATATATATTTTGATGCGCAAAAGAGCAAGACGGACTAATTAATATCCCTTTTTTTTTTTTTTTGTACCACGGTCTCCTGCCGACGTGTAAAAATACATATACAACTGCGCAAATGTTAAAAAAACGTATGTCTGAGTAAGGGCTTATTCACACGGGCGAGAATCTCCCGCGATGCACAAACTTTATTTCACGGGAAGCCTCACATCGCGCCCGCTGCCCGCATGCAATGTGCTGACTGTCACGTTAAGAACAATAGGCGGTGCGTTCCCAGGGGCGTGAAAAAATAGGACCTGCAGTGAGGGGGGGGGGGAATATCGCTTGTGTATACGACACCATTAAAAAAATGGAGTTCATATTCGTGCGAGGTTTGTGTGAGCGCAGCCTAAGTAATCAGAGAAGGTCCGGATGGAGCCTAAAGGACCCGAACACGTCCTTTGCCTACTCAGAATGACTGACCAGCGCTGACCCGTGGGGGGAGGGGCGGGGGGAGGGGGACACTTGGACTTTCCGACATGTGACATATTTCATGCCTACAAAGTTCCAGTGACAGATTGGGGGTCATTTTTTGCAGAATGCGCTAATCTCTATGAACACTGGCCGAAGGCGGGTCCGAGCAGCCGGACATCACATCTACCGTAGAAACTTGTGGAAAAACCACAATAGCTTACCACCCGCTCTCTTTCGTATCTTGCATTTTGCCTATTTAAGTAATTGTTGATGCAGGTATAAAATCTTCAGAGACAGATGTATACTCACTATCCTGTTGTCTATAGGGCTTGGTCCTCGGCCCCCTCACCTCCTCTTCCCCTTCCTGTTGGGGTCCACCAGGGCTTGGTCCTCGGCTCCCTCACCTCCTCTTCTCCTTGCTGTTGGGGTCCACCAGGGCTTGGTCCTCGGCCCCCTCACCTCCTCTTCTCCTTGCTGTTGGGGTACACCAGGGCTCAGTCCCCAGCCCCCTCCCCTTGCTGTTGGGGTACACCAGGGCTCAGTCCCCAGCCCCCTCCCCTTGTTGTTGGGGTACACCAGGGCTCGGTCCCCAGCCCTTTCCCCTTGCTGTTGGGGTCCACCAGGGCTCGGTCCTCGGCCCCCTCCCCTCCTCTTCTCCTTGCTGTTGGGGTACACCAGGGCTCGGTCCTCGGCCCCCCTCCCCTCCTCCTTGCTGTTGGGGTACACCAGGGCTCGGTCCTCGGCCCCCCTCCCCTCCTCTTCTCCTTGCTGTTGGGGTACACCAGGGCTTGGTCCTCGGCCCCCCTCCCCATCTCTTCTCCTTGCTTTTGGGGTACACCAGGGCTCGGTTCTCGGCCCCCTCCCCTCCTCTTCACCTTGCTGTTGGGGTACACCAGGGCTCGGTCCTCGGCCCCCTCCCCTTGCTGTTAGGGTCCACCAGGGCTCGGTCCTCGACCCCCTCCTCTTCTACATCTACATGGCCCCTATTGGAAAGACCATCAGGAGATTTGGCTTTCAGTACCATCTCTATGCTGATGACATCCAGGTTTACACCTCCTCCCGTGACATCACAACGCTGGTCCTCTTGAATGCCACAGACTGTCTACTGTCTCTAACACTATGTTCTCTCTCGCTACTGGTGCATCCTGTCTCCACCGGAACTATGGGTGGAGACATGGGTTGGCCGGGTTGAGTTTTAGGGGAGGCCCATGTGACAAACCGCAACAGTGGATTGGCTTATGCACCCCAAACAGAATGCAGTGTGCCATCCCAACCCCACTGTAACTTTTCCTGGTTTTGCCATCGTCTCCCCTCCCGGCTCCTGTCACTGACCCCCGCCGCTCTCCCTTGTCCGCTGCCGCCTCCTGCGTTGTCAGTCTTCCCGGCCGCACTGGAATCTGTGCTCCGGTCCTCCTCCTGTGCTGCTGAAGCCGGACCCGCTCTCGCCATGGCTAGATGGAGCCCGGCGCGCAGCTGTCAACTGCAGGTAGTAGAGCAGCGGATCACCTCTGCTCCGGTCCCCCGCTGTCATGCCAGGCCTCCCTTCTTCGCAATAATGTATCTTCGCCAGCCTCCCTTCTCCGCTGGAATGTGTCCTCGGATCCACCAGCGTCCCACTTAAGCCGTCCACGCTCTCTGTCTTCCCGCACCCTGACGGGTGAAAGCCGCTGTGAAGGTAGCCAATCGGGAGTTGTGGCAGTTCCCTATAACTCCCCCAGCACATAGCCATGTCTCCACCCATAGTTCTGGTGGAGACAAGATGCACCAGTACTTCCTTTCTATCCCTAAAACTGAACCTCTTAAAAACTGACCTACTGGTGTTTCCGCCCTCTACTAACCAACCTCATCCTGACATCTCCATAACTCCCAGAACACCCGCTGTCTTGGGGTCATATTTGACGCCGATCTCTCCTTCACCCCCTACATCTAATCTCTGGCCCGAACATGTCAGCTGCACCTCAATAACATCGCAAGAATCTGCCCTTTCCTCACTGTGGACTACCTAAACACGCTCACTTTTGCCCTATCCATTCCCGGCTTGATTATTGCAACATGTTGCTGATCAGGCTCCAGACTCTACCCTCTCCAATCCATCCTTAAAGGGGTTGTCCCGCGCCGAAACGGGGTTTTTTGTTTTTTTTTTGCATAGGCCCCCCGTTCAGTGCAGGACAAACCCAAGGGATGTGTTGAAATTAAAAAAAAAAAATTTTACTTACCCGAATCCCCTCTCTGCAACTTCTTCCTTCTTTTCCTCCAAGATGGCCGCCGGGATCTTCACCCACGATGCACCGCGGGTCTTCTCCCATGGTGCACCGTGGGCTCTGTGCGGTCCATTGCCGATTCCAGCCACGTGATGGGGCGGAGCTACGCGATGATGCGTGGAAGGGGGCGGAGCCAGAACGCCGCTCGTGCCCAGACCGACCAGAAGGGAGAAGACCCTTCTGCGCAAGTGCATCTAATCGGGCGATTAGACGCTGAAATTAGACGGAGCCATGGAGACGGGGACGCCAGCAACGGAGTGGGTAAGTGAATAACTTCTGTATGGCTTATATTTAATGCACGATGTACATTACAAAGTGCATTAATATGGCCATACAGAAGTGTATAGACCCACTTGCTGCCGCGAGACAACCCCTTTAATGTGGCAGCCAGGATCATCTTCCTATCCAGCCGCTACTCGGACGCCTCTGCCCTGTGCCAGTCACTGCACTGGCTGCCCGTTAAATACAGAATTCAATTTAAACTCACTACCTTCATCCATAAAGCCCTCCACAGCGCAGCGCCCCCCTATATCGCCTCCCTCATCTCAATCCATCACCTAGCCCGGGCTCTCTGCTCTGCTAACGAAACCAGACTGAGCGCCCCTTTAATTTGAACCTCCAATTTCCACCTCCAAGACTTCTCCAGAGCAGCACCAGCCCTCTGGAACGCACTACCCAAACTATCCGGGCAATCCCCGACACACAAAACTTCAGGCGTGCTCTAAAAACGCACGTCTTCAGGGAGGCATACCACATGCCCTAAACCAAACCTCTCTGCACTCTGCCTGA